>NC_139720.1:83697204-84297204 GCF_964211835.1 Anser anser | reverse complement strand
AAATATTATACCACCTTTTCCTGACACCTTACAAGGTGGCCAGGAGGAAGTTAATGCCTCCTTAATTGCTTTGAAAAGTAACTATTTGAAGGCTTTATGTGGAGACTTGATTCAGTATTCTGACTTGCCATTAGACTTTAACTTTCTGCCAGAAGTCTTATTTCACTAAGGCATTTAAGTTTGGGGAGAAGAGGGAAGCTAACTTTTTTTTTTACTTTTTTTTTAAACCCTGTAATGAAACTACTGGTTTTAACACCTTTCTTCCATTTTTAATGGGATCAGTTAGTTGAATGAAGTCAGTGATGACAGGAATTGTAGCTTCAGGTGGGTTTTGCGCATCGGGTTTTGCACATCATGGTTATAAGATAAATAGAACCCTATTCCTTTGACTAAGAACTGTTTAGCTTTGCATAGCACTGAAAAACCGTCAAACCATCTCTTTTTCTGACCTTTCTGTGGTATCTGTATACTTTCACTACATAAGTTTTAGGACTCTAAGTACTTAAAAGACAAAATATTTGAATTTGGTTTTTAGGTGGTAGAAGTATGAGGCTTCTTATAAGCTCACCTGAAATGTAACCACCCTAAAATGACTACTGAGTTATACAGTTTTTACTCCTTCACTGTGAAGCTTACTTTTTGGCAAGTTACCCACTTTCTGGATAGCCATTGTATGATGTCATATTTGATGTTTTAATTCTGCTTCTGTGGAAAGTCAGCCAATTCCTACACTCTCATCATACAGTTCTATACAGGGCTGTGTATAAAGCATGGGATTCAAAGCAATGCTATGTTACAAATTATTAATATAACAAAAACATCATTTGAAACAGGGTCGTTTTTTATTGATTTTCAGTATTTCACTATGAATTTCACTATGAAAGACAAAAGGGGGGGGAGCAAGGATGTTTGTGAAAGTGCTAGTCTGTTACTAAGTGTCTGGTTTCAAGTTGGATGTATATGTGCTTGAAGAAATGCCATGACTGAAGTTTCTTTCTTCTAGTAAGTGTGAAGAAAACACCTAACTTTGGTATTTGGTCTTTAAAAAACGTTGGTCTGTAAGTGGAGAAGAGCTGAAAGGATACAGGATTTGAATTGCAAAGGCCCTCTGGTATGGTCATTGGAGCCCTTCTCAGTACATGAGCTTGCTTTTTCATAAGAATTCCTGGAACAAGAAAAGCACCTGGAGCAGTCCCAGTGTATGTAAGCAGGGACCCAATGTACGTCATCTTCCACTTAGACACGACTAGTTCCCTGAAAGTCTGTGGATCTTCTTGTTACTGTATGTTTTTTTGTTTTTGTTTGTTTGTTTGCTTTTTTGTCACAAAGGTAAGCTGTACTTTTCAAAACATACCTGGGTATGGCTTTTAACCTTGTAATATTTCTTCAGTGCCAACTTGAATATTGGGAAGTAGAGAAATCTGAAAAGACTTTTCACAGTTTAATGAGCAATGGAAAGCTTTGAAGGTGGGAGGGCAGAACGGCCTTTAGTCCTGGCTTCTAGCTCTAGCTGTTCCTGTTAATTCTCTCTATATGTCCACAGTTGTGCAAGATTCTCACCTTTGTGTTGTCGCATGTGACCAGTTTGGTTATAGTCTGTATGACTATGTATGTTGCTGTATGTCACTGAATATGGCAACTTCCAGTGTTCACAAGGAGTTGCTAAATGTGACAATGTCTGATACTTTTTTTTTTTTTTTTTAAGTATGATTGTATGCTATTAGTGCATAATAAGCCTTTGGAATTGCTCAAACAAGAGCTTTCCCGTCATTTTCTCTGTGTGATTCTGAGGTTTCAGTTTGGAAGATCATAGGATCATTGATGTTGGAAAAGACCTCCAAGGTCATCTAGTCCAGGACCAGGGAGGTGATCGTCCCCCTGTACTCAGCTCTGGTGAGGCCACACCTTGAGTACTGTGTTCAGCTTTGGGCCCCTCACTACAAGAAGGACATCGAGGCCCTGGAATGTGCCCGGAGAACAGCTACGAAGCTGGTGCAGGGCCTGGAGCACAAGTCCTGTGAGGAGCGGCTGAGGGAACTGGGGTTGTTTAGTCTGGGGAAGAGGAGGCTGAGGGGAGACCTTAGTGCTCTCTACAACTACCTGGAAGGAACTTGTGGGGAGCTGGGGGTCAGCCTCTTCTCACAGGTCAGCAGTGATAGGACTAGAGGGAATGGTCTCAAGTTGTGCCAGGGGAGGTTTAGGTTGGAAATTAGGAGACATTTCTTCTCAGAAAGAGTAGTCAGGCATTGGAAGGTTGCCCAGGAAGGTGAATGTTTCAGTGATGTAGGAATTCAAGTTTTTTGCTTTCATATAATCTTAGCTTTAAGTTTCTCACACCTGGATCATAAGCATGCACTTAACTGAATGCTCTCCTTTAAAGCAGAAGCAGGATACAGAACTACACTTCTGTTCTGTTTTGCAGGACCTTCAAGGGAAGATAACTTTGTTTTGTGGCCAGATGTATTTCATGTCTGGAGATGAGTTTTTTAGAATAGTTCACAACACAAGTAATGGATCTAGTTTAGGAGCTGGTGGCTTTCATGAACTTCAAGTAAATCATGATTCTGTATTTGATCACTTCAGACGTTTAACAAAATTAAAACTGAATACTTTCTAGAATATCACTTAAAACAAATACGGAGGTCACTAGTTGCTTTAATATTCATGATTTCTGCAGTGAAGATGCAGCACTATCTGAATTAACTTGCTGTGTCACAAGCACTATGCTCTTATATAATATAATTAGTATATTTTAAAGAATAACTTGAAGTCAATCCACAACAAAAACAAAACAAAAACCCACAAAGCTAAAGAAGTCAAAATAAATTCCTTTTTCAAGGAGAATCATTCAGTAATGGAGTAATTTTTCCTTTACCAAATGCCGTATGATGAACTTTTGAGGCTATTTTGACTTGCACTTCTGTATTTAACTTTTCATTTGTTTATATAAATTTTTCTACAATTGCAGTTGGTTAAAGTTTGTCAGTCAACTTTGTGTGTGTGTGTATATATGTATATATAGGTAAGACACTTATTTGGAAATCTGGCCAGATATTCTCCCTCAAGTGCTACAAATGGAAATTGACTTTTAAAGGGATGGTGCAGGTAGGTGGGCAAAAAGTTAAAATATTTTTGCTATAGTGTATCCTGAGGCGTTTTTCAAATCTTGCTGTTTTTAAAGGTGAACATCAGTCTTTGTAATACAAACCTACTGGGAGATTAACCTTGAAAGTAGTCAAAGTACTCAGAATTAATGTTATCCTATTTCACTTTAACCAGTAAATTGACATTTTAATCCTCTACTTTGGACTAATGAAGGCCAGTTCTGAAACAAACCCTTAAAACAAACCTGAGAGCAGTGTACAAGTCCTAACATTTCAAGCAGATTACTTTTTGTTGTTGTTGTTTTATACCAACAGAGTATAATACCATAATGCTGTTTGCTTCTTTACTGTTTGTTTATAGTTTTTCAAAATATAGTAAGTGTAATGAGGCAGGCAAGAAATTTTTGCCCAGATTCTTTCTAGTTTTTATACATTTCAGAACCCTCCTTTCCTTTTTTGGAGAACATGGGTACACTTAATTTGCAAATAAAATAACTCTGCAGGTAGCTTTAATAATATTTTAAACTGAAGCATTTTAGCCATGCTTCACAAAAGTAGCTTACACTTCAGGAAGAAAAGTTGACAGTCTTCTATGTACGTGTGCCTGATATGTGTTTCTGAATTGTTGGGAACTCCTTGGAGAAAACATGGCAAAGTCCAACAAAAAACTTCAACCTGTTACTAGCAGATTTTTACATTAGAGGTTTATGGCATTTCTAGTCCTAATAGGGACTGTTATTGTAGAGTACAATACCAAATAATTACGTCCATAAAGTAGTAATCTTTTTTCTCCAACTAGTTCCAGTGGCAAGGGACTACTTAATCTTGCTGATGGTCTTTCTAGAGAGATTGTTTAGGGAACGACTTTCTGCAAGTGCCAGATTATTTCCTCCATACTTGCTATATGTTGCATTAGAAGCTTTTCAGTGTCCTGAGACTGTCTGTTAAAACTGGCTGTGATAGATGTACCAGACCAATACAATTCTCTCTGTGAGGCCCTTGCCCAGCATTAATAAGATGGACAAAAAAGTGCATGGCTGTTAGAGTGTGACGTTCTCATGTTGTGTAGTAATGCTATGATTTTTGGACTGCCGATCAGGAGTTGCAGTCTTAAAGTATAAAGAGTTCACGTAAAGCAAAGAAAATACAGATGTGAAAATTGCAACTCTGTTCTGTGTTGCAATCCTGGAAAAATTATATTATGTGTTTTATTTTCTCTTTCTGTAGAGTGATGAATCCGATATTGTAGTCTTGGGACACAGTGTGACAGTGTCTCAGCATGGTCTTTATGCTCTTGCATTTCTTAATGTAAGAAATACGCTTGCTAAGCTTTCTAAAAATGTATCTATTTTCTTTGAAAGGTATGCTCTGTTTTACAACCGCTTGAAGAGCATTGAGGAAAATGAAGGTGGTCTTGATAAATTTTCAAAAAGTTACAAAACCTTTGGAGTTAACCAATTTGTGGATGGTGGAGTATATTGCAAAGAGTGGGCACCAGGAGCAGAAGCAGTGTTTCTCACAGGTGACTTCAGTAAGTATTTTTAGGAGTATTGCCTCTTTCCTGCACTGTGTTTTAGATCGATATCCTTTCACTTAGACAATGTTGTAGCAACGACAAAATTTCTAATAATAAAAATGTATGTTATGAGTTGCTGGTGTAATGACATTTAGTAACTTAAACTAATAATCTTTTACTCCATATTGCACTAACTTAAGAACATGTGTGTTTCTACTGTATGGTCAGTATTATGTGCATCTATTTTTATACCCATAAAGTGATCACTTCTCTAAAGGCCCTAGCCTGATCACTCTGCAGCTTTAGGTTGAATGTGTCTAAACTACCTGGGGTTCTTCCTGAAGGTCTACTGTTAGGCTTCTATGAAACTGCATGCAGGGAAAAAGAAAATAACAGTGGAGTAACTTGATTTATCTTCTTTGACTTGTCTAACAGCAGTGTTGTGTAAGGACCAAGGCCCTTCGTGATTCCCACTAATCATGAGAGTCTAGAAAAGTCCTGCAAGAAAATGGTAACCTAAAATCATAAATGAACATAGTCATGAAAAAGTAGGTGGTGTTCCCTTTTGAGGGAAGAGGAAAGAATGTTGGTGGCAGCATTACAGTGGAGGAACTGTATTGCATGGTCTGAGAACTTAAGAGACATTGATTCCACTTACTTAAAACTTGAGACAAAAATAGCAATTTCGTCATTTTTCAGAAGACTAGCTACACTCAAGTGACTCATGTTACGCAAACTCCTAAATGCAAGTTGGATGCATTTTTGTTCTTAAATCCTGCAATACTAATTCCACTTTCTCTTTTATTTCTGTGTGCTTATATAACTTTAAAAAGGTAAGACTCTTTACATATGCCATTAGCTGTAGTATGTAGTGGTTCTTTTTAAAGTACTACGGTTAAGCTTCTGTAAAATGTGTGCAGTTGCAAAGAAATGGATTACTGTTTTTTTTCAGATCCATTAATATTTTTAATGATTCATAGTACTAGGTGTTAGCACTGTTTTATCCATAGTCTCGAGACACACTTGTAAACAGAGTAACCAAAAGAAACAGTTAAATATTCAAATTATGATTTAGTTACCAGGCATCAGTCAAACTGTACCTATTTTAATTCTCTGTATTTTTATTTTTTTTCTTTTAAGAATTTGATTTGAGGGTCCGTGTCACCTATTCACTGTAGTAACCTGAGTATGTAGACAACAATTATTTTTAGAAAAAAAAATAATAATGCAGAAGACTAACAGAAAAGTTAGTGCAACGCTACTTTCAGCCATGTCTTGTTTGATACGATTTAACCTACTGAATGACAAGGTAGCTTTCCTTCAAATAGTCCTTGTCTTTTAATTGGAATGGATGTTGATAAAATAGGTTGATGTAGTACTTGAATTTTAATATAGGAGTCAGATACATGCTGTGATTCCAAAACTGAGTAAGGAATCATGAATGTAGTTAGATTACAGTACCCAAATTACAGTGGTGCTAGATATCAGTATTGGCTGTAAGACAGCTAGAGGAGGGTATTTTAAAAGTTAAGCTTTACATGTATAAACACACAAAAAATGTTCCTTTCCCCTTCTCTACTGTCTGCAATACCACCCCATCATCTACACCGTAAGATTCTTTTATGTGATGGGGGTAATAGGTTAAATTACTCAACACAAGTCAAGATTAAATGCATTTATTTTAAATATGTAACTTACTGGTTAGCTATTTTAAAAACAGACTTTTAATTAAATTAATGCCTAAGATTTACAAAGAGGGTATAACTTATTTTGGCTTGGAGTGGGGGGTGGAGCGAAGTACCTGTATACCAGAATGATAGCTAATAACTGAGATGGTTTTCTTTAAAAACCAACCAACAAAAACAAAACAAACAAACAAAAACCAACAACAAAAAACACAACAACTAAAAAAACACTACTACTACATTTAAAAATACTTCATGCAATACATCACATGAAGAAGAAGTTTAGGACTAATATCTTGGAATAGTTTTATCTAGATGTTAATGAAATGTGGTAGTAAGAAGTCAAAAGAATAAAAATAAATTCATTTTAATGTGGAAAAAAACTGCATTTGACCTATATATCATATTCGTCATCAGTCATAGTAAAGTATTCATTCCCAAAGGGGAAGATAATGTACTCAGAAAGCCTAGAGGAATGGAAGATTGTCATTCAATTCATATGTGCTTTAATAATATTCTGATGAGAAATTGGGTTGCAAAATCCTAAGATTTAGAATCAGGTTGCTACAGATGCGTTTAATTAAAATTGAATCCCTTTAACCTTTCTTTAAGTTTTTGAACCGGTTAAAGTCTCAAACTAAATTTATGATCATATCATATTTAAATTGAATATCAGGATTACTTTTAATAAGAATTTTTTTTATAAAAGCTCAGGTTTATAAGGAGAGAACTAATTCAGCCACTGGGGGAAGGAGGGGGTTGAAATGTTACAAGGAAGGAAATGTCAAACTTGAAATGACAGCAGCTGTTCAGTTTTAAACTGAAATATAATGGTATATAATATTAAAGAGTTAATTCATGCTATGTTTTAAGTTCTGTTGTGGATAGATGGATAACAGTGTTTTCTCAGTCATTTACTTAATCTAGTATTGTGTGAGTTTCTTTTAGGTGTTTGGTTGAAAGAGGAGGGGAAAAACAAAATACTAAATGCTACTTAATCTGATAAGATAATGATGTTTGAGGATAAAAAAACTAGTGAAAATTATAATGGCATGTGCAGGCTGTGTTACAGAGAACTTAATTATGAATTCTGAAAGAATTTTAAGTTGATAGTTCATAAGCACGGTTGATAATGACTTCATTAAGATAAACATGAATAACTTGTTTATTATATGCATTTGTAAGACTGAGGCTTTACACTCTTTTGAATTATTTTTATGCCTTATAATAGGCAATAAAAGCTTTGACATTAAGATCTTTCACCCCAAATTATGGGTGGTGGTGTCTTTTTGCTATCTCCTGAGGCACTTGTAATGAATGAACTTCATTAGAAGATAGTTTTTGGTATCATTGTGTCTTCTGGAAAAAAAAAAAAAAAGAATAGCATACAAATCTGTATTTGGATTGGAGAATGAAAAATATAAATTCAAGAAAATGCCAATATTTACGGAACTCCTTTTTGTCTGCTCTTCAAAACTTCATAACTGGAGATCAAGACACTACACCTGTTAGTAGTCAAGTACATTGTTTTTACTCTGTCTGAAAAGTATTAAATGAACATTTTAAAACATTAAGTTTTGTCAATCAGTACTTCTTGCATCTCAGTAAATGAAGTGTGTGAGGCAATTAGTCAGCTGAATTTCTGATATAGACGCAGTATCAATGTTATAGCTACCTTAAAAGCTCTGTAATAACACTCGGTATTTTATTTGCATGCTGTATTGCTGAGGAGCTTGTTGACTGCTGGCAATTTATTGATACTTTACAATCAGCTATTTCCAAATAAGTCACTGAAGTGCAAGTTTTGAGTGTAACCCATGGAATTTATTTGGGGAATTGGAATGCTCAAAGTTGTACTTGGCCATGCAATGTCTCAGTATGTTGCCTGTAAACATTATTTTAATCAAAATTTAAAAAAGTTACTGGTTTTAAATAACTTCAAAGAGTAAGTGTATGTGTGTATGTGTATATATATATATATATGCTAATTCAGAAGTCAGTCTTTGATTATAATATAGTCAGACTTGTGGCTTCTGTTTTTTAGTTCACTTTCTGCACCTTCCTCACTCACAGCTAACATTTAAATCTAAAGATTTGATCATCCTGGAATATTTGTTCTGTTTTCTGCCTTATTTCCGCACTAGTGGAGAAGACGTGTGCTGGGTCTGGAGAAAGGGGCTGGCTGCTTTTGGGGGCGGAAGGTTAGCCATTTACTTATTTAAACTCTGGCAGGTTTTCCTCAGAGTGAAGAAGGCAAAGCTCCAGCCACCAGTCCTCATAATTTGGATATCTGAAAGTTGAGACTAGAAACTTCCAGTATCTTAGAAAGATTTGTTTTCTGACTTCAACTTTTATCAAAGTGAAGTCTAAATACTACGATGATTTAATACTAAATTTCTTAGTACTTTTATCAAAACTTTTTGTAGAGGAATACCTAGATTTAATGAGTAAAGACATAGTGCTATACTTCTGTGGCTGCAGATGACTGAAGGCAATACTGAAGTGTAAGCTGCTATTAATATCCAGGGAGATATCATATCTGGGAAGTAATGACATTCGTTTTCATGTCATTATTTGAGTTTGTATAATGACTTCTTAAGCAGATTATGCTAATGGCCCTGCTATTGAACTGTTCAAAATAAGGCAATGTAGAAGGAAAGATGTAATTGGCCACTCTGTCTAACCTGTAGTGTCTGTAGAGAATCACTTCAGTTACGTTCTGCTTTTAGTCTTTTGATTTCATGTTCCATGCAAATGAATTTCCAGGTATGTAGTGGGATTGCAGTGCTCCTAGTCGGAGCTGCTATTTGACTGGTATTTTTTCCTCGAGGAAGCTGTGTGAATGCTTGTTAGTCTGTATTTTCATTGAGCACCTTCCCGTTAGTCAAAAGTATGTGGTGTGTAGAAGTGCAACTGTCTTAGGAGTGTTTTGCACTTGAGATTTCAATCTCAGTTTATAAAGTGTTTTTACTTTTGAAAAGTCACTTCATAGTTACAATATTGCACTGCCATATTGGAACAACTGAATGATTTGGTCAATATGCTAGAAGTGCTCCTTCCCTTTGTGAGACGAAAGAGGAGTGTTAGTCTCAGAGATCAGCTTGGTGTCTAAGTTAACTCTTGAGCCTCAGAGCTGCGTGGCAATATACTTGTCAACATGAAAATAAAAGCCGGAGTTGTGGAACAAAAAGTCATTTAATTTATGATTTATCTGGAAGTATTGCACGTAAATTGTATTTTTATAACAAATGTTAGTATCCAAGGTGTCATGGCTCTACCTTTCTTTCTAGACGAAAGCTTAGTTCATGGTATACCAAGGGTGGAGTTCTGAGCAAGGAGAAGTTTGGTGCTTTGTTTCCCGGAAGTAGGTTGTTTTTGCAAGATCCAGTCATCGAAGTGAGTTAGAAAGTAAAAGTACTAGGCTATTCAAGATGTCTTCTGTGTTGGAATAAGATGTATTTGGGCCTCAGATTTTGTATATGAGCTCTTGTATTTGTGTATGTCTTATGGGGTGTCCACAATAGTTCCTTTCTCTCGTAAAACGTACTGAAGTTAATTATTTCAATTTCTGTTGGTAAGCTTCTTAACCTTTTTCTGTTTGTAGCTATTGGCAGAGTTCATGAAGTTCTTGTTCTCAGACTAAGATACTTCTTGTCTTTTTTTACTGTCTTTTTTCTTCTGGAAATGGCAGATGTCTGAATAGTCAGCTATTCAGGTGTTTTGCTTTTTTAGGGATGTTGTTCTCGACATTATTGGCTGTGTTTTGTTGAAAAAATCTGAAAATTCATCAGTAAAACTGGAGAAACCTGAACCACTTCCTCTTTGTAGCAGGCCTTCAAATTTCAGGACATTTTAACTTTTTATGTCTCTTACCTAATATAAGGCAGTATTTTCTGTAGTAACCTTCCTAAATAAGTTCCTTTCCAAGGAATTAGAAGTAAATAATGGTTTTAAGTAGGAACATCTGGGATAGATGCATGTTACTTTGTGTATTCTGAAATCATGAATCATAGGCACCAAGTAATGGGGAACCATGGCTGAGAAGAGGAAGAATTAAGTGGAGCATAGGGGATTGCTAGCAGGTGGAGGGGAGAGTGTAAGCAACTGGGGCAGAATTGTGAAAGCTGCCTGTGGAAAGCAGGCATGCTTAAATTAATAGAGACGTTCAACCATTCCACTTCTAAAGGAGAGAAGAGTTGGTTGTAGGAGTCCCAGGGAATCTTTGTAAACCAAGGGCATGAGAAGCTTTTTGGAAGAATGTAATAATATAATGTTCTTGGTGTACATAGTAAACTTAAGGTGAATTTCCCTAAGGGAATGGGGAGATACAGGGATTACATAGGGAACGGCAGGGCCTAAGTCACTTCTGTGCTGCTTAGTGTTAGCAAGACATAGACAGGAAATATAGCTCAACTGGAAAGAGTTTCAGAAAAAGCGCTGAAGGTGATATCTGGGGATGGAGTGGAGGGAGGAAGAGAGTCAGCTGGTTTTGAAAGATTCTGCTTTAAGGACCATATCAGTGTCACTTGGGTTATGCAAAGATGTCCCTCCTATAAAAGCGTGTAGTTATCTGGGTTATGCATAATAGTCCCCTACATTCTACCTCCTATCTCCAAGTACCTGATGCTCCTGATAAGAGGGAGGGCAAGGGAGAGAATACACTTACTGTTTCAGCTTTGGTTGTTCTTCTAAGAAGCTATTGCTTTATTGCTCCAGTAGTGTTTGGTCCTTAGTAGACCTGCATTTTTGTTCTATTATTTTTTGGATGAAGCTTTAGACTAAAAAGCAATCGTACTAAATATGTAAGTTCTCGTGCTGTCAATCAAGCAATAGTTTAGTGAGTACTTTCATTCTGCTAATGTGTTTTTCTGTCAGCACTATCCAAATGTGTTAAGTGTTGAAAACTTGTGTCTAAACAGAGTAGAATTAATTGTATTTCTATTTTTAAGCATAGGGAACACTTGATTATAATAATAATGCATCTTTGCATCGGTTTGACATTACTGTAAAATGAATAGGTACTAGAATGTTTCTTAGGCAGGCTTTTGTTTGCCTTTTTTTTTTTTTTTTTGGTCGTTGTCTAGCCTGTCTGACTTGTGCTTTTTGTTTTTTTCTATAAAGATTGGCATCTCTCTGGTTTAAACAGTTATATAAAAGTAACGGGCAAGTTTCTTTGAAAGTCTGCTCTTTCCCTGAAGTTGAAGACATCCATGTACTATTAGAGAACATTATTTTGCATGCTAGACAATATTTTAGATTATTGACGTTTGTTGGAAAAATATATTTACTGATGTATATAGGTAACTTCACTTTTGTACTTCACTGTACATGGAGATTTTGTACGTGATTTCCATGGAGAAGTAGGTAGTAATCTCTTCCTTAAACTCACCTTTCATTGCAGCAGAGTTCTTCTAGTTGGAAGTGGTCTTAAAATTGAATATAGTATGTGGTATTGTAGTCTATTCCCTAACCTGCTATAGATTGGTTGGAAGAGATCTCTGGAGAGCATTTAGTCCAAAATTGTGATTGAAGTGAGATGGTTACGAATCAGGTCAGCCATCTACTAAATAGCATTTGCTGAAAGGCAAGTCAAACTGTTTCTTTGCTCTGGGCATGTTTATTTTTCTTTTAACAGAAAAAAAAAAAAGATTTATCACACATCAACAGTATAATTTAGGAAATTATAAGCTGTAAGACTTGAGAAACACTTGCTACTGTGTTAATTTTTTGCAATATATTTTAAGTAAAAGAAGAGAATTATTTTTGTCCTGAATATCTTTTAAAAGTTTAGTTACAAGTTTGCATTTATAAGTTATTTCTTTTGATACTGCAATTTTTCTTCCTCCATGGTAAACTCAAGTAAGTTAAAGCATAAAAATTGATAACCAGTATGCATTCAGACAATGAAGGAATAAATTAAGTTGTTTTAATTTTTTAATAGTTTGTTTATGATGGAATACTGTGTGAATGCACAAATCAGATTCCTTTTGATCACTGCATTAAATAAATGTTAATTTAATGTGAGTTACTACTTCTGAAAATGTTTGTTTTTCCATCACTTGCTCCCAAGAGAACTGCTTATGTTTTTTTTAAGGACAAAGATAAAGCAGATGGCTTTATATCACTGAATCAGCAGTAATATTTTGTTAATATTCTTTTCCCTCCTACTGTTAATATCTTCTCAAATTAGGGAAGGTATTCAAAGATCTTGCAGCATATATAATCTGTCTTATTAATAGGAATCTATATTATCCTCATTTAAAGAAGAAAAAAACAATATTCTGCAGTGAACTGTGGAATCATCTCAGATGTTAAATACTACTCTTGAAATTTCTGAAAAAGCTTTCAGGTAATTAATACAGAAATTTTTCTTCAGTAGTCCACTTTGACCTCCACTGCTATATACTAAGAAGTAATGACGTGTATTTGTCCTTGCTTTCTCTAAAAACAATAAAAAGCTCTAGAGACACAGTAAGTAAGCTGGTGGTTTTAAAGTAGTTGCTACTGCCACTGGAACAGCAGATCTCACTTTTGGTGTCATGTCTGGTTTTTATTTAATTTGTTTAACCCAGACTACCATGTTTAGTAGAAATGCTGTTTTATACTAGCTTAAACTAGTAATGGAACTACAGTTTAGGAAGTGAACATATACTTTATTCACGGTTACTCTATGTACCTAAGGTCTTGTATAGAATATCAGCGAAGGCTGTTTATGCTTCTTCCTTGGTGTTAGCTACCTCTCTTTTTACTACAGGAAATGGCATGCAAATGGATTAGTATGGAGATAGCATCTTGCAATTCAGTTCTTGTGTCGACTGGTTTCTTGTTACCTTAGTATTCCCTGTTGCTGGGATCTGTGAGGAGGACAAGTTTCAAGGCAAAGAAA
Organism: Anser anser; assembly: GCF_964211835.1. Classification (NCBI taxonomy): domain Eukaryota; kingdom Metazoa; phylum Chordata; class Aves; order Anseriformes; family Anatidae; genus Anser; species Anser anser. Next base: position 84,284,013 of record NC_139720.1, on the reverse strand, counting down.
AGTCATTTTGAAACTTTAGCTTGCCTGCTTCCTTTTAGTTCAGAAATAATTGTGTTGCCTGAAGTCTGTCAGTTCAGAAGCTTTATCTTCACTCTCATTTGTGAGAGTTAACCTCGAACATCTATATAAACACACGTGATCTTGGCAGGTGTTTATTCAGTTAGGTATGTCATAATAACTAACCTCATACCTCTCCAGTGCTTAGTGAATAAAAACAGCATGAAGAATCTTGAATTATAGAATCTAAGCTCGTTTCACTCCATGTGTTTTTTATGAAAAGAAACCTGATTTAAGATTTACTTACATATAACTGTGGCGTTTTAGGCCAGTTTTCTTAGCTGTGTTGCTGGTATCTGGTATTGTGTGGTTTTGTAGCCATTGCTATCAAGTTTGTCTGCAGCTTCCTCACTTTTCTGGTTAATACACTTCATGTTATTAGTAGGACATCAGTTTGTCAAAATAGAAGCAATGAGATGTGTATGTGTCTCTGTCCAAAGCCAGTTTGAGCATGTGAGTTATGGAGGTGGGTTTTGGTTATGTTTTGTCCAATCTCATTTTTTTTCCCTTCTCTATAATCAGCAATTGTCAAATTAGAACTGGAGTATGGTTTCCCAGTAAACATCTTATACGTTTTATTGAACCTCTTTTAAAAGGGTACAGAAATATCTGATATAAAAGTATTTGTATCTGCTGCAAGTGTATTCTGAAAAAGACTTGACAATACTGTTATGCCTTTAAATTTTAATTGGACGCATTTTAAGATAAATACCCTTATTTTTGTTTCTTATTACAGATGGCTGGAATCCATTTTCTCATCCATATAAGAAAATGGAGTATGGGAAATGGGAGTTGTTCATTCCACCTGGACAAGACGGTTATTCTCCTGTGCCCCATGGATCAAAGCTCAAGGTGCTAGTTCTTTCCAGCTCTTGTAACATTTCATACTCAGTTTGCCCTTTTTGTTTTCTCCTAAATAACGTTATTATCTTATAATTATTATAAGAAGCAATCAATTTATCTACTTCTGTGAAGTGACCCCAAAGGATGAAATAATATTAACATCTAATTTTCTTCATGGTGCATAGAAACAGGCATATGTTGTTGAAACGTGGATATAATGTATTGTATCACGTTACAAGGTGAAACCAGTTTTTACATACTGATAATGTGAAAAATAAGAATTAAGGTGAACGTAAAGCTGTTCTATATTTAATGCAACTACTTAAGATGCTATTCAAATCTCAGTATCTTGGTAGAAAATGTTATGCTTTTAACCACAACTTTTCACTTGTTATTTTTGTGATGCTTTAAAAGCATATGTAGCCTCTTGAAACTTGGAATATTTAGTAATTAAGAATACCAATCAGTCAGCGTAGATTAAGGAATTTGAACTAAAACAAAATGAGGGAAAACTTAATTGTATTTCATGAACATCAATGAGCATAAAATCCTGTCTTCCAAAAATTAATGGGAAGTTTCTTTGAGCTGTCAGATACCACAGTTGTTATGCTTAGTGCAGATACACATAATGACAACTATCAGTAGATGTGATTATTTCCATGTGAATAGTGATTTCAGTCATTGAGATATAATTCTGAAAATTTGACTTTTTGCAATTTGAGCTTGTGTTCTAGAGATGCCAAATGATAACAGGGGACAGTAATGAGTAGTTAAGGGAAGAAATGTACTGAAAAAATCTATAGACCAGGAAAATTAAGCAACTGGGAGTATTTATATAATATATACTATATTCTCAGGGCTCCCATCAACAAAACTAACACATTGTAAAGAATCTTCAATTTTCTGTTGAAAATCTGATCTTAGGTAAACAGAGAATCTGCTGAAAGAAAGAAATGCATAAAAATGCACTGGAAATGCTTACACAATGTATGTTCTTATCTCTCTGCATTTGTTATGGCCTATGAAATTGTCCCAATAATAAATATGGATAAATTGAAATAATTCAAGGAAGTAAATCATTCAAGGATGTGAGAAAGCTGATTTTATTTCACAGAGCAGGGGAGCAAACAGTTGTTTGCAACTCAAATGCAGTGATTATGCAGTAATTTGAGATTGCAGAATGGTTACTTAATATTTTCTATGGTTTAGAGATATGTTAGTTTTTTTAATTGCTGATAAATTTACCTTTTGTTGTATTTACAAAGGTATTGAACTTACCTACTGTAGAATATTCCATGCTTAGTAGAGATAAAAGTGTGAATGATGAGTAATATTGGTACTACTAGCAAATAGCATATATTCATAAATGTGTTTGATAAAATTGAGTTTTCTTGCTCTTTATATAATCATGGTCATATCCTATTCTTAAAGTGCAGATCTTTATAGTACTTATTCTCTTCATTTGTCAGAGAAAATAGTAAACAGAAACTCCATACGGCAAAGACAGAACTGTGCATAATTGGTCTACTGTACGCAATTTTGGGTTACTGATGACACTTCGTACTAGTAATGTTATTTGCTGTAGTTTTGTAGTTGCTTTGAGTCATGAAACTCTCCTGGCAGAGCAGAATATGGGTTTTTGTTTTCCTCCTTTTTTCCTCTTTCTTTTTCCTACTGTTGTGTCTTCAGTTGTGCTTTTATGGAGTTGATTCTGGACAAAGATGTATGTGGTTATTACTGACACTTAAGTGTGATTACCAAAGAGATCTGTGCAGCTAAACTGGTATTATTCTGTCTGCCTGTGAGACTGATTTGATTTTGAATGCACATATCCTTACGTATTTTAAGTGCAAAGGTTTAGAAACTCAATTCAGAGGTGTATGCAATTATAATTGACTTAATCCATGTAGAATTTCTTCCAGCCTCATCTGTAACTCTGATAATCTTTCATGGCACATTTTTGTTACTTGGTGCCTACACAACTGACTCTAACACATGTCCTTTCAATGTATTTACCGGTAATAACTAAAGTGGGAGAATATTCTTCAGTTAAGGTAGTTCTAAAATGGCTTATCTGTAACAAAATGTGAAGTGAGGCTAGAATATTCCACGTGTAGTGGGAATGCATGTTTTCCTTGTGCTACAGGTGATCTTTTTCTGCTGTTGTTCCAATAATGTATTTGGAAAACTGCTGCTCTTTAGATTTTCTTGAAACTACATGGTTCCATTACAAGACTGTGGCCATTCACAAGTGTGTGTATTTTGGGGAACATTAGGACTTGTGTGGTAGAGCACAGTTCTGCAGTTCTTTGTTCATGTAGAAGATGAAAACATAGGATTATATGTAGATAGCAATTACTATGCAGATTGCAGAGCTGATGTTTAAATACACAGGTAGTGTACTAGACTGGACAACAAAAATTATTTCTTCTTGGTATTGAAGGTGTGTGTGTATACTTTGCATTACTGTAAAAAGCATAATGGCATATGTTTTAAAGCCTCTTTTGACAATATTAATTCTCTGAATGTCTTAAATCTCTTGAAAGTTGACTACGTAAATATTTAATTAATCTGCTAGGGGGAAAAAGGCTCCTCTGGGAGGTCCTTATCTTTGGCTTTTCTATACGGTATTTTCATCTTCAGTTCTACATAGGCAAATGACAAGTTCTGAAATTGTGACAAGGTCATTTCTTTTTAAATAAGTAACTTCTGAACCAGAACGGGAAATGGATGGAGTGTAGCTGATGACACTAATTTAGATCAGGTCACAAAATATTTTTATAGGAAAATAAATGAGGAATAGAGGTGAAACATTTTCCTGTTTTCAGTAGTAGTAGACTGTCTACTGTAGTTCTTCGGGCAGTCTTCTCATAAATAAGCATAAACATTGAAGGTAAGTAATTAAAAAAAAAAGGGCCTGTTGCAGATATTTTGGTATGTTTCTGATGCATCTTCTGTGTCAAGGGATAAATACTTAAAACAGTTGAAAATGACTGTCATGTGAATTACAACATCCATCTACAAAATAGTTACCTGCTGGAAAAGGGCACTTTTTTTTTTTTTTTTTTGAAAATACGTAGTGGTATTTTTTTTCTTGGTGGAAAATGCCACGAGGTATTTCCAAAGCTTCCCCCTAGATCAATTAATTATCTTAGAATGAGTTGTTTAAACAAATGTAATTCATGTTGTGATTGTATGAGTTTTTTGTTTGTTTTAATTCTGACAGACGTCATAACCTGACCACAGATTTAAAACAAAGAAAAAAACACCTCTCTTTGCTTCACTGGATTGATCTTCTTTGTACATTTGTTGCATTATTCTAATGGAAGTAGTCTCTTTGTATGTCTCATTCTAACAGGGACAGTGTGTGCTTATCTTCTTTCATTGTCAAAAATTCTTCCTTCATTGATGGAGCATTCTTAATTCCTCCTTCATGGCATATACCAAGCTTTTTAGAAAAATTCAGATTGATAGGCTTCCTTACTAAGTCTCCTGCATTGTTGTACACATGCAGGAGATGATATGTGCTCCACTTCATTCTTTTTAGTCTTTATTTTTAAATTAATTTTATAACTGCTTAAAAATACCTGTAAATTCAGTTGTCACTGTCGTTTCTAATTTTTAAATAGTGTCAAGTGAAACTTAGGGCTGGGGATAACACTATTAAAAATAGAGATCTATCTCCTTTGGGGAACTTGTTTGAGTTTGCATTCCTTTATAGGAATGCAAATGATCAAAACAGAAGATGAACAATTGGAAAACAGCCAATAAGAACTCAGGCCTAGATGAAAGTAACTTCCAAATTCATGGCTAATGATCAAGTTCTAAAATATTTTGACACACTTAAATAATAGAAGATAGTAGAATCGGTACTTCTAAAATATTGGCAGTTACGAACTATCTGACACCACAAAACATTGATTAGGAAATAATTTCCATTAAGAGACCTGTATAGCTGAACCACTAAGTTTTTCTTTTGTGTGCTAGAGAGGATATACTGAAATAGTAGTAATTGTTCAACTCTCTAGTAATGACAGTTGATCTGTGATTTCTGAAGTGATTGGACAGAACATGAATTTTATATATTAAATTTATCTGACACTTTATCTGACAACATGCTGGGTAGGTGCATGAAAATAAAACACTGTATACCTCTAAATTTCATTTGTATGTTCATGAAATTTCACTGTAAGTGATTCTGGTTTATTTCTCTTCAATTATAAAGAAAAGCGTCAAGATGGCTGACATGCCCCCATGTTGCAACTTTTTCTAAAGGCATAGTAAAGATTAGGAGGTAGTCATCACTGATACTTCAGACAACAGTATTGGTTTCAAATGGCTTTTTTGAGGCCATATGAATTAACTACTCATGAGTAGCTTTCTCAGATAGCTTTAATATAATTGCATGCAGATAGATAGAAGTATTAAAAAAAAAAAACAGCTGAGTAATTGTTTTCAGTTTTCCTTTTTTTTTTTTTCATCACTAATTTTGGCTGTGTTTTAACAGATGGTTTCTGGGTACCATAACCTTCATATGGTGATAGAACTAGTCATACACAGCTCAGGGACAACTAACAAGTCTTCCCTGGAAAGGTCACAATAGAAAATGGTAGAAACTTCTCAAAACTCTGCATTCTACCAATCACTAAATCTATATCATTTCCTCTCCCTCTCATGTTAAACTTCAATTATTATGTTTTACAAGGAAGTGTTTGTATTGTAGTGAAGTAGTTAGATTTGATATTTTGTGCACTTTTTAAGAATACTCTTCTATTGACATTCCAGGCTGCTATATATTTGAATGGTTTCAGTGATAGCTGAAAAATACTCATAAGTGCCAAGTTCAGTTTAAAACTGGGGCTGGCACCATGGTCAGCAAGTCTTATTTTGTAAAACAAAAACAAAACCCACTACTACTATTGTTTTTGGGTAATTCTGTAGTCCAAATAAAACTCTTCTTAACTTTAAATCGTGAAAAGGAGGAACTGCTTTGCATCAGAACATTTTAACATACACTAACAACGTTTAAAAGACCTGAAAATAACTTGAGCCTTTGAGGCTCTGGGGAGAGAAAAGTTGGTTGGAAATAGCATTATTAAAAATTCATCTTTACAGTTTTTACCACTGTGTCTAGTAACTCATAGAGCTGCATGCTCTGTGTTTAACTTATAAACCCTGAAAAAGAATCAAATGTAGTAAGCAAGTAGGTTAATCAGTGTCAGGGAACCACTGATAGTAAAATTAATCAAGTGTAATTACTGCCAGTGATGAAGTAGATGGCGTTGCAGTTGACCTTACTGATCAGAAAGTCCAGTGGCATAGTATCAGGCTGGTTTCAAGCTCAGATCTCATGCATTTCAAGCAGTCTGCAGTCAAAATTAGGTGTTATTAATTTCAATATGAAAACCCAGTAAACTTGAGTAAGTGGGATAACGGGCTTGTGGTTAGAATGCTAGGTATAGAAGTGTTTGTGGTGTGTTGTTTTTTGTGTGGGTTTTCGTTGTTGTTTTGTTTTTATACAAGATGTTAACAGGTTATATGTAGGAGAAGGAGCACTAGCTGATGTACTTCAATAGGAACGCCTCTTCAGGAAGCTTCCTATTTGCATTCTCACATGTACAAGCAAACAATTTTAATATTTCCTGCTTCCAACTTAGCTGTGTGTGTGGAAAATATCCTTGCTTATACTCTAAGTTCCACATAATTTACATTTCATGTCATGAATGGTGGGTGGGTGAAACAAAATAAACTCCTGTCTTTTCAAAGTTGATCAGTAAGTGAAATGAGTATTCCGCAGCACCATGCTACGTAATCTGTGTGTAGCAAGGAGCAGATGTGGTGTTGCTAGCATTTTGAATTGTAGGGAACAAGATTTAAATCATCCAACTTATCTATTTCCATATCATTTCTATTCAGTACCTCAGTGGTGTTAAATGGGAAGTAAAGCCTCAGTTAAATATGTGGCAATGCCCTTTGTTTCATTGCTTGATTGTGAGCCCTGACCCTTTAGCAAGTTATTGTAGACTTTTCTGTGTTAACTACAGATTAAATTTACTAGCAGGAGGAGTTGTTACCTCAGTGGAGGATAAATGGCCTCTTGACTTTGTTTACCAAATCCAAATAGGCAACGTGCAAATACTCCTGGGCATATACAAGAGGTTGTAGCAGGGATGAAGCATTGTAATGCAGTGGACTGTTGCTCTTCAGAGCCCTTTTTGTAGGCTGAGCCCAGCAATTCAGAATATTCTTGTTCAGTTATTTTGGCAGGCTTAGTTCTCCTGTGACTTAAAGACTGCACAATTCTTTGGCAGGAGGTTTTGCTATTTAAGAATGGTTTTCTTTTAGTTTACCCACACAAGATGAATCGTGTCAAGTGGTATTAGATATATAATAGAGCAACAAGTTTTTTGGAGGGAAAGGAGGAGAGACTTTTCAAAAGGAAAGGGTCTTGAAATAGGATTTGAAATCTGAATGTCCATACTAAGTTTATATAAACATGACTGTTTTCTTTTAGAGTTTCTTGTTTGTTTTAGGATGGAGACACTAATTAGTTAAAGCTTTTAACACTTTATAGTGTGACTTACTGGTGGTTTAGAATTTCTAATTTGGGGCTGTATTCATGTCTAATATTGCTAAGATTATAGGCCAAGGAGAAAGCAGAAGATTAAAACTTCAGTATTCTAATGGACCTATTCCATACTGTGTATGCTAAAGTCCTGTCAGATGGAATATGTGTTGGCAACACAGGAGATGACCTCAGACCACAGGGACCGCATCAGAACTATCTGCATTTTTTGGTTATCCACCAAAGAGGCTGTGACAAAAGATGACAGGGACTCTTGAGTTGTTGGGGATGAGGACAAGGAAAGTGAAAGCACCATTGGGGGCCATTAGCTACCCCAATCACCTGGAAGACACTGTAGGAGTATGTCACAGGAAATGGTGGTGTTGAGCGTGACCTACTTCATCTCCAAAAGACATTTTGCTGTCAGGTGGAAACAGTTGTGAAGGGGAACACCAGAAGGTATGCATGCTATGCCACAAACCACCCAACCGCAAGGTGCATTATGCAGCAGTTGTCCTTTACAAATGCTTTATAGTAGAAGATAAGTAATACTTAATGCTTGGGTGCTTCTATTACATACTTGAATAGCTTCTTTTCTACTTGACGTGGCTTGAACAACTCTAATAAGTTACACTTATTGTGTGTAATGTGCTTTATAATTATGGTTGCTTTCCAAATTATGCTCTCCTACCCCAAGCCTCTGTTACATAATACATATATGAATTTTTTATAATATGCATACAGTTTTTATAGTCTTTAGTACACATCACCATTATGGTAACTTGATTCTGGTTAAGTCACAGTGGGGGGAAAAAAGTATTTCTTGCATTGTGTGTTTTAGAGACCCTAGTTTTCCTTCAACTTTTATTAACTTGATTTTGAAATAGTTTTTCAAACTATTCTAGCCTGAAAGTTTGAATGCTATCCTGCAGTGCAAATGTGTTTTTAAAAAATAATCTATCTGTAAACACCTAGTGGTGAAATACCTAGTGGTGTCATCTTTGTGTATCTAACAGTTATTGAACCTGTTGTTTCTTCCTGTACTTTATAGTAGTTGATTAAGTGAAGTACTGTCTTTAGCTTTGTGCCTGTTGAACTGTATTGGGCCTGTTTCTTTCCATGTAATACTGCTTTCAATATTAACAATGCTGCTATTGTTTCCTTGATTTTTAAGTTTGATTCTCCTATGTTATTTGTATCTCTTTCTGCATAAATGCTTTTGTAATAAATAGTAGGCTGCTGTCTCAGTCTTTTGCATTGCACTATGTTCCAATAGATACTGTATTTTCTGTAGGTTTATGTTAGTATATATGCCTTCTAATTGAAGCAGGAAAGTGGAGGGGGGAAGAGAGAACACAGCAAAAGTTGTTATTGTTAAGCTGGTCTAGTAAATTAGTTCAACACATTTTTATGTTCTTCATTGGAATTGAAACACTTGCTGAATTCAGAAATGGAGTTATATCTCCCTCTTTTGGAAAATTGGGACATGACTTGGCTTTGGAGTTAGTCTTTTGCTTCTGTCATACCTTGATTTTATTTATTTTTAATTTTCCAAGGGGCGGGGGAGGACGGGAGAGTTTTGAACAGATATAAATATCCCTGGTAAGTTCAGAGTCTAATGGCTGGTGTGATATATTTGCAGAAAAATAATGTGCACAGAAGATTCACACATGACTTCTGAACCACGGATACTTCTCTACAGAACTGTTTTTAAACATAAAACCACCTGGGGACTATTCACATGTATCCAATAGCTAATTAGCATTCTCCCAATATTTGTTTTAAATTATTGTCCCTTTAGCACATTTCTTCATAAAATTACTAGGAAGAGGAAAAAAATAAAGCAAGCAGCTTTGTCTTGACTGATTTTCTTTAGACTGTAATCTTAAATTGATGAGGAAAAAAGTTGGAATGGGGGAACTTGGAAGAATGTGACTGGAATGTTCTATTTTTGCTTTCCAGTTTATCCAACCTTCAATTTATGAAGGAGAGGAACCTGACAGAAGGAACGTGCTTTCAATAATTTCTGAAACTTCAAGGTTTATACTCATTAGCAAATGGCTTCAGTGACTGTAAGCACCTCGCAAGAAATGCAGGCACCCTGACTGAAACGCCTGATTCATTGGTTATCTGTAGCTTTAGAATCTAGAGGACGGTGACATTTTTCAGTGGAATTTCAACATGTAGAAATCTCCCGTTTTCCTTGCTTTCTGTGCCACTGATTTGGCTGGGAGATGGTTTGGGATGGTACTTCTAGCTGGAAGATGGAGTGTCAAACAGTTGCTGATCCCTCTTCCCCTTTTTGTGCCCATCTTGGGCTATGCTAGGTGGGCGCACACAGGAGCAGGAACGGTATGGCAGTAGTGAAGAAGCAGCATTTGCTTGTTTATTCCTTGCCTTCTATTGCAGAGGCTGCTAAAGCATTGCCCAATTTGTCTGGACTCTGTCAAATCTATCAGGTTGAATAAGACAATTCCAGAATAAAGCTCTTAACAATGCTATTCTATCCTAAATTTTTGGCAGGTGTTTTTATTTTCACTGTATCCTCTTTGAACGTAAGTGTGGGAGGCAAGGAGCTCTGAATTCTGGTCCTGGATTCTTCAGCAGATTGCATTCCCTTACCGAAAAGTGTTCAGCTGTGCTCCCATGTATTGAAAACATACAGCAATGTCACCTCTAGAACAGGGAGGAAAACCTTCTTCTGAGTATTTTGAGCATATAGTGAAATAGCTGAGCACGTTACGTTTATTGGCCAACTGTGAAGCTGCCTCAGTTTGCTCTGTGAGGTTTAGTTAATAAACCTGGATGAACTGAAAACAGCATACTTTTTTGTTGTCTGTCTAATACGTTATTGCCTGAAAAGTAAAGTGACTTCTCTATCACAGAGAGCGGAAGTCCTTTGCTTGCAAACCAGTATGAAAGAGAAGGGTACTAGTTGCTCTGTGGCTTCCTGTGTGTGTGAAATTCAGGGTTGCTGATGTGATTTTATTGACTCTTGTAAATATGCTCAATTTGAATCAACTACTAGCAAAAGATAATAATCAGAAGTATGTATTCTGTTGAGTATTGGATACACTTTGTGGAATGGAGACACACAGTGAAAGGTGTCCAGGGAAAGGTACTTTCAACCGATTGTAAAACTTTGCTTCTCTATTTCTGTGGCATCTTGAGATGGTTCAAGAAAGAAGGATGAACAACTTAAGAAAAAAGAAAAATGATCTTATAGCAGGATTGCATCAGTGACTTGGATGCAGGAACAGGCTTTGAAACTGAACAGCATTTATGAAGTAAAATATAAGATCAGGTTTCCTTATAGCAGCAATATGCTTTAAGTATAAAGTTTTAGAGAGTTTAAATTGGTTCAGATTCTTTTGTATTCTTGTAAACTTGTGCATTCTCTCATTTCCCTTATTTTAGTGGAAGTAAAAATTAAAACTTTTCTTTGTCTTACAGCATATATTATACCACAAAACATCTTGGTATACAAGCTGTTTTTCCCTTCCCCATGCGCTTAAAGCAACTGAGGAGGGGAAATACTGTGATGTTTAATTTCTAATTAATTTCATATAGCAGAAAGATGATTATCTTATTGCAGCATATAACTTAAACTTTCTGGAAAGTATTTAAGACCTACACCTGACATGCTTTTAGGTTGTTAGTCTGACTTATTTTCAAATCAGGTGCATGTTGCTGAGTCGAGGTGTTTGCACCTGTGTTCTTGTGGCTTTTAGTTTTTTATATGCAGATAGTCTTGTCTCAGAAATGAATAAATGTAAAGCTAATCATAGAATATCCTAAGTTGGAAGGGACCCACAAGGATCATTGAGTCCAACTCAGGCACCACACAGGTCTACCCAAAAATTCAGACCGTATGACTGAGAGCACAGTCCAAACACTTTTTAAACTCTGACAGGCTTGCTGCTGTGACTACGTCCCTGGGGACCCTGTTCCAGTACGCAACAACCCACTCGTTGAAGAACCTCTTCCTGATGTCCAGCCTGAACCTCCCCTGTTGCTAAATAAATTAAAAAAATAAAATAAAATAAAGCAATCGGCATTTATTTTTGTATTACAAAACTTCATATTTTGGTAATATTTTACAGTTTATCCTTTTTCTTCTTAGGGCCTGTTGAAAAGGGGGGGGGGGAAGAGGAGGTTGAAAAACTGTAATGAAAAACTAAGTTATAAAATATAGAAATAATAGCTTATTGCCCTTATAAATATCAAGTTGATGACATTTCCATATTTATATTAAAGGTAGTCCACTCTCTCATTATACTAACTATTGTTAGTTTGACCAATTTAATTTCATCATATTAAAAACCACGTATACCAACAATCATTCCAAGGGCTTTCAAGCTATTAAAGTAATGAAATAATAATAGTGTTTCAGAGCAGTTTATTGGCTTGCATATCTTTTTTAGTTCTCTCCTACTATTTCCTGTCTGTTTCCCCAGCTCCAGTATAAATGACAAACCACTGTATAACAAATTTCCTAAAGTGTAAAAATACCATTCTTAATTTTGCATCTGTAAGAGGTGTTTTTTTTTTGTTTTATCAAAAATATTTTCAAATGAAAATGAGTACCTCAAAAACAAATCATGATGTCTCAATGTGAGCTCCTTAATTTCTGATGCTTGGTCCTGTTTCATCAGCAGCAGGAAAGAGCTGTAGATGACTTAAAGGAGTGTGTCATAACAACGGAAAACAATACTTGCATGTGGAACTTCAGGAGCTGAAAGCTAAAGGAGTAAGCACTGGGGCTGGAAATGGGAGAGAGATTGTATATGATCTTATGTGCAGCTTTTACTTGAATGGTTCTGCCACTGTTCTGAAGATCTGTGAGGAAGATGAGGTAGCCATGTGAAGCCAACGTGAAAATGAGGATGAAAAATTAGCACAAAAAGAAATAAGATATTCATGAAAGTGAATTTTAAACATGGTGTCGTTTACTGTTATTGCACAGTTTAATCTGTTGTAATGATAGCACAGTCACATTAAGCTCCATTTTGCACATGTTTATATTTTGTTTAAAAAATTCTTATTTGTCACCAAACTGCATTAGGCTTGTGAAACTTTCAGATTCATTGTTTTAGCTAATTTAAGGAAAAAAAAGTGTGTTTCAAAGGTATAAAAAGCTAACAAACTTCACTGAGTCACAGTAGGTTGAAAGTTGCCTGAATGTAAGTGCTTAGTTTTTACTTTAAATGTTAGACTTCTACAAGGGGCTGGCAGATCTGCTGTAGGCCACATGGAAGGCCTATACTACTTTGGAAAGGCAGAAAGAATATTGGGGTATTTGAGTCTCCAAAATGTTTAATATCTCTGAAAATGGAGGCCACTGAATCTCTTTTGTCCTGCCTTGGAAGCACCATTAAATTAAATGGAACCTATTTCAGCTTCTGAATTACTCCAGTTTGTTATTGCCTCTTCTGTAAGGTACTAGACTGCCCTCAGAATGATGGTTGTTCCCCACTGTGATAAACTGCTTTTGAGAATGGTTCCAAGTGTGTTTTGATGAAGTTTAAAACAACGTACTTAGTTTTACTCTACAGGTTATTCTCCGTGTCATAAATTCACTACACTCTAGTGGGACAGACACCTTGTCATTTTGGTAGTAACATTCTTGTGAGATTCAGATCCTACTTTTTCTATTAGTCCAGCATTATTAAAATTGAAATGCATCTTTGCACACTAGTTTTAAAATAACTTCGGTGATTTTTGGCTACACATTTGTCATACATTTCAGTTTTTCTGGTGATTTTACTTAGATCTGGAAGTTTTTACTTCAGAATTAATCACTTCAGCAGAATTGATGCCTCAAGCCTCAGGTCACTGGGCCAACTTTTCACTATCATGGGTGTACTCATCTATGAAATCTACTGCACTAATTACGGTAACCTCAGATGCTAAACTTCAAATGTGCTGAAAGTTTCAGGTAAAAATGTTGAGAAAAAAAACACCCAACATCATTATAATGGAAAATGTAAATAAAACATGCATTTTTAACCTTTGTGTATGAGAAATGAGCAGGCTTAGTGTAGGCTCTTCATTTTTGTTTCATTATTATGCATATATGACTTATACTTGTGCCATATCTTTTAGTGAGTAAAATGACTTAAATGGTGAATTTTGAAGGATGTTTTCATTGTCTTTCTGACACTTGTGTATTTGTGTGAAAACCTTTATTTAATGTCTATATATATTGATATTTCATTTTGTCATATGATTCTGGCTTCCAAGGTTGCCAGGGATTTTGAGTTTATTCTTGTTGTGTGAATATATTTACCACTGGGAGAAAAACAAACAAACAAACAAAAGACAGGTGAGGTATATCTAATGTTAACATAGGCAAATACTGTATGACTAACTTTGAATTTTCCAGAATCTTGCAACGTAATTTTCCAGTGGGTAAGATGACTTGGAAAGTAAGGGGAAGCAGGTAAAAGTCTCTTTTTGTACAGAATTCTAAATATGAAGTAAACACTAGGCTAACTGTTGTAAGAAACTTCCTTCTCTCCACAAAAAGTCATATTGCCTATGTTATGCAGTTTGCTGGTAGTAAAACGCTTCTCTGACTTGCTTTAGACAAAAGTGTTAGTATAGATGTTAAATACACTTAAGTACATGTAATGTGTATTAAATGGCTATTTCAGAACTTCTGCATACTATGCTTGTTTATGACACATAACAACTAAGTTTTGTTTTCTTTTTAACAATCTTATTTGTAATCCCAATTATAAGTCCGTAGAATTATAGAGTGATAAGTGTTGGAAGGCACCTCAAAGAATACCTAGATTCAACTCCCCTGCCATGGGCAGGGACACCAGGTTGCTCAGAGCCCCCATCCAACCCAGAATCATAGAATTTCCCGAGCTGGAAGGACCTGTAAGGATCATCAGGTCCAACTCCTGACACCACACAGGTCTACCCAAAAATTCAGACCATATGACTAAGAGCACAGTCCAAGTGCTTCTTAAACTCCGACAGGCTTGGTGCTGTGACTCCATACCTTGGGGAGTCTGTTCCAGTGCGCGACCACCCTCTCAGTGAAGAACCTCTTCCTGCTATCCAGCCTGAACCTCCCCTGTCACAGCTTGACACGATTCCCTCAGGTCCTGTCACTCGTTGCTAAAGAGAATAGATCAGCGCCTGCCCCTCCACTCCCCCTTGTGAGGAAGCTGCAGGCCGCGATGAGGTCTCCCCTCAGCCTCCTCTTCTCCAGGCTGAACAGGCCAGGTGACCTCAGCTGCTCCTCATACATCTTCCCCTCTAGGCCCTTCACCATCTTAGTAGCCCTTCTCAGGACCCTCTCCAGTAGTTTCACATCCTTTTTGTACTGCGGTGCCCAGAACTGCACGCAGTACTCGAGGTGAGGCCGCACCAGTGCAGAGTAGAGCAGGACAATCACTTCCTTCGACCGACTAGCAATGCCGTGCTTGATGCATCCCAGGATACGGTTGGCCCTACTGGCTGCCAGGGCACACTGCTGGTTCATATTCAGCTTGCTGTCAACCAAAAACCACAATGTCCCTCTCTGCGGGACTGCTGTCCAGCATCTCATCCCCTAGCCTGCACATATAGCCAGGGTTGCCGAGCCTTGAACACTTCCAGGGATGGGGCATCCACAGCTTCTCTGGGCAGCCTGGTCCAGTGCCTCACGTGCGTCACCACCCTCAGAGTAAATAATTTCTTCCTTATATCTAATCTAAACCTAGCCTGTTTTAGTTTAAAACCATTACCTCTTGTCTTGTCACTACCCTCCCCGACAAAGAGTCCCTCCCCAGCTTTCCTGTAGGCCCCTTTAATTAATTGAAAGCTGCTGTAAGGTCTCCCCGGACTCTTCCATTTTCCAGGCTTAACAACTCAGCTCTCTCAGCCTCTAGTCTTCTGTTCATCTTTGTGGTCCTCTTTTGGAACTGCTCTAACAGGTCTGTTCTTTAAAAGCCAGCAAAATATGCTGTATGTTCCTGGAAGGCAGCAAAAATGAAAAAGAAATGGTAAAGAAAATTACAAACAAGTTGACGGGTTTTATCTAGGATTTTCTTTAAATATTAAATAAGTGAAATTGTTTTATTTTCATTAGAGGCTAATATTCTGCCACTTTGCTTGTTCCACTTCACAAATGCATGTCATGTTATAGTAGTAAGTATTTTAGAGTTTTATTAATGGGGCTGCAGGGTTTATATAAAACAGTATACTGTGCTTCTTCATATAACTTAATGTAAGAGGGATATACCTCTTAAATGAAGTAGGTAAATTCAAAGGCCAATTTGAATCAGCCTGTTTAATGAACATTCTGATTTTATACATATTTAGAGAAAATTGTAGAATTAGGAAATATAAACCTAACTATAAAATGCTGATTGTCTAAGCTGTAGCTAGCTTGGCTATGGTTGTGCACCATAGCTTTTCAAAACTATTTTGAAATGAGTAAAAAATCAAATTTAGGGCAAAAAAAAAGTATCTGCTAAATAAACTCGTGGGTATGTTGTCAAAAGGGCTGTGTAATGACTATTCAGTATTGTTCATGAATACATAACCTGTAGCAGCATGTGCAGCGTGTACATGATCATGTATCATGATATATACATTATATATTTAAACACTACAAAGAATGAACCATACTTAATACTTTAGGTACGTAGAAAAAGGCTTGTTCTCTTGTATCTTGGTTTTACATGTGTGTTTTGTATAATTACTACTTTTATAAAATAAACTGATTTCTAATTGTCTCAAGAAACAATGAGACAAATATGGTAATAAAGGCTATTGGACATTTAGCGTTTTTTATCAGTCTTGGGATGAATTTCTGTTTGTTTTGGGGTTTCTTCAACATTTTGCAGTTTGTTTTGCTCATGCTTCAGCTAAATATGGTGGTATAGGAGTTCAATCTTAAGATAATTTCTAAAATGTTATCTGAAGTATTTCTATTTGTAATTTATTATAATCAACTTTCTTCCATGCTATCATGTAGAGGAATAATAAGATTAGTTACAGAGCACACTTAAGGAAAAGTTCCATAAATGTTATTCATGTAAAATTAAGTAAATGGTTAAGTAAGCACGGGAACCAGAATGGAAATCATTGGGAATCACTTTGAACAGCTCTAAAGAAATTTTGATTTTGCTACTGTAAACCAGAGAAGGAGATTTTCAACTTTACCATTGTCAGTACCATAATGATTCATTTTCTGAGTTAGCTACAATTCTCTTGACTATCCTTTCTCTGTATACACCTTGTGATGTTAAAAAATGAAAGCAGCACAGGAGACATTAAGGTTTCTACTGATGGTAATCACGGTGAGGTTCAACCAGATACAGCCATAGCTGCATCTGAAAACACTCCTTGTTTTAAGAAGACCTAGACTGTGAAGAAAGTAACAGATGTATTTTCTAAATACTTGTCTAAAATAAGTGTTTCCCTTGACTTTTTAGGGGTTTTCTGACAGTTGCATAGTTAAATTGTATGGCTTCTATTGTTGAATACATTTCTTCAGAACATGAGTTTTCATATATTTGTGTAGTTAAACTGTAAGTTGAGTTGTCCTAAATTTAAAGCTAAGATCAAAAAATATTTAGATCATTTGCAGTTAGGAGCAAAGAAAAGTCATTTCTTTATTAAAGTTGTGTGTAAACCCAACACTTGCAGAAAATCATATATTAGCACATCGTGTTTGTGGCTGTATGTTATTAGTATCGCAGCTTATGAGAAATACATGTGCACTTCTGCTTCTCAGGAGCTTATTTGCTGCTATTAGAATTCTGGCAGAGACAGCTTGTAGGAATTTTCCTTTATTCCTATAGAAGTCTGTTCGCTCATGAGAAGTTTAGCGAACAAACTTGACCTGATAGATGTTTTACGTGCTAATGTTGTTTTACTCAAACTAACTTTTGAAGAACTGATAAATCAAGCACACTGATGCCTCAGAAATGAGATAGAAGTTCAGTGAGTTTGAATTGAGTGTGCAATAAGAGAAGTTCTTCTGTGATTTTGGATATGCAGAATACAGAGATGAATTAAACTCTTTTGTGCAACATAACTGTGGAAGTGTGGGTTAAAAAAGGGAAATAACTGTTTGCTAATTTAAATGTTTCTAATTTGTTGTTTTCATGAGTTTATTGCGTAATGGATTAAATTAGAGAATGCATGACTTGTTTTAGTATTTCATAATAGATTACACCCCCTTCCATCATTTTTTGGATTAAACCAGACCTACATCTAATTAAATGATGTTCTATATTTTGTTGAGTTATCTCATATTAAAATATGCCCACTTCTCATAACCCTGTGTAGTAATAAATTACATGAGTTTGTTAGAGAAGAAAAAAGAAATGCTAAGATTAGCTAGATATGTTTATTATATGCAGTAATTATCTTATTTCTGTTAGATAAATTGGGACAAATTAATAAAAAAAAGCAATAACATCAGGAGTGTGACATCAGAAAGAGTAGGTAGTTATTATTTTAAGAGTTACTTGCAGCTTGCATCAAATCTTTTGGACAGAAGGATCTTTATATTGTTGATACAACTTGTAAAAATACCCTTTCAGCCAGCTTTACTAGCACAGCACTCTGGCAGGAGTTTTTCATGCAGCTGTGCAGAGTTTGCAATAACTTATTCTCAGCTTTTTGGATGAGATGGTTAGTGACCATTACTTCTTTAGAAACCTGTCTGGAAATGTCAGTGAAGCTCAGCGTGCTAGAGTCTGTGATAATATACACTGAAGGGCACAGCAATCACAGTTCCTTGCTTTATTCTACCGAATTCCATTAACCTGCCATGTATACTTATTTTCATCGTGTTTTCTACTGTGGTTGAATTGTGGATACAGATAATCTGTCAAAATAATAAAACACTTGCCACAGGCACAAAGGCAATAGTTTGATAATCATCACTGTCCAGATGTCGTTTTAGGAATTAAGAGGAAAAAAAACCAAAAAAAAAACAAAAAAACCCACGAAGCTCAACCTTCCACCCTTCGAGAATCATTACTATGTCCATAGCTCTCTTTACAAACGGCCACCAACAAAAGCAAAGCTACAGTCAGCATCTTAACAAATGCAGAATGAGGAAGTTTCGGTGGAAGACCTCAGTGGCTTATGTTTCTGGGTTCTAAGTTTGCAAGCCTTTTTTGTCATTGCTTGAATGGCAGCCAAAACTGTAGGCAAGCAAAGATGTACTGACAACAGTTTTCCTACACTGAGGAAAGGGGTGAAAGAGAGCAGGATTCTTTCAGGATCTCAGTAAGAAAGGCCTGACAACTGGCTTCGTAGGATAACTGCTTTAATAAGACAGAATAAGAAGAGAAATACAGATAGTGAGTGAGTCTTGAATCCTTCCCATAGATGGGCATCTGCCCTCCTGTGGCACCAGGCAGAGCCAGGCAGATGGATTGTCCTATGGCACACTGTCTGGAGTGGATCTGATCTGTGGAGGGAAGTGTTCCCTTCTGGTCATTTGAGCTAATTTATACCTTCCACCACTTGATCCATATACAGCTTATTTTTTGAAAGGTTTTTGTAAGTTACAGGTGATATTAGTAATGTACAGGCTTCGCAAGCTCTAATTACATATCCCAGAGTTGGCATGGCCTGTTGAGGATTGCTAACTCCTGGAATACAATATCTTCTGCAAGGATTCCTGGTACAATGCTGTCCATCATGTCAATCTTGCTTTTGTTATGTAAAATGATAATACTCTAAAAGAGCTAGGTTTCTTGTGTTTTGTCACTTTTTCTGACAAAGTGGAGTGTTATAAGCTTTTGAAAGGAATGCTTTCTCTTATTTTTCTGTTAGGATGGTAAAGGCATCCAGAGAAACTGAAAGACAGCAGAAGAAACACAGCAATTTTAATTTTTTTCTTTACCCTGTTCTTGGCCTGGAAGCTTTCCGGTGCTTGTGTTGATATGTGATCCTGCTCTATACCGTATCAGTCATGATTCACAAAGAAGAGGGAATTAAGATATTAAAATTGCTTTACTAGATTGTTTGCTAAGTGAACAAATCAAGGTTCTCACCTTGGTTATACTGCATGTCTTTTTAAATTTATAAGAATATGTCGGTGTAACAGTGATGACAGAGGAAGTCAAGGAACCTAGTGGTAAGGGAAGGCTCTTTTTCCCATTATTTATGTGAAGCTTACATATGTCTTATATGCTTACATATATCATACGTATAGCTTACATATATTATAAAGGTGAGCTTATCCTCACCTTTTAGCTCGTGCTTGTGAACATTATTTCTGACATGCCTGGTTTGTTATTCCTTTACAAATCTTGTCTGTGAATAGGGTCATTCTTTTCTGTCTTAACTAGCATGATGTATTGTGTGTTCTTTAATTTAAACTTCTGTGTAGCATACTATTTCATTCTCTGCTATGGTTTACATAGTGGATGTTGCATGAATTATATTTGACTACATTGGTACATTATGGTTGTTTTATAGGTGGTGATTCGTGCTCAAAATGGCGAACTCCTCTATCGTATTTCACCTTGGGCAAGATATGTAGTCCGTGATCAAGACAAAGTGAATTACGATTGGGTACACTGGAATCCACCACAGTCATATATAGTAAGGCTTAAATACTATTTTCAAAAGGTGTATGAAAACGTGTATCCCAACCTCTTTGTATCCCTATTTGGAAAAAAAATAGGCTTTCCACAAAAAGAGAGTTAATATACTAGTTAGAATAACCACCTGAGAAATTAAGGGCTTATGGTCAAGACTGTCAGAAACAAATAACTTTAATGATGGATGTTTGAGCTACTTTTCCAGTCTTCCATAGAGTTAAAAAATAAAAATAAAAAATCTGTTACAGTGGTATTGCCTTTCCACATACTGGGCAAGTTCAATAGCTATTCCAAGGCTAGGTGGTCATGGTCCTTCCCTGATCCGGAGGAGGGACCCAGGTTTAGAACTAGTTAACTACAAGTACAAAGTTCAGTGCCAGTAATAAGTCAACACTGTATGAAGTAAGAAATAGTCATTGAAAGTAAAGTGTTCACACTCCAGTATAATCATAGGTTTTTCATATCAGGAAAATCCGCTCACAGATTTTAAACACATCTTTTCATACAGTGCTGCAAGCGTTGGGACAGGATGGACAACTCCTTATGTGGTGTATATATATATATATATATATATGTGTGTGTGTGGAATACCCTAGGAAAACATTCAGAACTTCAGATTGGCATATTATTATAGTTTTGGGGGGTTGTTTTTTTTCCCCACTAAAATAGCAATATGCAGGGCATTCTGTGTGAGGTATTGCTGACTTTTGAGTTGGGTTTTAGCACCCACCTCAAATGATGAAGTATCTGCTTGCCAGAGCAATGGTAACTCATATGTAAAATCTCTTTAAAAACAAAACAAAAAAGCAAATATTGCATAATCTACAGTAACTTACATATTTAAATGTATAGTTCATATGAACTAAGTGACCTACCCTATTTCTGTAATGCTCTATGACTACTAGATCCTCTATAGGAAGAGTAATTGAGAAAGAACTGGAAATGCAGCAGTTTTTGTGACCTAGAGGAGGCAAGAACATCTAGGGTGCAGCAAACCCTTACTGAGTTATGTCAGATAAAAGGAAGTGATTCTTTTTATGAGTAGGGAGGTGCCCAGTGGAAGTAAAATGCAGGTAACAAACCTTAACCAGAACTTAGAGTTCTTCATACTGTCTCCTATAACTTGTTTACTCTTCACATATATGTGTGTTTATTTTAACTGGTTTTGTTCTAGCTTTTCAATTCCATTTAAATATTGAAATGACAAATAGAAAAAATAACTTTATTTTTTAATTGGGAGAGGGAGGAATAAAAATCTTGGGGGGGGGAGTGTGTTTTAAGTAGTTTTTCTTAGTTTCTTCATGAAATAATTTTTGTTTTTAAAAATAACTTCTAGTGTAAACCATTGTATCCTGTTGTGTCCTAATGACAACTGCTTTTTTTTTCTTTATAGCGTAAACATCGTTCCCCTGAGAGATTAAAAAGCCTAAGAATCTATGAATCTCATGTGGGAATTGCTTCCCCAGAAGGGAAAATAGCTTCTTATAAAAACTTCACATACAATGTACTACCTAGAATAAAGGATCTTGGTAAGTAATAACACAGATACTTGCAGAGATCTTTTTTTAATGTGCCTGTGCTCTTATTAGAAAATGTAATTATCAAGTGTCTATTAGTTTTTTTGCATTTTCAAATGAAAATGCAAAAATAGATTCTTGAGGCAGCAAAAAATAAAATGAAATCTGTGGAAAATAAATGCAGACTGAAGTAAAATATGAACCAAAATCTAACGAACAGATTTTAAAGTAAAATGTGGTTCTAAAAGCCTAGATAAAAATCGGAGGGCAATTTGCTTTCAGCATGGCTTGCTTTCCACTTGAAAACAGATCTGTTGTGTGATAGTCTTTGGGAAAATACTGTGTTCTTAATTGGTTCTACTAATTTACATCTTGCTTTTTAGAGAAGACAACGAAATATCTGGATTGAAAGGATTGTCCTTTTGTTTGACAGAAAAAGTGTGCTAATCATTTTTTTTCTATTGCTTAACAGTTGCTTTGAGGTGTCAGAACATGTTAACTTTAAACACAAGAAATCCTCTCTTAGAAAAGAACTTCTAGTATATTGGAGGGTATAGCTGTGAAGTAGCTGGCATGATTAAATCAAGAAGCATAGCAAACTGTTCATCTCAATCTGTCTAGTGATTTTTCTTATTTTTATTTGTAAATTCTTGTGTTGTCTTCTCACTGTTTATGTAATGGACAATATTAGAACTTGTTGACTTTTATTTCCTGTGATGAAATATGTTTTATTGCACTGAAATGTCAAATGTTGACATGCATAGCTGATATCTCCATACATGGTGGTTGCGCTTATTGGTTGTTTGATTTTTATTTATCAGAGCACATGTAGAAGCTATACGTCTTTCTTGGAGGCTTACTTGTTGAGTCAGTGCTGCACAAAGCATGTTTTTTACCTTTCAATAAAGTTGAGTTTGTAGGTGGGATGAGTGAGTTTGCACATCTAGAGGCCCTCACAAAATATATTTGGATTGTTCGTTAAATATATATGCTTCTTTCCCTGCTGTCAAGGTACTTTCTTCTTTCTAGGAGGTTAATAGGTTTACCAGAATCACAGAATCGAAGGGGTTGGAAGGGACCTCAAGAGGTCATCGGGTCCAAACCCCTGCCAAAGCAGGTTCCTTAGAGCAGGCTGCCCAGGTAGGCGTCCAGACGGGCCTTGAATATCTCCAGAGGAGACTCCACAACCTCCCTGGGCAGCCTGTTCCGTCACCCTCACTGTGAAGAAGTTCTTTCGCATGTTGGTGCGGAACTTCCTGTGCCCTATATTGTGGCCATTACCCCTTGTCCTGTCCCCACAAACCACTGAAAAGAGGTTGGCCAAATCCCTCTGTCTCCCACACCTCAGGTACGGGTGTCAGAACTATGACAGCTTTCTGCTTTACGTACAGGTTGTTCTTTAGGGAGGAGAAATGTCATCAAAAGGCTGATATACCACAAAATAAAAGGAATACTAAATTTTGGGTATGCAGAACATGATGGCTGTTGCTCTTATTTTAAGTGAGCAAAGTCTGTGGGAATTGTATTTCTTTTTTAGGAAAAGTTTTTAAGGGATATTTGATTCAATTTTGAAATATCTTGTTAGCCAAGCTTAGAGACATCAGTATTTCAAAAAAGCTGAGATATTAATAACTTGTAGAAATATGTGCATTAAAATAGCAAAGTAGTAAAAATGAGATTAATTCAGTGCTATTATTTTCAGAATGCTGTAAATAAATACAGTGAGCTTGAATTATAAAACATTGATGCATCTGACAAACTGCCGAGCTCATGCCATCTAGTAATAACCTGTTTATGGGTGCAAAAGTTGAAAACAAAGCCAACAGCAAAAGTATATGGCTTACACTAGAGATTGAAGTGAAGATTTTGGTTAAACTAATAAAGAGAAGTGATGTGGTTGTGGGTGTCTCAACAGACTGTAGGTTAAACTTGAAAGTTTTCTTTTGCTGTCCATCCTTAATGGCTAGCTAGCTGGGGTGCTTATTTGCTGGCACTAATGATATCTTGGTTCAGATGTATAGTAAGTAGTTCCATTGGTAGTACGTTCTTTTCCCCTTTAGATTTCTCTCCCTTAATACTGCACTGAAACACCTTGGGTGATACAAGGGACACTGACCACTACGCTCTTGTATTGTCTTGGTTCTTTGGTAAACTCAGAACAAAAGTGCATTACTTCTGTCTCATCTTTTTTTTGGAAGATTCTTACAGAGGGGAAATATAATCATTAAACTTTTTGTGAGTGGTAAGACTTAAGACTCTATGAGGCATAAGGTATAGTGCATTCCCCCCACCCCATGATCAACGCTGCAATATCAAAAGTGAAGTTCAGGACATGCAGATGCGCATAGTCAAATTAAGATTATATTTGTATTCTGAAGTCAAATTAAGATAATGTTTGCATAACAGTTACTGATTTTTAGATGCATTTCATCTCTCAGTTCTAGTTATACATAAATCACTTAAAGATTGAACTTTCCATTTTTAATGGAAAGTCATGTAAGTGTAAACTACTAGGTAGAACTACCTCCTGAGAGAAACAGTCTCTAGTTAGGTGCTGATTATGCATTACAGTTAAACCAGCTAAAATAAGAGAAGGAATTGGTAAGTTACAGGAGTCAAATCGTTTTTAAAATTATCTTTAACGCTAGGGGTGTGTTTTATTTCTTTTTTTTCTATAGGCTATAACTGTGTTCAGCTGATGGCTATTATGGAACATGCATACTATGCCAGTTTTGGTTACCAGGTTACAAGCTTCTTTGCAGCATCAAGGTAGGTATAAGTACTTCAGCATCTCTTTTGTACTTTACCTTACTCCCCACCTGTTGAAATCAGTATGCCTGTGTTTATTTGCAAGTAGGAGTTTAATGGAAAGAGAAAGTACTGGCTTAGGTGTTTGCTTATAGCTTCCTCTTAAGTCTGAAATCAATTTGGCAGTGATCACCTGTTCTGTGAATCACTTTGTATATCACACAAACCAAAGCTGTAACTTTAGCTGTCACAGTATATTCCAGCTAATCCAGCTTCAACTGCGTGCACAAATGTATAATGGCATTTTATAATTAAAAAAATAAAAATAAAAAAATTAACTGTCAGTTTTAATCAATAATTACTACTTCAGAGGGTGAAAAAAAACACTATATACAATTGGAAACTGGGTGATGAACTGGTGACATTCATGTATTTGCTGTTAGTAATGGTAAGTATTTTTGGCTGAAGTTCAGATTGCCCCCCTTACAACACATTGCTTTTTCATGCTGATAGCCGTTATGGAACTCCAGATGATCTGAAGGAAATGATCGATGTTGCGCACTCAATGGGTATCACTGTTCTGCTGGACGTTGTGCACAGCCATGCATCAAAAAACTCCGAAGATGGTCTCAACAAATTTGATGGTACAGATTCTTGTTTCTTCCATTCTGGTCCTAAAGGAACTCATCAGCTCTGGGACAGCAGGCTCTTTGATTATTCAAAGTAAGCATGCAGTGTCATTTCAAGTGTTTTAATGATAATTATCTCTTACAAGTTACATTAAAGCTGTACTACTTGCCGAACAAAAAAAAAAAAGTCATTTGGATTGCTTAACAGTTACAATATGAGTTAAATTCACCTATTTAGATAAATATTTAAAAACTAAGATTAAGTGCATTCAATTTTTTGTTGTTCTTCTGTTATCTATGACTATATGTGTACAACATTTTGCAGGTATGTATTTTTAATATGTAAACAATTATATATAGTTATTTTATATATTTTAAATATATTAAATTATTTGTTAACATATAAATGTCTACCTGTATATATGGTATACTTACGTATACCATAAGTATATACTGAGTAAGTATATACTAAGTATATACTGCATAATTATGTATATAAATGCATTTATAATGAAATATATAGTATATTTAAGTAGAATATATATTTATGTCTAAAATATAAGAATAAGAAAAAATGAAGAAAACTTCTAATCCCTGGAAATCTATTGTTAAACTGTTGGACTGTTGAAATGTAGTAAAGGTTTTGGCCCAGGCCAAGTAACTCTATTCCAAAACTTTACAGAGATGGATCAACAGCTAATACAGAGCAGAGGTCGTTTTCAGTAGAGTAGGCAGATTGCTTGCAGGCATCTTGGTTTGGAGGCTAAAGAACTTAGATGTAGAGTCTGTTCTGAGCAGTATGTCCCAGGGTCTAGAGACCCAGTCCAGGCACATTTAATTTGCTAGTACAGATGTATTGTGTGTCGACACATTAATGCTAGGTGACTATTAACATCTACTTTGTGTTCCATTGAGGTACTCGGTGGGGACTTGTATGCTGAATATTTAATTGTTTTACATAGTGATAGGTGGAGGTAGGGGGGACGACATGTAGCTAGCTTTTGTCTCCTCTCATTTTTCTTTCAATTTCTTCCTTGAACCACCTTGATTTCACCCTTTCCTTGTCTTTGATTCTTCCCCTAAACATCCCGCAATAAGTTTGACACAATCCCACAATCTCCTTAAAACACTTCTCAATACATTTTATACAGTTCCACACACCTCTTATTCCATAATAAATTTGTTTTTTTTGCATCCTCTTGAGATGCATGATAATTTGGTTTTCTCATTTTATCAATCACAAAATTGTGGTTTAACCTTTTCAAGGTTATGCTTGAGTAGTTCCTTCAGTGGCTCATCAGTCAGCAATTTAACAGTTCTGCTCTATTGTTAATCTGTTCCTTATTAGGGTTTGTGTGCTTGCAAGTTCAATTTACAGTTTTTTGGTTTTTTTTTCCCTCTTTTCTCTCCCTTGCTTTCCTTGAATTGCCATTAAGTAAGTGGATATTGTTATGTTGCAATCGTCCTTAAACCTTGGATCAGAATTCTGTAGGTTCTGGTAGTTGCCAAAAAAGATTTTTTATATATTGTACTCATAGGCTATGCTCTTGGCTGACAGTTTCATAACTAATGGGGACTGTAACTGTTTAAGAAGGTCACTCTTGCAGAAGTAATGTTACATAGCATAGGTCAACTTTTTAATGGAAGCTCTTGCACAGTAGCTCACAATTTCAATTAAACCGAGTGACCAGTGTAATAAGTGACTTATGCACTGTACTACTTAATAGGATGAGCTGTTATTAATTTCCTTTTTATTTAGGATAATTTTACAATGAATTCAGAGGGCCTTCTTGAATTGTGCTTTTAATTATTGCAACATATGCTTTGTAGTATGTCTAAACATAACCATTTCCTGTTTGGGTTGCTTCCTATTAATCTTTGAATCCATGTGCAAGTAAACTCCATTTTGGATAATCCTAAAGCTTTAATATAACAGAATAATATTTCACATTTTATTACATTTTGTACTTATGCATAATCAAACAAGTGTGTGGTGATACAAACTTATCCAGTGAGGAAATTAATTGAATGCAGTTATAGACCTTTTTTTTATTCCAAGCAGAGGCTGGTTGTTCTTATTGGTGAAACTAGTGGTGATGTTATTGAGTGTTTGGGAAGATATGTAAATGAACAAAATAGGAAGCAGCTTCCTAGGTAGGACTAGGCAATGTTAAGCATATATCCAGAGCAAAATAACTTCCGACACAGGTCTGTTTAGTTAGTGATACATATATATGTTGAGGAGGAGCACTGATGCATAATTACTCTTTATATTATGTGATTGGAGTAGACACTAGACTGCAAGAGCCGTAAGGGAGGCAGAAGGGATGAGAAACCAGCAGACTAGAGCTTCTGAGTATATTTCCTATTGAAGATCTTGTATATCATTCTTTCTCTATCCCCTGTCCTCTAGTGAAATGCATCAAATTCAGTTTTCCTGTTTTAAACATTTAGGGAAGTCCCTTCGTCACCTTTAAGCATAGGATGCTGTGTAGTAAACTGGTTTTAGTCTTAAAGGTTTTCTTTAGTCCTTACATCTGAAACACTGAAGGTGTAACAATCGTGTTTCTTCATGCTCAGAAATTCCAGAAAAATGTGTGTGTTTGTTTGTTTGTTTTCCATTTTGTGTGTATAAAGATCCCAAACAAAATTGGGGAAAGAGTCAGAACTGACATTTTATTGGAAATAATAATTTTTTCCATCTATGTTTCACTGACATGCACACTAATTTCCATATTGGTTAAATGAAAAGCTATCATCAGAAAGAGGGGAGTAGGTAGACTCAGATTTTTTTCAACACTAGCTTTTATTAGAAATAGCATGGCCAGGAGGACTAGGGAGTGATTGTCCCCCTGTACTTGGCTCTGGTGAGGCTGAACCTCGAATAATGTATTCAGTTTGGGCCCCTCACTACAAGAAGTACATTGAGGTGCTGGAGTGTGTCCGAAGAAGGGCAGCTAAGATGGTGAAAGGTCTAGAGAACAAGTCTTACGAGGAACAGCTGAGGGAACTGGGGTTGTTTAGCCTATAGAAATGGAGGTTCAGAGACCTTATTGCTCTCTACAGCTACCTCTAAGGAGGTTGCAGTTGGGTGGGGGTTGGTCTCTTCTCTCAAGCAACATGATAGGACAAGAGGAAAAGGCCTCGAGTTGTGCCAGGGGAGGTTTGGGTTGGATATTAGGAAGAATTTCTTCACTGGAAGGGTTGTGAGGCATGGGAACAGGTTGCCCAGGGAAGTAATTGAGTCACCATCCCTGAAGGTATTCAGAAGATGCATGGATGTGGTTCTTAAGTACGTGGTTTAGTGGTAGACTTGTCAGTGCTAGGTTAATAGTTGGACTTGATGATCTTAGAGGTCTTTTCCAACCTAAATGGTTCTAAATGATTCTAAAATAAATAACACCAAACACAGTCTGTTGAATAGTATACAGAATAGTATCTCGTTTCTTCTGTAGTGGGGAAAACCTGTTAAATTTACAGGTCCTTAGACATCAAATGCAAAGAATGCTCAATTTACACTGGAGTTGAGAGAAACTAATTATCTGCCATGAAGAAAATTAAGAAACAATTGCTTTATCAGTTTAGTCTGTCAATATTTTCTTTGAATGCCCAGACTTAAAGAACATTGTTTTACATCATTTGCATGATTGTTCTGTTGTCTAGGAAGGTGAATGTGAATGCTTACCATAACAGAAGGTGGCAAAGATCTATATCCATGCAAAAAAAAAAACAACAAATGAAAACAAACAAACAACAGCAACAACAAAAAACTATTAAAACTATTCAACCTAGATGTTGCATCTCTAGCACCACAGTGTAATATAAGAAGATAAAAGCATGTCATGTTTTTTATTGCAATCTTTGTGACAACACCTAATGAGAAGCAGAATGTATTTTTAATCCATGTTTATATAAGTGTTGCATAAACAGTGAACTTTTTTGGCAAATTGTAAACAACTTAAAAATTATCCTGTTCAAGGGTGGTGTGATGTGAGAATAAAACCTCAGTTTCAGTGAAAAGAGAACTTGGAGGTAAAATAACTGGATCGGTAAAATAATATTTTCTACTTAACTTTTCTTGAAAACAAGTATTGTTGATTTTTTCTTAAAAAAATATATATAATATAAATAAACCTCCACTTTCATAATTTTGATATATTTTTTTTTCCCAGTTTTTCTAAAATCTGGAGCTGGGCAGTTTTTTGCTCAATCATGTTAATTTGGTGAATCTATCTTTGCATTCCCTCCTGTTCTTCCCCTCTTGCATCCCTTAAATCAAAACAAACCAAAACCCAAACTCACAAACTGTGAGTGGGGATTGGGGTTTCTTTTAAGTTTCTGTTTTGAAAAATATTATTGCTTTTTATACATTTAGTCTTGATTCATATTAAAATGTAGTTTTCCTCTCCCTGAATTCAGGAAAGGTGAATGCTGTAAGGTAAGAGACACTACAAGCTCTGGACCTGTAGTTTACCTGGCACAGTGTAGTTCATTCTGTGATAAATTAAGTACTTTGTTTCTACTGTGATCCTGTTTGATACAGCTCACTCAAAATGCATCTTAAGTAAGGATTCTGCTTTTAATTAACATAACACAAGCTAAGTGTTTCACTTCTTCCCTACTCAAATCATATTTGAACATTATCCAGCTGCCAAGTTCATTAGAAGTGTCACTATAGACCCTGTAGACCAGGTGGGATCACAACCAGAGTAGTTGATTGTGTTTTGATTTAAATTCATTCATCAATTCATCTGCATATAGCAAATGTGTCTAAAATACTAAACAGGTAAAACAATTTAAAAAGAATTAGGAACAAGATATTACCTAGCAAAGATGTTTGCCATTTGCTTTCATTCTCCTTGTAAATGATGCTGCCCTTCCTTGGCTTGTTAAGATCTGAGAGAATTATTTTCATTTTTTTAAGACTGTTTTCTTCTCTTATTAGGTTTTGTTAGATCCTACACTTTCTTAAGCTAATTCTAAGGGACAGTAAGTATCCAGATAACTGCTCATCTTACACAGATATTTAGGAAAATGGTAAAACTTGGTAAAAATAGTGTGATGCTCTATTTTTTTTTCTCATTAATTCTGTGACATCTGAATATTTAGCCAACATTTTAAGTTGTTGTTCAATCTAGGGGAAGAACTTGGCACAAAAGTTAGATTTAATCCTGTTCTTAATTAGTAAGTGCTGCTTCCTTGAACACAGCAATATAATCAGCAAGTTACAAGGTTCTGGGGCCAGCAGACATCCCAAGAATCTCTCATAAGGCTTTTTTTGAGGCTCTGTTTTTAAGAGCATATTTTTAGATGAAATTTTGTGTACTTGTGCTTTAGTTCTTCTTTGCAGGCACCAAATCATAGCTAGCGGCAATGCTTTGGCCTGTCCACCTACAACTTCTGTCTTGCTTGCATTTGTTGGCGATACTCCTCCAGTTTGGGAATAAAGACTTTGTAGTGTTGTAGAGGAACTGAAATTTGCTTAACTAAGCCATGTAAATCTCATTTTCTTTAGTCTTCCTTCTTCAATTTTATATAGTAGGTATCAAGTGATGTTCAAATGTGCTTTGAAATGCTATAGGTAGGGTTCAGATTATATACTCTGCGTCTCACAAGACACAACAATTTATATCAGGACAGCAGATGACGTTCTGGTTGCCTACTGGTGAACCAGATGTCTTCTCCAGCTCAGTCTTCTGAGCTGTTCACAGAGCAGCTCCTGAATTCTGCAGACTGTAGTTCAGGTTGTTCAAGCTGTTAGTTGTTCCCATTCCCATCCCTGCCCCCCCCCCCCCCCCCCCCCATTT
Source organism: Anser anser (assembly GCF_964211835.1). Lineage (NCBI taxonomy): Eukaryota > Metazoa > Chordata > Aves > Anseriformes > Anatidae > Anser > Anser anser. The sequence continues at coordinate 84,253,275 of NC_139720.1, read as the reverse complement.
CTCTTAAAGTGGGTTATAAACTACTGTAGTTCAGAAACAGCTTTTAGACAGCTGTCACTGCAGCAGAAGTTGAATAGCTGGCTGGAGATTGATTCAGCTGCCCAAGTACATATTTAGCTCTGTTTTAGAGTGCATGTCCTCCAGCTGCCTCTCCAGAATGGTGTGGGTCACCTGGAGGGTCTGTATCCTGTGTTCCAGCCTCATGCAGGTATGTTGGATGCTCCCTTGCATCACGCTTATGCTTGGATGCTGAGACAGTGGCTCGTTCTGCCACCTCGTGCTTAAATCCAGTATAGCTCTGCGTGGTATTTCACAAGAAAAGATGTCCACTGGTCTCGGTAGTAATTTACTGCACTTGGGGATCTTAAAGGCATGTTGATCTTCTAACATTTTCCACAACCTCTGTTAAGGTCAGTATTTAATTTTTGCTTAAACAGCTGTTCTTTACCTAAGACTGTTTTACTTTGTTTTGGCTGCCAACTGCCCCAATCTTTAGTCACCACAGTTGTCATTATTAGGTGGAATGACTTGGCAAATGTTCCTTCAGATATTAGTGTTTGGTCAGTAATAATTTTCATTACTTAAATGTTCAGAGAAATTTTCCAGGCTTAAGTAGACAACAATTCAAAGTTGAGCTCTTCTACGTATCAGATTTCTGTGGGAGTGAAAACATGTTTACTTATGTGGGAGCATCACCGTGGCTTGTAACAGTTGATTTACAGGAAGAAACGAATACACTACTACTCTGTCACATTTGCACATTTAGCGTTTTATGTTGCTGTAAGTTGATGCTTTATGGGATATTACCGTAGTAAATATTATGGTTCCTTGCCTAATGCACTTGAGGAAAGTTGGCACATCAGAATGAGTTACAAAATGCAGATAATCTGGTGTTTATGTTCTTACTGTCCATCTCAGGGTCACTATTTTTGTGTGTCTTAAGAAGTGCAAAGAGGTTATACTCAACTGCAAAATACTACTGTATCCTTTGTGTGTGTTAACTATAGGGTTTAAAGATTACTAGTACACTCCTAGCTTCCAGTAAGACACCTGAGGAGTCTTTTTGATCAGGCAGCCATCGTTAAGACGAGAGAAAGGAGGTTTCCAGTGCTTGTAACAGACCCTTGATGGTACTGGGTTATCCTCTTCAGACTCCCTACTTTTTTGCTTTTACAGTTCTGTGCCTTTCACTGTTTTTCCTCTTTGGACCCTTGAGCTAATAACAGTCTTTATTTCAATTAACCTTTGTCTGTAACTGTGTTTCTTACCTTGCATAGCTCTATTCTAAAGACACTTTTACTACTTTCTCTCAACTAAGATGTTTCCTTAGAAGTTTAATCCATACTGGTTTTGGGACACAGGTGATCCCATGCTCATGGGGAGGGGAGAAGGAAAGATGTAGGGGAAAGTTAGAATAGATCTAATGTGTCATATACAAAAGAGCAGATTCTCCAAAGTGTATGTGTATTTGATGAACGGTTCTCTTCCTCAACTTCTGAGGATTTAGTCAGATATAGCTGCATTTATGCAGTAGCAATGACATCCAGTGGCAGGTCATGTTTATCACAAATGTGTATTCCTTGGGGACATACTTTGATCGTAATTCCAACTAGATTAAAATTAATACAGAATCAGTTGTCAATGAGCCAGATTCTCAGTCAGTCACTTAATGATTGATTTTTTTTTTTTGTACGCTGATTGTAAGGTAATTACCATAGGAACAGAAGTGTAAGTTGTTTCATGATGTAAAAACCTTCAGCTATGCTGGCTTTAATTTGTTTTCTACCACTCTACCTTCACTAAATACAGGAAAGCAGTATATTTACAGATCCCTATAGTATGCATTAGCATTGGAATTGGATTTGGCTGGCAAAGATTGTTTTGTAATGACAAACAGTTTTTAAGAAAGCACTGCTTGTGATGCAGTAGTGAGATTTTATTCCCTCTTCCCCCCCCTAAAGCTCTTATATTTATTTTGATTATAGTTTGACTTTAGAAACAAACAGAAATAAACAACAACAAAAAAACTGCCTGCATGTGTCCTTAGCACTATATTTCTGATAGACTGAACTTTATGAAGGTGACTATAAAGGCACCAAAGTACTTTACAAAAACTTCTATACCTTTCACATGCTTGTGAAAATCATTTGTTACTTTGTTTTCCACTTCTTTTAGTTATCATTGTAGATGTCAGCAAGAAGGCACTTTAAATTACATATTTGGAGTTGTAGCATTCATTAATAGATTGCCTTCCTTGAAGGGAATGAGTAGTGGGAACATCAACAAAAGTAATGAAATATTAGAAATATTATTAAATATTAGAAGCGTAATTGTTTCACTGTACTGTACTGATATGACAGACTAGGAGACTTTAAATACACAGCTGCTCTGAAACTTAGAAAATAGTGTGTGAATGTATAAATTTCTTTAAAGTATCCAGTTTCCCATAATAACATGCAATGCAGCAATCATAGCTTTACATGAAGTCTCTGTAATGTAGCTGCACAAGAAGCGTTATGGTAATAAATCAATATATTGATATATAAAGCAAAGACTGAAAAATTGCAGCCAATGGTTCTAAACTGTCAAATGGTCTATCTTAAAATATTCAGGTCACCACTGGTAGCCAATTGAATTCATTCTTATCTTGAATAGCACAATTACTCTTACCTGAATTTAATTATGGTATTTCAGTAATACCGTCATCTAGTCTAAAATTAGATCAATTCAGGACATTGTAGAGAATCATTCCTCATCAGTCTAAATGTCATAATGATCTTGCTTTTAGTAATCCACACTGAAATTGACAACTTTCACAGCATTCTTATGTTATTGCTACGGCAAGTTATGTGAGCAGTTCAATAGGTGCACTGTAACTGTTGAGAATAGGAGCTTTTGCTGGGTGAAAAGGTGATGTTTGTATAGATTTGAGATTGGAGTATATAAGGAAAATGCCGTAAATGAAGAGGGGTCCAAATAGGGATGCATGAAAAGAAGATTCACATTAAAGGAAAATTAGGCATACTACCTCTCATGGCGGGGAAGGAGAATAGGATCATCAAGGCAATTGCCATTTTTTTCTGACCTTAATGTATGTATTGTGTAATATACAGATAATTGAAATCCAGTTTTTGAAAGCTCATGAAAGAGAGACAAAACGGATAATAATGGAATAAAACAATTAAGAACCATATCTAGAAAGTAGAAAACAATCAACTGGCAGTTTTATATGTAAAGTAACCCTTTTCCAAAAATCAATTGTGTATTTATGGCCAAAAGATCAGAATTGACCTGCAAATAATTGTGTCCATCTCTTATATTACTTTTAGTCTTGAAATGAATACTGTGTTATTCTTGAGGAATGCTGTTTCATGGATTAACATAAAGACTAGGTACCTGTACCTAAAAGTTGATAGAAACTGAAGGTGGAGGTCAGAGCATCCAAATGAGCTGGCCAGTGTGGTGCTTCAAGTGCTGGCTGTCTGTTCTTCCAAATTAGCTCCTAGCTGTAGCCATTGCATGAGATTCGGTTTCAGATGGGACTACGTTGGTGGTTCTCCCCTAAATTTTAGGGAGACATGCAGTATTCTTTGTAAGGATGATCTCTATTCTTTGTAAGGATGATCTCTCTAAGGTTATTTATGTGCCAAAATTACTTCCATTTGTCATTGAGATAAATTGTATCATGCTCAGAAAACTATTAGTGAAATTGTAATAAAGATACAGAAAGTACTTATTGGTTCCACACTGATCTTAGAGTAGTAACAGATGAACTGAGAGTAGCGTTGGCTGATTTTTCTTCTAGGTTCTGTTCTGGCCCACATGGTTACAGGACAGGCCTGAAGAGCTGAAATAGCATTTCATGTAAAGTGTGCCTCAATGAATAAGGGAAGTGTTCTATAAAATTTGTATCCCTTGGAAAAACAGGGAGAACTGTTCTAAATTTGGTTCGGCAAAGAGAGTTTAACACTTGTCAAAAAGCATTTGATGCTAAATTTGCTTGGCTAATTTTTTTCCTTCTATTTTTTTTTAGCAGTCCCTTGTAAAATGGTAGCTTTTTTTTTTATATATATAATTTGCAATGCGAATTGCAGTCAAACATCTGTTTTTCCTGGTTCCCTGTATCATCTCTCCTTTAAGAAGGCTAGTTACTCAATATTTCTACATACCTGTGTTGCAGCCCCTCATAATTGGTTGACAATTGATATAATGTTATTTTGAAACAAAATAAGTTATTCACCACATAGGTTGCCATTTTTATTTTAGATAGTACATAGCACAAAAGTTTATTTTACTATGATTGACAGAACAAGTTTAGTTGGGAGAGAGTGAAATGTGCAAGTAATAATCTGTTAACCATACTCCCCTTGATCTCTTCAGTCTAATTACTGTGCAAATAGAGTCCTATCAAATCTTGTTAAAGGATAGACACGTCTAAACAAACACAAGATTGAAAAAGCACATCTGTATAATAAGTCATTGCTATGAGCTCAAGTAATTTTGTTCTGTAGGAGATTTATCAATATGGTCGAAAACAAAGAGCTCAGAATGAAGTTCTCTGGAGACTTACTTAGTAAAATAGGTGTTTTTTCTGTATATATAATGTTTTATTTAGTGATTGTACTGAGGCCATTTAAGTGAGTGAATATATCAAAGGGCTTCACAGGAAAGAAGAGTACTCTTTATTCTTATCTTGCCTATTCTCTAGAGAATACTTCTAGAGAAGTAAAGAAAGTAATGACTTATCATTTTCCTAATTAAACAAACACATTAGATCATCTCCTCTTGGCAGGAAAGATTTATGTAAAAAATGTAGAAATTTATCACTTCATAATGTAGGGTGAAGCCTCACTTTTGCTTTTGCAGAAAACAAAAGTGATGGCAGTACTGAATTCCCGCTTCCCTTTCCTCCCCTTCCCTTCTTCCCCTGAGGAGGGGAAAAAAAAAAGGAAAGAAAACACTAAAGTTTTTAGTTCACTTTTTCAAAACCAAATAAGTCAGGATGGTAAATAATCAGTCAGGATCATTAATAATAATAATGTATAATTGTTTATGCAAAGGAAACCTTCATATGTTTGTGGTTTTTTAAACTTGTGATTAAAATAGATTGAGCTTACAAATTCAAAAATGAGTCCTTAAAGTTGGTGTTTAAAATAGGGAAATAGCAACTTGAAAATACATGCCAAACATATTTGATGTTAAGTAGAGCAAGGATAGGTGATACTCCTTTTGTTGTTGAAAATCAGCTATTGACATTAGATTCCTAGATGCTTTCCATGTTAAAAAAAAAAAAAAAAAAAAAAAGTGAATCTAAGTAAATAGAAACAGCTGAAGGCTGGAGAAAGGAAAAAAAATCCAAGAGATTTCAACTTTCTTTCCTCTTCCCTCCCACTTTCTACTTCGAGTGTTTAATGTTTATTACTCGAGATTTTTAGGCTTTTCATTTTCCTGAGCTCTGAAATTCTATATTGCTTTTTCTGTAAAATGAAAAATAAATATTTAAATTGAAGTCTTACTAGTAGTTGAGGTCTTATGACCATTTAGGGATTGATGCTCAACCCCAAAGGCTGTTTACAAAATGAATGCATTTTTGAGGGGAAGAACAAATCAATTGCTGAAGACTAAAAATGAAGTTATCAATGCTTGCAGGATTCCTTTTCCAACACCTCCTTGGGTAAGGACACTGGAAAAAATGAAAATCTACTTTGACTATGTTACAAGAAATTCGAAGGTAATTATTTTCTCACTGTGTTAAGTGAGAGGGGAAATGGAAAGTTTATCAGGAAGCAGATAGCTAGAAACAACAACAAGTTGGTTGCTCTTTCTAATGCCTACTTCCAACATTGGTTAAAGAAGCTAGTAACCTACAGAATATAGTATGAAATACCATTCTAATAAACCAATTAATTGTCTACTTGCAGGTCACATCTACAGTTGCTCATAAGGCAGCACCATTATCCTTTAAATTTGAAAAAAAAAAAAAATTAAAAAGAATGTGTTTAAGTGGAAGATGGGAGCAACTCATTTGCCTGTAGAGCTGAACTGTCGATACAGGCTAGGGTAAACTTGTTTTTAAAATATTTCTGAGAATCTTAGCTCTAGTTTTCTTTGTATTTTATCCTGGCTTAGACAGCAAAACTTGTTTTCACAAGGCTATGAAGTTTCTAGTCTGGACTTATATTTTAATCAAAAATTGCTATCATTCTGCTGTCTCTTAAGCCAGGATCAGTAATACATAGCTGCAATGAAGTATGGCATGAAATAGAAGATAAGTCTAGCAGGAACAGTTGCTTTCTTTCTGTAGTTGAAAATCAAGGAATTTCATGGAAAACTTTACTGTTAAAAATAAATACATATTTCCAGTGTGTTAATTATACTAGTAGATTAATGTTCAAGTTCTACTATGTTAATCAGACATTTCAACAGCATAGGTTAATATTAAAACTATCACAAGATCCTGTTGCTTTGCCTTTGAGAGTTTCTACTTCTGTGTTGCAGGAAATGTAGCGATAGTAGTTGAGGATTTTGGGTATGTGGAGGAGTGTTATATTTTTTTTTTTAAACAGGCTTCCAAATAAGCTGTAGGCAGTAGCATCTGCTTTTAATTATCTATAGCTGCTGTAAGAACACTAGTTGTTGTTACCCCGAGTACTTTTGAGACACTTTCTGAGGTTTCCAGTGTCACAGTTTAAAACTAATTTTAGTGGATTAGTTGAAGTCAGCTCAATACACAGTATCTTTCTCATATGTTTGTTGGTGGAACTTAGAAATTTGGTGGCTTTAGAAAGATTGTGAAATGTTTCTAAATTGGTGGTTAATTTTTTTTGAATAGAATCACAGAGAAAACAAAGTACAACTATGAATCAATACAAAAAGTACATGGTAGATATTTTTGCTACAAGACAGTTCAAATAATAATTGCTATATATTATATAGTACACAAAGATACTGTAACAATTTATTCTAAATGTGCTTATTGTTTTTGTGTTAATTTCCATGAAGTACAAATTATATACCTGAAACTGTAGTGTCTAGTAAGAAACTGAAATAGTAATTTGGTACCTTTGAATATACACCTTTTTTTCAGTTCTCTTACATGGGAAAGTATTTGTGAAGCACACAGAGCAAAATTCCCAAGTTCTCAAATCCATGGGCACTGCTTAAGATAACTTCTTTAATTGCATTCCTGAGGAATGTAGCTTTAAAAAGTGTGGCAAAATAGAGGAATACTTAAGCGTGCTTAAAAATGGATTCCTATCTAATATGAACCCTGTACTTGAGATTTTCTGTGCTGTTTTCTGTTTTGTGCAAATGCAACAGCTTTGCATTTTGTGTTCACTGAAAAATAATAGGAACTGATGCATGCGTCGCTTGGTTTTACCAGATGGCTGCTTACCTCTGCAGTCACTTCCAGAGTTCTGTAGTGAGGATGATGTAAGACAATATTCAGACCATCTGAGCCTTCCAGTAGAAATCTCTTTAAGGAAACCATTTGCTGTATAAACTCTTCTGCCCTTCATGATGAAGTTTGTAATATAGCTGAGTGGTTTTGTCCCCTGATGCTGAAAAGAGAATTTTGGAGTGCATCCAGAGCAATTGTTTATGCTGAGGATAACAGTCTGGAATTGAGAAAGGATGTAATCTAAGCTGTGCATTATATTAGGTGAGGTCAGTATAAAGGGTGAACAAGTCTCCTTTAGGCAGAAGTATGTGCACATACTCAGTCTTTCTGCACGGTGGAAGTCCTAGGATGGTAAAATGGAAAGATCACCCCATTTTCAGAATTCTGTATGTAAAAATAATTATTCCATATGAAGTTGCTGCAATGTTAAATTTAAAAAAAAAAAAACAAAAACTGAAGATTAATATTTTTATTTTTGGATTTTCAAGGTAATTACCTACTTAAAAACAACAAACGATAATAGCATATGGACGTGGAATAGTAAATTTATAAGGTTTTGTTAGTGTGTTCCTGGAATACATGAACTTGAGTCTTTCTGTAGAAACAAAGATTCACTGTTGTCTGCACACAGAATATGACTGGAATGATGGTCTTAATTTTGAAGTCTTAATTTTGGAAAACTGGGTTATACATTTGTTTATTTTAATGCTGGGATTCTCTCAAATTTGAGGGCAGAGTTCTTGTCTACTTACTTCAACTTCTATAATGTTTTTCTTGGGAGTTTTCAAAATATTCTGTTTTAGGAAAAAAAATAAGGAAAAATTTAGGAGGAAATTCATCACTCAGAGGGTGGTGAGGCACTGGAACAGGTTTGCCCAGAGAAGTTGTAGGTGCCTCATGCCTGGAGGTAAGTGTTCAAGACCAGATTGGATGAGGCCTTGGGCCACCTGATCTCATGGGTGGCATCCCTGTCTATGGTAGGGTGGTTGGAACTGGATGGTCTTTAAGGTCCCTTCCAACCTGAGCCACTCTATGATGAAGTACAGTAGTAATTAAGAGATGCCTTAAATTTCTTTGATAAGACCAGAGTGAACAACTTTATTTCTTTGCTTCTAAATTTCTGTTGCTATTCATTAACATTAGAGAAAACAAAGTTTCCACTTGAATTCAAATGAAAATATTCTGCATTTTCACCTGGAACATACAGACATAACAGTAGGATTTTAAACACTTTTTTGTGCGTTTATTTTTAAGCTGGTATTCTTATACTTCCATGTTTACCACCAGTGAAGAGAAAGGGTAGTGCTTTGTCACCTACAGCACTGTTTTCTGCCTGTATGAGTGAGGGAATGTGCTTGAAATCCTGCCTTGACTTGGGTAGAGGTTTCAGTAGTGTCTCAGTTGTGGCTACACTGAGTGATTGAGGAGGCACGGTTGGGTTCTTCAGACACAAGACTGGGAACAATTGATCAAGAAGAAAACAGTGAGGTAAAGGCATTGAACACTTCTTCAGTCCTTGAAGTAATTTGTGTAAGTCTCATTTTGGGAAAAGGCATTTTAAAGTGATAAAGGAAATTACGCTTACAGAAAACACTCTTTTCAGTTTTTAATAAGATCATTTTGAAAAAATAGAGCTTAAAAATGTTAATAGGTTATCAAGTATTTAATATTTTATAACTGCTAACAGAATGAATCGATTGAGGGTGTAATTTTGGTTTCTTATGTAGGAAATATGAAAAGTCAAGGAAATTTTTCTGTTCTTCTACATACGTATAATAGCATAGTATTTCGGGGTGGGGGAAACACCTCACTACAAAGCAGTTAAATATCCCTTGAAGTTTGATTATTCACCTATCCCCTTCTTATGTCTCTGGTGCTCTTTTCTTGGGAACATTCAGTATAATGTTCTATTTGAGAGCTTCAGTCATTTGATATATAATAGTTTGGCTGTTTCTTCACTTGCATGCAGGCTTAATTTGAAAGTGAACCCAGTGTGGGAGGGTAAACTGCTTTTCAAAGTTTGAGATCTCGGTTCAATTACGGAAGTCCTGAATCTCATGTTTGGTAGTGCTATTTAGTTGTATGTTGCAGAACAACAGATCTTGTTTGTTAATCTGCAGGATTCATTATGTGAGTAAGCAAATTTAATGTTTGCTGGGAAAGTCTCTTTGGGAGAAAATGTATTTTAAATATTCACATTTTTTAGTGTATAACTTGTATAATACATGTGGTACAAGTGCTAACATTACCCAAACTAGCTGAAATTCATGTACTCTTTATCAGCATTTTAAAGGGGTTTGTATTATTTATTTTTAGAGACATTTATTTTAAAATGTGTGTGTTCTGGAGGCTCTGTTAAAACTACAGGTAATTGTCTTCTGTACTTATATATATTTACTTAAGGAAGCTCTGAGCAAAAAAGCATTAAGAATATTAAATTTCATTAGAATAAGTACATACCTGCTTTGCCTCTAAGGCTCTTCTTATATTCACATTTTGCAGGGAATAACCTTTACTGAGTAATACTTGGGTTATTGCTCCAATTTTTATGGCAAATAACTGGATGTTGTTTTTGATATTATTTAGTGTGTTCTTATCAGGCATAGATAGCACTAGCCTGAAAAATTTAAGTGTAGGACACTGTGCTGCTTACTTGATACAGTAAATCTATATATAACCTATATATCCTTGTAGTGAAGAAAATTTCTTTGTGCAAATAGTATTTCAGTAAAGTCATGTAGATACATTCATAAATGTGTTTAATTGGAAAAATACAACAAAGATAGTTAATGAGGAGTTAACTTGCTTAATTAAAATCATGGATCTTTCAAAAATCTTTGAACACCTGAAAGTTGGGAAATTCAGGAGACAGGGGAACAAAACGTGCCTCCTGACCCATGCATCAGAATCTCGCCTTTGCCTTTTGCTGGGGTGAACCCAGATCTGGTACTTGCCAAAAAAAAACCAATTCCTGTTTGTGCGTAAAGCTTTTTGACGGATATATGTAACTTGTTCTTGGTGCCTTTGGTGTGTACGTGTGTCCCTGTTACCACACGTAGGTAGCACCTACACATAAAGTATAGAACTTCTGATCTGGAACTAGATGCACAGATAACCAGTGTTCAATACTTAAAGTGAAGTTCTCTTCCTCATGTTCACTAATGCTTGAGACAAACTAACTGATAAAGATGCACAGCAGTGTGTTTCCAGGGTCAGTAATAGTTACTTTGGGAGAACCTGTAGGAAAAAAGTGGTTGCCCTCCATCTCTAACTTTATCTAGACAAAATGTTAGCCTTTCTGACTGTTTGCCTAGTACATGTTCAGCCACCCTAATTTAACTTCAAAACTAAGATAAACTATCAGAATCTCCAGCTGTACATCTTGTGTGCATTTACTGAGCATACATACCTATTCAAAATAAGACTGAATATGGTAGGGAGTCAGTAATGGACTTGAATTCATCTGCTCAGTATTAATAGAGTAGACCTCAGTGGAGAATACACTGGGCTTTCAGCACATGGTAGGTCTGAATGGAAGAGGGTAGAGAGGGAGAAGGAGCTCATTGACATGACAACCCAAATACAAGATAACATCTGAAAAGTGCTTTCCTCCATTTTCTAATGGATTTTAGAGAAAATAAATCAGGTGCTGTTTTATATGCTGTCAGCACTTTAGATGTAATGATACGGACCGGATCTGTAGCATACTTGAGCTTTTCTTTTTCTTTACAGCATAAAACTCATTTCTCAAAAATCTACTTCGGAGTTGGCATCTGTTTAAATTCTATTTTCAGAATCACTTAGTGTATGTTCAGAAAATGTGGAGTGTGGATTAGCCCTCTTTTTAAGGTTTAAAGGAAGTTTGATTCTTGAAAGGCGTTTTTAATGTATTTCAAAAACTTCCTATTTGTTATGGAAGATGTCCACAAATCTGTCATCCAGCACTACATGGCTGAATTTCTTTTTCTTCCTTTACTCTTATTCTCAAGAACAGAATGAACAGACTGCCCGCTGTGCCCTCATATTCCTATGACAGATAGGATATCTAAGCTCTGGAGTCAATATAGGTTCTGTTCTTCCCTTGTTTTGCAGAAGAGAAGATATTCTGGTCCAGGTATGAATTCAAATGTAATCTCAGATGTCTGAGAGCATTATGTGGCTGCATATTGGCTACTTTGAGAGAGCATCTGTGCCGATATCTCCTGAAGGACCTTACTGTAAAGCGCTTCTTTGTGCCAACAGATGAAGTAGAAATTTTAGAGGAAAAGAACTTTTTTTAAAAAAATTATTTTGTTGAGGACTTCAGAACCATTGCTTGTACTTGAATAAAGGATGTGCCTATTTCTAAGAAGTAATTTTCCCTAATTATTGCATATTTATCAAGTCTAATCAAATATTGCTATTATATCCTTTACAGCATAGTGAATGAAAGTGTCGTCTTGCTGCATACCACTGAACTTATGGGGGTCAGGACTAATTCTTCCAGAACAGGCATTGTCTGATGTGGGACTCTGGAATTCTGACTGAAACTAAATTGAAAATCCTCTCTATCTTCAAAGCTGCTGTTCTTGTTTACTCTTCAAAGGAAAAAAAAAAAAAAAAAAAGCTTTAGTTAAATGAAATATTTTAACTATAGCTAAACCAGGAAAACTATTCTGGTGATGTCGTTTTACTTTTATATTTATTCGCTCTTTTCAGAGTGAATTACAGTTTCAGATTCTAAAGTAATAATTAGCTTTGAGTTATGAAAAATAATTTCCTCATTAATAATTTTGTTGAACAGAATGCAGTGTTAGTGTTTTTAATGCACTGTTTTCTATTTTGTCCATTTGATTTTGTAGCCATCTCTGCAGCTAGGGCTTGATTATTGGATATCACAATATACATAGTACATCAATCAGTGCTGCTCTTTTTACATTTTTTAAAAGTGCTGTTTTTAAAAAGTATTTTAAAATATATATGCCAGTAGCTTCCATGGAGTTGGAGTTGTGCCCATAAAAAGGATGGTATAGAAGTAATTGTGCAATCCTATACGCAGTTGATTTAACAGTGTTTAACTTTTTATGTTGTCTGATAGAAACTAGTATGATTTAGTTCTTGAAAGATTTCAGATCCTCCCTGAAAAAAAGTTTAAAAATAATTCTTCTTTCATCATGATGACTTCTCCTGACTTTTCATAATACTACTTAAATATTTAATAACAAGTTCCTGAAAGCTCATCTTGAAATTCTGAAATGCTTCTGAGCTTTTCCATTGTAATTGAAGGAATGGGATGTTAATGTCTAAGCAAAGATGTCTTCCACCACAGGTATTAATAAAAATAACCATTATTTTTATACCATTACAGAAAATTTTTAGTCTTTCTGTGAGTAATTTGAAATAGTCTCGTAATTTTGTAATATCATTGGTTTTCTTATGATAGCATGCATAACTTCTGAAATTCTGTGGCTAAAAGTAAAACCTTTTTCCTGGATTTAGATGTGCCCAGGTTATATGTTTGCTATTCATGTGGTCTTACAAACGCAAGATGCCTGCATTTCTCTGGCACAGATTCTAAAGCATGCAGGGGCTCAACGTCCTTTGTCCTTACTGCCCATGGCTGTGAGGCAAAACCTTGTCTCTTCCATTTATTTACACAAGGCTTGTTGGAGTTACTTCCCTAATCACATACGAAGTTTTATTGTTAGCATTTTAATGTCTCATACTGTCCAATTTAATGGAATAATGTATATGGAAGTCTTTTCTATGTTTTTACAGGACATTTATTTGAACAAGTGCTGGGTTTTGCTGCCACGGCTGCTCTTCTCAGAACTAGTAGACTTAATGTTGGGTTTGATACTCAAATACCTGACCAGAAACAAGTTGAGATGGACTGTTGACAGGTTATGTCCACTTTGTGATATTTTTTCACCTCACTATGACAAGATAAATTAGGAATGACCTGTCTTCATATAGGTCTTGTCCTTTAAGTCCACAAGGGCTACTTTGCTTGAAGTTGTCCTTAACATTAATAAAACACTCCCAAGGGCCACAGTATTGGCTGTCAGAACACAGGAAACTTTAACACTACAGTTTTTGCACAATCATAAAGTCATCCTGAGACCCTAATTCCTGATCTGGCGTTTCAGACTTTCATAACTGCTGCATTCCCTTCTGGATTCAGGGCAGACCAGTCTGCCTTCAAGACCAGTACTTAGACCTGTGTGGTCTTCAGTCAGTGCTGTGTTCTGGTGCAGACAACTGGACTTTAAGGTTTGGTAAGAGGGTGATTGTCTAGAACAGACACAAATGGGCACTTGACAAGTCAAGTATAATCTAGCACTGCCTCAGAGGGACATTGTCCCTGTAGCTCCTGAAACTAAGATCTGGTATGCTTTCAAATGCCTACCTGAGTACTCAACTTTGCTTGTCTCTGCTGATCTCAGAGATGTGGCATTTTTGTTTTTCTTTTTTTATAGTTCAAATTCTTTCATGTGTCCATAATATAGGTCTGTCTCCATTTCTAATGCCGTTTACATGCAGGCAAATCACTCTAAAGTTTTTGTTGTGTAGCAGTCACAGTTTGTCAAAACCTTTCATCCACTTGCAGTGGAGAGTGGGTGTTCTTTTTCAGTAGAGGGTTCTGCTTGTTCTGTGCTTGGGTCCCAAGAACTTGCAAATGTCAGTCAGGATTTCCAAAGTGAGGACTTTGATTTAACTGGAAGGAAATTTGGCCATTAAATCTTTAGACTAAGCTATCTAATTGTCAATTGAGATCATACTTTTAAATGTTTTGGTTATCCTACTGGACCTGTAGGAAAGATAAAACTCAGAGCTGTAATCTACCATTACTTGTGTTATTTAGTGTAATGCTTTTTCATTTGAAATATCATTTAAAAGATAAAGCTGTTTTGCAGAGCAGAGATCAAAGGTTACTAGTCTTCTGTTTGGCACTGTCAACATCTTTGCTGTATCTCAGAAGATGAACTGTCTGCTTTCAGTATTACGAATTCTGTACAGGTAGCAAAGTGAGCATAACCTAATCAAGTGAAACAGAAAGGTCATGGTATGGATCCATTTCTCTTTAAAACAAACAACAAAACCTCACAATGCAGAGAACAGAGGTACAGTAATAAGATTGTAGGTAGTAAGTGGAGAAGGAGAAGACTGAGGTAATTAAGATATTTGATAACTGAGAAAAAAGCTCGGGGGTAGATCTAGAGCTAATACTTTAAATTCAGAGGATTCAGGGGAAAAAGGTGGTTCTCTTCATCAGATGTTGCTGAAAGATGCAGGTAAGTTGTCTTTAATGATCCAAGCTTCCCGTTAAGGAAATCTTGAGACAGTGACACTGGTAAAATGAGAGAATTGCAAGCTTATACCTTTAAACTTTCCCAAGAAAGTTCAATGTGAGTAGCATTTTTCCAAGCTTGTTTGTGAATAAAGGTCTACTGTTATTGAAAGTGTTAGTTTCAGGCTTCATCCCTGTACTTCCGTCTCTGTGATGGAGAGAAGTAAAGACTTTCCAACCGACGCATGTAACCTCTAAGTTCTCCTTGGCTCTCAGCTCACTTTTACTCTACAACAACTTGAACTGCTTGACCAAAGGGAATATGACAACAAAGATTGTCCATTGGATTGGTTGTCTGTACTGGGAATATGTTTTTCTTTTATTAATTAAAAACAACAATTTGAATAGTTCAAGAATTTTGTAGTAATTTTGAAAGCTTTTATCAGATAAATTCTCCTGCAACTAGAATTTAATAGGAACTTAGAAGCTCTTTATATTACTCTGTCCTTGGAACATTGTCACATCCTTGGAACATGTGTCAATTGCCTTTTTGTTTATTTTAAAATAATGTTAAAAAATCAGTTCATGATAAACAAAAACCTTATTGTCCTGTAACGTCTCACCTCAGTATTATTGATATCTGTGCCACTAAGATTATTAGTTCATATTCTTTGTTTTCAGAATAAGCTTTTTCCTTAAAAATTATTTTGTCTCAGTATTAGTTTTGAAATATGATTAAACGTAATGTTGCTGAAATGTAATGGCTTGTTTCCTTCCTGGCTCTCCAGAAGGCAGCCATGCTATGCATTCTCAGAAATCCTGTGTCTGGGGAAAGTAGCACTCTACACCTGTGCCTCTGTGGTTGTTCCTGTGGGGAAAAGAGTCAACTCACTGCTTCTTGGGACTGATGCAGGTGCAGTGATGTGTTGCTGCTAACCCCTTCTGCTTACAGATCACCATAGGCCCCAGGGGGATAGCTCTGTTTTCTGCACAGTTCAATTCAGAGCCATAACACAGCTTGGATCTTGATCTATGCTGAGCAGAAGCTCTTTTGGTCTCTTGATGGCTGTTTCAAGTTCTGTTGAATGATACAGAGAGGTTTATGCTCACATAGAAAGGCATTTTGTAGGATTATGAGTGCAGATATCAAGTGGTCTAGCCATGGTAGTGGGAATCTTGCCTCAGCTAACAAGTGAGTGTCTGCTCTGCTGCTGCTGCTTCTCGGTCCCTCGTGGCTGGCGATGCTGGGTGTGTTGGTGACGGTACTAAGTGGAGGAGAGCAAGGAATCACTTTTCCATGTAAAAGAAGGAGGTGGATGTACACGGTTTATTCTTTTTGTTACTTTCTTCCAAATAGGGGTAATAGCTGTTACCTTTTGTATTGCTCTTTAAACAAAGTGCCTCTGAGTAACAGGTTAAAAGGTATATACTGACTAACAGTACAGGGAAGAAAAGAAAATCTCCGTATCAACTCTGTGCTATACATGCTTCGTTCAGAAAATAACTTTTAATCGGGTTCACTGGAAGTTAGCATTATCAGACTGAATGCCAATTCCGTTATTATTATGTTTAGTAATCCTTTGCTGGAAATTAAGCCAGTCAACTGTTGAAATGTTAGGGGATAATTCCAAAAGTAATATTTCAGCAATTCAGTGCTATTATGTGTTAAGTTAATTATACACTAAGAATTGAAAACAGGTAAATCATCATAAGTGTCTAGATTCTTATATTGTCAGCAGTTCCACGCATTTTCTATAATACATAATAAATGCAGTTCCTGAATGTCAACATTAATATGGTTCAAGAACTGCAGCTTCAAACTGTTTTAGGTACAGACAATATTATTATTATTTTTTTGTTCATAGTGACAAAATTTAACTGGTTTAAATGCATTACTCGCATCTGAATATTTCATGTTCATCATGGATTGGAATTTAGATTTTTTTCAGAACAAATCATTATTTTGCTGTCTTATTAGTACAGGAGTAGAAAAATAAGGATTGTAATTTATAAGCAGTACCACAGGTTTTCTGCTGACCTAGTACAGGAAAGTTGTTAAATTCCTCATCACCTTGTGAAACCAGGTCATCTAAGTAGATGTATGCTCATTTCACTTAAAGCAAATTTCTCAGTTGAAATGTGTAAGTTACTGGCCCGAGGGTGGGGAGAAAAACAGTAAGAGTTCTCTGAAAAGATCTTCTTTGTTTTGAATAATGTCTGAGTGAATTCTGAAGTGCTTTAATTTACACTGTAAATCATTCGGTTCCTTAATGTTAGTATAGCATATATTTTTCTCTTCTTTGATGGAAGCATTGAAAGAACTTCCTAAATTTTATGGTATGCAAAAATGTGACAGACTGTTAGGATATAAGTTAAGATATGACTTCTGCTCAAAAGAAATTACATTTTTAATGAATGCTATACTGTTTGCATATCTGTCTGTAAAATTAGTGAATTTTTCTTTTAGAAATGTTCCTGAGTTTTTGCTTATATGGTGGATATATTTCAATTATGCTATGATTTTAGCCTCTACCGCAATTCTGCGAAGTTTTGTTACTTATGTCAGTTTCTATTTCTAATGCTGGTGCTCCCATAAACAAATTGACTTGGGTGAAATCACAAACCTCTGTATGATTTGTGAGTTGCATGTTTCTTTGAAACCGTTGTTCAGTCTCTTATTTTGGAGTTATGTGGTTATCTCCCTAAAGGTCACATTATTGCTAGGTGACATTATTGCTAGAAATTCTCTTAATTTCCCCCCTGCCCCCAAGTTTATATGAGAAACAGAGTTTGTTTGTTTGTTTATTTATTTACAATCTTCTCTCCCATGTGCAATCAGATGGCTGAAAAACATCTGCTGCTCCTACTCAGGTTTTTGAAGTCATCAATTAGCTAACTGATCTTCTGGTTCAGCAAATTCATCTTGTTTATTCTTATCTGCAGTCACTTTCTCATGTAAAAGTCATTACAATTTATTTTCATAATGGTTCTACATCTTTTTTTCCAAAGATCAGTTTTCAGTGCCAGCAGTTGTGGAAAAATTACATATGTTACCCATCTTGGGAACTGTGTGTTTTACAAATGTGCAAATCCTCTTCACCATCTTAAGAATTTTAAGGTTATAAAGTCAAGCAGTCTGTAATGAGGAAAACCAGCTCCCAAGTCTGACTGGTGCTTGTGGCAATTAAACTACTCTTTGTACATGTATTATCTTAATCTTGAGAGATTATTTTTTATCACTGTGAGCAAAAATCAGCAGTAGCTGTACAGCGTTCTGTACAGCATTTAGCTAACAGCAAAGAGCTTTCTGCAAATTTGATGCTGGTCAGGAAAAGATACAGCAAGCATTAGTAAAAAGCTGCATTTTTAAAGTGACAAGTTTACCAGTTCACAAGGACGTCAATACCTTTCTAATCCTTTCACTATCAGAGCATTATCTTTCTTTATTTTTCATTCATTGCAAATCATTTCACCTTAGAAATAAGAAATATATGAAAGGTTCTATAGACAAGCTACAGAGATCTTCCTACTGTAGTATTATCTTGTGAATTAAATATTTGGCTGGAAAAAAAGAGTCATGTAATACATGCCCCCAAGAGGTATTAAATTATTGAATCGAGACAATATGTTGATTTGCATTTCCTAGCTTTGGAATTTATGATTTGATAATACTTCTATTTTTATATAGTGCAGTGCATGTGAAAAAAAGTAGAAATATTTTAATCACATTGAGGTAAATAAAAATTGGCTGTTCACTGAGATCAGGATTTTATCAGCTTCATGGTGTGTCTAGGGTGTCCCCATGTTTTCAGATTTAAAGCAGCATTCATATGAGGAAGGTTCTGGAAGGAAGGAAGGTTGGGATGTTAGTTTGCTAAAACCAGTTTGTTTCTTGTGTTATAATTGCCTCATGAGTGTACTGCCTCTGGTATCTGCTAAATGAAACATAGAAAGGGACACCTTCATTGGCTAGCACCAGCTGTGTGCATACGTAAATTATAATAGTGATACAGCCTAATGCACTTTGTGCTAGGTGTACCCCTTCCATCTCACCCAGCAGAGGGTGATGGGTGAAACCCTGCATGCTTCTGTGGAGCTTCCCCTTCTCCTTGGGCACAAACTTGGTAACAGGTGGGATTGTAGTTATGCTGTGTTGGGAAATTGATATGAGATGAGCTGTAATGCTGGCAAATGTTGAAGACATGGGCAAAAAGGCATTCGGCACCTCATGGGGTTAGTTGAGATGGATGAGCTGCCTGGAGCCTTAGTTCGCAGGAGATGCACCTGATGCAGCCTGAGCTGAGAGTGTCAGAGGGCAGGGGCACAGCAGGTGACCAAGGGAAGCAAGACACGTGTGGTTTTGAAACTACTAAAACCATTGTAGGTCTTAGTAGTTTCAGTAGGAAAACTGTTTGAGAACAGTAGGAAAACTGTTTGAGAAACCATTCTGTTCTTTGTTACGAATTCTGTTTACAAATGCCTCTATGTGCTTAATCACTTTGAAAACTCTTTTATATTTATGTTTTACTGTCCGTGCCTTGTTTGTGTGTTTGTTCTATACCATTGCTGTTGTTCTGAATTGCAGATATCTCCTCAACTTCCATTAGTTTGCACTTTAAGAAGTTCTGTAACACAGTAACACAGCAGATGATTTGGTGCTAAAAATCTACTGATGATGTGTGATTTGCATGCATAATTTAAGGAAAAGGAAAAAAAGTCAACTTCTGTTTGGCCTAGGAATTACTGTAAATCCATAAAATCTTGGGAAATAAATCCTACCTCATATACTTTCCCTTTGAGTACCTAAAGGGGGCCTACAGGAAAGCTGAGGAGGGACTCTTTGTCAGGGAGCATGGTGACAGGAGAAGGGGTAATGGTTTTAAACTACAAGTGGGTAGGCTTAGATTAGATGTAAGGAAGAAATTCTTTACTCTGAGAGTGGTGAGGCACAGAAACAGGTTGCCCAGAAAAGCTGTGGATGCCCCATCCCTGGAGGTGTTCAAGGCCAGGATGGATGGGGCTTTGGGCAACCTGGTCTGGTGGGAGGTGTCCTTGCCCATGGCTGGGGGATTGGAACCAGATGATCTTTAAGGTCTCTTCCAACCCAAACCATTCTATGATTCTATGATTTTTCCATTCCGTTTTATGAGATCTTTTCTCACAGAGTATAATTGTCTTTAGAGATGCAGATGTACAGTGACACACATTGTATTAAAACATGTTAAAACTATAACCTATATAAGTGTGTATATATAGGCAGCTGTGTATATATAGATATTGTAAGCTCCCATCTGCAATCTTAATTATGTGCAGTAAAAGGGATTCAAGGAATGAGGAAAAAGACATTAAAAAGGTAAAAGTCCAGTATAAGTAGTCTATATTCAAGTGAGGAACACTATATAATGAACTCCAGTTACTTTCACAGTTTCTAAAATTTTTCATTTATGTTTTTTCAGCTGGGAAGTTTTGAGATTCCTTCTTTCGAATTTGAGAATGTGGATCGAAGATTATGGCTTTGATGGCTTCCGATTTGATGGTGTTACATCTATGCTGTATCACCATCATGGGATTGGTAAGTAATTTGGTCAACTCTAATCTAAGTAGTCCTGTTATAGTTCTGTTGCTGTGGAAATGGTGATACAAAAGTTCACTGAACGCTCAAAATTCAGACTTGCTAATATCTTATTGTGCTGTTATATTGACAGATTTGAAATTATGAATAACAATTTGCATATAGTAAAATGTGTTTAAAAATGTAACTGTGTCCTTTAAACTTCATGTCTTAATAGGCACGGGATTCAGTGGGGATTACAATGAATATTTTGGCCTACATGTGGACGAAGATGCTTTGTGTTATCTAATGCTGGCCAACCACATGGTTAACTTCTTGCATCCAGAATGCATAACCATAGCAGAGGTAAAATCAGAATTTACCATACTCAATGACATAATATTGATTAGTTTGCTTTGGGATGTGAATTTCCTGGTAATTATCAAGTCACACTTCAGGTACTCAAGGAACAACATAAGCTGACAAATATTAATTAGGAGACAGACTTTGTCTTGTGAGGAAAAACAAGTGGAATACACATTTTGTGAATTTTCTGTGTTATTGGGTCATTAACTGATGTGGGGATTACCCCTCTCCCCCCAGTCTCCTTGAATTTGTAATGAGGTTTGTTTTCATTAGGTTAAAGTTTTTGTATGATTGCCATTTGTCACTAGCAATTCATGGTACTAAAGATTAAGAGCCCTTGCACTGTTTCGCATATTTTGGATTATAATGGCATAGTTGACAACTGTTCTTCATAATAATTGTGGTAAATTTATAAATGCTGAATAAGTGTGCTAACTTATATTTAGTATTAAATTTCCCTAGGTTTTTGAGGGAATAAATAGGCTATATTTAAGTTGGTTGAGTTTTCAATGATATTTTATCTCTATCTAAACGAGTAATTCTTGTAAACCTTGAGGATTCTTCTGTTGTTATATTTAAATATCTTTTCATTTAAAAAAAGTTGCATCTATCTCATATCATTATGGACTATACAGATTGTTAATAAAACATTTTTGGATTAGAGTTCCTAGTTCCTCTTTGGGAAAAGAAAATTGTGCAATTTTTTTTTTTTTTTTTTTTACTTTTGATAAGTTTGCATTATAAACAAAAACAGCTAAAAGCTTAATGGCAGGCTATCAAAAACAGCATCTGGTAAGCAATTAATAATAAAGTTGAGGTTGTTTCATTCATCTGTAGGCTTATTTGAAGTAAGTTATTGTGGGAGTGAGACAGCTTATTTTCTAGGAAGACAGATTATAACCAATTTTAAGTTCAATCTGCTTATATTACCTGGTTTAAGAGTTGTTTTTATTTTTAATAATATGCCTCTTCAGTTTCTCGTGCTTGAGTTGAAAACTGCTTCTGTTTCAATGATATTCTTCAGCTTGAGGCAGTCACTATACGGAATAGAAATTTGACTAATGTGTTCCATGGTTAAAGGAGACTTTCAGAAGGAGGAACTGTTGGCATAACTGAAAATCGCAAAAAGCAATGAAGAATTTCTGCTTTCTTACAATGATGATGGAATGAGAGCCATATGAGTAAAATATGTTTTTGTATAGCCATAATTAATGATAATATATTCCTTAATTATTTGATGGATAACTTGCACAGCTTTTTAATATTCTGTGCATTCACCATCTTAGTAGTTCCTAAATTTTTAGATATTACTGACTGTATGCTTATTTTTCATTTGTTTTTTTACTTAAAACTGGGATTAAGATTTTGTAGAATTAGAAAAAAAAAGTGTTAAGGAAAAATTAAAACCTTCAGGCATGATGTAAAAACAAACAGGCAAAAAAATCCCTCCTGCAGTGATTTCATTTTTTTATATGCAGCTCATGTCAAACTAAGGTGTGAGCAACTGCTTAGAAATTGGCAACTTATATTTGGATATGAAGATATGCTGAACATAGTAATATTGGATTTTTTTAGTGTTCAGGCAAACTCTTCAGATATAGGTGGATATAATAAATACTAAATTTCTAATTTTATTTCCCTAAATATGACTTTAAAAATTGTGAATAAAGTCAGTTGGTGCTATTTAAATCTCAGATGCACAGCCTTGGCCTGGTAGACATCACAACATTGCAGAGAGAGGCTTTTATTTCATGTCTGATGTTTTGGAGAGGGTCAGTCCTGCTTTTATTCTTTGACTGATTTAGGAGACCTATTCAATTTCCTTTTCTAGTATCTAAACATTTGGAAAGAAAATCTACTTTGCTAATCTTTAAGATTTACAGCATGTGGAATCGCTAGTCTTAAGGAGCAGCTGAGGGAACTGGGGTTGTTTAGTCTGGAGAAGAGGAAGCTCGGAGGAGACTTTACTGCTCTCTACAACTACCTGAAAGAAAGGTGTGGAGAGCTGGGGATCGGCCTCTTCTCACAGGTAACTAGTGATAGTACTAGAGCGAATGGCCTCAAGTTGTGCCAGGGGAGGTTTAGGTTGGAAATTAGGAGACATTTCTTCACAGAAAGAGTAGTCAGCCATTGTGTTGCCCAGGGAGGTGGTGGCATCACCGTCCTTGGGGATGTTTAAGGAGAGGTTGGATGTGGTGCTTAGGGACATGGTTTAGTGGGTGACATTGGTGGTAGGGGGATGATGGTTGGACCAGATGATCTTGGAGGTCTTTTCCAACCTTAATGATTCTATGATATGAAGATATTTACATAAGGAGAATCAGTGTTGTTAAAAAAAAAAGAAAAAAAAAAGGTACAGGTGCAGAAATTCTTTTCGCAGCTAGTTTTACACTTTTAAAACTGCTTGTACTTTCCTTCAGTATGGCTATCCCCATACTTAACTCTGCTATTAATTTTCTTCAGTAAATTGAAAGAGTGAAATTGTGTGTGAAATATATAAATATTGATAAATACTTCAAAATAAATAATAGATATGTTCATTTATGAAGAGAACTAGTGTAATCTAGACTAACTTCTTGCTCAAAGTAGGTTCAACACTGAACTTGCACTAGGTTGGTTGCTCAGGGCTTTGTCTAGTTGGTCTTGAAAACCTTCAAGGACATATCTCACACCACTCTGAGCAACCTGTTCCAGTGCTTATTTATTGGAACCTTGTAAGTGTTCGTATGTTTGTTATCCTTATATCCAGCTAGAACCATCCCTGTATCAATTTAGGACCTTTGTCAGTTTTTCTCCTGCTGTCTGTCTCACAAAAGAGTCTGGCTCTGTCTTTCTCGGTAGCCTCCTCAGGCACTGGCTGCTGTTTGGTCCCCTGTAGCCCCTTCTTCCCCTGACTGAGCAACTCCTTTCCCTCAGCCTCCCTTCCCAGGGCACGTGCTCCAGGCCCAGCTGTCCTGGTAACCTCCTCCTAAACTTCCCAGCAGTTTTGGCATGGTCTGTCTTTAACTGAGGACAGGGGTAAGGAGCAGAAAGTGGATGCAGTTTTCTCTGTGGTCTAATGACTGCTGAGTGAGGTGTGATAATCCCTTCCTTTGATCCCCTGTCTTTTCACTCAGCTGAGGATGCTGCTGGCCATTTCTGCTGCCAGAACAGGCGGCTGGCTCATGCTCAGCGTGCTGTTAGCCCAGGGCCCTTCCAACAGAGCAGCTCCCTGGCCTGTCAGTCCCCAGCCTGCCCAGGGCATTAGTCCATCCCAGGGGCAGGATTTGGCATTTGCCCTTGTTGAACTTCCTGAGGTTGCTATTGATCAATTCTTAGAGCCAGTCAAGGTACCTCTGGATGGCAGCCCACCTTCCTTCTGCATTCCACACCTTCCCCAAGGATGCCATCCATGAGCTTTATGATGGTATGGTCTTTTTCTTCTCCTAGGTCAACATAGGCAAGTGGCCATGTGTGTGTATATATATATATATGTATAACTCTAAGTGCAAATACATTTTTCAATCTGAAGTGAAAGATTTCGACATGGAAAGTCCAAATCTTGCTTTGTTAATACAGATTTTGCATTGAGTTAAGGTTCTGGTTTAAGATACTTTTCTGGGGATCTCTTGCGTCTTCATCTAGTCTAATGCAGCAGTTGGGTTGAAAACTGGATTGAATCCAGAAAACCAGTGAGATTCCTAATTAAGCCACAGTTCTAGTCAAAATTTAATTCCATAAACTCTTGAGTAGACACGAAAGCGGTGTACGTTAATCCATAACCATTGTGGCGGAATGACTTCTCACTTGCATAAGGTAATACAGCTGAGTGCTGGTAGGTATTTTGCAATTATGTGGGGATTTGCATTTTCTACACAGATAAGTGAACTTTAGAAGAAAAGATGTTATGTGACACAACTCTCTAATAAAGTGGTGAAATAAATACTTATTTTAAAAAACTTTGAATGGCAAATTTAAGAGTGATCAGCCTCCATGAACGTGAAACTGGAAAACTATGCAATAAGAGCATGTTACTTTCCCGGGTTAGCTGGATCAATGGTTTTGTTTTTGTGTTTAGGGAAAGGGTAGAGATTGTATTTTTCTTTCTGACTGTGGTTTATTCAGCCTCTTATTTTTATGCCATTCCTTATGCAAAATATCAATAAACAAAATGAAAGTTTAATTTGTCTTTTGTTGACTACTTTCTACTTGCTATTGATTACTTGGAGCTCAAGAGAGCTAATTATTTCAAATTCTGCGTCTACTAAGGTCTCTTTCTCTTCAAATATCTGTTCTATTAAAATGCTTTGTAGTAGAGTATTTGATGAGACAAGCCATAATGCTATCCTGTAACTTTTGCATTCAAACAGTAAGTCTCGGTGTTGTGATCACCTGATTTTTCTCCCTTCCCTTCTCCCCCCTATCAATCTTTGAAGGTGTTTAGTTTACAGAGTGCCTGTGTACTACTGTGCTACTGTATGGTGGAAAGTCTGAACTAGTGATTGCAATGCTAGCCAAATTATGTTGTGTTTTATTTAAGGACGTTTCTGGAATGCCAGCTCTTTGCCGTCCTGTTGCAGAGGGAGGAGGGGGATTTGATTATCGACTAGCCATGGCTATTCCAGATAAGTGGATACAGGTAAGAAAAGGTGTTCTAAAAATATGTTCTGCTCTTCAAAGTGGTGTGGTTCTCTAACTACACATACAGAGAAACACTTTGGAATTCTGCTGATGAATTTTAGTCTCCCTCATCTGTTAACTTAATGCCCTATTAAAATAAGTTCTGACAGTCTTGAGTACAGATATTAGTGGCTGAAATGAGAGCTGTCAGATATCATATCTTAGATTTCAGAAGATGAGTAACATCATAGGCTATTCTTTGCATTCTAGCTGATTTTTTTCTTCATAAAATGCAGTAGGCATAGATTCATTTGGTTTGAAATAACTTGTATCTTGCAGCATGTGTAGTTGTTGTGGTTTAACCCGGCTGGCAGCTAAACACCACACAGCCGTTCGCTCACCCTCCCCCCTCCCTCTCTGGGATGGGGGAGAGAAACGGGAAAGTGAAGCCGGTGAGTTGAGATAAAGACAGTTTATTAAGACAGGAATATAATAATAACAATAATAATAATAGTGATAATGATAATAGTATTAATAATAATAATGTGTAAGAAAACAAGTGATGCACAATGCAATTGCTCACCACCCGCTGACCGATGCCCAGCCTATCCCCGAGCAGCCGGCCCCCCCACCCCGGCCAGCCACCCCTATATATTGTTTAGCATGACGTCAGATGGTATGGAATACCCCTTTGGCCAGTTCGGGTCAGCTGTCCTGGGTCTGTCCCCTCCCAGCTCCTGCTGCACCCCCAGCCTGCTCGCTGGCAGGACAGAGCGAGAAGCCGAAAAGTCCTTGGCCTGGTGTAAACACTGCTCTGCAACAATTAAAACATCAGCATGTTATCAGCGCTCTTCTCATCCTAATCCAAAACATAGCACCCTACCAGCTACTATGAGGAAAAATTAACTCTGTCCTAACTGGAACCAGGACAGTAGTCTATATTGAATGTGAACAGGTAAATAATTTATGTGCACATGGTTATCTCATTAAAAACAAACAAACAGAAGCATACATTGAACCCTACTGAAATTGGGCATAACAGTTGGCATGGAGTATAGATAGAGCTGAAAATTTAACCAAAGTAATCCCAGGCAAATTACACTAACACCACCAATCAGTACCAAGGGGTTACAAAAAGAATAATAAGTCTATAAATGCTCTTCAAGAGCAATAATGTACTAATAAACATTGACTTTGATAAGGATTAAAATCACCTTTTCCTTAATACAGAGGATCACAAGAAAAAGAATGAAAAAATAAATGATCTCAAAAGGCCTTTACTGATGTTTTAGAGACTGCTTTTCGGTTAAATACAAGATTGCATCCAAATCCTTGGGTGTATCATGATAATCTGAAAACAGTAAATGTTTTATATGAGCATTAATGCCTCAATAAATGTAGTGAGTAGCTTAAAATAAAAAGTGAATTAACTTATCTTCAGCATCTTTCACTTTCGTAACTAGGAGGTAGAGGGCAGATTGGTTGAAAAATAGTTTTTAGACTTTTTTTCATGTGGAAGACAAACTTGCCAGCTTTTCTAAGAGCATCACTACACTTCAGAGCGTGTAGTTTATATCCTGGAATGCAGTGAGGGCTCATAATTCTGTAGTAACAAAGAAAAAACCTTGTTGTGATGGTCTTGGTGGTTATTTTTTTCCTTCTGCCTTCAGCTTCCCTACCACTCTTTGACTGGTAAAGATGAGTGATTTCCTGGGTAGTTAAAAATATTACACAGGGAAGAAAAAAAAAAGACTAAAATTTTAGAAGAAAACTTTTTATCTATAATAACCAATTATAATCTATTTTGGCACTCTCTGCTGTGAGCTGCTTATTTTAATTTTTAATATACAGAGAGGAAGCATGCCTATCCCGCAGTAAGTTCTGTTCTTTAACTGGGGAGAAAAGCTTCCAGAAACAGCAGGTGAATGTTTGGTATGCTGATGGGATGTTGGGTGTAAATTCAGCTATTATAGTCTAGGCTGTTTCCCAGCATACTCTGATTATTTAGGAGTGTGATTGTGCAAGAACATAGGGACATGCAGGCAGAAATCTTCTCGATGAGGAAACTGCAAATAAGTAATCACAACAGAAGATCTTGAAGTGGAAAAAGAGCTTATGTGTGTACTTCTGTTACTCCACTTCTCAAGACAACAGTAAAGCTAAAAGGACAGGAAGAGTAAACTTAGAAGCAAGGTCTATCAGCTGTGTTTTTTTTTCTTTTTTTTTTCTTCTTTTTTTCTCCTAGACTGCTTGCTTACATTTTTCTCCAGCTCTTAAGTATGTACCTTCTAAAAGCATGTTTTTCTGGGCGACTTCCTAAAAGCAGTTTTAGACCTGAAGGATCTCCAGGGATCCATGAACTTGTTCTGAGGGATTTGTAAAAAGTAGTTGCTGTAACAGTGGGTTCAATAGGTCAGGTTAAACATAGATGTAGTATATAACATGATGTTGCATAGGTACCTGAATGTTTTCAGGGCAAGAACTCAGGCTGGGGGGAAAAGGTTGTTTAGGAGTACATGGTCAGTTAAAATCGGAATGTTAAATTTGACAGGATCGTATCAGCCTTCTTTGTCACTGCCTTTTTCTCTTTTTACCTGTCATGTACATGACATATACCTTTTTATGTATATATCATGCATATATATATATACATGTTTAAACTGGAGTGAACAATGGAGAATGGTAAAGCCCTATAGAAAAAAGAAAACGCTGAAATTAAGCTATATTTAGAAGAGGAAAATAGCATCATGTGAGGCAGAAAATTGCTATTGATGTGATTTAATTGTTAAATTGCTTAAAAAAGAAAAAAAAAGCTAACATGGCAGAAAATAAAGTATGTTTTGTATTCCAAAACTCAGGCATTCAAACTGGTTTGGAACTGAGCTGGAATTTGCAGATCAGGGAACATGGAAGTCCCTGTGCTAAGCAGATTCTCGTTTTATTGTACGCTTCATGGCAACAGCATAGGTACAATCTTGCAACGTGCCACTCTCCACAACACAGCTCAGTACTTAAGCTATAGTTACGAAGGATGGTGCCATATGCTAAGGTTACTTGAAATACAGGACATCTTTTAATACCTTGCATAGGTAGGTCTGTACAGATAATTCTTCCCAGTTTTTGGTGCAATGTTCTCTTGCAGCTCATAAATCATATGGCCCACTGTATCAAAGGACTCACATGATAGGTGCCAAGTCCTATTTTCCCTGTTGATACATGGGAGTACAGGAGAAACAAAGTATACAAGTCATCTCTTTGGATTAGCAGAGAAAGCTCATCACTGCAAAGCTTGGTAGCAGGAAAAGTTGTAGTTCACAGTTCATTGGAAATTGCTGTGCCAAAATAATGAAGAAAGGCCGTACTGTGCTTTTACTTAAACAGAAATAACCTCTGAATGATATTTCCTTTATTTCTGTAGATCATTAAGGAACTGAAAGATGAAGACTGGAATATGGGAAATATTGTGTATACGTTAACGAACAGACGGTATGAAGAAAAATGTATTGCATATGCAGAGAGCCATGACCAGGTATGGTACCTGTTGTTTTTCATATATAAGCAAGTAAAAGGTGAAGTTTAGAGGTTTAGCTGGTTTTTGTTTTTAAAACAAAGGATAAGAAGGACAGAAGGATAAGTAACAATTTCAGAGTTGGGCAGGTCTGGTATGCTGCTTGGTTTTTTGTTGTTCTTTTTTATTTTGGTTTGGTTTTGAACTTCCTTTTTAGTAAAGGAATCCTGCCTTGCATGGGTGTGTTATCTTTTCAGTTTTGTTTTTTAACAAATAAATTCTAGTTTCCTCTTCATCCTGCCTGTCATAGGACATAGGAAGACATAAAACACATGCTTTCTAAAAATCCACTTTCTATAAGGTAGGCTGAAGCACTGTTTATGGTAAGTGTTAAACAAGATGACAATTTAGCAAATTTGCTCACTGAATCAATGTTTGAAATGTTTTTATTCCCTTCAAGAAAATGTTTACTCTCTGAAAGGATTGCAAACCCCAATCCTATTTTAAGATCTAAATGGAGTATTCTTTAACAGTTTGATTCAAAAGACAGCAATTGTAATGGTTCTGTATATGGAAAAACAGAAAAGTAATGATGAGTTTGGATAACACTCATCTCCTACAATCTTTCAGTGTTGAAAGTGGGGTTTTTTTGTTGTTGTTGTTGTTGTTCTGAGGAATCAGAAAACATGATGGTTGAGAACTTCAAAATTTTAAACTTAAAAATAAATAAATAAAACAGTTTTCTAATAAAAAGCTTAAATAATCTACCTTCAACTCTTTGCCCTATGTAAGAGATGGACATTTCCAATACCTTTTATGATATAAATCAACAAAAGTGTCTAAAATTACAGCTATATTATATTTTAAAAATAATTTATCAGCTTTCTTTACTGTGCCTATTTGCCTTCCTATCATCGAGATTGTTATACAGTGTTCACATAAAGCGTGAGAGCAGAGTCCAAGTCCTGGTTAAGAACTTCAGGTATTACATGGAAATGCATATTTTTCTGATTATATGCTTTTAGTAAAGGTGATCCTTCGTCCTGGTGTGACATGCATAACATTACTGTTGCTGTTGTTTTATTTCTTGCTGGATTATATCAATAGTTTTTCATATGACAATATATTTCTGTTTTAGAATCTCATGTTTGGGAAGAAGATAGATATATTTATTTTGATTTAAAAAAAAAAAAAAGAATTGCAGTCAGACACCTGAATGACGTGTGAGAAGTAGGATAGAGAAATAAAATGGGAGTGTGGATAAAATTCAACGTAAAAATATTCAGTGATGCCCATAAGAGGCTGAAACAATTCCAATTTCTTATATGTAATAATGGGTTATGAATAGACTACTAACAATCCAAGTACAAGGTCTCATGCTTATAGCAGATGTGTGGAAAATACCAACTCAGTGCTCATAGCAGTCAAAAAAGTAGATAGATTACTTGGAATTGTTATAAAAGGAGCAGACAGCAAAATCAGTATTCTACTGTAGCCTTTCATGGTTTACTTGCATCATGAATATTGGAGGCAGGTTTGGTCTTGCATCTCAGGAGATCCAGCATAACTGGAAGAAATGCTGAGAGAGTTGGTAAGAATAATTAGAAGGTATGGAGTGGCTTTCAAAAGAAGAAAACTAAATAGACTAAGACGCTTCAGGGTAGAAAAGAGATCATTAAAAGTGGAAGGACATCAGTTCATAAAGTCGTGACTGGCATAGAAAATGGGAACAGGGAACAATTACCCCTATTTCCAATGGAAAGATTAGAGGATATTAAAACTAACGGATGCCAGATTCTGAGTAAAGAGTTGTTGTTCCTCCCCTGTCTCTCTGGCACGAAGCAAGCTCTGTAACCCCTTGTCATAGGATGATGTGTTTGTTCAAACTTTGTGACTTCTAAAGTGTTTGAACTTGTTTCAAAGGAGATTGATTGAAGGCTCCTGAATACAAACATTCTGTTTCACCTGTCTATCTGTGATAGTTAGGGTAATGTTTTGGTGAAGTATTGTTAAGAGTTTCATTTGCCTTCATACTCTCTCCTGCCCGTTAGCTACTGGCTGGTTTTGGAGACAGTACACTAAGCCAGATAGCCTGCTGGTCTGATGTCATACACTTCATGCACTTGTGTCTGTGTGAGTACAGAAGTTAAGTAACCCTTTTATTGAAATAGAAGAATAGTCATTAACTATTAAAAAAGTAGAGCCAAATGAAAGGCATGCAAATACAGGTCTGCTTAATACAGAACTTTTTAGCATTGCAGTCTTGCCCCTGTTGCATAATAACTTTTTCCTAAGCTTGAGGGAATTTATTTTTAACTTGAGGGAATTATCTGTTTATGCCATTATATTGCTAGACTGAAAACTAAAGGATAATGGGGCCTTTCAGCTAGAGCTGTTTCCACGTAGACAACTGAGTTGTAATGTAGTGAGTTTTCACATTAGAGTATAAAGAGACTTGGGCTGCTGAAACAAAAATTACATATTTGCATGCAAACACTCCAAAACGTTTTCAACTACCTGTATGCTAATATATTAGAATAATCCTAATATTAGAATAAACAACAGCATTTGTTTGGTGTTTTTCTGTTCTTAAATAACAGCAAACGCTAGGAAGTTAGTAATTCAGTTACTGTAGTTACTGTTTTTTCGATAGAAATACTAGCTTATTTTGCTACCTTCTGTGAACTCAGAAAACCAGTAATATATATGGTTTATATTTATATTTCATATAAATGAATGCTTCACACTCTGCATCGGTAAATCAGGAATATTGTTCATAGCTCTTTATTTGTACATCCTAGGAACTTTACTTGAGATGTTTGCTTTCTTAGTTTTTTTTTTTTTTCCTACAAGAATTCCAAAATGCTAGGTTGCTTGTGGCTTATTGAGTGTACACTAGCATTTTACATTTAATATATGTAGGCGAAAAGGTTCTCCAAAGTGATTGTGCAGTTTGATAGTGAAATACAAGACTATAGCAAGGGCTAGATAGCTAGGAGCTGATTGACTGTATACGTATGCTCACAGGATTGCAAAGGAAAAGTGGAAAGTTGGGTCGGGTGTCCAGGCAGGGCTCAGCTCAGGGATGTCTCTGCCTCAACTTGCAGGCTTTTTCTTTTTGACAGGAGATCACATACCACAACCACGTGGTTACACATCAAAAAATGCAACACTGCAGTAATTATCAGCTAGGCTCATCAGCAGAGGCAGGATGTTCACTTTGTGAATTGGGACTAGATTGCATACAGTGAGTCACGTCCTTGACCCCTTGCCAGTCTTCTGAGTCGTAGAATGGCTCAGATTGGAAGGGACCTTAAAGATAATCTTGTTCTAATGCTCCCTTTACAATACAGAACACCTGTTTAAAAAAAAAAAAAAAGTGTTAGAAACACTTCTAGTACACCACTCAGGGGTTTTCTTCATTTTTTTAAACTATTATAGGCACTTGTTGGTGATAAGACACTGGCATTTCGATTGATGGATGCAGAGATGTACACAAACATGAGTGTGCTCTCGCCTCTTACTCCAGTTATTGATCGTGGAATACAGCTTCATAAAATGATTCGTCTCATTACTCATGCACTTGGAGGAGACAGCTATCTGAACTTCATGGGTAAGTAATCTTAGGAGCACGTCTTTCATTTTCTCATCTACAGAAGACTTGGCAGTGAAATAAAAAGATATGACACCATCTTATAGTCATGCTATTTATTTTTGAGCATAAATATTTTTGTAAAGGTTTAGTACAAACAGTAATACACATTGTTTTTCTGTCTGTAAGATGTACTGTAAGACAAGAAAATAAAATTAATGTGGTTCCTAATTGTAAAAGAAATAAGGTTTAGAAGTGTGGTAAGCTCTAGTTCAGAAGTTACTCTGATTTATAACTTAAGGTGGTATTTTAATCGTAGTTCTGCAAGTCTGTCAGATGGTAAGCCTCATCTTATAGAGCTAGCTTGTCTTTCATCTGTTCTTTTCTTCCTAAGCTTTTTAGGGTAACAGTCAAATAACTAAGGATAGTTCTGTGCTTATTTCAATTACTCGTTATCAAATAATTAGTGAAGGGAAGTAATCTGGAATCAGTTGATTTATATTTCACTGCTTCCAAGTGAAGAGCAGAAGCTTAATGAGGTTCAGGCAAGGACAGATCTTAGAGACAGGAAGCACATCCTGCTATGGAAGAAGGGAAGTAGTAAAAGCTAGATATACATTTTGTTCATGACAAAAAATAAAAATAACTGTTGCATTGCTTCCTAAGCACTATTGCTACAAAAGCTTCAGTAGTTGCTCTCATTTGATCAACAACCTGCAGTTCCACGTGGTAGTCTTAAAAATTGAATGTTTTTCTTTTTACATGCAATGCTGAAGCAATTTAAGCTTGATGCTGTCTTCCAGCTTCTTATTCCTTTATTTCTTTGTGAAATACTCCTTACTTTACAGAATTGTAATTTTTTTTACTATGATGTGGTGTGGCAAGTTTTGTATGGCAGTTCTGTTAGTCACATAAAGGGAAAAAAGGCTGAAAGCATGTTGAAAACAATTATCTTGGACAATTTTCACACAGTGAAACACTTGAAAATTACATACTTTTTAGCTTAGTAATGCCTTCAGTTTTTGTTCTTAAATGTTTTATTACGAAGTTTGAGGAGCATTGGATGTATTCTGCTTGCTTTCCTTAGTAGTATATTTGCAGTATACTATAATAAATATATATTAAAATATATTCTAACTTTAAAAAAAAATGAAAAAAACAAGTGCTGGCATTTGATTTAAACATGTCTGTACTGATATGTGTTCTCTTTCTTATTATTAGAACACTCAAACTTACATACCATGGCTGTAATTTTGGGGTTTTCTTTTATTAAAGAATTAAAGTAACTTTAATATAGTACAGAAAAAAAAATCATTGTGTGGTATACTAGTGAAGCTATTGGTTCCAATAAAGTGTAGGAAATTTTCTCAAGAATGAAGAGTGAATGAAATAAATATTTGAGGTGAGTAGTCGGGCACCAAAATGTACAAGCTATGATGTGTGCTGTTCCGTTCAAATTAGTGATAGTACAGTAGTTGAGGAAGCAGGTGTTTAGAAAATACGCCTACTAAACTGCAGATGTCTCTGGCCCAGATTGACTTCATAAGGTTAGAAAAATGATCGGTAATTCAATGTGGCATGTTAAATTCAGTGTGTCAATGCAGGTTGATTGAGCAATTAATATTGTGTATCCTTGAGTACTGCAAATGTTTCAGTAAATACATTATCATTTGCTATATGTAAAAGGTGGAAAAAATTGTAATGAATGTTGGAGTAGAAAACATACGTTCAGAATGCTTACAGTCTGGTGTACTTAAAATGCTAGTTAAGCAAATACAGTGACAAATGAGTTTTCTAACTTTCAGTTTTGAGAGAAAGCCGAGAGTTGGGAAGAGAAGCCTCAAGTGAGGTAGGAGGAAGGGGGCAGGGGGTGTCTCTTTCCAGAACTCCTGGAGAAGGCAGTCCGGGTGCCTCTGTGCTTCCCTGGGTCTTTCAATAAATGTATTGTGTTTTCTTCTGAAAACTAAGATGACAAAGCAACATGCTGCCTTGTCAATGCTTTGCTTACCTTAAGGAAAAGGAAACACCTTCTAAAAATAAATAATAATGTATCAGAGGTACACATGGAATTGGAATGCTGTGCTCTCAAAGATATGCTTGAATTTTTCTTTGAAGATCTAGAATAATATTTGACTACCCCAGTGTTGGAGTATCACTTATATTCTGTATGTGAAAGATTGTTACTGAGAAGTTTTGCCCCCACTGACCACTGCTCATGACTTTCACCTGATGCTATTAACACAGCATAATTCTATGTCCTTATTACAGACATTTATAAGAAACCATTGGAAAAGTCCTGGAAGTAGTTATCCTTATTTTCCATGTTTCTGGACATTAAATTTTCACTGACAGCCCAGTATAGGCAAGCAGTGACATATGAAAACTTAAGTGTGAATAGTAAAACTTTGTCATGCCCGTAAATTACTTTTCTAGTAATACAGATCATTGGTATATTCTTTTCTACTGTCTGTTTCAGTTTTCTGTGCAGCTTTTGCAAGTAATCTCTGGGGTTTCGTTTGCCCCTCTGGAATGGAAGACTTAACCTAGAAAGGAAAAACTTAATACGCTTCACTGAAAATGAGCATGACAATGATTAACATTCCGCTTTAGGGAATGAACACTCTGGAAGGACAGTTTGTTTAATAATAATAGTATTGTTTTATAGTAATTGTTTTGATACTTGTGCTGTATCTAAATCCTTTGCTTTCAAAGCACATAGGGAGTAGCAATCATACTGCAGTTGCAGTTTGTTCTGCCCAATTCCTGTTGTAGATGTAGATTTTAGTACTGAGACTGGCCAGTGCTGGTCAGAAAATGGTACGGGATTTTAGGAAATCACAA
Organism: Anser anser; assembly: GCF_964211835.1. Taxonomy (NCBI): domain Eukaryota; kingdom Metazoa; phylum Chordata; class Aves; order Anseriformes; family Anatidae; genus Anser; species Anser anser. The sequence continues at coordinate 84,218,146 of NC_139720.1, read as the reverse complement.
AAGTTATTAATTCTTTTTGTGCTATACTTTAGTAAGGCCACAGTTTGCTCCTCCACTGGCAAGCTTCCATGGAGGTGTTAACGTAAATAATACACATCTGCTTGTCTGAGATTTAATGACATTTTAAGAAAAAGTCCAAAGCATTCACAGTATGTGCCTGTATTAGTAGAAATCACTTTTCTACTGGCAATATTGGTAAAACCTCTGTTCATAGACAAGTATTTTTGTTCGTAATTGTAATGATACTGGAATACAACATACATATAATATTAATGTAGTTCAAAACAGAAGAAAAACTTGGAAAAATATTTGAAGTCAAAGATATTTGCCTACTCTAATGTGAGGATTCAAATCCAAAATAAATACCCTACATCTGACTAAAATATGTTCTTTATTGTCAATTCAACTACTACAAAAGAACAAAAAGTCTTAAGATTTGACTATTTCCTAAATTGCTAAACAAGGACTAATAGAAGTTATAAGACTCCTAGAATACTTCAGGGATTTTCTGATCACACCTCGCGAATAAATTAACCACTGTTGTCATCCACTGGACAATATTTAACTTCAACATTAAAAACTCTCATATTTCCCATAAATAATAGCTGCACTGTTCTGTTTGTATATTGCTTCATTTTCCATCCTGTCCTTGAAGAAAAGCTATAGGCAACTGTAGTAGTTCATTTCCTTGAAATTTTCTTTCCTATTCTCTTACTCATTGTCTGTACCCTGCAATTATGGAAAACCCTGCAGGATGTTGAAGAACTGTGCCAGTTCTTCAGTGAGCTTGTTTCCATTTTCTCTCCTTATCTTGTGTTTCATCTGTGTCTACCTAAATTTAGACAAGGAATGGTAACTGCTTTATTGCCTAGAATAGACATAAGATCTAGCCCAAGGGGCCTTAAATAGCATTGTAGATCCTTGGGATCCTTTATAGCACAAATATTTACTGTTTTATGCCACTAAAATCTTGCTTTTCAGTTTGCAACCATTTTCTTGCTTCCTTCTTCATTTTAAATAGGCTTAAACTCGAATCTATTGATTTAAATTGAGATTAATCCCAACATGAATCTCTAGTACTGTTTTCCGTGGCTTTTCTATAGTAAAACAACTGTTAATTAGGGCTCCAGAGACCAAGTCTTTCTCTCCCTGCAAAACAACATTTTTTTTCATCTAGAAGCAAGAAAATGATTTTCAGTAACTACAGAAATTTGCAGTCATGATCGTTGAATGATGGTGTTACTGTTTGGGGTGACATTTATCTCTGTTTCACTAATATCAAATCAATCTGAAAAGCTTCCTTTTCTTCCCACTCATCAGTTCACTTACACTGTAGTTTATTTACTTTATATTTAGAGGGTTTTTTTATATTATTTTGTAAATGCTCTAAATAGTTTCTTCTCTAATGGTTTGGTATGAGACATTGTTCTCTCTTTGGCCTTTAAAAAAATGCTATGCATCAACTGTTCCTCCAAATTAGTATTTTGCAGAAAGAAACTTAGATTTTTGTAAACTAAGGAATTTGATAATAAAAGAATTTATTAGGCAAAAAAACATGTTAACCAAGAAAAGAAATAGTGCGAAAGCTATATCAGTTGCACCAATTTCAGTCTGGGAGATGTGCATACAATTTGCTTTAAGAATGTTAAGTTAAAGTTTGAAATAAAAAGAACAGAACATAACCTACAATATAAATGGGGATGTTATTTAAGGCAAAATGTATCTTTTCTTGATTCAAAACCTAAAATGCTACTTTTCTTGCAAACTACTGTGGTTAAAAAGAAATTGTATTCAGAACAAGGATATTCATTTTAAACCAAAGGGGTTATTTTCTTTTTCTTAGAGATGTTGCAAACAAATGACTCTGAATTTTATTTTTTCTGTTTACTTTCTTACAATTATTACTGTTGTGCCTTGATTTCAGTGATCATTGTGACTTTTGTGATCATAAGTTAGAAAATGGCCTTGCAAGAGCAAATACTTGTTAAACTAGCTCCATATAGTCAACTCCTGTTAATAAACAGTATTAAAATGCTCAGCTAGTAAAGAATGGGCATTAGGATAGGGAGTTTGAAGTCATTCTTCTTAATATGTTTAGCTGGCATACCTGGCAAATGTGCTTTCTGTGTTGCCAGTTCTACCAGGTGTTTTAATTTCATGGCAGTCTGACAGAAACAATTAAAATCATAGAATCATCTAAGTTGGAAAAGACCCTTAAGATCAAGCAAGGTGCAAAATAAGGGTGTAATCTGAGGTTTTACCTACAGCTTGGCATAGACATCATCTACCTACAGTGTTGTTCCACAGTACACCATATGCCCCCACTCAAAACTTAGGGAGTGGAAGTGGAGAATCCAGTTTTTTAGAATAGGCTTCCTTCATTGCTTTGAGTCTCTTCTGGAAGGTCTTCTAGATGTACAAATTGTTAATTTATTTGTTCATTTACTGTTCAGTGAAATACGCTTCATTTCTACACGCTCAAAATGCATTAGAGATTAGTACAAAAGCAATTAAAGAGGAAGACTGTCTCATAATGTAACACAAACACATACCCACATGTCCATTTTTCCTTGTGACCCATCTTCTCTTCGCAAAGTGTGTCCAAATACTAGAAATTGGCTGTGGTAATTGATTCCATTCCCTACTTGAGAGGGTAGGTAAGAAAGCTCCATACATGTGCGTATCTCTTTTAAATATGTAAATAAAATGGCTTCTTGTATACATGTGATGGGTAGTTATTGTCTACACTATGGTTTCTCAAGTTAGGAACCTTGAAAAATAAGCCTTCGTAGTCAGCAACATCCTCAGTATTCAGGAGTTAACAGCTTCTCCGACATTTTTCATGGATTGAAATCTGGATGTGTTTTTTCCAGGCTGGGAGAGAGTCCTCTGAATTGAGGACTCTCAATGTCTTGTGTGACTTTTCTGTTTTTTCTTTCAGAGCAACGCTGATGTTTCGAGCAATGCTGATGTTTCCTTAGTTTGCATGCAGCTCTTGGGTCTTCATAGCATCAGATAGTCAAGTATTATGAGTGGAGTGGATATGTAGTAAATCAAACCATTCTATTTGGGTTATAAGGTTGGATTTTTTTTTGAATGATGAGTAGTTTTCCATTTTTTTTCTTTCTCTGCTGTTACGGAGACTTGATTTATTTTTTTTTTAAACTTAAGTTATTTGGGGGAATTATAGATTTTCTTGTATTATGCTTAGTGCCGCCATTTAATCACAGTAATACTGGTATTGTGACCTCTGCTAATGTCTCAAGCTTTGTTCTTAAGACTCTATCTGTTGCCGTGCATCTTGTGTAGTTTGTACAGCTCGCAGTTCAGGCTTGTAACATCTCTGTCACCATGTATGAGTGTATATAGCCAGGTCTACTGATACGATGGGTTGTGTCATGTGAAATCTTCTATATCCCTTTGTACAAAAGTCTTCATTAGTGCTTTATTGTTTTGAAGAATGATCACAATCATAAGCTGTGTATACTACAACTTGACATGTTCAGCAGTGATTTTCAGAGGAATTTCTCTAGTTAAGAATGCAAAATTATAATTTACAGAAATCACGACAAAGTCATAATGTTATGGAAAGCATTTTCTACATCTTCTGGATTTCTGACTCTGCAGGACATAGCTGTTCCTTTGTCCTTTCATAATTGTTTTTTCCTCCTTTTGTAGCTATGAAGTTCAGGAAAATTTCAGTAAATGATAATTAGACTAAATATAGATGGCATTGATTTGTTTTACTTTGCAGTCTTTTATGAAAGAAATTAAATACTCAATAGTTAAATATAAATTTAGTGGTTACAATGTTCTCACTAAATAGTGTTTTAAGTTTTCATTTTCACCTTGAATCAAAATCAATTGAAAATCAATAGGTCTACCTCACTTTCAGACTCCTTTACCTTTTTTATAGAATGTAACCACTGTAGTAAAATAACTGTCTTAAAAATGTCTCAAACTGATAGGGAGTTGTGCATGTTAATGCACATAAGTATACATGAAAAACTGTTAATTAGACTTAAGATGTAACATCTACAGATGTTATAATTTTGTGGAGGATAAAATATTGCCTGTTAGTATTGAAGTGTGGTAATTCTTTGTAACTCTAATATATTGAAAATTGATTTTGTGTGTGTGTATATGCACACAAATATTTGCTTGATGATTCATTGTGTAAGCAATTAAGTGTATTTGTCTCAGCCTTTCTGTGCTGTAATTAACTTGGATCCAAGCAAAACACTTCGAATGTTATCTGTTTATGTATTCTTGAAGTGCTTTAAAATGTATTGTAATTATTACAAAAACTTAGATTCATTCTATGAACTTTCTGTTAACAATTAGGGCTTTTGAGAGAGCCTCAATATAAGGTACGTAAAAATGCCTTTGTTTTTTCTCTGAAAAGGCTTTATGAGCAAAATCATCACACAATCTAGCTTGTTCCCTCTTCTGAGTAGAGAGCACTCTTGGGGTTATGTATGTGTTTTTTTATGTTCTTGTGAAGGTTAAGTCCATCACTGCCTATGTTCAGAATGATAGATTGATTATACTTATTATAGATAACCTGTCGACTTCTGACACTCTTGGTTCTTGATCTGAAGACACTGTACCAAAACCAAATGGAAAAAAAATATGTATATTTTCAGACTTCCACGTAACTAAGCTGATCTGTATGTAACTTTGGAATCCACCATCAAGGTCCCAGTTGAATCAAAAATGGACATTTATCTTTTTGAGAGACTAGACTTGCTTTTTTTCCTCAGTGCTACCTTCTTCAACAAATTCATGTGCTAACACATAGTTTTCTAATAGGTTTTAGCTTCTTTGTCACAAAGCATAGGAGTTATGTTTATTTTCTAGTTTCTTGCCAGATGTCTATAGAAACAGTCTACCTGATAAAAAACACAATGGAGCTGCTAAATCTGTCCAAGACCATCACTGGAAGAATTTTGTGTAAGAGCAGGGAAAAAGGGTAAGAGTGCCCGACCCAAACAGTGGCAAAGGGATTGTTTATGAACTATTTATGTCATCGGAAAGAATGACCATTCATTAAAGAATACGTGTTGTGAATTGTCTTGTACAATTCTCTCCTTATGAAAGGAACTGGATCTTTTAAAGAAGGTATTGAGCTGTTCTCGTATTAAAGATTCTTTTCTCTCCCTGCTGCTAACTGTACTTCATACAATTTTGTTGCTGATAATTTGTAACCACTCATGTTTTGTTTTACTTCTGTTTTTAAGTTATTTCTGAAACTCCAAACACACTACAAACAGGGGTGTTTTACTTCTATTTTTTGCTGTCTGTCTGTACTCAGTCTGGAAAGGACTCGGGAACTGCACAGTTTAGAGAAATTAATTCTACCAAAAAGCAAGGAAATTTTTTCCCAATTATACTTTGTAGGCTGGCTTTTAAATAGAGACAGGTGACATAAAATGCATTTTCCTTTACATCCCAATCAAATAATTTAGCAATATGAAACCATATTGAGCTGGTATAACAGCATGCATAAGAATCTGTTAATCAGCAACTCTGCACTTGGTGATGCATTGTTCTTTCTCAGACTGGTGTAGGGCAATGCGTAGCCAAATAAAATTAAACCGCATGTGTTACCCAGAAAGGAATTGTTATTTTGAGACATGACTGAGCAGATGACATTTTGTATTAGTAAAGTCTGAGTACTAGTAGATCCTTAGGCATACATTCCAATTTGGATTTTAATGGGTACGGTTGTGGTAATTTGAAATGAATTCATCTCAGTAGCATCACTAATTCATTAGATCAATGTAGTTTAAGCTGGAATAACACCTTTGGTGGTGACACTGGAATAAAATTCCATGTCTTTGAGTTCAAGAACTTGTTTTCACAAGCCCTATTAGCTTGAGATCTGCTCATTGTCTTAATTTTCTGAGGCCATCAATCTGACACTTACTCAGAAATTTACTAGAATATGAATTTAAACAGCATTGTAGTTGAATTTGCATTGATCGTCAAGGGGCAAGGTATTTTTAATGCAAATTTTAATAAGATGTAGTAAATTATGTGGTGGAAAGCATATTGAAACATCCCGTATAAATTTTGACCTGTCTCTCATATGTCTTTTGAGATCCTCAGTTTAAAATTTAAAACTGTGCAGGCATTAAGTGTCACTAAAATTTATTATTGCAAGCATAGACTTCATACTTTGATCTGGAGTACATTCCTGTTGTAATTTATTAGAACTCTGTTGAAGTTTACAAAAAGAGAATTTGAAAGCACTGTAATCCGTTGGTGTCCTTTCATATGTCAAGAGACTTAATGAAAAATGCTTTATAGCAGTAGTCATGGAGAGGCAGCTGTCTGTTGGTGTTGGAAGGAGTGAATGTGCAAGGTAGAAGGCAAGCCAGGAAAATGTAGGGATAGAAGGAAGTACAGAATCAGCTTGGTACTGTACCAGAGCTGCAAGGCTCTGTTAACCCAGGAAAGTTGCTTTATCTTTCCTGCTATTAAAAATGCATTTTTGTACATACTTCAGGGCAAATGATTTCCATGGGCTCTAGAAATTATGAAAATACAGTGAAAATTAGTTATTTTGGTTTAGCTTCAGAGTTAAGTGTGTTATGAGGCTATCTTGTGTATGAATATAGAGCTGCCTTTAGTAAACATCTCAAGAAAGGAGATGAGGAATTTATAGTGGAGTAAATTAGAAAGGGATCTTAGGAAGAAAGAAAAATGGGTTTTGGATAAGCAGAAAAAAAATTGCTACATTTTTGGCAAATACAATACATAGCTTTTGAGCTGGAATATCTTGTTGAATATAAAATACTGCATTCTATATATCTTAAGTAAAAGTAACTGCCAAGCTGGAAGACAAAGGTCTGACAGACCAGGTCAGACAGGCAAGTTATTCCAATTGAATAGCTTCTTAACTAGCATTTTTTTTAGAGATTGTTGAAAAGTAGTCTTGTAAACCATTCCTGACTTCAGAGTCCATGACTATGAAAAATCTCCCTTATGCTTATCAATTTTTTCATTGGACTATTAATACCAAATACTGCAGGATGGCATGGATCACCTTGATAGCTGTATTATAGGTCAACTCTTAGTGCAGCCTAAGCTCACAAGCTTTGTCTTCACAGTGAAGACATGGCCTTATTTCAAAATGTTATTGTGGAAAAAAGGAAATCTGAAGGAAGAAAATGGATCCGTTAATGTATAGTGTTGAATCGTCAGTATGCCTTCCATTTAAATTATACTCATTAAATTTGAAAAGTAAAAACCTTGGGATTGTGACATGTGATTCTTACTAATTGATATGTACCCTGAAGTAAAAATACACCCCCCATCTCTCTGCACCCCCACTGTAGACTTCTACACAGGTGTCCTTTGTGCATGTGCTCTCTCTAGGAGTCAGGGAATATATGTATCTGACCTCTTAAAAACAAACGAGCTCAGCCTGAATCAAATGTTTCGTTTTATTTGGTTGGTTATTTATTTTAGTTCATAATGGCTGTCACGGTCTTAGAAAGTGATGAATTTTACATAATATTACTTGTAGGAAAAGTGCAGAATTCTGAACATGGATGACTTCTGTAAGTTAGGAATATTTCTTTCATCTAAGCTGGCATAGTGAGAGTGCTGGATTTTTACAGATACCAAAACAAACAAACAAAATACTGTATAAATGCATATTCCATTTTCAGTAGATTCCCATTCATATTGTTGTGCTTTTTTTCTGTGTTCTATTTTGCTGTACTTAGGCATCTTTGCAGACCTCTTTTCAATTTGTGAAGAGAGAATTCTTTAAAAATTCTTTATTTTTTCAATATATTTTAAAATGTTTTCTTTCATAATACTTTTTTATTATTATTTTAGAGAAAGAAAAGTATAACCTAGCAAGCACTACTGAAAAGCTTATATATATATATATATATCAGTTGTATGTTTGAAATACTAGTTCATCCTGTTTCTGAATTTGCTTTATCCTGATGGCCTTCCTTATATGAACTCTTATATTAATACGTGTCATACTTGCAAACATCTCAGTACTAAAAATTCGTTCTGAAGAAGTAAAGGTGATCTAGAAGAAAATGATGGAGGTGCTATTTGGCATAACTTTTATTCCTGCCTGCAGGTGCTTTTGTGAGGAGAAATTGGAAGATTAGCCAGTCCAATCACTTCAACTGAAGTGTGTATTTTTGTTTTAAGTTCCATTTTCTTTCTGGCTTTATTATGAAGATTATTTCGTTTTGTCTGATTTAATCTGAAGTTTTAGAAGCCATTGCTTCAAGCTGTGCTTATGCCTCCTTGTCACATTTTAATATGACTATTCAAAGCCCATAAGTTGATAAAGATACTGGAATATTCACATATTAATTTCAGTAGATGTGAAAAAGAACTGGCTTTATTTGTGCAGACTTCTCTAGTATGTGAACTTTGTTCTTACAGTTCTGTCTGTCCGTGTCCGCTCCCCCCCCCCCCCCCCCCCCCCAAAAAAAAAAAAAAGCTCTAATGTTGTTACAGTGCTGGCTGTGAGTAGTCTTAGAAATTTAGTAAGCTATTAGTTGATGTGTTGTCTTCCTGCTTACAGGAAAGAAGGGCATCTCAAAAAATGATGAAGCAGGGAGTCTCTTATGAAATATGAAGGACATTTAAAATTGAGCTTAATTTTGATATAGTTGAAGTTTTTCAGATAAAATGTGAAATTCCATTTTCTGTATTTACACTTTGCATTTATATTTGTAGGCTAACAGGACAGTGTTTTGTCATTTTTCATTTCCTGCGTTAAAGTAGTGTTTGGTTTGTACACTGCACACAGCAATACATGACTAAACTTATTGCTTTGTCTCTGAAACCTTACATACAGGAAGAGAAGAAGGCATAGAAATAAAACTGCTCTTTATTATATCTGCTTTCCTATATCTTTTTGGTAAGCTTTTTGATTCTTGGTGTTTTCTGTTATATGAAGACACTGAAAATACTGAAACAGGCACTTTTGAACTAGACATAAAACAGCATGTTGTGTGTCCGAAGGTCTTATGTTCTACTCCTTCAGTGCCTAACTGTACATATGGAAGTGTTTGTGCTAGAAGTATTTCTCCAGGGTGGAATTCATGGAATATGTATAGAGAAAATCCTGTAGAAAGCAGCGGTGAGTACATTGGATTTAGAAGTTGTACTTTATCTTTCTTCCTGTAAGATTTTTTTCATTTTCATTGTGTGGGATTGATGTGAGCCATATCTGAGAGATATCAAAAGACTGGGCCTAATGATATAAGATTTTCTTGGTTCTCTCCCCCATAGCCACTCCCCATTTCCCACTGTTCCCATGCAGTATCAGATTTTAAAAGAATGTCTGACATTCTGACAATAAAATGTTCCTGTTAAGATCTGAATAAGAAAACAAGCAGTGAAATAAGCTACCAGCATTTTATGCCTGTGTTAAAGACTGAAATGAAACAAAAGGGGAAGACTAACGATATTGGTAACTTTTTTGCAGTTATGTATGTAATTTAATTTGTTTCAGAGGATTGTCTTTCCCCTTTTTAAAGAAGATCCATGCAAAGCATTTACCACCTTAGTAACATCATTTTTAAAAAATAAATAAATAAAAAAAAGAAATGAAAAATCATCATTGAAAAGTATTTCAGCTGTCCAAATCAAATTTTTTTTGCGTAAGTAATCTGTAATGGTTTCTTGTCTCTGTTTTGTGTTTTGCTTTTGTCACTTTGAATTTCCGTACAGCATTGCTGGGGGGAGAGAGGAGAAATCATCTTAGTGTTTGTAAATATTTGGCTTTCCTCAAACAGTTTTAACACAGCATTTTTCTGACACTGAAGCAAGCTTTTTTCTGAAATCAAAGTTTATTTTTCCTTTGAACTAAAGAATCCTTGTCTTAAGGGCAGAAAAAGCATTACGTTCTTCTTAGTGTGGTTGCAATACGTCTTCAGCTTGGGTCCTAAGAAAGCTGCATCATTTCTTTGTATGGAGAGCAATGATAGCATTGCTATAGTACTTCAAATGCATACAAGTTTCAGTAAAATAGAATGATAGTTTTGGAAATACTGTTTTAAAATAGAATGGTGAATACATGCATACAGAATTTCTGGCAATTACATACCCTTTGGGGTAGGGAAAGGAGGAGTACACCTTAAAACATCCTAAAGCATTCTTCTAGTAAAAAATTGCTCAAGGAAAAATGTTGGAGGTGGCTACTTAAATGAGTTTACTTGTATTATTTTATACAGCTAGTTCAGAAGTATTTGTTTCCAAAAAAGAAAAAAAAAAAAAAAAGAAGAAAAAGTTTAAAAACTTACCATGTTTTAAGCAGCCAAAAAGTAATCTAGATTTGTAATCTGCACCGATTCTCATTTGTCAGTGTAAATTTATTTGTATATGTTAACTTGGTGTCATAGGGAAAACCTAAAATCATTTGTTATGTATGTCTTGAAAGATTCTGGTTTTGTTATGCCTTCAGTCTTAGGGCCCAGCTAAGTGTGTTTCAAGTATAAGAGGAATACTGCCATCTGTGGATATAGCAAATTTAGAATTTCAAAACCAGAAGTAGCTGTAATCGGAAGATAGGGACGTATGGTATACAGAAATGAAGACGGATAATTCACGGTGAATCTCCATTTCTTTGAAATGGATCTCACAGGTTTGCAGTGTTAGGCTATTTACTTATTTCCCAACTTTGATTGAACGAAGTTGTGTGGAAAAAAAAATAATCAAGAATATTAAGATAGGTAATGAATCTTGCTTTATGATACCTTCCTTTCCTGTGAGAATGACTCCAGACAAAAAACTCTTATTCTGATGTACAAAGACACTTGGTCTGAGTCAGCCCTTCCCCAGTTGCACCATGCAAAATGTACGTTCTTTCTCCTGCAGGTACCACTTGGATGAAAAGAAAGAGTACCTGATCAGTTCCCTATGAAGCCTTCCAGAGAGTTGTTTATAAGTATTTTTAACATTCTGAATTTGTGAAATGATCACATAGAATTTTGTAAAGTAAAATGGAGTTGTAAAAAAAAAAAACAAAAAACAAACAAACAAAAAAAAACAAAAAAAAAAAAAAAAAAAACCACATCCGTTTTGTCGTGTATATTTTGGTCACTTTGGGTAGGTCACTTTGCCCACTCTTGTTCCCTTGATCACTAACTGAACTACATACTCTGAGATTATCTTCCTGTCAATATAAATGCACATAGAGAGATCAAAATACATAGGTTCCCCTTTCTGCTGCCTTTTGGTGAGGAATAACTTACACTGGGTAGAGTCTTTCTTGATAAAAGCTGGTAGTGTGAGGTGGCATGGTGAATTCAGCAAGTTATTTATATTAAAAGTTTTTATACTTAGCTCTTCTGAGGCTTTTCTAAATAAAAACAACAAAAAAATACCAGTAGTTTGAAGTCTAGCAGGTAACCTCTGCTTCTCTCTGTGGATCCACACTGCTCAGCTCCTATCCATGCATGTGTACCTCATACTAGTGCTCTTAATGTATGTGCTGATGGCACGTCTGGAATTATGTATGTAATATGCCAGTCATCAGAAAGTGTTGTTCTTTCATAGATTCCTGATTTCCTAGTTACTTGAACAAATTTCTATGCTAAAACCTGCAAACTGGTAGGTGAAGTATAGAATTGGCAGAAGCTCTGCGTGATGGCACTCTGAGTACCTCTTAGATGCTTTTCATCAAAAGGCACTGGGAGGCAAATGGCCAAAATCTTGTCTCTAGTCCTTCTGCCTGTAGTAAGAATGATTACTTGAAAGAAAGGGGATGGAATAATGCCACTTAATGCAATACATCTTGTAGCTTTTTGAGGTCTCAAAGTTGTTTCTTTAAGGTATTGCCTATTCAGAAGTACAAGGAGAGGAGAATATAAAAGATTAATAGATTAATATACAGAAAGGTCATTTTCTGCTACAAGTGATGTTTCAAAGAAAGAATATGGTAACATTCAGTTATGATCCAGTTTGTTGATGACAGCATTCCTTGTAAATTTTCCCACTTTATTTTGTTCTAAATTTTGACAAATATCCAGTTTTAGCTTTTTCTATAAATACTACAAGATTTTTTTCCTGTCTCCTTCCATTAAAAAAAAAAAAAAAAAAGACAAATGACTGTCCTGTGAGGCTTTCTCTAATCTTAGAGATTTTGGATGTTATTATTTTATAAATCACTTGCTATTTGTAGCATAGGAACCATCAGTACCAGTTTTCTGCAGTGCACTCCTCTTTTTCTCTGAGGAGTGATGTTTCTCTTTAGCTTCCAAAGCTATTGCCTGCTGGGCAATTGCCTGATGGGCTGTACCTAAACCTGCTAAATTGCTTTTCGTCTTTCCTATATTTTCTTCTTTCCTGTATTCTGTTTCCCCCATCCATTTCTCAATTGTGCTGACACTGATTAAATGTACACGAGTCAAGCCTATCTTTAAATTACATTTGTAAATACAGCCTATCTGTTTGTCAGGACACTTGTAGCGGTCTGCCGTAGCATCCTTGTTGCACTGCACGCCACCCCCAGAGCAGATGGCTGCCTTGTGAGAGCCAGGAACTGACTGGCAGCACCATCCTTAGTTACTCAAGCAGGGACCTATTTCATAAATTTGCTAACCCTGTCTGCTGTGTGAAACCATTCAGGTTTTGTTTTTTTGTCCCTCCCCCCCAGTCTAGAAACATACCATGAGAAGTTCTTTGCATCTGATGCAATTAATTGCAATTAGTACTAGAAGATAATGCTCTTCAGAGACTGATTGTTAGTTACAGCTTTTCCTTATGCTATTCTGGTATTGTAAATAGTCACAAAATATATGTAAACATTATGTTGTGACTATATTTTAACTTTTCCCATTTTATACTCTGAGGTGTAAATAAAAACGGCTTGGTGAGGATCAGGTTCAAGATGCTTTGAAGTCAAATTTTGTATCTTTTCCATCCATACAAAAGACTTGTATGCGTAGCATCCACATGAAGCGATTGCAAATCTGTCTTAAATTGGAGGAGATGATGTAGTGATTGTTGTAAGGCTAAGTATTTTTATGGAGGCAGTACATCTCAGTGATTTTAAATGAATTTTGATTTTTAACATCATGCAGGCGCCATAACCATTGGATCTTGCAAAAAGTTCAGAATAACTTTTTCAAAATATGTATGAGATTTCATCCCTATTCCAGTGGGAGACAGAATGAGTGAATACCAGGGCAATTAACTGAGTTGGACAGGTCAGAACTAAGTCATCTGAGCCTTTTGTACATTAATATGGACCTTTTATGCATCTTTATTAATAGATCTCATTTACAGACAGACAAAGCATTTCAATTCATACTATACCTTTACTGTTCTGTGACCGAACAGTTGAATTTTCAGTCAGTTCAATATACTGCCTGGAATGACAATTTTTATTTTATTTTTTAAACTTGCCCATTTTATAGCATGGCTATGTACAGAGACCAAACTTACTGGTGTCTAACTTTTCTTACTGAAAGCCAAGACTTGCAAGATTCAATATCCTTTTCTACATAGCAAAAAATAAAAATAAAGAAATGCCAGCAATATAGATAATCTTGCCTCTAGCCATCCTGATTTTGATTGACTGTAATGAGCAGAGATCTTGCAACAGACTAAGCTGTCACCATACAATTATTGTAGTGGTGTTTTGGAAATATGCTAGAAGTAATAACCATCACTTATAAAAAATGTTTTAAGTGTCAGGTTATAGTCTTGAATGAACCAGTCACTTTCTTTCATTTCTAATGTAAGAGTAGCTCAGAAAAACAACAACAAAAAATAAACAAAAGAACACCACAAAGATAACAGTGAACAAGTTGAAAGGAGACTCTTAAACAATGAATGCACATATTGATGTGGGAGGTTATTCTGATATACACACTAATTATATATATATCAACATAAATATTTATGAACCATTGATGATACTGCTTTTGAAACATGCTCTGCAAAGCAGGAGTTTCACTCTTTGGAATATCAGTATATTTCAAAGGTAGTTTTTCTTTCTAAATTAGAATGAGAAGTCAAGTTTTTCCGAGATGAAAAATCAGCAAATTATTTCCACATGATAAAATTTAAAGTGTTTATAATACTGTAGTCATGTATTTATTTACTGGTGAGCAGAAGGAAAACGGATCAGAATGTAAGTGTGGTGTTTAATCTGGTGTAGTGCAAATGAGAATTTGAAACTCTAGAGGCTTCCTCTGTTGCATCTAACTTTTATCTAAGTTATTAAGTAAAAATTACTTCTACAACCTAGCAAATCACACTGAAATGCTGTGGTCTGAGTGGGAATGCCAAATAAGCAATGCCTAATGCTATGATGTGTTGTGGTTCTGGGTTGGTGAGTTTATTTTGTCTGTAAGTAGAGCTAGAAAACATTAAACCAACATTTGTGTTAGAAATATGTAAATTTCATCACTCATTTCCAAATGAATATCTTATGCAAAGTTACTGTGCAGTTCAGTGCCTGAACTGGACCACAGTCTACAGTGGGAGAGCATTGTCACTGTTATTTCTCTGGCATGTTGCAAAGTCTTTGGATCAACAGCTGCACGTGGAGGACTAACAGCAGTTTCTGCCGATGGCTGCAGGCAGTCCAGGTGGATGAGGCTGAGTTGTTATCTTGGAACAAGGTAGTGTGGGGTAGGTGATAAGCAATACCTTAAAGCTGTAGGAGGCAGTGGCTGCTGGCTCAGTGCTTCAACTGAATTTTTGCCCGTCGATCTGTGTGAGCAGCAGAGTAGTCTGACCTTGGCTAGCCTTGAACTCAGTAAGGGCTTCTGCCGCTCCTGGTGCAAGGTCTTGTCTTTCCTATAAACAGGGCTATCTGGTTTCTGCAGGGCCTGATCCACCCTTACGTTTTCTCTTTTTCAAACTCTGCTGTTGGGTTAAATGACTTCAGTGGCACAAAATAGTCATCAACTTTTAAATGCAAGTATATGTAGCTGTGGTATATTTTGGACCTTTCTCCAACTCATTCAGTATATTGCTCTCATATATATATATATATATATGAAATGAATATGAGCATTTGGAAATGGCAGGATGAGGGGTTTGATTTTGTCTGATGCCCACACACAGTCCTTTATCTACACATAATTATTTTCATTAATGTTACACATAACAACACATAACATTTACATTGATGGCTGTATAGGAAAGCAGCTTTATCAGCTGGCATGTCCTACCTCAGGATTGTTCTAAACTGTTAGCAAAAGTTACAACTCTCAAAATGTCATTTCTGTATTTATTTTTCCCTAGCATGTTTGATTTTACAGATGGCTAATATTTCATTCATAGCACAGCAGTAGCCCTGAAGCAAAGGGGATAGTTGGCCAATCTTCTTTTTCAGTGTCAGTAGCTGGCATTTATTTTCATCTGCTGTGTATATTTAAAAAAATATATATATAACATGAAATCCTCAATCCATGATTATTTAGCATCAACCTTGTACATTCTTTTCCTGAGAAGTAGAAATACAATAAAAATTTAAATGTCTTCCTGCTAAGTAGTGGAATTGAAGTAGTTATAGAAAGAAGATACGCTGTGCTGAACAGTAGGAATGCTGTATTTTGCCAGGGCTATGCTTTTTTTTATCAGCTCACTGAGGCAAGTCTATTTTTCAAAACAAATTATTTTTGAGAGAACTGTGTAAAAGAAACCTGATCTGAAAATGCTTGCAACTCTTCTCATTTTGGAAGGCTTTTTATATTCTGAAACACTGCCAATACTTAATATTGGGGCAAATATTTGCTTTTCTTTTTGACAGTGGTTTTGGATGTACTAACCAAGCACTACATGTGTTATGTTGGAGTGGTGTCATCAAACTCCCTAACAGTTAATTAAAAGACTCTACTGAATTCTTTGGATATACAATGACTGCATCATACTGATCTATATTTTCTAAAGTGTATGTAATCGGAAGGTATGAATTACATTCATAAAATTTCTTTGACATATTCTGCCATAATGTTTAATTGCTAAGTTAGGAACCTGCAAGGATATTAATGTAAAAAGTTTCTTATCAAATGTGACACGTGCGACTTACTTTTGAATCGTTTTGCTGTTTTTCATACTACAACGTGGTGAAATTCTCTGCTAACAGTATGATTTTCTGCATGATAGTGTTATAAGCTTTATTTGGTCCAAGTGCTCAGAGAAGGCCTTGAGTTTTGTAACTTACCTCAGAGACTAAATTATGTCCAGTCTTAATTATACAGTGGTTGCATTTACTTGCAACAGATCAGTTAATTACACATTAGTCAGAATTCAGCTGGATTGTAAAACCTAGCCTGTTTAAAAGCACATAAAGTTCATATGCCAATCAGCATGCCTTGATGAGATGTTATGGCATCTATTGCCAATACATCAAATTTATCTTTTGCTCTTTGTACAGGAGTTGTGCACAACTTCATTCCATATCTCAGAGCAGTCTGTAGCACTGTGATACATGTCCAAATATCCTAGGGCATGCTCTAGAATCTGAAAGACCTGCCAAGGACCATGCTCACACATAGGTTTTCTCTGGTTCCAAGGTAACTTTGTAAATGAAGCAGGTCTTTGTAGGCATCACTGTCAATGAAATGCAATCAGAGGATGTAAAATAAGCTCCTTAAAGTAAAGACTATCACAGCACTGCTACCTTTTGTTTGAAGTGTAAGCCACGCGTTCAGCTTGGCTACCCTCGTAGAAATCTGTAAATGATACATTTGAAAACAACAAAGACTATCTACCCATGTGAATTACAATAGCATATGCATTTTCACTGAAAGGGTGACAAGTGAATAGGCAGGTAGCACTTCCAAGGTGTGGACAAACACACTGCTGCTTGGATAACACTGCCACTATTGCACTGGAATCTTCTGTAGGAGGAGTGCTACAAACTGGAAATGTTTCAGAATAGGACACATGTAACTCTGTAGCTGTTTCTGCTCGATTTTACTGGCTTTCTGTTTATTTTAACAAATTTCCAAACAAACGTCCTTGCGTATCTAAAGTATGGCTCAAGTTAGATATTAGTCATACAGCAGATTTCAGCTGTTGTATCTGTTTAGAAACAAATAGACCATTTGATTACATTTTAATATAAATATATATTAAATATTTTTGATTTTGTGTATTTATACAAATGTATGAGCTCACGGTGGTGAGGCATTACAGTAATCATAGAATCATAGAATATCCTGAGTTAGAAGGGACCCTTAAGGATCATCAAGTCCAACTCTTGACACCGCACAGGTCTACCCAAAAGTTCAGACCATGTGACTAAGTGCACAGTCCAATCTCTTCTTAAATTCAGACAGGCTCAGTGCAGTGACCACTTCCCTGGGGAGCCTGTTCCAGTGTGCAACCACCCTCTCTGTGAAGAACCCCCTCCTGATGTCAAGCCTAAATTTCCCCTGCCTCAGCTTAACCCCGTTCCCGCGGGTCCTGTCACTGGTGTTAATGGAGAAAAGGTCTCCTGCCTCTCGACACCCCCTTACGAGGAAGTTGTAGACTGTGATGAGGTCTCCCCTCAGCCTCCTCTTCTCCAGGCTGAACAGGCCCAGTGACCTCAGCCGTTCCTCGTACGTCTTCCCCTCCAGGCCTTTCACCATCTTCGTAGCCCTCCTCTGTACACTCTCCAACAGTTTCATGTCCTTTTTATACTGTGGTGCCCAGAACTGCACACAGTACTCGAGGTGAGGCCGCACCAGCGCAGAGTAGAGGGGGACAATCACCTCCCTTGACCTACTAGCGATGCCGTGCTTGATGCACCCCAGGACACGGTTGGCCCTCCTGGCCGCCAGGGCACACTGCTGGCTCATATTCAACTTGCTGTCTACCACGACCCCCAGATCCCTCTCTTCTAGGCTGCTCTCCAGCGTCTCATCGCCCAGTCTGTACGTGGACGGTTTCCCCGTCCCAGGTGCAGGACCCGGCACTTGCTCTTATTGAACTTCATGCGGTTGGTGATCGCCCAGCTCTCCAACCTATCCAGATCCCTCTGCAAGGCCTTTCCACCCTCATTCGAGTCCACAACTCCTCCAAGTTTGGTGTCATCAGCAAACTTGCTCAAAATACCTTCTATTCCTACATCCAGATCGTTTATAAAAATATTGAAAAGTACCGGCCCTAAAATGGAGCCTTGAGGGACCCCACTGGTGACAGCCCGCCAGCCTGACGCAGCCCCATTTACCATAACCCTTTGGGCCCTGCCCGTTAGCCAATTGCTCACCCATCGTATGATGTTTTTATTTAGCTGTATGGTGGACATTTTGATTGGACAGATTGCTTTGAATAAGTGCCACGTCCTGCAAGTGGAATACTGCTTGTACCTTCAAAATTCATAAGTCAGTTATGTAGCTTTCAAAATATAAATAAATCCATTTCTTTAATTACATTGAAACATATCTGGTGTGTGAACTGCAGATATTTTTGGCTGGCAGGATGTTTTTTTTTTTTTTTGCTTCAATTTTATTTTTTTAATCATAGAAGTCTAACATCAGTAGCCACGGCATTGAGACTGGGCGTATCAGAGGTAAGTCTCTGGACCCTTCCAGAGCAGCACCTTGGCCTTACACGGTGGTGCTATACTTGCTCTACTTTTTTTGGTGTTTTCCATCTTTTTGAGAAAAAGGGTGGTGTAGCTAAAAGTAAGATGCTGTGTACTTTTTAAAGATTATTACGATAACCACAGAGTTAAGTTTTTGAAATTATCTTTGTAGGTGCCCCAGTCTCTGTAAAACAATGGCAAATGACGTGTTTGAAACTGTGAAGGTCTTAACAAGATAATTTAAAAACAAGTACTTTTTAAAGAAGTCTTTAAATGTATTCTCAGTGTGCCAGGGCGAGTGACGTTCAGGTGGAGGGCAGGAGGCAGCTGACAGGAGGAAGCTTTAATGTAGGCTCAAAGCAGCAGCTGTGTGATTCTAGGAGTCGTCTTGGGAATGTTGTTCTTTGAGGGTATTAGATAGGAAGAAGTTCAGAGCTGTTACTAGAAGTGTTCTCTGATAGCCAATTTGTGCTATGGTTTCAAGAAATTGAGTCTTTGTCTTACTTTTTTGTTTGGCATAGGAAAAAGTGGCTTGATGTGTGGACAGTTGAATGAATTCCTAATCCAGTATCTATCTGCCTTCTTGTTTCCTTGTTGCATCAGTTCTGCGTATGAAGCATACATCGAGCAAATAAAATACTTCTAGTGCATATAGTAGTATATTTACAAGAAAGGAGATGATTTCCCAGAGTAGATGATGTGCCAGTTGTGAAGTAGACTTTCTGTATGTGTTTGAGTAGAAGATGAGAAGGCTTACATTCTCTGTGCACTATTTTCACTTTTCTAAGAACTGAGTTATTTCAAATACATGAGAAATTTAACAACTCTTTTTAGAGTCAGCTGCTATGAAGGAGTTTGTCCAAAAAAAATAAATAAATATTGTTTAGATACATGTATATCTGCCAGGGGTTTTTACCTTCTTGTATCAAGTTGTGCTCCCAGATAGCTGCTTTGCTTATCATTTTTACATATATTGCGGTCCTTTTTCTAGTGTAATTAAGTTTTTGGTGAATCTCCAAACCACAAATGCAACCTTTTTTTTTTTATTTTAGAACATATGGACTGCTTTTTGAGTTAGTCCAAACTTTTATGTCAAATTTTTCTCATTTTGTTAGCAAATGCATATTTACTTAATTTTAACTACATTTGCTCCTATAGCAAGCACAGAATATTACCGAACAATGTAAACTTTCACTGTTGATTTACATCATATGAAAAGCTTTAACTTTCTCTTGTATCAAATATTACTCAAGTGGTCTTTTTCTTTAGTTTTCATTTACTTTCACTTGCATAATCCTTTATCTACTTCCTCAAAATTAGAGGATGAAATTCTAGATTAACTGAAGCCAGTAAGCAAGCTGCCATTTACTTAATGTATTATGGGAAAAAATCCGCGTTGTGTGACCTCTTCCTGTTCCAGTCTGGCCCTTGATTCGCCTTTAAAATCCATTGACCTGTCAATTGTGGTATTCATCAATACCCAGCAGTATGTCATACAGAAAGAATTAGCTAGAACTTATTCAACCACATCTTCTGTTCAGGAAAGTTTCTTTTTGGAGTGTTTTGGTTTGCCTTTTTTTTTTTTTGGTGGTGACTTTTTCCAGTTTTTTAAACCTTTGCAGTATAGTAAGAAAAGATGCGTTGTGGAATATTCGTGCTCCTAAATATTTCAGGGATCTCTTGAAACTGGTTACCTAAATAATATATACAGTGCGTGTAGGCATGCAGCATAGTGGAAATGTCACCG
Organism: Anser anser; assembly: GCF_964211835.1. Lineage (NCBI taxonomy): Eukaryota > Metazoa > Chordata > Aves > Anseriformes > Anatidae > Anser > Anser anser. The sequence goes on along the minus strand of NC_139720.1, from coordinate 84,197,876 downwards.
TATTCAAGTTATAATTTGTTGTTTTTGCCAAGATTCAGCTAATAGGAAACAGAATAATGGAAATGAGTGTAGTGTAACAGCAACATGCGTAGGTTACATTGTTACTCAAATTGTTAAATACTGTATATGAGAATAGTTTAAATTTTAAGTCTCACATGTATTATTCTGCCCAGGGGAAGAGGTGCTTACATCTAAGCATTCATAACAAGAAGTTTCTAAGAGTAGGTAGGATAACCATCCTCTCAGAGTCCCTTCTGGTCTAGATGACTTCTCATCTAGATGACATCTCTTTTCTTGTCCACTTGTATGAACTGCTGAAGCTCCTAAGCTCTGTTCACTAAAGTATTTAAGGAAAAACTTGTCTGCCCATAGAACTGAATGTTATCAGTGGTGATACTAACATTTCATTAATATTAAATACACTTCTGTTGAAACGCTACAGAAAAGTGAAAGTATTTATTATGTAGAAATGTTACTCTGTGTAAATATAGTTCTAACTATGAATGTGCTGCACTTTACCTCTGTAGCAAAGAAAAACATAAATCATATTGTACAATGTCATGGTCTGTCCACTCTGACTGTGCCAAGCTATTCCTCTGTGTAAGTGAGCTTTGCAACCATCCTGCCTTTCCTGATGTAAATACACAGAGTCGATGCTTCTGAGTAGAAATAGTTGTGGTTTCTTTTCTACAATTGATCTGACAAAAGAAAGGATCGGTTTGAAAAATGAGGACTAAACAATACTATTTAATACCTTTGGAACTTTTGAAGAATTGGAAAATTATTTCCTTTAAGAACTTGGAACAGTTTTTATCAACATTATAGAATTTCATGGTACAAAAACTCAAACTTTCTGCCGTCAGCAGAAAATGAGTGAAGACAGGCCAACCTTGATAGGACAGGGGAATGGCAGAGAGAGAAGCAAGTCGTTCATTGATATACCACAACCCAGAAGATGCTATTTTGCTTTAAACTTTCTTGAAGAGGGGGACAGAAGTGTACTTAAACATTATCAAAATATAATAATAATAAAAAAATTACATTTTAAAGCTACTTAACATGTCAGTTATAAGCATTTACAAGACTCCAATCCACTCATAGTTCTCACTCTTCAATTTTTTCAAGGTACTTGCAGAGAAAGCAGACTAAAAAATATAAGAAAACAAAGTAATATTGTCTTCCAATAATTATGTTGTAAGCTCTTGCCAGTATATGACTTGCATGTACCTATAATGCAACCTGCTGCCTTGAGGCAGGGTCAGATTCCCTGTATAACTTGATCCTGCTTCAATAGATCAGGTTGGACTGGAGGTGGTTATAGGTGCCGCATCCCAGTGAAACTTAGTGGAACAGTTTCACCATGGTGTCATCTCCTGTCCCACCCTGTCACAGTCATCTTTGAAAATTGCTATGCTCTTTCTTTACCCATGTAGAGAACTGGATCATAATATATTGATCATAGCATTGATCGTTGTTTATAACCATACTTGTTTCAGGAAGTTGTTTTCATGCCATATTACTCAAACTTTAACAAGCAACTCCAGTTCTTTGAATTCTTTTCCACAGTGCAAGTAACTTGGTAAACAGATGTAAAGCAAAAAGGAAAATCCTGTCCTCAAATACTGTGATAGAATACAATAGTTTAGAAAGACTGTGAGGATAACAAATAATCTTTGGGCAGCTACCTGAAATGTGAGACAGCAAAAGCTTTGGGAAACCAAGCTAGTATCTTCATATGAAACTGTATGTGAGGAAGCGTCAGCTGGCTTAAAGCTCTTTCAGAGAGATCTGTTGAATAAGGGAACTGTGAGAGAATTTGTTTTGAGGAGCTGAAGGGCATTTCTGCTCTGTGTCTTGCAGATGCATGAGTTAGCACAAAGATCTTAATGTATTCCTGCAATGTTCTGTGTTATAGCCATTCTCCCCAAAAGAGATGCTTCAATAGGCCAGACACAGCCCTTGGAAATACATATGGGAACTGGAGTGTCAACTGTATCATTTTAGTGGCATATCAATGTAATAGAAATAAAGTAAAATATGTTTTGCAGAAGTTTGGGATATGGGCTTATTTCCTTGGCTTCTCTTTTACTTTGCAGCGATATTTTACTCTTGAATTCTATAGAGACTTCAAAACATTTTTTTCCAGTTTAAAATGAAGACATACAAGATAGAAGAATGTACCTATTACTGGTTGTGGGAAGTGTCTTTTAATGGAATTTCTGTTGATCTCTTTTGTGGTAAATAGGCTGCGTAAAGAATAGGTTACAATAAATTTGTTTTAAAGATAATATTTTAGAGTATTTATCATTGTGAACTTTGAAAGTGCTGCAATCAGCTAATACTTCATAGGGGGAAAAAAAGCGAATTAAATATTGCACATTGCAGTATATGTCAAAATGGAGGCCTTCTGATAGGGATGAAAACTTAGCGTCTACACACAGGTAAAGATTAACTGCGTTTGATTTGTCTAGGCTTGACAACCTGTGTACCAAGGAATAGCCTGATGTGATTTGAAATGGCCAGGAAATTAAATATGAAAATGAGAGTACAAGACCTTTTAACAATAATATTAAGTTAATACAGTATCTTGCAAGTGCACAGATTTGGTAAGCATTTGTTCACTTCCGTTAAAAAAAAAAAAGTAAATTATTAATTTAAACAAAGTCTCTTATACCAGAATATTTGCTTTTCTGGCTGGTTTGTTTGTATTAACCTGTGGCATTTTGCCTTAATGACTGAGAGAATAATGAAGCAGATCTGTTTGCTTTGACAAGAAGGCATTTATTGCAAGTGACATATACTGCAAAGGTATCTCTTTTGGAGGAGAAAAGGTCAGTAACCAGCAAATGCTTAAAAAAAAAAAAAAGTAATGAAATCCTTGCAGTGATGAAAATAACATATAAAGCTAATGTTTTCCTGCTGAGCAATGTTGTACAGGTTTTTTGTTAACAAAAACTTTCGAACATGTCACAAATAACGTTTATATTCACACAGTTTTCATTGGTTTATAAATAAATAAAAATTATGCTGCACTTTATTCTTTCCAATTTGAAAACCCACAGTTTTGTTGCTTAGGAAGTAAGAACAGAAAACAGTTTTTAGAGTTGTTGTAATGTTTTGAGTTTTAGGCAAACCAGTCAAAGATAAATTAGTGAAATGAGGAGGGACATGTGGAGGATCTCCAGAGTCATAACACACAAGTCACTGACACCCCAGCTTTGTTCCCAGACTCACAGAATACAGAAGCAGTTCCTCTGTGATCCAGTATTTTGTATTTTCTTTAATATAAAAGCCTCAAAAGAAGACATGGAGAATATTTTGTCTTAGTTAAGGTTTTGCAAGAGCTGATATTCCTCAACATACAGATGTTTCGTTAAGAAAGTCTTGTGCAGAAAATTTCACTGCTGCCGATGGTCATCAGAGTAGAAAGGCTTAAAGCAGAATTTAAATGTGTACTACTTAAAAGCCTGAATATTCAGATAATGGGTAGTATATTTGAAAGTGCTACCTGTTATTGTTGTGTGTGTGAATCTAATACAGGTCTCCATGTTGGTTTCTATCAATTTAAAATGATTTTTTCCTCCTGAAAATGAGTGGAGGCTGACGGTGTGTCAGGAGGTATCATCATTCAATCTTCTTGTATTCTTAAGTTGTTTTCAAAATTCTGCTTTTGGACACTGTTGGAAACAGGTAGCTTGGCTAAAAGGACATTTTTTTCTGATTCGGTTGGATTTACTTGTGTATTATTTAGGTATGGCATTCCAGTCTTATTTATTAGTGTTAAAACCATGCTTTCAAACAGTTGGCTGTGATAACAGTTTAGATTGAGAAGTACTAAAGAAAAAAGGCTATAAAGGTAGAAAAGATAATTATAATGGAAGACTTCGTTTAGTGCTATAGAAATGTATTCAGTTTTATTCTGGTGTAAGAACAAACTACATCCATAGATGACCTGAAAGATTTCTTCCTGAAGCAACAAGTCAGACATACCAGGAATTCCTTAAAATTTGCATTATGAAGAGGATCATTCAGTTACTTGTTCAGTAACCATTTTAAGGACTGAGTATTTTCTTGTGTCTTTAGGAATTCTGTATTTTTTTTCCTTACTGCATCACACTAGAGGAGACAGGTTCTTTTGTTCCTGTAGTACAGGCAAGGTTCAGCATACCCTCCCTTCTCCTATGTCTTGAGTCATTTCCAGTTGATCCACACACAAATCAGCGATGACAGTATTCTTCAGCTGGAGATGAGGATCCCAACAGAAAAATTCATAACTGGTGTGTGTTTGTGTGCAGTGGTGCAGCAGAGGTTTAAGAACAAAATGATCAGTATAGATTTCTCACTAGCAAGCTAAGTAAATATTCTTATCTTGTATTATTATATTCTGCAATAGGAATAAATGTCTGCTACCTTTCATCTTCCTTTGTGCTCATTTTCAGTCAGCCTGAGTTGCCACACACAATTGGGAGATGACAAGATTCTTGTGGGGGTGAACATTTCTCAAGGGAAGAGCTGTCCCCATAACAAGTCATTTTTGGTGGTCTCTAGGCAGATACCTTTACACTGTGTCTTAGCATTTCCGCTGCTGACCTTACAGGTGTCCTATTACTAAGTAATACTCCCGTCCTCCTTTGTATTAATAGTCTCATAAAAACGATTTCGTTAGTACTTGGCCCAATTCTTAGGCCAAGTACTCAAGGGGTCTTGCAGAAAAATCTAGTGCTAATTTCTGTACTATATTTTGGCATTTCTCTGTCAGGAAATTTCTTGATCACTATCACTTTTTTCCATACTAACCTTGTTTTTTCTGATTAAATGAACTTGTGTCCAGTGCTATCCTGTGATCTACTTTAGTATTAGGTTTAATATGTTGATCTTGTTAAGACAGTATGGTACATTATTAAAAGTCAAGCTAGCCTAGAATGTTGTTCCTCTGTTTAGTTCTGTATCTGTATTCCATTTGCTTACAAACCTTTGGTGTCTCAAGTCTGTTGTGAAGTCTTGCATATTATTATGGCACATTTAGTAATTTCTTGGATCAATCCCTGTATCTTAATTACTGGAGTTATATTTGCCGTTCCTATATCATAGTTGTAATTTAATTCAAATAAATCCTAATTGTTTCAGCAATACAAGTTATGAATTATTTTCTCAAACCCATTTGAAACTCTTAGGTTTTCGCTCCCATGTCTAGTGTGATATCCCTGTTATATTCACTGCCTTGCCTTCACTTTGATTAACAGCACAGGCACGATCATAAACCTGTTATATCTGTCACGTTATTTGTCAGCAGCAGGTAGGTTACCACTTAGCAAAGGAATTTACTGGATCACATTTGTGACTGCAGGACCACTAGCCACCTCACAATACTCTGTGACTTGATGTTCTGGAGATTTGCCTGCACATAGTATCGGGCCAACATCATGTCACAAATATTCCTGTCTTTGGCGTTTAGAATACGTGGTAATTTTATGAAGATACATGTGTAAACATCAGATGATGTGCTCCTTTACTATAATAATCAAAGCTAATACAAAAATAAGATCACTGCATTTATTGAGGAAAAGATAGTTGAACCCCATTTGTGCTACCTGAATATTAATCCTGTAGATTGTAGACTGTTTCTTTGTGCAGACTTAATGAAAGGTTTTTTGATTCTAAACATAAAATATTAATTAGATACCAAAATACCGATTCAGAGCCTTCAGAAATGTGTTTCAAAGAAATCTTTGCACATAACACTGCACTTCTAAGAAACTTTGTATGGAGATGATGAAAGGTGGAAAGAAAGAGTGATCCAGCCAGTGGTCAAAACAATCTCTTTGGATATGGAAGATCTGAGTTTCAAAACAAATAAAATATTTATCCTGATTTTTCTCCTCATAGATTGGAAGGATTTCTAGTCCATTTCAGAAGATAAGACAAAAATATTTCTCACAGAACTCTTCTACCAATATCTCTCTTTTTACCACTACCTTATACATGATATTTCCTCTGGGTTGTGTTTAATGCAAGAACTATACTCTTTGCTTGAAATGATTTTGTTAGTATTTACTGGATCAATGTGTCACTGAAAGCTTGTATTAGACGCTGAAAAACATAAAGGTTTTCAAGTTGTCTATCCCAGCTATTTCACCAGGAGTCAACTTGGAATTCAACTTGATTATATTTTCATGTGGGTGGCAAGATGAAATGAATGCTAGTAATAAAACTCATTCTCTTATAATTCTAACGTAGTATAGAGCTTCTTGTATGGTTCAGGTAATATGAATGTTGTTAAGCTTAGTTACTTAAGGGTCTGAAGAAGATTCAGTGCAAACATGAATACGTACAAAGGATCAGAATTTCATAATATCCAAGAGCTTCACATTCAGGGAAAATGAGAATTAATTGTTTGAAATATTTATGCTTCGAAGTGGTGATAAATGTTATCTAGATCTTATTTACATTGATTCTATTTATATTCTGCAGATTGTTGCATTGTCATCAATATTCACAAAGGTAGTGAAGTTAAATTCAAATCAGTTATAACTCCCGACTGAGCTGATTATCTGGCTTGTGTAAATTAGTGTAACTTTACCACTTACTTTGGTAGAAATGGGTTAAGGTGGACCAGCTGAAAATCTGTCCCAGTGTGTCCAGTCTCCAGCTCATCTGTTTTAAATAAGATCTTACAGTATTTTGGATCGTTTATATTCTTATTCAACCTTAAATATCTCATTAGGCTTCTACTCTTTGAAGTATCAATAAGCTTATTGCTTTAACTGCTCTTAAAATATTTAATGTCATACTTCATTCAAAAAACAAACCAAAATACCAGACATCTCTTAACACTGCCTGCATCTTTTAAACATGTCCTCAATTCGGTTTAGCCTGATTTTTTGAGAGAAAATAGCTAGTAAAGATGTCTGAAGAAGAGAGATCGAGAAAACTATAATGACCTGTGGGGCTCAGCTACAAAGTAATCATCGTCAGCATAAATACTTTGTGGTGTAAGTGTATTTCTATCACAATAAACAAGTGTGATGTAAATTTTCATTGTAGTGATAATGTTAATTCCTTTGTTGGGACCATGATCTTGAAATCTTGTATGCAATGAAGTTGCACGATATGTAGGGAATAGCAGACTTGAATTAATTCCTAGATAAAAATTAGTATGCATTGCACTTCAATGATTTGTCTTTGTTTTGTTTCTCTAATCAAAATCTCAGTTAATTTCAGCCTTGTTCTCTGCCTCCTCCACATTAGTTCCATTGTCTTGATTTGCATCATTTGTAGCAGCTGGCTTCTTGTCAATCGGTACTTTGGACCTTTACATCAAACACCAAATTAATTACAGGAGAAGAAATCCCAATAGTACTTCTGTGCTTAGAGCCTTCCACAACTATTAGGTGAATGCTCCTGCTTCTCATCGGAGAGAAGTGGAACATGGAGGAGGGGGCAGCATGTACTTCACAGGTACATTTGGCTATCTAGCATCATCCAGTTACCCCTACCTTCCCTTTTCTAGCCTCTCCCTTCTTTTGTTGTAAAGTTAAACTAGGAAAAAAGCAAATTAAAAAAAAAAAGTATGAGATGTATTTCTTGTTAAAGGATGTGTAGATTCAATGCTTTTCATGTGCAGAAGCACTTTATGTAGTTAATTAGAAGGCCTGCTGCCATCCTGAATGTTTGTACCCTTTCCCTAACTAATTTAATTTTTTTCTGTCAGGTTGACGAACTTAAATTTCTTTATTTCAAGTCTATTTCAGAAATAAAGAGCCCCTTTTAAAGTTAAGCAGCAAATACAAAGGGCTCACAAGCACATTGTCCAGAAGATGCCCTCACTAATAGATGTTAGTGCAAGCAGTAAATGTTTAGACCTTCTACATTCTTTTCTGACACCAAGTAATTTAGTCTTTTATCAGGTTGCTACGCTGTTAAATTCCTTTTTTCTTAATGACTGCTAGTAGCAGTTAAGACAATAGCTTCTTTAATTTTGCTGCACTTTTGTTTTATACAAAATAAAAAGGCAAACAGCACTCAAACAGTAGCAACTGTGGTGGGGAAACAAGGAAAGTGAATGGAGGTGGGGGAAATGCTATATGGTCTAACCATGATAGATACACTCTACTTATAGCGAAATACTCCACTGAAATGATGTGCTAGATTAGTGTTTATTCAGTATCTTCCATTGCTTTATTCTCCTGTTTTTATGTTTTTCTTGAACAAATAGCTATGATTTCCTTGGCTATTGTTTCAAGATACGTACCGTCTCTGACTTTCTGATATTTCTTGCTCTCTTTAACTGAGCTGTCTCATGTAGTCCATCTTTTCAATAGTGCACAGATCATGAAAGAAGGTAGTACCTTGCCCAGCTCTTAGGAGAATATTGAATTTGGTTAGGTACAGTGTCAGTTTTGTAGCAATGTCTTTCCTCTTTTTCAGTACCGTATTGTTAGCACAGTTTAAGAGCTCAGTCCAGCATTATTCCAAGGTTATTTTCCAAGTCCTGCTGTGATTCTGATTCTTTTATGTTTGTCTCCTGGTTCTGAGCTGAATATGAAATTTAGTGGTTTAGCTTTTGAATGGGAAATTTAATTTACAGCTTGTCAGCTTGCTTACAAAATGGGTACCAGTGTAAAGGATTCTCCTAAATATATATGCAGCCTGCTCTTTTTTGTTCTTTGTTCACTTCTTTGTTCCCATGAAGCACGGAAATACACAAAAACCACTTTGAAAATGTAAATTCATAGCTGTCACTGCTGACCATGTCCTCGGGGCCTCCCAGGCAACACAGGCAGTGTGAGACAGCAGATGGTGGCTACACATGCAGGGTATCCATCCAGGAAACAGCACTTGCCATCCCTCAGCATCCATGTTCTTCGTCTGCCCACAGAACTGCAGTTTATTGCCAAAAGTTGAGTGTCTGCCTGTAGAAATACTAGGATTTTTCATATAAACTCTTTTATATTTGATCACATTACTTTTGTGCATTTCCAGATACACCACTTGTTGCCTCTGTTTTGTAGTGGGTAGATATTCTGCGTGCTCTACATAAAAAGTTTGTGGTGAACCAGCTATCACAGACTTTGAAATGCGTCTAACTTTAAAAGTACTGAACTTCGGTCAATTCTGTGTAAAATGGGCAGTCTAAAGTGGCTGGGAGTCTACTAGGCAGCAGGTTATAGCACAAGTAAGAACCATTAAGTTCACCTGGATTTGCATCAAACTGTAATAATGATGGTATATGAAACAAAACAAAGTTTGCATACGTGAAAGTCTTTCAAAATACTGCATTCCAGATGAAGTGTTGGCATGAATCTTTTAGCTTTGGCAGCTGAGATTTGCTTCGGAGATTGTACGTAAGCCAAGCTTTTCTTTCCTTGGTTAAATGGCAACTTTTTTCCTGGATTTTTTTTAATGGAGTTTGACCTAAGTCTGAATAAGCCTACTCCATGCCTTAAAGTGAAGCATGTTTTGTAGCCTACTTGTGGGGGCTAGTTAATTGGGGTGGGACTTACACAACATTACCGCTAGACAAAAACAAATGGAAATACTGTGTTTGCACACAGTCTGTGGGACATGAGCCATTAGGCATGTGGAAGAAATCAGAGCTGAAACGTGCTTTGTGCCAGTCCTGGAAAGTGTCTCTGGTGTGTGCGACATGGATCATTATGTATGGGAAAGAAGCTCCCCTTGTAGGGTGGCTGACCCAATACATTTTGGTAGGTTCCTGAAGCACCAAGCCCCTTAAGTCACTTGTTTTCAATATCAAACACTGAATGCATCATTATGCGCTGTGCTTTACTCTGTACTACCTAGCCCACTACTTGAACTAGGACATCTTTCTGAATTTTTCTAGAAAGTAAGGAACAATGATTCAAGTCACTTTTCCTAATAGTTATTTTTATACCACTGGAAGTGGTGATGACAGTATCTATACACAGGATAAAAAATCAATAAAGTGGTCAAAGTTGGCCCAACTGATCTTTTGTTTTTTTTAGACTTTTTTGTTGTCATTCAGTTGATAAAATGGGAGATTGTCTCTGTGGTTGTAGAAGTTGACAGTATGAATGATAGTGCCAATTTCTGTTAAGTGCTATAAAACAATGGACTTGCAGCGTTACAGTGATGTTTTTAGGTTTTATAGCAAATCTGAAATTTGTATCCTGGTCGACAGAATTAGTTTTTTTTGTTTGTTTTAAGGCATGGAAATGAGAATTTTTTACCGATACCATAACAGCACAGAGGATAAAATCCATTCATAAGCTCAGGCTTCCCCCATAGTCCTTGGATATTTAGCTCTGCTTATTTTATTGGCCAAACAAACCTGTTACCAAGCATGAAAGTCCTAAGAATGGCTTTAATAATAAAAAGGACCAATTTATATATGAAGAAGTATTCTTTGGAATTTAAAAGATCTAGAAATGAAATGTATTTTAATGTATTTTACTTCTGTGTTGTTGTTTTGTTTTGTTGTTTTTTTTTAGCATATGACTTCACAGCTCCTTAATATTTTTAAATGCAGGTAACGAATTTGGGCATCCAGAATGGCTTGACTTCCCCAGAAAAGGGAATAATGAGAGCTATCACTATGCCAGAAGACAATTCAATCTTACTGATGATCACCTTCTTCGCTATAGATTCCTAAATGCATTTGATAGAGATATGAATAAATCGGAGGAAAGATTTGGCTGGCTTGCATCTCCCCCAGTAAGCTGTATATACTAAATGATAAGTTTTTAGTCACTAGTTGTGTACGTGCTCAGAATAACAACAATATAAAATTTGCATGCAGAAATTTTAAACAGCACTTTATTATGCACTGTGTAGTGCCCCACTATATATTTGAAGTTGTCAAAACATGTCACTGGAATATCTGCCACAGATAATGGAAATCTGAAACAGTCTCCTTTTAGTTTCCTAGCAAGCTCTTTTCCTATTATTTTTGCTATTTTTATTTAGTAAGTGCAGATTGGAAAAAACAGGCTATAAAATAGTGTGTAATCCAATCCAAGGATTGCTTTGGAAAAGTGTAAATTGTTCTGACAATTTAATTTTACATAAATAATTATTTTGTTACTGAGAAAATGCTTTACATAGAGTATAGTGTAAGTTATAGTCTCCTAGTTTTCAGCCCGTCACTTTTGTATTTGCCATTTTATATAAACATAGCACTGTACTTTTTTATTATAGCAACTCAATTATCATTTCTCAGTGTTAAAATTATTTCATACTAGTCATAATCCACTTTGAAGATTTTTTTTAAATATGCTTCTAGTTATTAATGGCTTTATAGAGCAAAGGTGGTGTATGTACACCAGTTCAATGTGGTTTTTCAAAGCAATTTCTCACACATTAAAAAAACAAAACAAAAACCATACTGCTTAATTTTCTAAATTACTAGCAGAAGCGATGCTGATTGTCATAACAAATAGATGGAAAATTTAATAAAAGAAATCAATTTTTTGCTAAAGAAAAGTGTGATAAAAAGACCACGTTATTAATCTTTGCTGAGCAAGATTTTTTCAGTTGCTGTATATACCTTGCATGCTTCTGCCTCTTTAACTTTAAATTCCCTTTTAAAAACTAAGCTGCAGTTTAGTGACTAGAAGTTTTCTATTACATTACATAGGCACAACAATTAGTTTGCATGGTAATGCTCATATCTATACTGCTTAAATCTTGTACAATTTTACTTGCAATGATGGATTGCAGTAGTGTTTTTCTTATTTTCCATAACTCAATTAGGAATTAAATACTACATAGTAATGGGATTATTATTTTTTTTTCCTTCCTAGGCCTTTGTGAGTGAAAAGCATGAATCCAATAAGGTCATTGCATTTGAGAGAGCAGGTCTTGTTTTTATTTTCAACTTCCACCCATATCAAAGTTATGTGGACTACAGAGTGGGTGTTGAAACTCCAGGAAAATATCCTTTTCTTTACTGTTTCATTTGTACAGAGAAACGTACTTAGTTACTTAAAAACTAATTTTCCAGTATGAATGCAAACTAGTTACAAGGTAAGAAAACACTTATTTGTCATTGGTACAGTCTTTATGCTTACTTTACAGCAAAAACAACAATTACAAATTTGTTTTCTTCATGAGATCATTTTGTAGAGCACAAGTAAAAATAGAGATTTAAAGACTACATTTGAAAGTCTCCCTTTAATTTTTTTTCTGTTTTTGCCCTTTTTCTCTTTTTGCTCTTCTCTCTCTCTCTCTCTCTTATATAAATAATGTTGTGACACAACAGTCGAGGAACTTCTGCATTTTAAATAAGCAAGAGAAACTGACCACAGTAAGGTGAGTCTGCACAGAGTCACACAGGAAAATATATTAATTTAAACTTCCAGGAAGGTTGTACAATTTTTGTTTTATAACTGGGTAGACTGAGAATGTGTTCTTAGCTCAGCTGAGAAGCAGTAAATGATTACTCTTGAATAACTGGCTGGTTTTACTTTTTTGTCCAAATCCTTAGCATTGAGGGAGATTTTAAAAAAGTAATGTTAACTTGCTAGAGGGATTTAGTTTTCCCAATTTCAGTTTAAGTGTGTTGACAAACAAACTCTAGTCAGTCTTGCTGTGTCAGTTTAAATCACTGCAGCTCGTAACTTGTGGCCTACTTTCTTTTTCTTTATTGGTAGATTCAGCAAACTTTTGCCATATTGCAGTTGCTTTAGTGCGATGTGGCACCCTATTACTAACTCCTGAGCACTGCTGTATTTACCTGCTGAGCTCTGAAACGTAGCAGGGTTTAGAAACATTAGGTCAAACCCACCTTCTCCAGTACTTTCTTCTGCTGCCTCTATGGCCCTAAAGGAGTGCCTGGAAAAGGTAGAGTGGGGTAGTAATCTGGATTAGTAAAATCTTAATCTGATGCTGTGAGATACACCAGTACTTGACTGTCATAGTTGTCAGTTGTACACCTGTTTAAGTTGATGCTACTTTACTTCCTCTGCGTTGTGTAAAATGCTTTGAGTTCTGCAGATGGAAAAGGTGTAAGTCCAATTTTGATGACTACAGCACATAATAATAGAATTAGCGTGACTTTCTTGCGCTGGTATTACATAGAAGCAATTAGAATCATAGACTATCCTGAGTTGGAAGGGACCCACAAGGATCATTGAGTCCAACTCCTGGCCCCACACAGGACCATAAAAAAATCAGACCGTGTGTCTGAGAGCGTTGTCCATTTGATTCTTAAATTTTGTCAGGCTCAGTGCTGTAACCACTGCCCTGGGGAGCCTGTCCCAGTACCCGACCACCCTCTTGGGTGCAGAACCTTTCACTAACACCCAGCCTGACCCTCCCCTGTCCCAGCTCCATGCCGGTCCCTCGGGTCCTGTCGCCGTCCCCAGAGAGCAGAGCTCAGCACCTGCCCCTCCGCTCCCCTCGTGAGGAAGCTGTAATCCAAAACATGTTGTTTGCTTTCTGCCTTTCTTTGTCAAACATGCTTTTGAGGTTCAATTCTCAGAAATTCTTGAGAAATATTTGAAAAAAAAAATCTCGCTTTCAAGGACTTAGAATAATTTTTCTGTCTTCTGTAAAATGTCTTGATCAGGCTTGTACTTAACTATTGCATAAGTCTGTTTCCATAGCTTCATTTTCTGTTTTGTACTAAGTGAATTAAATACCCAGGCAGTATTTTTGTGCATGTAAGTAGATGTGCTGCACAGTTTTACAAAAATTCTACTCCTTAGCCCTTATAGCTAAGATGGGACTAAGCTGTGCTTAGGTACTTCTGAAGCTATTTGGTTTATTTTATGTTTAAGAAAATATTTTTATGACTAGTCTGACTAAATTAATACTTTATATAAGCAGTCTTTTTTTCTTTTTTTTTTTTACCAGTGCTCTAAATTTTTCAGTCATTTCAGAAACATTTCATGTATCTATTTTACAGCACCAGAATCTTCTTTTTCCTTAGGCATTTACTGTTTTTATAGAATCTTGAATGTTTTGCTCCTGTTTCAGCTGAGAATGCTCTATAGTAGCTGTTGTGAAGCAAATTGCAAGATCTGCTCTTCACTGGTTTTGAAGGCCCAGCTGGGTTGGTCTGTGGCTAGTTCACTCTGAGCATTGAAACAGCTTTCTGTACAGTATCATGGCCAGCAGCACAGTCAATGCTAATTGATTTTTATTTTATTTTTTTTGGTTTAAGTTGGAACTTGCTGGAAAATGTTTGTTATTCACTTAGTGGTAGATGACCAAATTTTTTTAGATCCTTATTCTGATTCACTGAAAATCATATTAGAACTTAACAGCAGCTCAAGTGTGTTCAGAACAAGTATGTTGTTATAAAAGGCATACAGATGATGTCTCATATTTGCAGTTTAAAGCATGTATTCATTTTAATGTGTTAGTCTCAGTACACTCTTGTCTTTTAAGTGTGTGTAGTATAATTTTATTTCCATCATTTATTATAGACAGTTTAAACATAAAAAGTTTTTGTTAAAGCATAAAGATACATACTAACGTTTTCATTCACTGAGCTAATTTTTTCTACTGCTAATGGAACTGTCAATTACAGACAGTGTACTTTTATTAAAGCTGTTTTGTCTCAGTAACTCCTCCCACCCCAATCAAATAGTGGATTTTGTGATTCTTTGTCTTCAGTGTGTTGTGTTAACCACTTCCTCTGGTAGAGCACTGAGGGTTTTCAGTGCCATCGCTGCCACTATGTTTCTGTCAAACACACACCGTTACCTCTGAGACATTTGTTCATTTAATTAAGGAAGTGTTGTTCCCTTTTCTGTATTGTATTTAGAGAAGAAGCAGTGAGCTTCTCGTAATTCAGTGTTTCCGCTTGGGAATCTCAAATATACAGTCTTCCCATCAATCACCTCAACAATCTTAGTCATTTTATTCTATGGCAGTTCAATGTATGAATGAGGGGAGTGAACTCTGGGAATAAGCTATTGCCGATTGGAGACAGGAACCTTCTCTTCATTCCAGTATCTGGGATTTTAAAGATCATTCCAAATAACATATGTTCTATCTCTAGCTATATATCTGCCTACATACAAGTTCTGGTTCACAAAGCCAGCCTGAAAAGATTTTCAGGTTTCAAATCTGATTTCTTTTGCATGGTTTTCTCTCAAGTGGAGCATAACAATGTTTCCCATGCCAAGAGAACAAAAAGCACGCTCTCAGTTGGATAAGGAAAAAAAAATCTCTTTATAAAGACACTGTGATGCTAGAACTCAAAGTGTTTGTTTGAACAGGTGATTTAGTTGCCCCACAACTGTAGTTTTATCCCAACAGCAGATTTGAATGTATCTTCATCAGACTCTTCTGAAACAAAATTTGGGAAGTTGCTCTGGTTTCTGTTGATCATTGAAATAAAAATCAAGATGTTTCACCTTAGACTGTTGACCATAAAAGGAGAAAATAACAAAGGAGTAAAAAGGAAGAAACAAATTTAATGTAGGTCAAAATCTTTTGATTTGGATCATAAGTACCCTTTTTCTTTTGTTTTTCTCTTTGTCCTTTATAATAAATATCACATGTCAATTAAGACCTCATTTTTATCTTGGAAGCTTGCTTATGATCTCTTTCTAAATGATCTCATCCAAGGCCTTTGCATAGAATGAAACATCAGGACATTTTTCTAAAAGAAGTGCTTCTGATTATGTGTGTCAAGTAGGTAGCAGGGTAGAATGTCCTATATCATACAATCTCACTTCTGTTTAGTGCCTGTTGCTAGCAAAGTCTGTGGACAGTAAGTTGTTCATAAACACCTTGAACATAACTGAACTTTTTGTTTCTGTTCTGTCTGGGTGAAAAACAGCAATTTTGCATCTGACAATTGCATTCTTCATATTTTTTTCATTGATAAACGGAGATGAAAGTATTCTGTTATCCCATTTATCTATATAAAAAGATTGTTCTTAGTCCAAGGAAAGCCTTGGAGTTGTGGAACTACCATGACTGGATAGTATTACATCACTATATTACGGAACTGCTGAAATCTTAGTAATATCTCAGTTAAACCTGACATGCCTAATACTTTGGCATCAGAACTGAGTAGATGCAGATAGCCACTGAAATACTTCTCTGAAACTGAGCTCTAAAGCAGAATCATGTTACAGAAGTTCTTTAAATATCATCTACTTAGCTTAGCAGTGGTAACTAACTGTATGCATAGTCTTAATTGACAGTAAATTTGAGGTATTGCGGATAACTAAAAATTGCTTCCCTTCTCAGAGATGAGAAGTCAATATATGATACTTGTAATTCTGTTTGTAACAGCAAGCCTAAAACATCTGTATTCTTTTCATAGCACCTCTGTTTGTTAGATCAAAAGGCAAAAGTTAATATGTGGGAGACAGTGCGGTTCAGGTTTGGATCTACTTATTTTCTGTGGTCCACATTACTTATTTTCTGTAGTGTAACCACAAAGTGTTAGCGGTTAACAGTGGCTGACTTGAACTATTTCTGTAATTTTTTAATTCTGGTGAAAGTGAGCAAAAGAAGAAAAGGATGGCATGAAGGAGAGTGGCAGAACATGAATGAGGCTGAGGCTTCTTTCTGGTGTTTCATGAATGATTTGACTTTATTTTTAGAACTGGAAATTAAGGGTAGTTATCAACAACACAAGTCCATAGGAAGTCCATTTTATATTCCACCTAACCGGAAGAGCTAAAAATTGTCGTCATGTCCTTTGGACATGCTGAAAGTCCTTTTTGATTAAGATTTTTAAACAATTAATCAAGAATAGCTGACTTGAACGGTATTTTTCATCAGTTATAGGCAGAAAAAAATCATGAAACTTTGTTCTTGCAACTCAGTCTTTTATAATAGTCAAACATTCATAGTATAGAAACAATGCAGAACTGTCCAGAGGATTAGTTTTTAAATGAAACATATCCTAACATTATTAACTACTGTTACCCTCCTATTCTACTTGCTTTTGGCATCCTTTCTGCTTTCCTGCCAACATCCAATGTTTAGTATCATTTTTCTTTCAATATGTTGGGGTGTTTTTAACATTGAATTGCTTTCCTTCTAATTCTTGTCCTGCAATTAGAGCTGTGGATTTTGTGTGTAGCTTTGTAACATTCAACCTGAGATTTTAAGAAAATATATATTCTGTAAATAAGAAATGTTGTAACGTGACCTTAAATCTTCAGGACAACTTTTCTCCACTTCTGAAGGCAATTCTTTTTTCTCCCTTTGGAACTTAAACATGAAGTAGAAGTACTTAAGAACATGAGTTTATTGCTACCATTTTGTTTTTGTTTTAAGAAGTCAGTGGATTTTGAATTTGATACTCTGAGAGGCAATTTACTGAATAAGGCTTAAGAGCTAACTGCTATCATGCATTGATACAAATGTTTTTATTATAAAGTTTGTCTGAATGATACTGGGAATTGTGAGAAATGTGATGATCTTTACATCAGCCCATACCTAGGTTTGTTTCATGGATTGGATTAATCAAAGTAGTGTATGTAACTCTTGTTATTACATTTGTCTATATTAAGTCATAGAATCATGCAATATCCTGAGTTGGAAGGGACCCATAAGGATCATCTAGTCCAACTCCTGGCACCACACAGATCTGCCCAAAGTTTATACCATGTGACTAAGTGCACAGTCCAATCTCTTCCTAAATTCAGACAGGCTTGGTGCAGTGACTACGTCCCTGGGGAGCCTGTTCCAGTATGCAGCCACCCTTTCGGTGAAGAACCTCTTCGTGATGTCCAGCCTAAACTTCCCCTGCCTCAACTTAACACCGTTCCCACGGGTCCTGTCACTGGCAATAACAGAGAATAGGTCACCTGCCTCTCCACTCCCCCTCGCGAGGAAGTTGTAGACTGCGATGAGGTCCCCCCTCAGCCTCCTCTTCTCCAGACTGAAAAGGCCCAGTGACCTCAGCCGCTCCTCATATGTCTTCCCTTCTACGCCCTTCACCATCTTCGTCGCCCTCCTCTGGACACTCTCCAACAGTTCAATGTCCTTTTTGTACTGTGGTGCCCAGAACTGCACACAGTACTCGAGGTGAGGCCGCACCAGCGCAGAGTAGAGCAGGACAATCACTTCCCTCAGCCGACTAGCAATGCCGTGCTTGATGCATCCCAGGATACGGTTGGCCCTTCTGGCTGCCAGGGCACACTGCTGGCTCATATTCAACTTGCTGTCAGCCACAACCCCCAGATCCCTCTCTGCGGGCTGCTCCCCAGCGTCTCATCGCCCAGTCTGTACGTATAGCCAGGGTTGCCCCGTCCCAGGTGCAGGACCCGGCACTTGCTTTTGTTAAACTTCATGTGGTTGGTGATCGCCCAGCTCTCCAATCTGTCCAGATCTCTCTGCAAGGCCTTTCCACCCTCATCCGAGTCCACAACTCCTCAAAGTTTGGTGTCGTCAGCAAATTTGCTCAGAACACCTTCTACTCCTACATCCACATCATTTATAAAAACATTGAAGAGGACTGGCCCTAAAATGGAGCCTTGAGGGACCCCACTAGTGACCATCCGCCAGCCAGATGTGGCCCCATTTACCACAACCCTTTGAGCCCTGCCCGTCAGCCAATTGCTCACCCGTCGTATGATGGTTTTGTTAAGTTGTATGCTGGACATTTTGTCCAGTAGGATCCTATGGGAAACCGTGTCAAAAGCTTTGCTGAAGTCCAAAAAGATCACATCAGCTGGTTTCCCTTGATCGACTAGATGGGTGATCTTATCATAAAAGGAAATCAAATTTGTTAGGCAGGACCTACCCCTCATGAACCCATGTTGGCTGGGACCAGTGACTGCATTGTCCCCCAGGTGCGCTTCAGTAACTTCAAGAATCATCCTCTCCATAATTTTACCAGGCGCTGACGTGAGACTGACAGGCCTGTAATTGCTAGGGTCTTCTTTCTTACCCTTCTTGAAAATTGGCACAACATTTGCCACCTTCCAGTCTACTGGGACCTCTCCAGATTCCCAAGATCATTGAAAAATAATTGAGAGAGGTCCCGCGATGACATCAGCCAGCTCTTTAAGCACCCTGGGATGGATCCCATCTGGACCCATGGACTTGTATGGATCCAGGTGGAGCAGCAAATCCCGCACACGTTCAGGGTCGGTAGGGAGTTTGTCATTCCCACCGTCATGGTCCTCCTGCTCAGGGCACCCAGGATCCCGAAGCCCATCATCAGCATTGAAGACAGAGGTGAAGAAGGCATTAAACATCTCTGCTTTGCCTATGTCATTGTCTGTGAGGAGACCTTCCCCATCTAGTAGCAGACCTATGTTTTCTTTGGCTCTCCTTTTTCTGTTCGCACATCTAAAAAAAAAAACCTTTTTTATTATCTTTCACAGACATGACCAGCTTCAACTCTAGCTGGGCTTTGGCCCCGCAAATTTTCTCCCTACAAACACGAACAGTGAATGACTTTGACATATTTCTGACATATTTCTTCATATATTCTAATAGTACATATCATAACATTGTTGCCATATATAGCTTCTCAAATTTCTTACCAGGTACATTAAACCATACAGAGCTTCCTGCCTCTCCGGCCTATGTTTTTGTAGGCATTCCTCTATTCGTATCTCATTGAAGACGTCATCCTTCTTTCAGCTGTTCCTTATTTGTAGGCTGTTGGCATAGCAAACGTTGTTGTACTTTTTTAAGAGGAGTAATAGTAGACTTTACAGTACTTCTGGTCCTGCTTAATTTGGAAGGTCTTTCTGAACAAGCAGCTTTATGAAGAGTCTCAGCCAACCTGGAGTCAGTTTTTCTTCTCTTTTATACAATTGTCTTCTCCATTGATGTATTTCTCTTGAAAGTGAGTTGCTTCAGTCTACATCTTGTTCTCCTAAGATCATGTATCCTAATGTGAGACATTCAGGGACAGAGACCTTAACTGTGTATGTGAGTATAAAAGTCTGTATATGTTGCGAGCAGTATCGAGTTTTTACTAGCCTATCTCTGTCTTGACATTTTATGTTGTCATATACTGCTAAAATGCAAGTAGGGAGATTTCGTAGTGGGAAGAAATGGTTACCTTGTTACAAATATCGCCATTTTTATATGGCGTAATGTATCCAAAGCACTGCGAAGTTACAATGAATGAATATCAAAGAGTCACTTATTGTTGGCATGAATTTACAGTGAATATATTCAAAGTCGGAGTTGTCGATATGTGAATACCTAACTGAGGCCTGAAATATCACAAATATTGTCATTAAAATGCTGCAAAAATATACTTTTTAAAAAAAAGTGAACACTGGCTCTCTGACATTTGCAACCTGCACGGAGAGCTTCTAATGAGCAAGTAAGGTCACTTGAATGAGTCACTGGAGCGTGATTGCTGAAGGCGAAGATGCTACTTTGCAGGCTGCTTTGAAGTACAGTTATGTAACTGTCACTGCCTATTAGAATTCAGGGTGTATACAGCAAATGAAGACAAAGGACTTAATTTAGAATCAGCCAAATGCCAAATTCTTTCAAGGTAGTTCATACATTAAGGTTAATATGTGTGAATAAGAAATATAGCCTACTAATGCACCTTGAAAAAGTTTGATCTGTGTAGAAAAAGGCATGGGTTTCCATTGCCATGAATCTGTGTTACTATCAGGGTAGCATATGCGATTTCCAAAATACAGTTTCATTATGTGAAGGAAAAAAGAAAACACTTCTATGCTGATACTGGAATTCTACTTCATAAATTATGCTCTTCCAGAAGCCTTTTCATGAGAAACAGGCAGCTTGAGCTAACAAATTTTTTCTGCCTAATTTGCTTCAGTTTAGAGATAGACAAATAATCAAAATCTAGGTCAGCTGTCTCTAGTTCTGATTGTAGATAAAATTTTGAATGTTAACAGGGAATCCATTCATAAGTTTCTGCTTTTGTTTTTTTTAATACTGTCTAGACATTTTTGTGGGGTAGTGGTGATTCCAAGGTCTGTCTGCAGTAAGATCTTTTTTCCTCTATTCAGAAGGAAAATGGCTGAAAGGAAGCAGAAGAGGAAAGGAGCTATGATTTGTTTTCCATTTAAGTTAACCACCATAATTTCAAAATAACTTCGCCACTTTTGTAGTAGGATCTATTCCAGTATGTTACTGTCTCTGCTATTATAATGTTTTTCTTATTTTTTAACTGAAACGTCTTACCGCAATTTAAGCACTGTTTATTATTGGTCCTGTGTTTAATGGAAGAGAGAGATCCTTTATGTTTTGATGACACTGATGTCACTTTTTTGATTTTCTCTTGTTGAAGCTATTCAGCTATTCTCTGGAATTAGCTCTCCTAGAAGCTCAATGCCAAAAACAAGTCAAGGTTCTGACAGTTTATCAAATTCATGGTCTTGAATAACTCAAGTCCTGTGTGGTGTTTGTGCCAGGGTATGTTCTATTTGTAATTCATATGTTATTTTTCTGTACCTCCTAACCGTTTACTTCTTCTCATCTTGCACTATTCCCCACAGTTAAATAATTCTTATTCCTACCTGTATAGCATTTGCATTTATCCCAGCTGAACTTCCCCTCTTTCACCTGGGACCATTTCTTGACTTTACAGTAGCCTGCTTGAAGCAGCTGTATATTTTGCCATCTGCAAAATAATAATAGATTTGTAACAGAAGTATCATTGACATATACAAAATATATGAATGGAAAAGTGTTTGTGAAAGTACTGGCATGAGCAACAAATTAAGGGTTATCAGAATGGCCTGCGTTGATAATGGAGAATGCTGTTCCCTGTCGTAAAACAAAGGAATCTGTTTTCCTTTCAAGACAAGAAGGTAGGTATTCATGAGTGTCACCATCTCTGTTGTGGCACGGATGACTTGTCAGAAGACCCTACATTCTAAACAACAGTGGGATGAAAACAGGATATAACATATGCTATTCATTTTCCTATTAGCACAATATGAATCAGATACATTGCAAGTAAACAAGGATAAGCAGACAGTGAAGTAAATCAGCATTTTTTCATCGTGATTACCAACTGATGTGGATTTAAATACATCCATATATCCCTATTTACATTTGGTTGAGGCAAAAAGCATCCATATTTGGTTGAAGCAAAAAGGTACAGTACTTTTTCCCTCCACTTCGGTACTGTGCCATAAGCTAACTTCTAAATGGTTTCAAATACCCTCTAAATATCTAGAGTTGAAGTTCACCAGGCCGAGGTGCTTAATTTAATTTGAAAATTTATCTATAAGCTCTCCAATATGCTCTTTCTCAATTGCAGGTTGACACCTTAGTCTTCTCCAAAATTAGGAATGTGTGGAGAGGAGGAACAAAGGTACCCTTTACCTTGAAATTAATTATGCTAGTTACCTGATTTTCTATTGATATTCAAGAACTGTTAAAAGCAAAAAACAAAAAGACCTAAACACTGTAGGCGCTTTACAGTCCTTCTGGAAGCTTCACTTTTCTTCATCTTTTCTGTGTACATGGTGCATTTAAAAATGAGTTCTTGTTTTCCTTAGTGTATGTTACTAGCATATCATTTTGTTCCTTTAACTTCCTTATTATTACCTTGGTATTATTTCTTCCTAGCTTGAAAATCTGGTTTCTGCTTTCTTTGTACTTCTTCCTAGGATTTGAGGTGAATGAAAAGTTCTTTGTTTAGCCATATTGATCTGTGACTATATTTCTCATTTTGTGTGCAAGTTAGTAATTCATAAATTATGCTTGTGCCCGTAGCTTTTCTTTTACAAAATCAATTTCTTCAAGAAATTGCAGGTCTTCAGTATCTTTAACAATCCAACTTTATTATAATGATTTACAGTTATACAGCTGTTAATGCACCTGGGTTTCCTTCTTATTTTGTTTCTCGTCTTCACTTTTTGTCAGGCTATGTTCTTTTACTTCAAGTGGTAACATTTTGGCAATGAAAATTGTTGCCAGGAGAGCTTATCTGTTCTTGCTTTCTGTAGGGTAAATATTTTCCTTTGGCCTTGATTCATGGTTATTGCCTTTGACTTCTCAAACCAGCTAGTACTTTTGTACGTGACAGTCCTGTTTCATTTTCATTGTCATCCTCATGACTTTTCTATATGAGTACTTTTCCCAACAACCTTTATTCATAGTTTTTAAAAACAGATGATGGACAGCATTCTCTACCCCAGGTATCTTTACTTCTTGGGAAGGAGTAGGGTATGGTTCCAGTAAATCCAATCTCAAATCTGAATTGTGTCTTAGATGGGGTTTACAATCACGGTACAGCTTCACTAGCTACAGATCTAGTTGCAGAGATGTTGCCTTTCCAAACAGAAACTTGTCCAGAGTGCTGACAGGCAAGCAAATGTTGGAACAGTTTACCCAACACGTTATGCAGGCTCAGTATTTACAGCAACCTTTTTAAAGACCTTACTGGATAAAGCAGAGAGGAACCTGTTCTGACCCTGTAGCTGACTTCCAACCTGAATGTTTGGTGATCCCATCCTATGACTTGTAATCCTTATCTTCACTCCTTCAGACAAGCTTATTGATACTGTGCCTTACCCTCCTGTGTGCTTGTAAACTCCTGTGGTAAGTGGAGGTCACCTTTCTTGCCTAAGTGAGCTCCTGCAGCTATTTAGCAGTAGCTTTCCTAAATAGCAGCTTTTCACCCTTTGTTATTTCTGTCAGCAAAGTTCTTAAAGATGAGTAAACACGAATGAATAAATAAATAAATAAATGGAGCCTGCTTAGATTTGGAAAGCAAACTCTTGATAATGCCAGAGCACTCTCATAGTTGACTTTAAAATAGATTGAAATAGTGAAATATTTAAATGGATCTGATCTGAACTTATTTAGTAAAGAAAAAAACTTTAAGATGGATTTCTGAATTTTCTGGACTTGAGTTAAAACACATTGCTTTGAAAAGAGTTGTGTTGAATCTGGAGTGTTTTTCTTCATTTATCAGCTTTTGAGACGAATTATGTATTTCACATCGTCAACCTTTAGACACACAACTTGAGTATTCAGATGTCAGGGGGAAGCAAACTGAAATATTTTCCTGTTTTGTCTTTGGGACAAGTTTTGTGTATGCTTCTAATATTGTCTTACTAAGGTAGGCATGTATACTGAACTTCATACTCCGTTTAAACTGATTTAAAAATAAAAAATAAAAAAACTGTGCAAGTGGAGAAAAACCTGTCTGAATAACCATAGTATGTCTTATTCATGAAACCAGGGAGGGTTTCTCTTCTGTTTTCTGAGACACATTTACCCAGAGAAAATAAGTACAATATCTTCAGTACAGCCAGAGGGTCAGGTATGTACGGAATGCAAAAATGTCTTAGTAAGGAAAAATAGTTTCAGATGATGGTGCATTTAGGTGCACTTGAACTTCTGGTAGTGGTTGAAATCTATGAAGGCTTCAGTTGAAATATGAAACCTACACCTGTGAATTTTCATATTTTTCCTCATTTAGTTTCCAATTTTGAATTGCAGAAGTACTAAAGACAAAAAACAAACAAACAAAAAAACAGGATAAGCAGTTTTTGTGTTTAAATGAAAGTAGTACAAGGAAGTTGTGGTGCATTAATGAGAGGTTTCTAACCCACACTTCATAAGGGTTGCTCCTGAGTAATTTGTAGTCTTCTACGTTGTTGACTTAGAGTGACTTTATTTTAATGAGCAAAGTTGGAAAGACTTCTATATTCAGCTTTTAAATGCTGCTGTGAGTCATTCAACACAGCTTTGCCAGTTTATTCAGTCTGACCTCTGAGCATCCATTTATTACAATGTTAAATCTGGTTCAGGTGTAGACTGCTTTTATGCTTGTTGCTAAAATGACAAAAGAAAATCCTGGTACGATACTTGAAAGGTAGCATTTGATTTTCATTGCAGGTGGGCAAAAATATTTTACCAGAGTCTGAGGGCTAGATTTGTCAAAATATTTCCAACTCGTTAAAGGCTTTTATTTGAGAGTTTTTATCTTGTGCAGTCATTGTACATGTAGCTAATAAACTAACCATACTAAGAAGCAGTTTAACACTCCGCATCAGATGGAGTCAGCGCTGGTTTTCATGTGCTACACTTAAGGATGATGGTGAAGTTGCTAAATGCATCCTCATTAAAAACTTCAGTAAATCCTAGTTTAATAATTCAAAAATTTTCTGTCTTTTCAGGCAATGGCATTAGATAATAGATATTCATGAAAGTGTATGGAAATCGTGTGAACTCATTTCTGCCTAAGAAGAGAGAGAGTACTAGAGTGTCCAATACTGCTAGCATTCCTTTAATATTAAAATTATAGTCACTGGAAGCCTCAGCATTTTATTTGCATATATTCTTCTTGTCACGGCCACTTCTTAATGATTTTGCAAGAGGTAAAATCTGAAAACATTTGCTTTCACCAGAATTTTTATCTGCTGAAACAAGTTATATGGAACATATAGGCAGATGTGTTGATTTGGAAACTTATTAATTCATTATAATTTTGGATTCTTTTTTCTGGGTTTAGGGGTCTATTTTGTAAGTCCTTCTTGAGTAATGCTAATATAACTGCTTTAATTCACTGTCTGGCTTCAGTAAGAATATAATTTTTCAGCACTTCAGTGTTACATTGGACTGTTAATGATTGAGGAAAACTTTTTTTTTCTTTTAATCTACTATGATATAAATTTCTATTTGAAAGAAGAAAGCCATCTTGTAATTGCTGTTTCTGGAGTAGAGTGCTGTGTCAAAACAGATACAGCACCTTTTTAACTTCTTCACTAAGAAATTTTGTTGACTCTCTTCACTTCTCCATGTTTATAAAGCTTACTTTTTCTGTAACGCATAACGTAAGATTGCATGTGGAGGTCTGCTCTTTTTATGAGTGTTGGAGGATCTTTTGCTTCAAGAATCTATGACAATGAATTTTGGAGCAGGGTAGAGGGATTTTTTTCTGCATTCTTGCAGAACACAATATTCTGCATGTTGTGTCAAATGCCCTAGTTAAATATCTCTTGCTTTTTGTACAGCTTTTGCTAGTGTATTTTGAACAATAAGGACCTGAAACTATTTAATGAGATGTAGTGTTCTAGAGAAGAGATGGTCTTCTATATGCTGTGTGCAACTATGACAGCATATACACGGTAGCTATTTCCATTAGAAAATACTGAAAGAGGCTTTATGGGAAAGTTGTTTTATGCAAGCAAACATACAAAATAAACCACCCAAAACTTTGTTTAGACACTCCCAAACAAAGCATCCAGGTGTACCTTAGCCTTTACTCGTGTGAGTAAAACTTTTAATCCCCATGGATATAATGAGAATGAGTAAATTTAATCATGTCATAAGGGTATTATTTCCAGCTGTAGTAGGTGTGGGGTCATATCAGTGTTAGCTGTTGCCACTATAACTGGCTCAGGGCAGCCAGCTAATCCCAAACTGTTTAAAGGATCAAAAGCTTCTTCAAAGTGTTCCCATGTTTGTTGTCCATACCTTTCTTTCTAGCCTGAATTCACTTTCCAAAAGTTTCTATATACAGATATAAAGTAAGTGTTTCAGCACAGTTTTTGATCCTTTTTGATCTGTACTTTAGCTTTGTCCAATCTGTATTTCTAGGACCATATCCTCTTGCTTTTAGCCAAGAAATGGTACCAAGGGATAAAAATGAAATCTTTACTAGGTATTCTTATATATTGAGAAGTATGGTGAGAACATGTGAGCTGATTTACATATGAGTTGAAAAGAAAATAAATGTTAATGTACACATGCATGCTCTATGTGCATGGCTGGAAAACACCAGAGAAACAGAGGTATGGGTGCTTAAACGTTTAATTGTATAATAAAATTTAAACTATAGTGATGTCTAGTCCTAACTTTAAAAACATTATAAAAGGTGGATGTGTGACAGGATGACAGTCTTTTCCTACACGTTTGGTTATCCTTCCTCTGTTTCCAGTTTTGCTCAGTCATGTCTGGACTTCCTACATGACAGGATACCCGTCAAGTTAGATAATCTGTATAATAGGAGTTATGTATAATACAGAGGACCCAACTGCACTTAAACATCTGTCATGGATCAAACACATTCAAATAAAATTATGTGAATCAAACCAGACCATACAGAGGACTGATTCTTTACAAATACTCAGTAAGCCTTAAATAATTTTAAAATTGGTCGGTAGAAATTCCCATTTGCTCTTCGGCAAAGCTCCTAATTATGCAGGTCTATCACCCCCACAAATAATACTGGGATTCTTTTTTTCAACACTAAAGCATGAGGAAGAAAATACAAATTATTCTATTTTATGGTTTTCATTTACTTAGTAGTATTTTATGTGTCATTAAGCATGCATAAGATTAAATTAGAAATTTGTGTTAAAATATATGTTTTAAAATACCATAAAAGCATAGTAATTCAGTAATTAATGTGGTAGATAATGACACACTTTCCACTTCCAGCTCTATCTGTACAAGAGTTCATTGCTTTTGCTGCTCTCCTTTACTGTAGCTGTAAGGAAATTTAAAATCAGAGCATCAAACTGAACAGAAGTCAGTCTTTTTTCAGTCAGAGTACAGGCTAGTGTATCCAACACTCTGCTGCTGAAACAAGAGAGGCCCCACTGCAAAAGAAAATACTTCTATTATGTGCTTAATTAAAATGCATAAGTGTTGTTTAATGTTTTCATGGTGGTAAACTGAAATGCTTGTAAAATTCTGAAATGTGAAATGTAGCTTTTCTGTGAGGTTTAAGTTGGAAGGCAAATGGGCTTGTTTACCAAACAAAGTCTTATTCCCTGAGAAATATCTAATTTGTGGAGATCTTGGGATGCTTTTGACCCCATTATTCAGGATCTGGTTAGCAGTATTTATGCCAAATCAGCTATGTTGTGCGGTGTGGAGAGGCAGTGATTGCTAGAGAGCATTGCTAGACATACTTTTATAGCCTGGATTAAGGAAATGGGATAATTTGTTTCAAAATTAGCATAGCTATAACAATTGCATTTGCTGTAAATAGTTTTAAAGGAATCATTAGAGATGTCAGGGCTTTCAGCAACATTGATAAATTATTAAATTTAATGTATAATGTAGATCACAGTAGCAAAGGATGAAATGCTTGAGGGAGACATTCATGTTCATACAATATGCAGTGGAATAGTAGCAGCCCTTGCTGATGCTGGATTTGAAAGGGTACCAAAGAGAAAACTAGGAGCTGTAGTTTGGGGTTTGGTTTGGTATGTTGCGCATGGTAACAGATGAATGGTATGTTGGGCATGTTTATAAAATACAAGGGGGTGAGGGGAGTAGTGCACACATTGAGTATTAAAGCTGATTAATAAAGTATAATTTTTCTAACAAAAGATTTTTTTAACAAACACTCACATGAAAATGTTAGAGAATGCAGTGATCTTCTGTTTCTCTCTTTGGTACTTGCCCTCTAGAAATCAAATACTAACATGGCAGTCATGGATGTTGGTCTCCTTTGCAGCAAATACTTCTGGAGAAGACACTACTGAATGGCTAATGTTAAGAAGCTAATTGAGAGCTTTGGTTTTCCTCCCTCTTCTGTATCTGTATTTCTTTTTTCTTACCTTCTGTCACCAAAACCTGTGCAATCTTCTAGTCTCTAACCACAGGGTAAATTTGCACTTTTAGTTTAGGCATCTTTTGTGTTATGTCATGCTTCAAATGAACAGTTTCTTGTTGCTGGAGATTTAAATCAGTAGGGCTGCTTTACTCTTTCCTAATTCTATTAAATACAAGCTCTAGCAAAACAAGGTTCTTCCATAGTTTTAAATTAAGGAAACAGATTGTGGATAATAGAATGCTTATTTCCTTATCTGTTTGTTTTGTTTGGTTGGTTGGTTGTTGGTGGTGGGATAGATTGAGTCTTTCTGTTATAACTTCAGAAGGGTAAAAGATGTTTTAATGATACCCAAGCAAGAAATTCAAAGGTACTTAAATTAAAGGGTTCTAAATAGCTTGTGTAACGAACATCTACAGCTGAGGTGTTCCAACAACCTTGAATGTGGCCTGTCAAAATTCCAGAAAATCATAAAACATTTAATTTGTTGTTGTCCCAAATAAGAAGTATACTTTTGAGTATTAGCTCTTTACTTTCCACCTTATTTCTGATTTTCTTCTTTTAAAATTATTTTCTCTTATTTTTTTGTTAAATCTGTTTGAATCCTTTTAAGTACATGTGCAGGTAGTCCAACTCATTGTTAAAATGTTAAATAACATGCCATTTTAGCAACTGCAGTCAGAACATTTGTTTTACAAGGTCTTTTATTAAAAATAACCTTCCTTTTGTTCCTCTGTGTTATAATAACTCAAACTTTCTTCTGAAAAACTTTCATTGGAGTTGCAAGGTGTTTTTTCTGTAAGAGTATATACTCTTCTCATTGACGCTTGATCAGATTCTTTGACTGTTAAACACTGATTGTAATTTTTGTGGTTGTTCACAATTGTGTTATGTCAAATCAACCACTCATTTTGTTTAGTGTTGCATTTTTAGTCTAGATCATTACACAAATTGCTGTGCATATTACCACTGTAATACTGTAAATTTCTCTCTCATTGAAGATTTTAGAAGAGATGAGAAGGTGCTTTCTTTACTAGGAATGACTATGCTAAGATGAAAATTTCAAGACAAACTGTCACACAGTTTCTATAGGTTCTGTATATTTTCCCACTATTTTCTTAGGTTGATTTAAAAAACAAAACAAAAAAGAAATCGTATGTATTGATATAGGCTGAAATATGTTTCAACAGTTCTTTCAGTTTTTCTGCTTTGATTTATTTCCCATTTAACAGTAATTTGGCATAGTTCCTTAACAGTTTTCCTTAAGTATAAAATCCTTCTGGATTCTGATGCTTCAGAATACGGAGGACATCAAAGGCTGGACCACAATACAGAGTACTTCTCTGAAGAATATCCTCACAATTATCGACATAATTCACTTATGGTAAGTAAGACATTCTGTTTATATCTGAACAATTTTTAAAGTTCTTCGGAGAAGTATGGAGCCTATTCTAGGAATATTTCTGTGTTGTTTTTTGTTTGTGCTTTTTTCTGAAATCACCCTTTAGATGAATATAGGAGAGGTGATGCTATGATTTTATTATGACCTGTAATGTTAACTGACTTTCCTTTTTTTGACATTACATTTAAATGTGCATGCCCTCTTGCAGTACAGACACAACATTCCTTGCCAAACAATATGCATGAAAACCTTCTAACATGCTTTTGAATTGTCATTTTGAACATAATCATTTACTTTATTTTCATGTCTGAGAAATACCATCTTCATGCTTTATTTGTGAATAAAGCTCCATAGAAACTAATTTTTGCATCGCTTTCTTAATATCATGTGCTTAACTCCACAAACATGAATAAGAGCAAATCATGCATTGGCAACTGGCTTCTTCCTCTCCTTAGTTTACAGAAAAAATTTCCAGCATAGAACAGACCTTCTCTATTCCCATCAAGAATTTCCAGTCCTAAACTATCTTACATACTTGCATATGATTTCTGTTAGCTGAGGTGGTGACTAATCAAAACCAAAATAACTCCTTTGTCATTACTCTTGAAATCATAATCACTTACTACAGTTAACAATTTATGAATTTATTTTCCCATTCGTTAGATATGTTTATACATATACACATACATGTGTATGTATGTTAACAAGCTCAGAGATTAAGATGATTAAGAAACGGCCGTGAATTAAGGCAGAGCTCACTGAAAAAGTTCTGAGAACAGTTAAGTTGCTGACTAGGTTTTCATATTTAAAACATATACGTGTGAAGGGGTGTGTGTATTTCTATACATAGGTATAGCTGTACACAGAAATACTTGTACATACATTACATTTGTATTGTAACAGACTACAGATACAGAGGATCTCTGCACTGGATTGTGTGTGCCACTCTTCCATGACAGAATGGAGAAATCAGTTTCTGGTGTCACATCTTAATGTGTCTCGCAAGATCTAAATTCCTGAGAATTATTGTAGCTTTTAATCTATCTCACACTTGCTTTCACCCTATTTCATTATATTCAGAGTACTGGCATTTCTTTTGTTTGCATGTTTTAAAATGGTTTTATTTCATGAAAAGAATTCTTGTGCTTTTATCATGCTTTGCCTAAAGGATCTTGGGAACATTTTTTTTTAATGTCTGTATGTGACAATGCCCTCATAGTGTAGGTAAGTATCTATTCTCATTTGCACAGTAAGAAACAGACTCTGAGAGTTCATTCCTGAAGGTTATACAGCAAATTAATGCTCCCAGAATTCTTGCTTCCTGTGTCCAATTCAAATACCTTGCTTTAGTGATTAGAGAGCATCTTAATTATCTGCCACTAACTCAACTTCTGCGAGGCTATTAACTAATTTAGAATGTATATTTCACATTTGGACTTTTAGATGACGAGTGCAAGTCATTCAAGACAGAAA
Source organism: Anser anser (assembly GCF_964211835.1). Lineage (NCBI taxonomy): Eukaryota > Metazoa > Chordata > Aves > Anseriformes > Anatidae > Anser > Anser anser. The sequence continues at coordinate 84,166,569 of NC_139720.1, read as the reverse complement.
AAATGGAACAATGTGAAGATGCGATTTGCTAGGAGCATGTAGAAGATAAGGCATGTGACAAGCAAAGCAGCAAATGCATTTTTGCAGCATAAATTGTGGCATGGCAATGGCACTTCTGGGTCAGATAGAAACCCATCAGAATGGGTCATGATAACTGTCTTTTATGTCCTTCAGCAGTACAATTCACAGACCAGCTTCAGTCAACAGCCCAGAAGATGCCACAAGCACCACGTAAAGGTAAAATGGTAGTAAAAGGACACAAAGGAAATGTAGCTGGGGAAATACTCTGGAAAACCAGACCAAATTTAGCAAGATAGAACTTCAAGAAACGAAGAACAAAAGTTACAATAAATATCTCCAATTGCTATTTTACAATAAAACATTTTTTGTTTTATTGTAAATAGCATTTTAAATCCTAGTTCTTAGATAATCAGTCATCCTTGAGAACTGCTTTGGTCTTACTTGAAGGTTATAAAATCCAAATAGATGTCTTCTCTTGAGTTTTTCAGAAGATGTATGGCAGCCACCTCAGTGAACTCACACAAATTTTTTACTGGTTGTTTAATAAATATCTTATTGTACTTGCATAATGCATGAAACGTAAGTATCTAGTTTCAAAAATTTCAGTTCTTCATCCACCATAGAACTTGAAAGTTTGTTTTTTTTTTATGGTGACAGATGCACCTCCCTTAAGGTGTGTTAGTAAGCACTGTCAGCAAAACATGCCCAGAGTACTATGGCAAAATGAAATCACATGCAATAATTCTGCTGCTCAAGTCAAGCTTAAATAGTGCACAAACACATTACAAAAATAGGAGATTAGATGTGGCATGGTTCATTCTAGAAACATCACCTAATAAAAGAAAAACACGAAGTGACGATGCAAAATAAGAAGGGAAATATGAAATACCTGGAGCGAAGAAAACTGGATGAAGCTTTGTAAGCACTGCTAGGTATTACACTGAAATATTTTGCTGATGAACAGATGATAATTCAGGTTCTGTTTAGTAATGCTGTAAGAAGGCCAGATTTCAAAATCATTAGACACACCTTGAAAACTCAATAGAAAAATGCACCAAAAAATCTGTTGTAATATGACTGATTTAAATAGTGATTATAATCTAATTTTTCCATTTCTCTGCTTGCTCTGTTCTGTATTGTTAACAAATATATGCAATCTACATAACTTTCCATGTCATCAAACCTTCTAATAACAAGCCGTTAACCTCTTTGCCATTGTACAAATGGACTTTTTACCACAGTTTTATTTCTGTTTTTATTTCCACCATGATATTCCTCAGTAGTCTTTTTTGAGCTATGTTTTATGAAAATTTAGTGTTTTTTCATGCTTGTATAAACTTTGTTTTGCATAAGTCTTCATATTTCTTTGCAGGTAGTAAATTAAATGCTGTAGAAGCATTTCAACTCCAGTCAGATCCTAGTGTCCCTTTATGTACAAAGTCATTTGTTGATAGCTTTCTTGATTGTTGGATGTGAAACTTAGACCAGGAGGGGGAAATGGGATCTGTTTTAATGACATTCATTGTTCCAAATGTTTTGTCAGGCAACTGACTTGATTGAATTTTGCTGTAAAATGTTGTTTGATATCAATGTAGTCCAAGTAACTTAAGTATTTTTTTTAACAAATAGAAGTAAGGGCTTATAGGGAAGCAGTGGGTTTTATACGTTGTACCACCAGAACTGAGTAACAAGCAGGCTAAATGTAATATTGTAGAGTGTGTTATGTTGTTTGCGAAATAGTATGCAGTTTATTGTTTAATGTATTTCAGCTTTTATACATTTCCTTTTTGCCATCTTTCTCCATAGCTCTTTCCAGTTAGCTCCAGTCATCTAAAAAATAGATGCTGAAATACACCACCCCACACTGCCACCCTCCCTTCCCCCTAATGAAATAGAAATTGTGTGGCTTATTTTAAGAGTATACTTATTGCTGGGTTGGGCTTTTTAACCTTGGCCATAATGTATAATATTTAAAGTCAAAGTGCAACTTCCTGCCTCCATGAGTCTATTGACAAATTAAAATATTCACATACTGAGATGATCTAAAAGCTTTTAGTGACCTTAGCTTTGATAATAGTCATTTGAATTACTTTCATGATAAGGATTTATGTATTGAATTTTTAGGGAGTGATGTAGTCCTTAACTGTTTTCTCTCCTGCCATTTACAGATACGCAGAATATATGAAAGATTGTTTGTAGTTAGAAAGCTAACTGTTATAACAGATAATAATCTGTTATATCAGATAAGATTCATAGTAGCAAGATCTTTTGTTATTTTTACCTCTTGATGATTAAGATTTATAGATTCAGTTGCTCATATTCATCGATCATTTGACTTCTTAAAACAAACAACAGCAACAAGTGTAATGATTCCAAAGTTAATGTTGTCGAATTTCATTCAATCTTTCTTCCATTCACATTTGTCTTTGTCATTTTTGTTGTTTTTTAAAGCACTCTTTCTTAAGAAATAGTACAAAAGATAATAGAAATTTTGAGATAGAGCCTGTGTAATATACGGAGATCTTTTACATAAATGAAGCAAGACAGTCTGAGAAATGATTTTCTGCATATTCATGCTTTACAGCTATAAATTGAAAAACAAATTGGAAGACAGAACTTCACATTATTTTAAGCATACCTTCTTTTTCATATGCAATGTCTAGCAAAATGAAATCTGAAATGTCTGTGGTTTTGTATAACAAGTTATAGTCAGAAAGGAAAAGCTGTCACGTATCTTATTCATTGATGGTTAATTATATTTTCAGAATAGTGTCAGTGTCTGACAATTAGTAGTGATACAGAGACATGAGATTGTCCAAAGCCCTCATTTTAATTAAAAGTTTGGGAAAATGTTGGCACAGGCTCTTGTGACATTGCCTTCTGCATCCACCAGCTGCAATATGCACTATCAAATATTTTTTCTGCAGTGCCTGATCTAGCTCTGAGTTCCAGTAATTCTCCCATCTGTTGCAAAATGACCTTGAAATGATTTTTAGGACTTGATGTTTTCCAACCCTCAAAGTAGAATGAAGGGTAGTTCATTGCACTTCCAGCCAATTTCAGTTGTGCTTGCACCTGGTACTGAATGTAGTCTGTAGTCTGATGGATCTGAAAGTAGAAATTGTCCTTTGTAGAACTTGTTGCTTGTGGATGTGTATGTGTATATGTATATATATATATATATTTCAAGATTGCTACGTATTATGGTCCTCTCAAAATATATAAGGTGAGCTTCATGCTTATAAGTTCTGCTGTCTACAGATCCTTCCTGTATTTTGTATTCCTGTATTCTTTATAGCTTTTCTAATCTCTTGTTTCTTGAAATTGTCTGGATGTTTACAGGGAAAAAAAAAAAAGTATAAGAAATAAGCATTTGTATGGCTGAAAAGCATTGTATACATTCCTGGCAAATAGTAGCAATACCATTTTTTTCCCTATTTGTGTGATAGCCCACATGAATGGAGTATGATTTTGACATAACACGATGTGTGTAGGTGGAAAGCAGGTTGATAGCAATAAATGTTTTCATGCATGTATTGGAGTATGTAAACTATATTAATTCCAGAAACCCTGATCTATATGGAATTTGTCCCATTTCAGTGTGATTGCCTTACAGTTTAAAATGGACAAGAAGTATGAAAAGGTCAGGGGGGATAATAAAAAACACTTTGTATATATTTTACTTACAAATATTTATCCTCAGTCATATCTGTTAGCAATTCTGCTTGTGAAGTCAGTCACAACTATTGCACTTCATTCCTGCTGAATACTCCACTGAGAAAAAGATTCGCAATAGTTTGAGGACTAAACATTTGAAAATTAACTTTGTTAAAAACTTTTTTTTCACAGCCGAGTCACCCTAACTCTGTCCCAAAAGAATCTGATGTTCTTCCTTCCCCATATTCTACTCTGTCCATTAGCAAAGGCCTTATGTCTTCATGGCTTCCTAAAATAGCAGAGTTTGTGTGACATGACAGAGGACTGGAGGTCATAAGCAAGCAACTGGTGTAGAAAGCAAAGAGCGAATTCACTGAGAATATGAAAGGAAAAGGAAGGCTAGAAAAAACTTCTGAGACCCTCTTCACGGGGTATAAAAAACATCAAAAATGACATTTCTATAATAGTCTTTTACTGATAAATACCTGGGTTTCCTGTGACAGTTTTAATTAGGGTACTTTTATATATTTTTACATGACCTGAGATAGATATTTTGAAGTGGGCAATTGGAGCACAAGGAGGCTAACAATTTAAAGGTTTCCAGAAGTCCTGTGATAGTGTCCAGGTCTTGTAGAGATGCACTTTGGCTAAGAAAGACTGGGAAAAGGAGATCAAGTTTTTGATTGTTTTGACCAATGTAATGAAGAATAATAGAGTAAACATGGTAAGAGAGAAAATGTTGATGTTGCTGCTAAGCTATTTTTACTGAACTAAAATAGGAAATAATCAGTAGTTTTAGTCTTTTCATCTATTTTTTGTATTCTTGTATAGGTAGCTAAATCAAAGTTAAGGATATAAACCAGTGTAATGTAATATTTCTACATTAAATTGTCTGTTTTTTCTAAAACATACCTTAAAGACAAGTCAGTTATCAGTTCTTAAGTGACTTTTATTTTCATAATTGTTAATTGAAAGTCAACACCTCAATAACTGTTCTATGTAAAATTACAAATGACAAGAACATACATGCTGAACACAGCAATAAAAAATAAGGAGCTACTTGACAAACTTAATTACAAAATAGAGCATCTGGCAAATAAGGGAATATGGGTTAGTAATGAAGAAATATAAAAGCAAGTTGTAAACTACTAAGAGCCTAATCAGAGAGGTCAAAGCCTGGCTGAAGCTAAAAACTAGCTAGAGATATAAAGAATGGCAAGATGGGAGTTCTGCAAATGTACAAAAAGTGTACAAATAGCAGAAAAGCTTAAGAAAAAATACAAGTCCCTTGACAAAGGGAAGAGTCAAACATGATAGGTACTCTGGAGAGAGCAGAAGTATTTAATGCTTTTTTTTTTAAGCCTCATAGTCTGAGGGCAAAGCCTGCTCTCAGACCCTTTTGTGTGCCAGTACACTTCTGAAAAGAAAGAAGCAGCAGCAGAGCAATAGGTTAGGGACACCTTAAAGAGGCTAGATAAATAGGATATACCCAGGAATCTGGAAAGATTTCAGTGGTGTGGTTGCAAGGCTGCTATCATCTGTGAAAAATCATAGTTGTCAGGGAAAATTTCTGACAGCTGAAGGAAAGCTGTAGTAAAAGCAAAAAGGAAACCTAAAGACTTTGTAGGCCAGTATGCTTTTCTGGTTGGTCCCTTGAGACATCGTGGACCGCATCTTCTTGGAATCCATATCTAAACAGGTGAGGCATATGAGATGGGTCTATCAGAAAGCCAATCCAGATTTAGCAAAGGCAAATATGCCTGATTAACCTGCCTTCTTTCTGTGATGAAATGACTCGAGCTGTGTGCATGAGGTTAATACAATCAACACAGTAAGACTTTCAGCTTTGTCTCCTACAGCATTCTTACCTAGGAAGTACAAACTGGATAGGAAGCTTGTTTTGCAGGTTGAGAGCTGGTTGGACTGCTGCAGATTTAGTACTCAGAGGGTGAATGTCCAGTTGTTGAGTGGTATCAAGAAGAGTGCCCTAGGAATTGCTGCTGGGTCTGATACTCTTTGGAGTCTTCAGCAGCAACCATACTGATGAGACAGCAAATGTGTAGATGACACTGAATTAGTGTGAGTTGTGAATGTTACAGGTCTAATCCAGATGTATCTTGATAAATTTAGCCAACAGAAACTTCATACAAATTTATGAAGAAAAATTTTGCAGAGGAATGCCATGTATCAGTGAAGATTAGAAAATCAGCATGCTGAGTAGAAGCCCTAAAAAAAAGGACTGGGGTTATGCTGAATACAAAGTTAAATGGAATGGAGTTTGTCACAGGTCCATAGCATAATAAGTTAAAACAGATATCTTCATTAATGCATTTCAGTATGTTGAAATTATCTTTAAAATTCTTTAATATAACTTGGACTTAAATAATTTGAAGACTTAAACCAAATATTAAGAAAATGCATAGTGCTCAGAAATGAAAAAAACAAACAAACAACAACAACAAAACATGCAGTTGCCATTTTTTCAGTATTTAAAGATGACAAAAAAAGTTGGCCTTTATTTTTTCTTCCATACACGGATAGGGCATAGTCTACTCAGTACACCACTACTGCCAGGCTGCTGAAGGAGTTCAGTAATTGCAACAAGTATGATGGCCCTTAGGCTGGGTGGAAGAAGAGTATCTATGGCTAGGAGGAAATCAAGAAAAGGTTGGAGAAAATAAATTGAAGTAAGTGGGGTGTGTTTTCACAAGAGTGGTAGTTGAGGTGATGAAAGAATGGGAAAGGCTGAGGAAGCTCTGGGATTTGAAGTGTCAGAAGAAGGAGTAGTGGTGAGAAATCTGGGCTGAGAAGGCTGAAAACGTTGGTTCCTGGGCAGATAGTCTTCCAGATGTCACTTTATCTCAGGAAATATTAGCAATATTTGCAATCTCTGGTCACATTTTTTCTCTCCTGTCTCTCACCCAAATGTTATGTATTCTGTCTGTTTAAACAAACAGTAAAGCCAGAGTACATAGACAGTGGTATTTCTGGAAATATTGTTTAAAAAAAAGAAAGGAAAAAAAAAAGTATTACTATCTTGTTTCATTTGTAACAGGAATTATCTATTTTTTCCTTTAGTATTTTTCCTACACTAGTGGAATGAATGAATATTTAACCTATGATGGAGAGAGTTCTTTGTTCATGCCCTCATTGTTTAGTTGTTTCTTGCAGTTTTTTTTAAGCTTTGGAGATGCTTAAAATGGTGAATGAAATAAATTGATAAGATTAGGAAAGAATGCCACAGTTGGCTTTTCTATGATTTTGCAAAAGCCTACCAAATCAATAAACACTAGAACCCATGTTTAATTGCCCAGATGAGGAAAAACACATGACTAATAAGCTGGCAATTAAATCACTTTGTGACAAACCGTAAACACACCTCTTATCAATCTAAGTATATTTTACACAAACTCTGAAATTGTGCCTAAAACCAGTTCTAAAATTCTGACCAACAGTGAACTGGTGGGATGATTCCATGCTGTTCTCAGATTCTCAGCTGGTATAAGTTGACTTTAAAGGAATGGAGATTATTTATTCCTCCTAAGATCTGATATATTATTGACCAGAATATGATTGAGAATTGCTGTATCCTGTATTGATGTTAATATTTGTTGCCTTAACTGAAGTAGCTTTTTACACGTTCTTTCTTAGGAGCGAATAAGAATAATTTTTCTTTCCATTTTCATGTCATCATATAAACCCAGAGCACTGAATTTCTCAATACAGAATTCAAAAAATCTCTCCTTTATCTATATGTTCTGAACTAGTTGACTTTGTTAAGTATTTCGTTCACTGCACATATTTGTAGGAGCTATTTATCACTGAAACCTTAGGGGAAATCATTATGTTTGCTGCCTTTCAAGAAGCATTGGACATGGTTCTGTCTGGTTCAATGAAGATCAGCTGTTCTTTTCCTTTTCCTCCTTTTCCTAAAGCTCATTGCTTTATTGCTTTATTCTGTTTTGAAAACTGTGACAACCTTTTATGCCATCAGGCACTAGTTTGCTGATAAAATAGTTGAAATTGCACAGTCTTAGACGTTCCACAGGGATGGAGGGTAGTCTAAAGGAGGATGTTGTCAGAATGAAGCTGATAATCTTCAATGTTGTGTTATGTTTTATAATTGCATTTTTATTGACTTGTTCAGCAAACACATTCATGTGTTTGACAATTGATGGAGCACCATATATCAAGGTAATTGGTAGGTAGTACATATCAGTCTCATTTTCAGATTGTGACTCTACTTTGCTTGGAAGAAATGTCATGTAAAATATATTGCCATGAGCTTTTTGTGATCTATGAGAAGTCTTTTGATTATATGCGTATCTTTTTCATGGTAATAAGGTAAAAGACGGTAAAGCAAAATGCAATAGTGTAATGATTAATTTGAATCTGTATCTAGTTTTTAGAACAAGTTTTATTGCTCAGACATTGAAACTCCACAGATGCCAAGACTGAGAATACATTGTTTTGTCATATTGCTGGTATTTACCTGTATGAAATGATATGATGGACCTTGGGGCAACTTTACTTCACAGCAGAAGGGTGTTCAAATGCTGTTGTAAAACTTCCTCATTTATCATTATATGGTCTATTGACTTAGATGTTCTCAAGTTTTTTAAATTGGATATTGGAAGTCATATGAGGCCCTCTACTGGTAGCCTCTTTAAATCTATCAAAGTAAGATTTATAAAAAAAGAGAAAAGAGGAGGGAGATTGCAATTAAAATGTCTTTTAAACTTTTAGATTGTCTTGTATGACTCAAGTGCTGGGGAGTAAGCAGTTAAGCACATTTAAAATGTGATAGTATGACCTACTGCACTGCAAAAATGAGAAATTATGAAGGGGTAAAGTATTTCATGTGTGTTTTCACATACGCTTTTGTAGAAATTGAATCCTGTGAGGTTTGTGGTTTTCTCAGCTCTTCTTGTTCTTGTCATCTTTTTACTAGGTGTACATTCCAAGCAGAGTGGCTATTGTGCTTCAGAATACGGATAATGCAAAATGAAGATCTCTAATTATCACCGAAGAAGCAAGTGATAGAGGAAGTGCTGATACGCTGTACTAGTATGAAGTATAACAAAACTAGTTCTGAGGAATCTTTCTGAAACTGAATATAGTAATATTATCTGTTTAAAATGCAAGATTAATATTCACATGTAATTGCAGAGCTCTGGGCTCACTAGAACCTGTTTTGGAAACCTTTATGAAAGAAAGAAAAACGTAGTTCTGGTATTAAAAAATTAGTCTTTAAAATATTGCAAAGCAGCAGGTATTGCCAATTAAATTACTGTTTACAGAGTTTTATCAGGAATAACATCTTAACAAGAGCAATCCTGCTCCAATGTTTATAATGTCTTGCAAAAATCTTTTTTTGATAGTGAATTCAAATGTTCATTCAAATGTTCAATGCTTCATAGTAGCTTGCTTAAATAGAACAGCAGTTTTTGGCTGAAAGGCAGCCTTAACGGTTTGTGGGACCTAGTTTGAGGCTCCTCTTCAGTGAGGTCCAACATGGAATTTAAAGTGTTTATCCAAATGGATGAGAAGGTCCTTAGAGTATTGTACTCTGCCATTTTTTATTTTATTAAAACAGCACAAAAATGCTAAACATCCAAATGGGGAAGACAATTGACCGCTGACCTGCTGAGACCATTGCATTGCTTACTTGCTCAAATCACTTAGTCTGTGCACCTCACTTGCTGCAGCTGAAAAATGATAATTATTTTATTTAGACTGCTAAAATCTCCAGTAAGAAGTGTGTTATGTTTTTACTGGAATGATACTGCACTGGAAAATGTTCTTAAAATATAATTATTCCTATTGCTTTAATTTCAGTGATATCAGGACCTTGTAATACTGATTTCATTATTTCTAGCACATGCTTTCAGTTTGGAACATGAGGTGGTTCTTGCACTTTTATAACTTCTGAAACATTGCTTATGGTTTGAGAAGAAGCAGTCTCAAAATATAGTGATCAAGTTTTTCCAGTAAAATCAAGGTAGTTAATTGTTGGAGTGCTGCTAAGATTATTCAAGTGAGTTCTTTAATAAGCTAGAACTTGTTTTTGTAAAGAGTAAGATTCTTTATATTTGAAAATATATTGCAGAGTACTCTGGAAAATTCATATCAAATTAATGAGACATACTTTATTTTTTCTTCACTTTTTTAAAGGTACGCTAGAATTGGTTATGAAATGAATGTCTTTTTTTATAACTTTTCAAGTAGCCAAAGAGGAAGATGTCCATGACCATTTCCAAGTGGTGTTGTTTTATTTTTTTTACCCAGTTTTCTACATTGGAATAACTTTTCAGTAATTTACACATCATTGAAAATCTCTTCATAGTTCTTGGAATGCTTACTTGTACTTTGATGTGGCTTACTTAGGCAAAATAAGAGAGATGATGGAATATTACAACATGATGGGAAACAGTCTTTTCATAAGGTTCACACTGAAAGAACTTTATGAACATCCCATTTGTTATATTCTTTGTGACATAGAATTCTGTATTGCAGAAGAGAACTATAATACTGTCTACTATTGTGCTTCATTTTCCACTGTACCAGTTTAATCGTTGCTTGGTAGTGGGCTAATAAAAGCATTCCCATACACTGAGACTTCACAAGAAAATACACTGAAGTATTTTAGCAACTGGAACTGATAATCTTTTTTTTTCCAAATTGTTTTCCTTGTAGTGAAACAACAAGCAACTTTTAATATATATGCTATATTTACGTTATATTGATCTAATGTTTTATAGGTCTCTTTTTTTTTGTTGTTGTTGACACAAGTTCCAGGTTTCAAAAAGTAATGCAAGGCAAGAACCCTTGTCACACCTTTTGTCAAGAGAAGGAATAAATGCGTGATGTGAAGTATAAACTATGTAAAATTACATGCAAATAAACTGAGGACTATAAAACCAAGACATTTGTGATTTTGATTGCTTCTACTGTAAAAGATTGTGTAGTAGCCTTAATACCGGACAGTATATTAGATATGACCCATTAGATCTGCCCAACTTGAAATAAGTAAGTTGTCTTTGTCAGAAACATTCTAGAGAGACTGGTGGATTATCTGTCATGAATACATCAGTCATGTAATGATAGACTAATAAATGCAAACTACAAGATTTGCAAGATGAGCATGTAAATATAGGAAGCATAATAATTAGGGTTTTTTTTGGAGTCCATGTCTACGTTCTAATGGTGGTGTTCTGCCTGTATTAAGGTGTTGGCATATTTTTCCTTGAGGGTGCATCTCTAATCATGGAATAATAGAATGGCTTGGGTCAGAAGGGACCTTAAAGATCACCTAGTTCTAACCACCCTGCCATGGGCGGGGCTGCCTCCTACTAGATCAGGTTGCACAGGGACTCATCCAGCCAGGCCTTGAACACCTCCAGGGATGGGGCATCCACAGCTCTGGGCAACCTGTTCCAGAGCCTCTGAGTGAAGAATTTCCTCCTAACATCTAATCTAAATCTCTCATCTTCTAGTTATCTGCCTATGTAAAAAGTCACTCTCCATCTTTTTAATAAGCCCTCTTTAAATACTTAAAGGCTTCAATGAGGTCTCCCCGGAGCCTTCTCTCATGCTAGAGAGCTATCCTATCAGTTGGGAGAAGTGCTCTGGCCCTCTGATCATCTTTGTGGCCCTCCTCTGGGCCTGCTGCTGCATGCCCCACTCCCAGTGGGGCCTCATAAGGGCAGTGGGGCACAATACCCGCCTCGACCTGCTGGCTATGCCTCTGTTGATGCAGCCCAGGACACAGTTGGCCGCCTGGGCTGTAAACGTGCACTGCTGGCTCATGTTGAGCTTTTTGCCCACCAGAACCCCCAAGTCTTTCTCTGCAGGGCTGCTGTCGATGAATTCCTCTCCCAGTCTGTGCTCATGTCTGGGATTGCCCTGATCCAGGTGCAGCACCTTGCACTTTGACTTTTGAACCTCATTAGGATCATGTAAGCCCAAGTCTCAAGCTTGTCCAGGTCCCTCTGGATGGCATCCCTTCCTTCTTTGGTATCAGCTGCACCACTCAGTGTGGTGTCATCTGCAAACTTGCTGAGGGTGCACTCAATCCCACTGTCTATGTCATCGATAAAGGTATTAAATAACACTAGTCCCAAGATGGACCCCCTGAGTGGACATAGAGCCTGGACATAGAGCTGTTGACTGCAACTCTGGCTGCAGCCATTCAGCCAATTCCTTATCCACCCTTCAAATCCATCTCTCTCTAATTTAGAGAGAAGGATGTTGTGCGGCACTGCATCGAAGTCCTAAGAGAATTCCACGTAGATCATATCTGTCGGTCTTCCCTAGTCAACTGATGCAGTCACTCCATCACAGAAGGCCACCAGATTGGTCAGGCACAATTTGCCCTTGATGAAGCTGTGCTGGCTGTGTCAGATCACCTTCTTGTCATGCATGTGCCTTAACGTTGCTTCCAGGAGGATTCATTGCATGATCTTCCCAGGCCACAGAGGTGAGGCTAATCAGTCTGTAGTCTTTCCACCTTTTCTTCTTCCTTTCTACCCCTTTTAGAAATGGGAGAGATGTTTCCCTTTTTCCAGTCACCGGGGACTGCACCTGAGTGCCATGACTTCTTAAATGTGATGCAGAGAGGCTTGGCAGCTACATGAGCTGGTTCCCTCAGGACCCTGGGATGCATGCCATCAGGCCCCATAGGCTTGTTACCTGTTCAGTTTCATCAGGAGATCATCAGAACTCTGTAGACAAATTTTTAGTTTGTCACAGAATTAAATGAAGTGGCCCATGGTGAGTCATCCCTGAGCACAAGACTGCACAGAGATTTTTATTTACATCATGGAAAAACCTTTAAAGATAACCTCTTTTATGGCAAAGGGCTGATAAGGATCTGTACTCCTTTAAAGACAGCCTTCCTACTTCCGTATCATCTTGAAAGAGTGCTGGTGCTTTTTGGCCTCAGAAGTTGTTCCATGGTCTCTCTAGCAGTTAATATGTACTCGAGAAGTTCTTCCTCATCTGCCAGTTTATCTAAAGACTCAGACTGATGTTCCAGGACCCTACCTCTATTTTGCAGTGTGCATGCTGAATGCTTCCTTGTACTGAATAATTCATGTTCGAATTCATGTTCGTCTCCAGCCTAGGTGATTCGTACAGTGACAGGCAGGTATCCACTAGACTGGTGTATTCCAAGGGTAGCAAGTTTTGATTCCCTTGCTGTTTCCTTCTCGTCCCACAACTCAAGCCTTATTGTCCTGAGGTTTATTCTGAAGATGAAAAATGAAGCAGTTGTTTCAGCTTGATGAGTACTTCTGAAAAACACACTTCAATGAACTGTATGACCTTTCTATTTGCTTTTCTCCTATGGAATTTGTCTTGCTCATTATATTCAATTTAGTAAAGAGTTTGCTAACCATGTGCTCTGAAAGACAGGAATGTGGTGTAGCTAATCCTCTGACAAACAGAGGCCAACTGTATGAACAGTAAAATACCAGGCTAGGTAAATTGTTGCATGGTACTTAGACATAATGTAAGGTGATATTTTCTGTATCAATTTGTCAATCACAATTCTGCTTTTAAATTAAGATGTTGTAAGCAGCTGAATAAGTTTTAGTTGCCCCATTTTTTCATGACTCCAGGTTCTTAACTGCACATCAATGGATAAACAAATAACTTCCTATTTATTTAAAGGTCTTTGTTCTCATGCATAGAAATGACTTCATTAGTTACATAGCAAAGAGTGAGAATTATCTGAATGAACAACAGAAACCGTTTCCTTTAACTTAAATTATTAAACTATTCTGTTCTGGATACATAGAGGTCTATGATCAGATCTTCTTCCTGCTCCATAATTTGCTTGTGAGGAATTTAAGTATAGAGAATTTAAGTTTCCTCACTGACTAATATTTCCAAACTGTAGTCATTCTAGGTGAATCTGCTACAGAGTTGAAGCAGTATTTTATGTATTTTCATATTTCATCCCTTAGTTAGGATTTGAATTTCATAAAAGCCAGCCTAGAAGTGACTTCCTTAAAATTAACAGAAAGTTTTCAGCCAAGGAAATCTCTGTGCATGAATGCAGTTTCAGACCTCATAGCATATAGCACGAGTGTTTTGAAAGGAAGGTTGGGGTTACTTGCTCTAATGGAGAGCTGTCTCTTATGCCAAAGCATATTTTTAAACTCTGTTGATTTCCAGATCATTTTGAGTTGTATTAAAATTATGGAGGAGAGAAACTGCATCTTTCTGAAAGTTTTACTAGCATTTAAAAAACAAACCAAAGCAAAACAAAAACTCTTTTGGTCTTCTTTACCCTTGGTTTAGAGAGAGAAATATTTTTTCTTTATGCAGTGTCTCCTTTATGCAGACTTTCTCATTCTACTTCATCTGAAAAGTTGCAGTAATAATGATAGGCTGACATATGACTACTCTTACTGAAAAGAATTATATAAATCCCAGGATAAAAATAACTCCAGTTGAATGTGTTAAAAATATTCCACTTATGGAAAGGTAAAAACAAAAGTTAATTATGACTCATTAGATGAGACAAATTATATTTTTCATGCCTCTGAATACAATATGTACCCTGTAAATATAAATAACTCTTGGATGTTCATGGTAAATTAAAGCCTAAAATGAATTAAGAGAAAATGTAAGAACGTGTAGGCATTGAAGTAATAGGTCTCAGCTTAGCTGGTATTTTTGCATATTTACAAAGCTACTCTGAACCCTGGAAAAGGTCTAACAGTTTAATTGATCTTTTTCTGAAAACTGTCATCTAAAGTTAAGGATGATCATTTCTCAAAATATTAGGAGAGAATTAAAATTGATGCAGCACTAATCACTCATGCCATTTGACTCTAAGATAATTTTCAGTGTTGTTAAAAACTGGTAGGGAACTCCCTCTAAGCTTGCTTGTCTTTTTCTGACTATACTTCACAAATCAGAGTTTAAATGTATACAGCAAGGAAGGTCTATGATAGGATGATGTAAATTTATTGTGTTGAATATTCAGTCTGCTCAGTGTAAGTATGATGTTTATGAAAAAAATAGATACAGCGCATTTAGGAAAAATAATTATGTCTGCAAACACTGAAGGAACTAAGCTGCAAATGCTGTAATGTTATATTGTTTTCTCCATAGTTATTTTTTGTTCTACCACTTTCCAGTAATCTACTTGAGTGTTTTGTAGCAAATGAAAAAACACTGTTATATTTTCTGTTCTCTTTACTGGAGAGAAGGGATCGGGAATGTGAAGCTAGCTGACCTGCTCTAAGCTAGCTGTCCTGCTGTTCAGGGTTTGGTTGGGATGGCGTTCACTTTCTTCATAGCTGCCATATGGTACCATGTGGCTAAAATGGTGTTGATAACGTATCAGTGTTTTGGCTGCTGCTGAGCAGTGCTTGCACAGTGTCAAGGCTTTGTTTTCTTCTCTGCCCTCATGCACCCCAGCATGTGGGCTAGAGCTTGGGAGGGAGACATGGCCAGGACAGCTGACCCAAACTGACAAAAGGGATTGCCACACCATATGATGTTGTGTTTAACCAAAAAAAAAAAATATATATATATATATACATGAAAGGAGGTATATATATATACATGATATATATATATATATCAGGGAAAGGAGGAGGAAGGGGTTACCGTCATACCTTCATTTGTCCTCCCAAGCAGCTAGCAACTTTTAACATGCTGAGGCCCTGCTTACCAGGAAGTGGCTGGACGTTGCCTGCTGATGTCAAACTGTGAATGAATTCCTTTTCCTGCTTTGCTTGCACACACAGCTTTTATTTCCCTGTTAAGCTGTCATTGTCTCAATCCACAAGGTTTCTCACCTTCCCTGTCCTCTGGGATGGGGAGAAAACAAATGAGCGAGTAGTTTCTGTTGTTGTTTGGCTGTGGGCTGGGATCAACTCATCACATTCACCAAAAACTGAGTTAGCTGCCCACCTCAGGGCTGGCAAGATGAAAGTAGGTGAAGTTGCTTGAAGTCATTTCAAAGAAAATCAAGGGGGTAAATCCCAACCTTAGTTGCCTTTCAGAAAATACTGAGTGTACCCTGTGTCAGCGTGGGTTCTAGAGCAAGATAACTGGAGTACGCTAATTATCCTGCTGTTAAAGTATCACCTTTGTGAATGATCAGACAAAATTATGTACCCAGCCTGTTTCATGGTAAAAACCCTTGGACCAATTCTTTTGTATAAGTCTCAACATGCTGACAAACAATTATTCCTGTAGAAAAATATAAAAATAGTAAATTACTTCTTTTTTTTCAAGTAGAAAATTATTCTTTTTTTTTTTTAATTTTAAATATAAATTCCTTCATAAAGGTATTCTGTATTAAACACAAATCTATCAAATGACTACCCTCTGGTACAGTAAAGATATGGAAAATTAATTGAAATGAAAACCTGCTCTGTAGAACATATGAAATTCTAACCACTGCTTTTGTAGAAAGCGCCTTTCATGTATTGACCAGTGCTTCCATTGCTGCTGCTGTTGCTGTGTTTCATTGCAGTAGTATTGGACCAAACACAACTTTTTTTTTTTTTGAGTCTTTCTGTATTCTGTAGCCTGTGTTAATACTAGCTATGAATTTTTGAGGCAATCACAGTTTTCAGTGTTCCATAATAAGTTGGGGTTATCTATAGCTGGGGGTTTTCTAGAGTACAGATAAGAGGGGAGCCTTGAGATGTCTGGTAGTGGTGTTCAATTCCTGCCTTTGCAGTTCCACTAATCATTTTAAATCTCTGACTGTGACATGTTTTTGTCAGACAAAAGCGAACCCTGTCTGGAAGAAAAAAGAAAAAAAAAAAAAAAAGCATGTCTTTAGACTAGCATGAGAAAGCCAATTATGTAAACACATTGTGTCCACAAACTAAAATGTATTTTTCTACCAATAATTGTTTGTCTGAAGGAACTAGTGTTGCTCAGTTTATGAAATGGAGCAGAAGGGCTGTATGACATAGAGAACAGATTTCTGATCAGAAAACAATTTTCCCAAGGCAAAAAAAAGTATTCCAAGATTCAAATATGTCCTCATTTGGAGTGGGAGATCTCCAGAGAGAATGAGAGAGGTTTAAAAAACAAACACAAACAAAAAAAATGTGGAGGCAAATCTAATAGATCTGTTAGTGTGGCACTCACTTAGGACATTCTGGACGGTCTTTGTAATTCTTAATTCAATTTACTTTGTTACTGTTAAGTTCCCTTGGTCCCGGACTACTCTTACTCTAGGGAGACTTACTCTGAATTGGAAATTCCGTGCTCACAAACATATCTCTGTGAGTAAGGGGGTTAAAAAAAAAAAAAAAAAAAAATAAGGAGGGGTTTGTTTTCATGAAAAATGTTTGGTTTTGAGAAGTGAGCATCTTCATAGATGGATAATAGGAAGACAAAACAAAACAGAAAACACCACCAACAACAACACCAAAAACTTCACAGAAAAATTCTATAAAAATATAAATACTAAGCAAAGCACGTTTGCAAAGCCTAGACAGTAACAGCTCCAACATCATTAGTGTAAGCAGCTGTGCAGAGGAGGCTTAGGCCTTCAGGAGGTTCATTGCATGAGTGAATCCGTGTACCTTTCTTCTGAAGATAAGGAACTTTTTTAATGAGTGTATAAAGTCATTGGGCTACAGGAGCTAGTTTTCTGTAGGCCTTCTTTGGCTTCTGCACTTTAGTCCTCAGCAATTAGCAGCATGACGCCTGCGTGGCACCTGCAGGGGAGGGAAGGCAGGCAGTGACTGGCCGGGCTGCTGGCTTCAGCGTCTTCTCTCCCACGTGGGTCAGGGTGTCCCAGCGGCGATCCTTGCACAAATGTTGGTGATGCCACCTGATGATTTGGCAGGAATCATTTTGGCAGGAAACTTTTTTATGGTGTAAAGATGGCCAAAAATGTAACCCTAGCTGGAAAATGGGCTTTTTACAATTGGTGTCTCAGCCTTCTTGCAACTTGTCAGGGGGTGACTGTGTGGTGTCCAATTTGTATGTGTGTTTTCTAGTCCTGCTGTGTAACAAACCGCTATTATACAGAAAGCAGCTACAAGTCCTTCATAGCAATGACCTGTTTTTTTTTTTTTTTTTTAAAAGAAGGAATATTTCAGTAATATGATTAAGTATTTTAAAAGAAATCGAGCATGGTTTGCTCAACTGGGGATAGCTGGTTGGAAGTAATAATAATAAAAAAATGAAATATTTAGTGCAATTTTAGGTTTTTTCCTTCTTTTTTTCTTTTTCTACTTTTCCTGTGGATGGAGTAACCACAAGGTATCACTGGTGGTTAATGCATGCCTGCATGCCTAGAAATGCTATCACCAAGCACACACGCACACATTAAAGGGAACATAAAACCATATTGACATATAGCTAGAAATTAACTAGGGAAAGCTATTCTCATATCAACAAAAATAAAATTAAAAATATATATGTATCTAATTATCCAGTTCTCTGTTGGATTTAAATACTGATGGAATGGAGAGAGGAGAGTCCTAATTTTCCATCCCTGCACAAGCAGGGTTACTCATTTTCAGAAATCTTCATGTTAGTTCTGGTACAAAACATGAAAGGAGCAAATATCCCCAAGTTATACATCTGCTACTGTTACAGAAGCTCTCTTCAGGAAATTCTTGCCTAGCAGTGTGTACTTATTACACTGCTTGATTGTAATAGTCCAATTTAAACTTGAGTGGTGATACACAGCATGTTATGTAAAACACTGCACAAGGATGTTTAAACATGAAGGATCGTGGCTGATGTTTCATTGGAGGTAACTCATCGGTAGACGTTGCTATGAATAATTAAATACACTGACCTTTAGTATTAACAGTCTTGATGGGTTTCAAGCCAAGACGTGCTTTGATGCTAGACATAGCACTCAGCCTGTCTTGTCTGCATTTGTTTTTTTCTGAACAGAGCTTGTGAATCTCCCTGTTTATTTTGGGTGACTTATGCAGGTGTCTAGTGGGCTTACATTCCCTACAGAGTCCTGCCACCCTGCAGGACTGTGCCTTGCTTAGTCCTGCATGCCTTTAGCTGTATTCCGAGCAGCCCTTTGTCCTTATCCCTGCCTATTTCTCTGATTCTTACCACCCAGCAAGTTGGGTATGTTGATAGGGGTACTTGCAAGGCTTTTGCCCATCAAAAGTTCTGCCAAGGCCAAATCTCTCTGGTGCTCGGAGGCAGAGAGATGATTACAGCAGGGACAAGTATGCTGGCCTGTGTTTTACAACATCCTTAAACATCACAAGGGGCCCAGCTCTGAACTTCCCCAGATCCTATGGATTCTGTGGCCCTGGTTTGGTAGCCTCTTTTAGGGGCTGTCTGAGCTGAAGGGATTTGTAGTAATGTTTCTGCTAGTGCTCTCACAGCAGTTATTATAACACTGCAGATGTAAGCTGCAATCAGAGATGTGCAAATGAACCATCTTCAACTTATTAAATTTATTCCTCTGTGTCATCTGCTGAGCAATGCTTGCATGTTGCTGGTAGGGAATTTTCCCCATGACAAAAAAACTTAGGTCTGAGCACGTCCTTGCATATATTTAGAGGAATCTGATTCCTTTGTGTCCCATACGTCTCTGCTCTGAAAAGTTGGTGTGTGGCGGATGAGTTGCTCAGGAGGTGAGAGAACCTCACACCACAGCTCACCAGGCACAGCTTTTTGTAGTGGGACACTGGGGGGGCAAAGCAAAGTATGAAGGTGTGAAGGGTCTGTGAAGATGCATCACCTGCTGAGGTTGCTTTGAAGCCTAGTAGAAGTCAGGTTTGATGGGAATCCTGCTGCAACCTGCTGGATTGATACAATCAAATACGTCCTCTTCCCATCTCTTCCAAGGGGGTCAGTCATATCCATATCAGTACCCAGATGCTCTGTGTGCTTAAGGGATGCTCCATATACTCAAGGGATTACAAGTGCAATGGCAAGAACTCAAACATCAGAATGGCCAAGGCAAGCAAGAGCGTGAAACCTCAAAGACAGAAAATTTACTGTTTGCTGTGTTCCAGTTCTTACTAGAATCAATCAGGTGCTTGTTCTGTCTTCCACAGTGACCACTGCTGGCAGAAAACGCTACCTATCTATGTGATAATCCTGCACATAGGGAAGGCCAGGCTTGGTTGGGGATGGACTGCATGTGGTAGATCTGTGTAGAGCAGGGTGTGGTGGACAGAGTAAGTAGCCAGATAAATCCGGTAAGTATCTGCAGTGATGCTGTTCCTCTTGCTTTTAAATCTTCTGTTTATGTATCTCTTGGTCACAGAAACTTGAAGAGTTGGGCTTTATTCTTTAACCACTCATTCTACAGTATTCTGTACCCACATCTGTATTTTTACGCATCTCTAAGTCACATCATTAGCAAAAGCAGCCCACTGCTGCACGATATTTCCACATGTGATACTGCTTAATTAACCGAGTGATTTGTATTAATACTGCATGATATCTTTCTAGAAATACATCCTGAAAGACCTGAAAAGTGATAACAAAACAAAACAAACAAACAAAAAAGTGATAGTGCAGTTCAGAAAGATAAATATGCTGCAAATGGTTTGGTATCTGTTTGTAAGGCTGTGTCTACAACCACGATTTGGATCAGAGGAGTAATACACAATTTTGAAGCAAGTCTCCTGAGGGACTCCAATTACTGTATGCTAACTCTGTTCCCAGAGAAGTTTGGGGACAAACAAGGTATATTCCTTGGAGATGGAAACAAACAGCATTTTTTTCTCCCAAGGTACTCACAACGCCTATTGGTATGTAACTTGTTTAGATCCTAATATTCCCCTGCATGGTCTCCACCCCCTGCAAGAACTTCCCACTTGCATCTGATATGTGTCCCTATCAGGAAGCTTCAAGTTACCTGTGGAGTTAAGGCATCAGCACTGGAGAGGAGACTACATCTGGCCCACAGTACACTGCCAGAGCCGTAAGGAACAGCTATGTGACACATCAGCCACTTTGATCTTCCGTTCCTAAAATATTTGCTAACATAAATGTAGCTTAATAGGCCAATACTATTGTTTCTAAATTTGCAAGACTTCACTATTGTGACATATTCCTTGGCTTAAGCCCTGATTTTTATGTAACTCTGCAAAACGCAGAGCTGATTTGTGAATCTGCAGTTATTTTTACAGTTATTTGAATGTAGCCATTCTGGCATAATAGCAGCCTTCAGACATTGTTCTTCTGCCTGCTAAGGCAAATATTGTTCTTGTCTAATGTAACAGAAACCGCAGTGAGTAGCAAAATCTTTAACATCTAATTTTATAAACATTTTTTGCACTTTTTCATCTGAAATACAGACTTAGAAATTGAAGCAGTATACATAACATTTCAGTGCACAAAACCGTTACCACCAGAACATTTGGATGACAGTAGTAGTTTTGTTTCAGAGGATTTTTTTAACTGAGACTAATGTGTCTTCGTGTGCCAGAAGATTTTTAAAAGTTAACGAATTTTGTGGGGTTTGTTTTAAGTCTAGAAGCACATAGTGAAATAATTAACTTCTTCCCCACCAACCCCAATGCCCCTGAGGGTGCCAATCTTATTTGTACAATCCTAAACTCAGCATCAGAAATTGGTTCAGTCCTGGCTGATATTGGTGTTTCCTTGTGCCACAAACCTAATGGTCACATAAGGGATAGTGAGGGATGATTTGTGTCCCCAAAGAAAAAAGCACAGGAAAAATAAGAGTGATATAGTCACATTTTATAGACAGGGATCTGTCCCTTAGAGGTTATATTTCAGGATATACCTTACAGTACTCTGGTGCTACAAGGATTCACTGCTTCCAGATCTTGCACTGCTCTATTCTTACTAATTTCTTCCTTACTTAGTTGCACTCAGGAAGAGCCTATGTGCATGTTAAATGGGCTGAATACAGCCCTTGATGCCCTCCAAATATTTTGTTATGTGTAAGTTCTGCTACATTTTACCATTGCACTCTAAATGTTGCATGCTCTAGCAAAGGGATTAATCAGGGAGGGTGCTATGTCCTATGTTAAAGGTACATCAAAGATAGGAAGTGGTGTCTGTAAATGGTTGTGCTGTAGTGCTCACCACATCAGCCCTTTTTTGCAGCTTCGCAGCAGCTCCCCAGCTGGAGTTTCAGAGCCCGTCGGCTCCTGCTTGGCTAGCCACGCACGGCTACTCTTAGATCCAGAGATGACCAAAAGCATATAGCTGGAGCAGGTGAGACCTCCAGGTGCTCCCCATACCTGGCCCAGGGCAGCGTGAATCCCCCAGGCATCAGGTGGCTGCAGGATGAGGGTTGTCCTGGAGGTGACGTTAACCCAAAGCCCGTGTCAATGGCTGGAGCCCTGTGCCAGGTAGTAAGATCAGGACTGAGGAAGAGCTTAGGGAGGAAACATTAGTATTCTTTTTCATTGGAAAACCTCATATGGAGGTCAATACTGTGGTGGTTACAGTAGTCTCGTTAATGTGATTTTTATAGAGGTACATTGGCTGAACAACAGCAGTCCAGTAACTCACGCTTGTTGTTATTGTAAGGAATTGAGACACAAACCTCCCCAGCACGGTGTCAGGTTCTGACCTTGCTGGGTAGATTACAACATAATAGGTAGGAAATACTGACTTTAAATATATTTGTTGCTTACAGAGTAATCCCTGTTTATGCATTCAGTCAATACAACAGAAAGCAAAAATTATTTATAAATACAGTTTAACTTCCGTTAAAGCTTAAAAACTTTATCTTGAAAAAGTTTTAAGAGGGTTAAGCAAATGTATTAAAGCTGTCATTCTCATTCCAGTCCTCCAGGAAAAGTCATCCTTCAGTTTTCATAAAAATCCAGCAGTAACTAAAATGGATTTCTCTGTCTAAGTAGAGCTCAGTGTCTCCTCTCTGGGTGAATAATTGAATTTATTGGGTCATTCAGCACAGCAATAAAGTACAAATGTTTACAGATTATATTAGCAGTTTTTATTGCTTGTTATTGAAGTAAACCACAATGTTTTCTAATACTTGAAACATTTCATTTGACCTAAAATAACAAGATTAATTTGGGAACAGATGAAGAACAGAAGAGAATTGATGGACTACTCTTGCCAAGGGTCAAATCTGAACTGTGTTCGGCAAAGAAGTGTTTTTCAGTTAGATGTCTCAGTGTTAGTGTGATACAGGCCCATGTGTAAAATGCCCATGATGAGGCTGGCATGAATTACCCAAACACTTGCTGATCCACGCCGTATCAAAGGAGCAGGTGGTGGTGCTGCATGCAGTCCTTTTGTGGTATTAGTTTGGTTGAACAGTCAGGTTGTGTCATAATTCTGACATAATCCTAAATGGGGTGTTCTCCATGAAAATGTGTGAGTGTTTGTTTCTAAATGTATGTATGACATCTTTGTGCACACAAAAATAAATCTCTAAATTTTATATTGGAATATAACATAATCACATTGATATTTATTAATTTAATCATTTTAGGGTCAAGAAATGCACAAACATGCCTAAACAAAAGTAGCTCTGGTTTACTTCTGAAATTCTTGCACATTCCTGCAACATAAATCAATAAAATAATCATTCTGACTGTGTGATAAATCAGGCCATTTACAAAGGCCATTTTTTATTTTTTTTTTTCAGGAACATGGTAAAAAGGCTGATTTGTCTAACGAGCCTTTTTGTATATTCCTTGTATATTCCTTTCTCATTAAGGAAAATATTCATACAGACAAATATGACATGGATGTATATTTCTTTCACATCAGGTATATCTACTTAAATATTAAGTGAAACCATTGTCCTGACAACCTGCTAAAGCAGCCATTGATTCTGTGTAAGCTCGAATGCTCTAGTTTAAGTAGTTTCAAAGCCATTTGTTTGTTCAGTGCTTTCTTTCTTATGAGTTCTTCATTGAACTGGCTTCCCTTAAGCAAGTGAATGTAGTCCATCAGGGAAGTTCTGGGATCATAAATTCTAGGTCAGTGGGAATTATTGTCTTTCATCCTTAAGACTGGGCCTTTGTCTTTGTAATATAGAGATGTAGTAATTACCATAACTCTGGTAACTTAAGACCAGAATTACAGAAGAAGACAGGATTCAAGACTATACTAAATTTGCAAAAGTGTTTCAGTATTTTAAATTAGTGATAAAATCCTGCCATCCTCACAAAACTGCATATGAATTATGAAATGGAATTTGGGTTTAACTCTGTATCCTGAGTTATATATCAGTCAACTAGTGATCATCTCATAAGAGCTGATAATGACTGGTAAATTACTATATCTTTCTGATAACTTTGGCTTCACCATTCTTAGTAGTTTTGTGATTGATACCACTGATCTGTTGCGTTGGCATTTACCTAGTTATTTTATTGCAAGCTCCCTCAGGAAGTTTTTTGCACAGAAGTCGCTGATAGCGTTGTGCCTGTTAGCATGTAGCATTGGATAACTACCGCAGTCAACTCAGGGAGTCTGCCTTTGTTGTGGTGGGCTTTGGTTGTGTATCTTCACACATATGCAGATAATTGCTTTCAGGAATTGTGATTCCTTGAAAGTTCCTTTTAGCATGGCACAGCCTTATCCTAAGGAACTTTTTCTTGGCTTCTCTTCCAGGAATTACTTCAGGAGAGGAAGAAGGGGAGGGATGAGCACAGGATAGTGCTGCAATGAATAACCAAAATGAAGAAGTATACATGAGGTATAAGCCACTGCAAAATGATTCATGTATTACATGCTACCTGTCAGTGAGGTGCCAAGTCCCATGGCTTCACTTTGGCAAGTCTAGAAAGCAACTTATGTGTTTGCTTAACTTCAAGTATGTGAGGGATGCCAGTGAGATAAAAGCCTTAAAGTTGAGTATATGCTGTTTGCTTTTAATTTTGCTTTCCTTTTTAATCAGGACTGGAGAGTTCAGTTTCATACAGAATGGAGGTATGGATATTTAAGGAATCTCTCTGCCTGAATTGCATTAAATCACACTGGACCTCCTACATCATGTCTTTCAAAAAACCTGGAATTACTCTATAGGGTACTCTCCAAAACTTCATTTAAAGTCAATGAAAGCAGTCACTGTCAGTGAATGCCATATCCAGCCCATTTATTTTCTGACTCCCTTTTGCTTGCAGCTTAACAATTATAAATATGCTTTTCCCCTTAAATATTGTCAAGTGCAATCTCTTTATGCTCTTCTGATTTATACATATTTTTAAATTAAATTTTGAAGGACTGTGGTGATTATAATGTGTTAAACACATTTCAAATCCTCATAAGTTTATTTTTATATTATCTACTTGAACTACAATCATGCTAAGGGATGGGGTGGGGGGAATAAAACTAATGGGTTCCTCTTGAAGTAGAAAAAAATATTCATTTTTTTGATAAAAGATCTTATGATAATTTACTCTTGCCTTCACTACTTGATTTATCTCATCTTCCCACATTAATTTGTTTTTAATTTTTTCCCTTGCCTTCTGAGGTCCTCTGTCTTCAGCAACAACTCTGAGATGGTTGGATTGATGGACTACAAAATTTAACTTTTCTGAACTAAAATAAATAAAAGCTTAAACACTTGAGCTAACAAGTGATAACATCTTCATGTAATAAACTAGAAATTCAACTTTCTAGTGCCTTGATTTAAGACGTTGGAAATGGATTTAGTTCATCTGCTCCATATTCCTGCTAGGCCATTAGAGTTCCATATTGCAAACCACTTTTGGTGACTTGCAGAGTCTTCAGAATGGATTAAATACTTCCATTGTTTCCTTTGAGATCCATTTATAGGCTGGTGCATATTGTTGACAATAAAGCTTTTGGCTATATCAGCCTGTGGCTTTTTTGGTTGATTGGTTTGGTTTCAGTTTGGTTTGGTTTTGTGTTTTTTTTTTTCTTTTTCTAAAGGAGTTGTTTAGTTCTTTCCTCAGATGCTACCAGCATATCTCCCTAAATCCTTGGTAAAAGATTGTGTGTAAACTTCTTACTGTTATTACATGCTAGCAACACATTCTCTGTGCACATATTCTTGTCTCATTTGCAATGTTATCATATTCTCAAAATAAGCTATACTGGTCAGAACTAGCAATCTTTCTAGGGTAGACATGTTATTTACTTTTTGCTATTCTATTTAATAAAATATTAGTTATGTTATTTAATATACAGTCAGACTATTACTTTCATTATCACAATGACTTTAACAACCTAGCATGTTGCTTACTCTAAATGCAGAGAGATTAGTGTAATAAAAAGAGCAAAGAGGAGCGGGGAAATGAAATAGAGCAACTGACACCATTAACATTTTCCTGGTACCAAGCCCCTGAGCTACACTTAGGCCTGTGTTTTAATATGCAAATGCTTCAGTGTAGACCATGATGCTGTATTCTCTGTGATCTTATGTGTGGAACACAAGTGGGCATTCAAAGTACTCCAGTGTGGTGAGTCCTAGTGGAAAGTGGCTGGAGATGAAGGCAAGTTGGTAGAACAAAGGAACATTTTGATGAAACCATGGCAGTGTGCCCTGGCAGCCAGGAGGGCCAACCGTATCCTGGGATGCATCAAGCACGGCATTGCTAGTCGGTCGAGGGAAGTGATTGTCCTGCTCTACTCTGCGCTGGTGCGGCCTCACCTCGAGTACTGTGTGCAGTTCTGGGCACCACAGTACAAAAAGGACATTAAACTGTTGGAGAGTGTCCAGAGGGGGGTGACGAAGATGGTGAAGAGCCTAGAGGGGAAGACATACGAGGATCGGCTGAGGTCACTGGGCCTTTTCAGTCTGGAGAAGAGGAGGCTGAGGGGGGACCTCATCGCAGTCTACAACTTCCTCGCGAGGGGGAGTGGAGAGGCAGGTGACCTATTCTCCGTTATTGCCAGTGACAGGACCCATGGGAACGGTGTTAAGCTGAGGCAGGGGAAGTTTAGGGTGGACATCAGGAAGAGGTTCTTCACCGAAAGGGTGGTCACACACTGGAACAGGCTCCCCAGGGACGTAGTCACTGCACCAAGCCTGTCTGAATTTAAGAAGAGATTGGACTGTGCACTTAGTCACATGGTCTAAACTTTTGGGCAGACCTGTGCGGTGCCAGGAGTTGGACTTGATGATCCTTATGGGTCCCTTCTAACTCGGGATATTCTATGATTCTATGGGCTGCACTTAGTTCTGCAGCTGGTGCATGAGATGAGTGTAACTTCTGAGTTAGTTGACCAAACGTGAATGTCAGAAATTGAATCTAACTGAATTAAGTGAGAAAAATCTTCTGTCGTAACTTTTGTCAACATGAAAAACAAACAAACAAAAACTTATAATGAGGAGGAGTGTGAAATAGATTTTGGCAGACTAGTTGGAGTTGTTACTGAAAGAGAGAAGACTCCATACGCTGCAGGTCCCATTCTTTCTTCCATTGCTTTCATCCATTCTGTTCATTTCTTATGCATTTCCGTGCATGCACTTTGCTCTGTTTTTGCTTGTTGCTGAGCCACATTTTCTTATTGTGCACCAAAAAAAAAAGGAAGAAATACCCAGGCAGCACTAATAGGCGTCAGAGTATCCAGAGAGGCACAAAACCAGGAGCTATTCTAGACCAGATGGTTGCAAGAAGCAATCTTAACTGAGATGCACAGAGTGTGTTCGTGGATGATGGATCACATTTTATCTGGAGATATATAAAAGAAGTGTTTTTCCTTTTACTACTCTGTTGTGTGTGTCTATATTGGCAGCAACATAGCACAAGTCAATTGAGATTCAATAAGAAAACTTTCTTTTTTCTTTACTAAGAAAGATCACTTGATGTTCAAGAATACCCAATATCGACTTTCTAGCAACATAAATCTGATAATTTCTATTAAATTTATCTTGTGCAGGTGTTGTATATTGAAGTCAAATGGTCATGTTATGATTTTAATTTATTCTTGTGTGTATTTTAATTGTTTTTCTCTGTTGTATTTTCATTAATGTTATCAAACTTTTGTTAGGGACTGCCTGTTCTGTTTGCTATGAAATAGTGCATTCCCTGGTCTTGGTTCTTGAAACTTATATGGCTGTAAAATGCTCTAAAATAGCATTAAGAGAGTTGCATCTGTCCTCAGGATATTCTAATGATGTGCCCAAGTTGTAACCTTAAAAAGATACTTACTTTTAGCAACTTAAAAGTGTTTGGGCAACAGCACTTTTCAAGTCTCATTTATGGCATATCCATCCTAAACATTTTCTTGGTTTCATAGCACAGATGGTGAATTTGGTTTTGAACAATTAATATTTAATTTAAAGCCCAATTTATTTTAAGTTCTTTTCTATGCTCTCATGCCTTAACTCTTTGGTGTTTATACAGAAATATTTTAAAGCTTTACTATTCAAAGACAGATGAGAATTTTTTATTTAATAACAATCTCTAAGTTTATGTAACCTTTATTGTTATTTGAGGCAGTCCGTGAAAGTGTAACTGTGTCTCCTTCACAGCTGCTTGTAGCCTTGAAATGTTTGTTGACTATTTCATTAACACGTACCTACTATCAATTCTTGGTCAAATAGTACATTTGCAGTGATTTTTTGTCTTTCCTCATTAATCACTTCCTGAGCAATCACCATTGATATTCCAATTTTATATTTAGTTGACTGGAGTTATATATGGTGTTCAAAGCATCTGTCCTAGATTCTAGGCTGTTCTGATATACTCTGTGATTAAAGTAATGAATATAAATGCAAAGGAGAATAAAACACCCCATCGTGTATTGTAGCTTTTTTAGTCTCAGCTCTTGCCTTTCAGGTCACTTTGCCATTCCTGGAGTCCAAGGGAAGAGACAAGCTTTGCAGCTTACTCTGGAAGGTCAGTGACCTGAGGCTGCTGCAAGGAAAGAGGGGAATGAGCCCGGAACTGGGTCTGCCCATGTGGTGAACCCTACTCATAGCTTTCCCCAAATTCAGAAGGACTACAGTTGTAGTTGAGGGATACTTTAGATGCTAAAAAACAGCGTTGGTAGGGTAGCTTTCCCTGTAAACATCTAAGGAGTAAATATATCTCCTGGAAGACTGATGCCATTTCCAAAACCTAAAAATTTTGCCTCAGTGAATGTTCTTTTGCATTATTTTCATGACTCAATTCAACTTATTGTGTTGCAGTTTTATTGTGTTGAAATCTGCTTACACTTAAATTGACGAAGTGATTATGTAACACTACCTTCCCCGCCTCCTCCTCCTTCCCCCAGGTGCAGTCCTTGCTGCATCAACATGTCTTGCCTAAACTATTGCTAAAAATGTTGATTCTGATATTTTGCTACCAATTTCACATCCTGGTATTATCTATGCCTGACAATGAGTGCTTGTAGTAAAGAGAAGTGCCCGATAAAGTTTTAATTGTCCTCAGTTTGAGTGTTATCTCTCAGTGGGTTTTGCTTAATGGTAAGATTTTAAAGAACTAGTGAGAATAAACATAGATGTAGGCAAACTTTAGAGCCCCTGGCTTGGGTGTTCATTTTTGTCTACTCAGCTAGAGGCTGTTGACAACTCTCTAGATGCTGCCTGTACATTGTCCACAGGAGTGCTGATGAGAGAATGGTTATATCAGTAAAACTATATTAACTCAGTCTATATTTGACTGGATTTTTTGTAGACCTTCAAAACCTCTACAATGTTATGCTATCTACTTCATTCGTTCACTTAATAAAATCTATTTTAATTGATGAAAGGGAAGGTAAGCTTCTTGGGAATAGGTTTTAGCATGCTTGTTGTACTCACTGTAAATCTCCATACACTAGTGATGGAGAAAAGCAGATCTATTGCCCATTAAACTGATAGGAAAGGAATCATCACTTTGTTAACCTTGAACAATATCGGTGGATAAGTAAGTAGAAGCTGGTGGTAACTTGAAGGGAAAAAGGAAGATATGAAGATGTATGTGTTTTTGAATAGCTTGACTTTCTTTTTTCTTCTGGCTTTATCTACCAGGTGACGCTGTCTGCTTCAGAAAGAGTACCCCATTCCCACATAAAAGCACAACTGAATAATCAAAAAGCTGTATTCATCTGCCTTTGTTTTGCTTTTGTAAAAGTCATCGTATAACTAGGCTTAATCAAAGAGCGTAATACATTTCAAAACATTTTTTCCTTTTCTCACAGAAGTAGGCAATCACAGCAATTCCTGAAAATTTTACAGTTGTGGAAAATGTTAGCAGGGGCTCTGTCTGAGCTTAGGGTCAGAAGTGTAGTTGAAGGAAAACAATGAAACAAGAAACAACAAACAAAAAGACTCAAATATTAGATAAAATGGGTGTGTTAAAAGGATATGAATTGGCTAGATTTAGATCGTAGTGTTTTGAGAAACATATTGAATTTTACAAATGTTTTTCTTATGCATGTTTAATGAGTACAAGTAATCAGAGTCATTTTCAATTACAGTGGGAAGTTATGGCAAGTCTATACTATGCTTTATTTCACTAGGTGCACTGGCTTTAAAAAAAAAGGTTGGATGCAAGGAAAGCTGTATAATTTTATGAAAGAAATGAGCATGGGATGTAGCTGTATAATTTTATGAAAGAAATGAGCATGGGATGTAAACAGGCAGATTCAATCTTATCCATTGAAAACTATAGGCTAAAAATGTAACCTTCCCAACCCTAGCTCAGCTTCGCTGTTCTTTTAGAAAGCCCAGACAAAAAAGCATCTCTTTTCAGGTTGGAAAATATTTGTATTGTTAAGATTGCAGCAATTTTGTTAAAGCATTAGAATCATCTCTCTCTTTCTCTCTCTCTCTCTTTTTTATTTTTTTTAATCTTATACATTTTCTAGTACTCATTCTGTAGTTTCATGCAGTTTTAAATCCAGGGAGCGTTATTTATTTAAAAAGTTGTTTCCTAAGTTTTTTGTTTGTTTTGTTTTCTTCTACAAAAGAAGGGTTGCTTCTTTACTTTCTAAGAGGTGGCAGTGGTTAGGGATTCTTTTTACTTATTTTTTAATTACCAGTGGGGAAATCGGCATCTGAAAAGTCAGAATAGTTTTTGTTTCCTATGTGATCATCTGTTCCTGCTGTTTATGCTTCACCTGGATACCTAATCCTTTTAGCAGTGCAGAAGATTATGAAGCTACAGACAAGAGATTACGGCTCCAGGTGAGGGATAAGCAGTTGATCAAATGAATGAAGGAGAAAAAGAGATTGTTGCAATGCAAATATCCCCTACTAATTAGAGCTAGGGAGATGATTTGAGAAAAAAATATGATTAGGAGTCTCTCCATCTCTCTCTGGATATATATATATATTTTTTTTTTCATTGAGAATGCCTTGAAGTTTCCATAAGGAATTAAAGCTAGTTTAAAATACAGTTCTTCACAAGACTTGTATAGCTGTATAGTTCATATGATCCTCCTGTGCCAGCTTTGTGAGTGTTTTTCCTCTCACTTGTTGTATGTCTGTTTGTTTTAATCTTCATTTGCATCAGAATTTCACAAGGTCATGTGCTAAGCATCAGAAGGACATACATCTGCCACAGACGTATGGTCAGTATTTTCCATTGCTTTGCTCACAGTGCTAGACATCACCAGTTCATGTTACAGTTAGCATTGGATATGTTCCTGAATGAATGAGGTAACAACATGGTAAAAATCTTCCTCAGTGTTCTGTCATCCTTCTAAGATGTGAAAATTTTGTAGACTATGAGAGCAGCCAGTGCAGGCAGTTCTTCAGTAGGTTTAACAGTGGACTCTGAGAGTATTCTGGGCTCTGACCTGTCCACAAAACTGCTTTCATATCTTCTATAAAACAAAAAGTCATCTGAGGGTAGTGATAAGTTAAAAATCTTACAGTGATTCCTTTTTTCCCTATCCTATCTACTGAGAGCAAAGGCAGTTTTCTACAGATCTTTCCATGGACCTGTAGGTGCTACTGTAATGTAAATATTTACCCTGTTTCTCATTTAGTCATCTGTCTTTCCTTTACATTCTCTATGACCACAATTGGAAATTACTAGACTTTACTTTAGTTAACCCAATTTGCAAATAGTTGCAAACTAGAAAATGTAGGCTTAGTGTTAGCATAGCATGGTCATCTACAAAATAGTCACACTGTATTTTGCTCCTATATGACAGGTTTTGTTTTTTCCACTTCTCAGAAAAAAATATAATGGTAATGGAAAAGTACTTGTCTGCACATTGATGCAAATGCTGGACAGGGAATGATATGACTGGTCTAGTCTCCTGCAGCTTACCTGGTACACCTGAGAAGAAAATCCAGTTATCCTGTTCTGACCACATGCCATAAATCCTGGCTCATGCTGCTTTCACTGGTGCCAGAAGACCATATATCTCCATGCCTTTTATTTTTCTTTAAAAGAAAGAAAGAAAGAAACATTGACAACAAAAACATGTCTCCAAGCCAGTAGGTGGGGTAAGTACATTCAGAAAGGGATGATTTATTTTGTGAGCTGTGCTGCACTCTCAATAAACCTCATAAATTGCTTCCCAATATGTATGTGCAAGATTCAGCTAAAGGTAGGTAAAGGTAGTTTCACAAAACTGGCAAAAAAAAAAAAAAGCAAAAAAGCCAAAAATCTTCTCTACGTGTGGAATCATTTCTTTTGAAAAGGAATTGCCAGTTCCCAAAAGTACTTGCAATTAAAACAGAGGCTTACTAAGCATTTTCATAATATGTTTAAGAAGGGTTCTCTGTTGATTTACTTGTGACAGAAATGCTATTTTACAATCCTATTCAAGCTAACAATAAAATTGTCATGTTCTGCCCCCTAAAAAGCAGAGAACAGAGAAAAGAAATGGAAAAGATGCTTGCCTTTATGGATGATTTAGTTTTGCTGCGTAGCTAAGCGTGGTTTGTAAAAGTGTAAAAATGTGTATGACACATACAAAGTACGCCATGCTGTATTAGAGAAAATAAGAACTTGCAACATAATTAGGTGGCCTGTACATGCTAATATATTTGTCCCTGAAAAAATGTGTATGCTAACACTTGAGACAATATTTCAATCTGAGAGTTGCTCTATTCATAAGCAAATTCATTAACAAAGGTATCTGCAGTATTATATGTAATTAATTGACTGTTGCACAGTACTGTCCTTTTTCAGCTTTTTAAGTCAGCCAGTATTTATAGCAAATAAGTGCTGGTGGGGACTTTTAAGTTGTAATTAATAATTATTATGTCTCATCATTTAAAAGGCTTGTCCCATCAATATGTTGCTTCAGTTTATTGCTTGGAAGTCTTGCAATAATTAAAAGTAAAATGGTGGAAAGTAAATTAAATTCTACATCACAGAGATATTAGTGGAGAACAGTTATGTCTTGTATAATTAACAGCAAAGAACTGAAGTGTTTCTTAAAAATAAGAGCTATGATTCTGTTGAAATATGTGGTGGTCTTAAAACACAGTGTTTTAAATTAACTTTGCATCCATCACAATTAATTATGAAAGACTGCAGGTTATAATAATAATATGTAGGTCTCAGATTGCACTGGTAGATAAGCAACAGCTCTCAAGATGCTTCACAGGTGGGAAGGCATAGGAGTGAACTGAAGAAGTCACTTTTCCAAGGTCACAGCAATGCTGCAAATACATGACTAAAATCCAAACTTTTTCTTCTTTTTTTTTTTTTTTTTTTTAACAAATAGTCAGCTGTGCTTTGATCACTGATGCTGACTTCTGGTACCTCTCTATCCCCCCCATGTTAAGCATATGTGAGCCCAACTGTTTCTCATTAATTTAAATGGCATGGTAGCACAGCTGGCCATGGCATAGAGCGCTAGCTCAAAAAAGTACAAGATTTGGGAAGAGCACCTTTACTGAGATAACTTCAGTATGACTGGTAAAGCTGTGCTAACTTTTCTACCAGTTGTAACTCAGGCCCCGGAGCTGTGCATTGGTACAGGAAGGATTTTTCCAACCCTGAGAGAAAAGTCTTGAGTGGGCTCTGCAGATGGCTTCCTTGGGGCCTAGGTGCTCCTGACTCCTCCAGAAAACAGCAGCTGCAAAGCATCCCTCTGCTCATCTCCATCTCAGCCTGGATATTCACAGTTATTTCTTATTACCTTTATATGAAAATATATATATATATATATATCTTTGCAGTTTGATTAATCTAAGGTATCTTTACATAGTTACCGTTAGGAGAAAACCAGCACATTTCAGAAAGTTGAAAATATTTCACTGTGCTTGTGCGGTAGCTTCTTCCTGTGAGATAAGAGCTCATCAGTACTACTGAATAATTCGTCTGTTAATTTCATGTTTCACTTTTGTCTTTCTAAGCCTTATGTAAGGTGAGTACTGATAATCCTAAAGGCTAATTTTTCTTCACAGGCTTCCTAACGGTTACTTCATTTGCTGTACCACTTAAGCTATCGCTCCCATGGGTAGAGACGAGAAGAGAGTCAACAGCAAAGCTCGTTGATGGAGTTTTCAAGACAGTGTTCACCTTAGCCTGGTCTTTCAGAGGTTCCTGCTCATCAAAGGTAGGTTAAGGCACCAGCCGAGCCATTTTTTGTGTTAGTGTTTTGAACCTTTAATATGCTTATATGGTTTTTAATATTTAGTGTCTATAACCTCAGGGAAGTACTAGTGAGGTTACAGGCGTGCAGTCTGAGAACCTGACATACAGTTCATTCACAGTTTCCCTAGTATTTTGCCCACTTTAGAGCATTGTATATGGAGCCTGGCAACAACAGATTCTAGAAACATTATTGATATATATTTCTTGTCATGCTGCCCACTGTGTTTTTTGTGTTTTTTTTTGTTTTTTTTTACTGGAGCATGAGTAGCTAGCTTGAGAAGGCTGAGAAAGTTACCACCCTCTGCTGCA
This sequence comes from Anser anser, assembly GCF_964211835.1. NCBI lineage: Eukaryota > Metazoa > Chordata > Aves > Anseriformes > Anatidae > Anser > Anser anser. The sequence continues at coordinate 84,132,178 of NC_139720.1, read as the reverse complement.
GGATGTAAATAACCTCACTGTGAATCATCACCTACCTCTATTTATGCTGCAGTTCTGCACGCTGAGCTGTAGTGGTTCATGGGCTCCTTGATAATCGTCTAATACAGTTTTGATGCGATGGCAGGGCAAAAAATCAGCTTTGTGAGCTGTCAGAAACCGAAGTACCCTGCTTAAAAGTGAACTCCCTTATGTTACTGTTGTATTCTGCACCGAATAAATCTGCATTGCTTTTTTTTTTCCTTAGTGCCGTATTTTTTACAGAATTACTGTGGTTCTTTGAGGAGCAACATCTGAGATCATTATGACTGCTAGCAGGATGGTGGGACACAGGGAGACCATAGCATGAGTTTTCTGTCCAGCAGCATTTAGTATCTGGAGAAAGCAGGCACTGATGTTATTTCCTGTTGCTGGCTGTCATTCTGCATATAAGTTTGGCACCTCAGAGCAATTGCTTTGGATTAGAGATGGAATTGAGCATGCAAAGGAGAAATGGTACTTCCGTATATATAACAGAGAGCCTTGCAACGGCCCTTTGAACCAGCTCCTTTTTCTAGTCACTGCCTGTGAGCAGTATGCGTTTATCAGGCACGTGCAGCCCTTGGAAATAATAATAAAAAGCCAAAAATAAAACCAAAACTATATATGCTCAAGGTTGTGCAGGTCTATTCTGTGGCCTGGCTCTCTGTGTCCAAATTATGTAAGAACATTTGTTTATCCATGTAGTTATCTGTTCGTCTATGTGCCCACTCTGGTAGCCAGAAATGACCATGGTCCCTCTCTGTATAAACACAGCCAGCGACTACACAATTGTTCCTTGCTTCTGCAAGGTGCTTTATTTTTGTTTTGCTTCTTCAAGTGGCCTACTGCACAGTGAGTAGCTTAAGCTTCCATTATCTGTGAACAGCAGCAGTTATTTATATAAATGAAGTCATTGCATTTGCCTTATTGGCAGTGTAGTGGGTAGGAAATCTAATGGCCTAGTTTGCTGGAGCACTTTGGCGTTCAATTCTAGCATCGTGGGGCCTGCATCATCCATTAGCTTTTACAAGCTAGCACTATCAGTATTTATTCTGGATCTTAAATATCTTGGTTTTACTTAGGAAATACAAGATAAAACCAACAGGAGCATTTGAACATTCTGATATATTTCTTGTTTGGTTGATTTGCTTTAAAGAAGAAACAAGCTGATAGCTGAATTTTGCAGCTCATGACTTGTAGTTAATTAGCAAAATGCCCACAGATGGTTTTATGAGCTGATGGCAAAAAAGTCACAATGTTGTTAAAGGGTAAGCAGGATAATTTGTTCCTACAGAAGAGGCAAAATTTGTACATTTATTGTACATTTAATTTCTCCCTTTATGTCAATAGCAGAGGTCACCAAAATAATTGTCCATTTCTCCCCTATGTATATAAATATTTTTAAAGTAGGCATAAAGCCTTTCTCTGCTTAAGAAATGACATATGGAGATTTAGACGCTCTTCTGTTCGACGTTAACAAAACTACTGAGCTTTAAGAGTTACCTTTTATCTGTGAAAAACTAGTAATGAAATGAAATGCCTTTAATGAACCATGGATGTTATATAACTCATTTTGCAAGAAAAAAACAACTCTTATGTTTGTGCTGTATTTTTGCATCATCTTTTCCAGAAGGTATCTGCACAAATCTGTAACCACTGTCTTGTGATCCTGTTTGCTTCAGTTGTGTTCAGTCATCCAGTCCTTTCCTGCTACACTTGCAAGAGGTAACAGACATTAAATGGATATTTTACAGACTTTTAGAGAGGAAGACAAACAAATAAACAAAGAAATGATGGACAATATGTTTCTTTTGGAAATTTTCCATTCTATATTTTTATAAAAGCTTTCTTTGTGATAAATTTACTTTTGAAATATTTATATTGTGCTGATGCAGAATAACTATATTCGATGCTGTGTTCCATTAACCATTCTCACCTCAATTGTCTACAGCTTCCTCAGCCAGATCCCTTTTGCTTTAATGTATTCCATGGTTGGCTTCAGATCAGAAGTGATATTTCTGAAAGTAAATAAAATTTAGTCAGTCAATTTTTGGATTTCTCCACAGGTTTTATGTTAGGCGAGGTGTCAGGATGTCATTTAATAGATGATGTAACATGGTGGTTTTTAGATCTTAAGAAAAAGCAAAAGAGGTTTGATTTTCATAGGTTTAAAGTTCTGAACATGTTTGATTTTTCACTTGGTTTCTTTGTTAATTAATGTAAACCTGATGCCATTCTTTTTCACATTGTGAAATGAACTTACAAATGGTATTTTTCTTACCAGCTTTTAAATTTTTAGTCTCATCTAGACCTCTACCTTCAACTGAGATCAGTCATATTCCAGATAAACCTGCATTTCTGTGCTGAGTAGAAGTCTAGTTGACTACCTCCAGTGTATCCAACTACATTATAAATGTCTCTAGGTGATCAGGTGATTCTTCATACGACTTCAGAGAAGAGAAGTGCTGAAACTACCTGTGCTTCACTTTGTCAGTGTGCATAAAAAGAAGTCATTGAATTTTGATTCATATTTAGAAAACACTCCTGTGGTAGTTTCACACTAGTGAGTGGCTCAGTTCTACCACACTGCTCTCTTAGTCCCCCTCCTCAAAAGAAGAGGGGGAGAAAAAATGATGAGAAAAGGGCTCATGGGTTGAGATAAGAACACGGAGATCACTCCCCAGTTACTGTCACAGGCAAAACAAACTCAGCAAAAGGGACATTAATCTAATTTATTGCCTATTACTAACAGACTAGAGCAATGAGAACTAAAAGCAAACACCTTCCCCCCATCCACCCTCTTCTGCCTCCTCGCTCATAGCAGCACAGTTGTGGTTTAACCCAGCGGGCAGCTCAGCACCGCAGAGCCATTTGCTCACTCATCCCAGTGGGACGGGAGAGAGAATCAGAAGAAAAAAGGTAAAACTCATGTGCTGAAATAAAGACAGTTTAGTAGGACAGAAAAAGAAGTGAAAATAATATAAAAAACAAGTGATGCACAATGCAATTGCTTACCACCCTCTGACCAATGCCCAGCCGTTCCCCAAGCAGCAGTACACCCCCCTCAGCCAACGTCCCATAGTTACTGTTCAGCACAACGCCACATGGTGTGGGATATCCCTTTGGGCAGCCCGGGCCAGCTGTCCTGGCTGTGTCCCCTCCCAGCTCCTGGTGCACCCCCAGCCTCCTCGCTGGCAGGGCAGCACCAGGAGCTGGGACGTCCTTGGCTCTGTGTGAGCACTGCTCTGCCCCAGCTGAAACACTGGCTAGTTATCAGCATTATTCTCACCCTAAATCCAAAAGGCAGCACCATACCATCTACTAGAAAGACAAATAGCTCTATCCCAACCATACCAGGAGAGCCGGGGAATAGGGGTTGCGGTCAGCCTGTAACATTTCATTTCTGCCACTCCTTCACAGTCACTCTCTGCCCCTGCTCTATGTGGGGCCTTCCCACGGGATACCATCCTTCCCGAACTGAGCCTGCGGGGGCTGCCCGCAAGCAGCAGCTCTTCAAGCACTGCTCCCACATGGCTCCGTACCACGGGGTCCATCCCCCAGGAGCAAACTGCTCCAGCACGGGTCCCCCACGGGCGGCAGCTCCCCCCAGACGCCTGCTCCTGCGTGGGCTCCTCTCCACAGGCTGCAGCTCCGGCCCGGGGCCTGCTCCTGCAGGGGCTCTCCATGGGCCGCAGCCTCCTCCAGGCCACCTCCACCTGGTCCACCGGGGGCTCCTCCACGGGCTGCAGCGTGGAGATCTGCTCCGTGTGGGACCCATGGGCTGCAGGGGGACAGCCTGCTCCACCAGGGGCCTCTCCACAGGCCGCAGGGGAACTGCTGCTCCATGCCTGGAGCACCTCCTGCCCTCCTGCTGCACTGACCTTGGGGGCTGCAGGGCTGGTTCTCACTCCTCACTCTCCCAGCTGCTGTTGCACAGCAGTTCCCCCCCCCCCTCCCCCCCCCCGTTTTAAATCTCTCCCAGAGGCCCAACCAGCCTTGCTCCCTGCTCTGGCCAGTGGCAGGTCCCTTTTGGAGCCAGCTGGAGCTGGCTCTGACATGACAAGGGGCAGCTGCTGGGCTCTGCTCACAGAGGCCATTCCTGCAGCCGCCTGCTACCAAACCCTTGCCACGTAAACCCATTACAATTTCAGACAACACCAACAGGGTATATATGTGTATGTATATATACATGTGCATATATTTACATATGTGTGTGCATATATATATATATATATGGATACATAGTAGAAGTGTGGGTCCAGATTTTTTTGAGCATAAATTTGTTTTAGGAATGTTTTGGTTTCTTTAAAAATGACTGCGCTTGTTTAAAGGTAACCACATTTAGAATCAACAATGCCCATCCTAATGTTTCAGTTGGCTTCAATTGCCAATATGTTGATTGGGAGTTGTGTCCTATGAGTCCAGATTGGTTCATAGGTTTGAATAAGTAAAACGGATCTCAGTTTCAGAAATCAGTCATGAAGTAATCTGGAAATTAAATAACTATACCTGGTTTTGCCCTTGATGAGATATTTTCCTGTTGTGTAGGCAGAGGAAAGAAGCTCCTCATAATAAGCTAGAAGGAGCAGAGAGAATCAAGTACTTTCAATAGTATTAAGTCCCTCAACACTAATCCTTTAAGCACCCTCCAGCAGACTAGGAAGTTGATCTAACCTTTGCTGTCAGTACCTATCACCTAACCTTGCACGCTGCAAATGAATCATCTGAGCAGGGACAGTGTTGCAAACTCTTTCCATTTATTTGAAATTCTTGCAGTATTTGCTGTCTTATTCCAGTTTCATAGTTGTATGTTAGTACTTGAAAATCTGTAATAAGGGTTGCTTTTTTCTTTTTTTTTAATCTGTAGTCTTTGCTCTTAAAGAGGAAAAACTTAAAAAATGTGAAATATTTCTGCACTATTTACAAAATATTTTTAGAGATTATTATTGCAAACCAAGCTCTTGGAATTTTTGGATGATTTGGAATTATCAGTACTAGAGGAAATCTGCATCTCCATTGATTTCCTTCCCAAAACTTAAAGATTCCTTGCTTCACAGTCCACTAAATTGTTTTGCATCCTACCTAAACTGCTCTAAAATTAGAAGGATAGAAAGGCTGAGATACAGCAATGAGAATGTTGGCAGTTCTCCTCCACCTCCTCTGCAGAGCCAAAAGCAAAAGCTCTTTAATCTTACTGTGATAAATGTGATTGCTACTATTTTGTGTACACCAGAGTGTGTGTTACAGGTTATCTGGAGTCATGTTGCTTCTCCAGTTCTGATCAGACTTTGAGACATAACCTGTAAAACACAAAAGCTTGTAAAATGGAGCCCAAATACAAGAGTGCCAAGCACAAAATGACAGTCTTGATGCTGAAAGGCCTGTGGATGCATACACGTTTTCTTATTGGACCATTCAAAGTAGCTACAATTTTTCATCTTTGAGTGTGGCCACGCTTCCTGGTTTTTATGATGAAAGTATTGAGTTATCTGGGCTGATTAGATTCCATTGTATGATAAGTGGGGCTGGAGGAAGAGGAGGAGGGAGTACTGAGAAGGTTCCCCAGACCTGGTACATGCCCATTGCATAATAACGTTAAGGTCAGAGCTTGAATTGACCCTCTGCCCAAGGAATGCAGACCCTCACATGTCCTTTTCCATGAAAAGATCCTAACTGTAAAGTGAGGGGTGACATTGGCCAGTCTTTAAAAAACAGTGAAGGATTACTTGGTCCAGAAAAAAAATCCTGCAGGAGGAAGTTTCCCTCCATAGTCCCATGATAAGGGGCATTCCCCAGGCAGAGGGAGGACGGAAGATTGATCCATACTTCCTGAATCAAGTTCAAAGCCCAGTGGAATCCTAATTACTGTGCTGCTATGACACATTTGTCATTAATTGTCCCTATGCACTGTCTCCACTGAGTGTTTCACAAGACAAGCAGCAAGCTGAGAATGCCAGCCCTGTCACTGCAGTCCTGATCTAGAGAGGGGCTAAGGCATGGTGATGCTTATTCATTTTGTCCATGAACAAAATGGAGTGCTCCTGGGTTGCTGTCATAAAGAAAAGAAAAATAGTGGCACAAGTTCCACTTCTGTTTCTAGCTGATTTTAAGAGGAAAAGTGTAAGCTGCCAGTGTGTGCTCAAAAAGTTCACAAGTCCAGCAGGACTGTAGAACCTGATTTCAGAAAAACTACTTAGATTGCATAGAGTTGCCTGAGGAAGATGAAATTTTAGGCACTTCTCTTCCACATTTCCTTCCAGCTGGTTTAGATGACCTTTGGATTATATGGAAACTGAGTGCTTAAAATAGGGCTTTTGTAAATTCTGTGGAGGGATGTGTACGTCAAAAAGCCAGCCATCACCATGCTTTAGTCCTGTCTAGATTTGGACTGCAGTGACAATGCTGGCATTCTCAGCTTGCTTTTTGTCTTGTGAATTATTTTAGTAGAGCCAGTGGATAAGAAGGAGTAATTATGGAGGTGTCATAGCAGCACCACAATTAGTATTGCATTGAGCTGTGCAGTTAAATTTTATGCCTAATGCTCCCCTGCTGTCCCCCATCAGCATACTACATTTGAAGTACAGCTACAATTAAACCATCATAAAACAGAGTACACAACTAGACAAAATGATTAAAAGGAGCCTGAAACCACGTGTTGTGAGAGAGGAATGACTTTCTCATGACATTGGTTGCACTTGCTATAGTTAGTAGACTTCCAAGCACTTCAATTTGGTGATTTCCCCCTCTCTCCCTCTACCAATACTACAGAATGTGTCACCTTGGGCCCTATTATTTGTCCGACTGCAACAAAGCCTCATCCAGTATGATACAGAAGGACTATAAATAATCTTGGCTCTGTGTATGCTTGAATAGTTCAACATGCCTGAGATGCCTAGGCACAGTTTGTGAACACAGCTATATAATAATCTGTGGGATATAAAGCCAGTTCTGTTTTTGAAATTTACATTGGGCTTTGCTTTCTTTAGCTTGGATATTCACATCAACGCTGTTTTGCAGGAAGCAGGCAAAACATGAATGAAAAGTCCCACTGGGCTGTTGAAGACTGGAACACCTGCAAAAATTTGCGGCAATAACCCCAGGGTATTTTTGACTTGTTCTATATAGCATTTGTTCATTTCCCTTCTCCTATGGTATTCTGAATAAGGCACTCAGTATCATCCACCCACTAGAATAGAGGCAGAGAGAACATATATGGCTTAATTCGGGGCATTAAAAAACAAAGCATAACACCTGTGTACTTACTGGATCAAACATAATTATCCAATGATTCAGTCTTCTGGGGTACATTTTCAAATCTACTGATCTCACAACTACGTTCCTGAACAAAGCATGTAGAGTTGCAGACATGCCCCAGAGCAATGCTTGTTAGGTAGCTTGGAGTGGGTCGGGATCTATAATCCAGGTAAATATTGGGGAGCTGCCTGGGACAGAGGTGGAAAGGCTTTGCCCATTGTCTTTTTTTTCCAGGCACTTAGGACTTTGCAGAAAGAGGAAGGAAGCAGCATGGAGGCTGAGAGCAAGGAGTACAACATCTGACTGAGGAGGAGACTTAAGATGTGTGGAGGTGAAAAAGCAAGCTCTGAAAGCCAAATCAATTGCAGAAAAGGCAAGTTGTCTTTTGTCTCATGGTCTGGAAACAGTCGGGAAGTGGTTGAGTGCAACCTTCAGTCTACCTGCACTGGTGAGGGCCTGAAAACAGTGCAGGCATGCAGGAACCAGCTCAGACCTTGCACCATTCAGTTGGAGGGTATAAGCTGACTCCACATCCCAAGTAATGTGCCCTAGAGACCTTCTGCCTGCATTGATTTTCTGTCACTCAGCCCCAGATATCTGTAATCTTGGATGAAAGGGAGATGAACCATACAGTAATCACATTGGGTCCAGTTCTCATGTGCCGAATTAGCACAGAAAAGTCTTAGTTCACATATACATATATGAACTTAAAGTGAGAGATTATCACTTGTCTGATGGCCATGACAGTCATCATCTTGCTGACTTGTCTCTTTTCAAGACAGCTTGCCTTTCTGCTAGGATCTGATTCTGTGAAACATATAGCACTGTTATAGCCAAATGCAAGTTATTTGGCTTCATGTAGCAGTAACAGAGAGCCTGTGTTATATAGAAATTTGTATTCACCTACCTAATGATACCTATATTTGGCAGTCTACTACAAATTAATGCAACATCCTGGTGTAATGCTGCACAGGGATCCTAGAGTCAAGTTGCCATTTTGCTTATTAGATTCTTTGCTTGTAAAACCATTCAGATCCCTACCAGATAAGCCCTTCAAACTTACTGAAGTTCTTATTTATAAAGACCTTAATGACTTCAAGAGGAAGACAGGTTACTACAACTTTTGCATGTGTCCTGTTCCAGAAAATATTTTATTGCTTGAAAATGCTATTGCTTTTATTTCCCCTAGAGCCTGCAATGCAATTCAGACAGAGAAATATATTTTATTCTGGGAACTTCGGTAATAAATGGAATGTTACTTATTCTATTTTCTCTACACTTTGCACTACAAAAACATGAATATCTTTTAATAACTCATTAAACTGACAGTCATTACAGTAGATTAATTCAAAAACATTGGTGAGAGCACTGTAAACTGTGCACTGAGGCCAAAATGTCTGTAACCATAAAAGTTTACTAAAGTATGCCATCTAGAGGTCTTTGACGGAGCAAAAATAACACTTTAGGGTCTTCAGAGAAACGCTACGGTAGTATTGCTCTCTGTGTTGTCTTAGCTGTACATAATCCTAGTTAAAACTTTCTGCATGAAACTGGGAATGTGTACATGTTTTGGCTGGTGGCAGGGAATAAGCTGAGGTTAGTTTAATCATTTTTCTAATCTGAAAAAGCAATTTAAAATGGACTTACAGTTTATGGTTTAGAATTGTTATCTTCTATACGTATAGCAAGACTTTCAGTTTTTATTCACTTCATCTTTTTGATGTAGAACATAAAAAGACTTTTCAAATGCTAATGTATGATAAATAATAACATCATCTTTACAGTAAAGAAAAGTAAATGAGTCTAAAGACAGTGGTAAATGTCCTCTTGTGACTATAGGTGATCAAAACTATCTGTGAAGAATGAGTGCACAGTAATGATTTGTGTTCCTAGAGGCTGCCTGTGCTTTAACAGATGCTAAAAAAAAGCTTTATAATTTTGAAAGCAAAGAAAATTCTTGAAAATAAAATAAAATGGAGTAGCAGAAATAGTGTTCATGAAGTTCACTCTGCAGAAAGGATTTCTGTAACAGGACTGCAAGATAAAAACAGATCTTCTAACATCCACTTTTTCTTTTAATCTTGTTTTTCATGGGCTGAGGATTTAAAACGGTACAAAAGTGTGCACATCTGATTTTTCTGTGTGTAAGTTTAAAAGATAGGCAGGTACAGGTTTGTTCCATTTACATCTTTATTTTCAGAGTAGCCTGGAAGCCAGAAGTCCCAAGAGGAACTTCCCCATTTAAACACAGAGGTTGTACAGAGGTGTGCAGAGATTTGTCTCCAGCAACTCTGAACTTTGATTCAAGTTCTAGATGTGACTATTTATGTGAACTGCTTTTTTTTGTTGTTTTTCCTTCCCCTGAAGAAAAAACTGAATGAAAAGACTGCTAGTGAAAGGATTTTTTTTTTCCGTTTCCTCTTTTATTTGTCACTTTCTGACATCACTATAAATGTAGTGGAGTACACCTGTTATTGAGAAAGGACTAAATATTATTCTGATAGTAAATGTAGAGTCTGTGCTGGAAATCTTAGCTGAGATATAAGGAGGATTCCTCAGTGTGGCTTTGTAGAGATGAAAAAAAAAAGGGGGGGGGAAAGAAAGAAAAGAAAAAAAAACTTCAGCACTTTTTGGAGGATCAAAAGTAGCAGGGAAGAAATTGCGGTATTGTTTTTTAAGCCTAGATTTCCCTCAGGAGAAAACTCAGTTTGAGACACTAAGGAATAAATCAGAGAGAAGCTTGGATCTCCAGGAAGCTATGTGGCTTTCTGAAAGTGGAAGCTGGATTTTATCCTTCCCTACTGAAGAAAGAAGCCAGTCTGCCTTGTTGATGTTGTAATGAAACATAAAATCAGCTGAGATTGTATTTATGTATGGGTTTCCTTTTTTAGAACCATTCTCTTATGTTTTGCTTCATTTATTACTTCAGCAGGCTAGTCTTACAAAAGCTGCTGGTCACAGGTTGCTAGGAGCAGCTGGCACAGAGGTGATGTGCAAGAGGCAGAGAGCTGTGTTAAGCCTCTGGTGGAATTACGCTTCTTGTGTGCACTTAAGGAACTCATAAAGAACAGAGCTGCAACCAGCTCCATAACCTAGATAGTGATATTAACCAGTAATTAAAACTTGATTCTCATCCTTCCCCACCTTTCCCTCCACTGTTCCTCACATGCCTTTAAAAATAGCCTAGAATATCTGTTATGAATATTAACTTTTCTGTTGCTTTAGAGACATGCAACATGCAGTGGTGAATTAATAATTAAAATCAGGAAACAAAGAGCAGAAACACTCAAGGGAGTCAGCAGCAATAATGTTATTAAAACAGTCAATTTAAGAGTCAGAATTTCTCAAATAATTTAAATGTTAACTTTTAAGATGACCTATAAAAGATCAAACAACATATAAATCATCAGCTACCACACCACTTTTTTGCATAATTGGTAGTTTATAATTAGCCTGTTTTTTCTGTTTCTGTGTTTCCAGATCCAGTGAAGCCTCATGAACTCAGATATCTTCTTAAAGGTGGAGGACACAAATAAATGAGATTTGGACACTCCAAGTAATACATACATCGCAATCAGAGGAGAAGAGGTGAGGAAAAAAAAAGGTAAATGATTAGATGCTAAGTTCTGTGTAGTCACAGTTAGGTTTTTACACATAATCAGATCTGCTATAGTACAAAGATAGTCTGAGTCTCTCTGCACTGTATTATCAGCAGTGGTATACTTAATGAAAGATAGGTAGGTTGTGTAAGCACTTTTGGGAATTGCTAGCTTTGTTCCAGAACTGTGGTTTTTCTTTTTTAACCCAAACATTTTTTTTGTTCCGTTTTTGGTGTTGCACACAGTTTCCTTCTCTCTTAACTGTTTGTGAGAGCACCTTTGTCTCATCCCTACTGGTGTTCCCCTGTAACGAACCATTTTCCAATCCTCTTCCTGCTTTTGCCCTTGTATAAAGCACCCAAGGCCCTTCAGACCCTGCAAAAATCTCCTATGGGACATGCATGTCACACAATGCACTCCCAACATGGCTAAAGTTGCTTTAATCTTACTGCATGCTTCTGACTTTTGTAAGGTAAATGGGAAGGTCTGAGCCAGGCCTTTCCTCCATTCTAGCTCTGAAGCTGCATGTATGATACTTCCTGGTGACAGCTCAGAGAGAGAGACAGTTGGTGTTAGTTTTCCTTTTTCTTTTTTTTTTTTTCTTTTTTCCTTTAATCCTGATACAGAGGTCACTATCAAAACATTTTTTCTCTCTTCAGTTTTCGAGCTGCTGCTGCTTTGAATACCTACTTGTGCTGAGAGGCCACTAGATATGCTTCAGAGGAAGCCTGCCAAAATTTCAGAACCCTGCTGCTTCTCCTTGAGGGCAGACCACCCTCTTAGATATTGATCATAATAATAAAGAGTTGCTATCATTAATCATGGCTAACAATGGGAAACACATTAAATCTTGGGGATCTGAACCTAAAAGCATTTAATGCAGTGAATTTTATTCCACAAATGTTATACAAGGAGTTCTTGTATCTTCTCCCACAACATCTCATTCTGGGTACCCACAGAAACAAGAAACCAGAGGAGACGTGTTTCACAAGGAACCTCTGAAGCATTTATGAATGTTTTAAAACTGTAGGAATGTTCATTAGAAGTACAGAAAATTGCTTATTCATCAGTTGAAAGGTATTTCCTCTGCCTTTTACCCCGTTCAAATGGTCTTGCTGTTGTCATGTTGATTAAAAGTAACAATCCATTTTCTTACTTGAGTTCAGTCCCTAGTAGTAGAAACATGACAGGCAGTGGTAAGCTGCGTTTTGTCTAGGGCTTTTCTAATTGGGACTCTGCCTGTGTGCTAGAGGTCCTTTTGATTATCAGCACTCCAGGAAGAAAGCTTGATTTAAATCACCACCTTGGAATTAAAATGCGTATATATGGGGGGAAATGGTTTTTAAGTAGTTTGATTTTTATAAAAATTTATAATGGGGAAAAGAAAAACTTTGAAAGTTTGCATTTCTTTCTCCCTCTCATTATTTGTGCGGTTAATCTGCTGGTAAAAGTATTAGGGCTCTAAACTCTAATCTTTAAAGTTTAAGGCATGATGTCTTTTCCCACTGCCATACCAAGCCTGTTAATTATATATGTTGCAGTAGCATCCAGAAGCCGGTATCAGGATCAAAACCTTGTAATCACAGAATCACAGAATCATCTAGGTTGGAAGAGACCTCCAAGATCATCTAGTCCAACCTCTGCCCTAACACTAACAAGACCTCCACTAAACCATATCACTAAGGGCTACATCTAAACGTCTTTTAAAGACCTCCAGGGATGGCGACTCAACCACCTCCCTGGGCAGTCCATTCCAATGCCTAACAACCCTTTCAGTAAAGAAGTTCTTCCTAACATCCAACCTAAACCTCCCCTGGCGCAACTTTCGCCCATTCCCCCTTGTCCTGTCACCAGGCACGTGGGAGAACAGACCAACCCCCACCTCTCTACAGCCTCCCTTAAGGTACCTATAAAGAACAATAAGGTCTCCCCTGAGCCTCCTGTTCTCCAGGCTGAACAACCCCAGCTCCCTCAGCCGCTCCTCGTAAGACTTGTTCTCCAGACCCCTCACCAGCTTGGTCGCCCTTCTCTGGACTCTCTCGAACACCTCCATGTCCTTCTTGTAGCGACGGGCCCAAAACTGAACACAGTACTCGAGGTGCGGCCTCACCAGAGCCGAGTACAGGGGGACAATCACCTCCCTAGACCTGCTGGCCACACTGCTTCTTATACAAGCCAGGATGCTGTTGGCCTTCCTGGCCACCTGAGCACACTGCTGGCTCATATTCAGCCGACTATCAACCAGTATTCCCAGGTCCTTCTCTGCCAGGTCCTTCTCTGCTTTCCAACCACTCATCTCCCAGCCTGTAGCGCTGCTTGGGGTTGTTACGCCCCAGATGTAGGACCCAGCACTTGGCCTTGTTGAACTTCATACAGTTGACCTCAGCCCATCGGTCCAGCCTATCCAGATCCTCCTGCAGAGCCTTCCTTCCCTCGAGCAGATCGACACACGCACCTAACTTGGTGTCATCTGCAAACTTACCGAGGGTGCACTCGATCCCCTCATCCAGGTCATCGATATTGAAGAGGACTGACCCCAGCACTGAGCCCTGGGGGACTCCACTAGTAACTGGCCTCCAACTGGATTTGGCTCCATTCACCACTACTCTTTGGGCCCGGCCATCCAGCCAGTTTTTAACCCAACGAAGCGTACGCAAGTCCAAGCCACAAGCAGCCATTTTTTTGAGGAGAATGCTGTGGGAAACGGTGTCAAAAGCCTTACTGAAGTCAAGGTAGACCACATCCACAGCCTTCCACTCATCCACCAAGTGCGTCACTTGGTCATAGAAGGAGATCAGGTTCGTCAAGCAGGACCTACCTTTCATAAACCCATGCTGACTGGGCCTGATCACCTGGTTGCCCTGCAAGTGCCGCGTGATGACAGTCAAGATAATCTGCTCCATGATCTTCCCTGGCACTGAGGTCAAACTAACAGACCTATAGTTCCCCGGGTCTACCCTCCGACCCTTCTTGTAGATGGGCGTCACGTTTGCTAGCCGCCAGTCGACTGGAACCTCCCCCGATAGCCAGGACTGCCAATAAATGATGGAAAGCGGCTTGGCCAGCTCCTCCGCCAGTTCGCTCAGTACCCTCGGGTGGATCCCATCCGGCCCCACCGACTTGCGTACATCCAAGTGCTGTAGCAGGTCGCCAACCATTTCCTCATGGATAGTGAGGGCCACATCCTGCTCCCCATCCCCTTCCACCAGCTCAGGGTACCAGGTATCCAGAGAATAACTGGTCTTGCCGCTAAAGACTGAGGCAAAGAAGGCACTGAGCACCTCAGCCTTTTCCTCATCTTTTGTAACTAAGTTTCCCCCCGCATCCAGTAAAGGATGGAGATTCTCCTTAGTCCTCCTTTTTGTGTTGATGTATTTGTAAAAACGTTTTTTGTTATCTTTAACGGCAGTAGCCAGATTGAGCTCCAGACGAGCTTTGGCCGTTCTAATTTTGTCCCTGCACAGCCTCGCAACATCCTTATAGTCCTCTTGAGTAGCCCGCCCTCTTCTCCAAAGATTATAAACCCTCCTTTTTCTCCTAAGCTCAAGCCACAACTCTCTGTTCAGCCAGGCCGGTCTTCTTCCACGCCGGCTCGTCTTTGGGCACATGGGGACAGACCCCTCCTGAGCCATTAAGATTTCCTTCTTGAAGAGTGCCCAGCCTTCCTGGACTCCTTTACCCTTCAGAACCTCCTCCCAAGGGACTCTGCCAACCAGTGTCCTGAACAGCTCAAAGTCAGCCCTCCGGAAGTCCAAGACAGTGGTTTTACTCGTCCCCTTCCTGACTTCGCCAAGAATAGAGAACTGAACCATTTCGTGGTCACTCTGCCCAATACAGCTCTCGACCACCACAACTCCCACCAGTCCGTCACTGTTTGTGAACAGAAGGTCTAGCGGGGCACCTTCCCTGGTAGGCTCTCTAACCAGCTGTGTCAGGAAGCTATCTTCCACGTTCTCCAGAAACCTCCTAGACTGTTTTCTCTGGGCTGTGTTGTGCTTCCAGGATATGTCTGGGAAGTTGAAGTCCCCCACGAGAACAAGCGCTGACGATTTCGCGGCTTCTGCCAGCTGCCTGTAGAACTCCTCATCAGTCTCCTCATCTTGGTTTGGCGGTCTATAACAGACCCCCACCAGGATGCTTGCCTTGTTGGCCTTCCCTCTGATCCTAACCCATAGGGACTCAACCTTATCATTCCCAGCCTCAAGTTCCTCAACATCAAGACACCCTCTAATATAGAGAGCCACACCACCACCCGTTCTGTGCTGCCTGTCCCTTCTGAAGAGCCTATAGCCAGACATTGCAGCACTCCAGTCATGAGAGTGGTCCCACCACGTTTCCGTGACGGCAACCAAGTCATAGCCTTCCCGCTGCACGATGGCTTCCAGCTCCTCTTGTTTGTTACCCATGCTGCATGCATTAGTGTAGATGCACTTCAGCTGGGCCATTGCCTTCTCCCCTGGCCTTGCCATTGTTCCCCCTGTTACAGCTCCAACAACCCTAATTTCAGCCCCATCCCCCTTCTTTCCTAGTTTAAAGCCCTCTCAATGAGCCCTGCCAGCTCCTGGGCTAGGATCCATTTTCCCCTTAGAGATAGGGACCCGTCTGCGGTCACCAGGCTGGGTGCCGAGTAAAGCACCCCATGGTCAAAAAACTCAAAATTTCTGTGTTGGCACCAGCCTCTGAACCACATGTTAATCAGGTGGGCTTTCCATGTCCTGTCGGTACCCCTCCCTGCCACTGCAGGGATAGATGAAAACACCACTTGTACTCCCGCTCCATCCACTAACCGTCCCAGTCCCCTAAAGTCCCGTTTGATAGCGTTCAGGCTTCTCTCTTCAGTATCATCACTGCCAGCCTGGACTATCAAAAGAGAGTAGTAGTCAGAAGGGCGAACCAGGTTAGGAAGCTTCCTGGCAACATCCCTGACCCTGGCCCCAGGGAGGCAGCAGACTTCCCTACGGGTAGGGTCAGGCCGACAAATAGGGCCCTCTGTTCCCCTGAGAAGGGAGTCACCTACTACGATCACCCTTCTGTCTTTCTTGGTGGAGGCAGTCTTGAGGGGTGGAGTCAGCTTCCTTGCCCTAGGTATCCTCCTGGGTAGACTTTCTACCTCGTCCTCACCCACCAGTCTCTCAAGCTCCAGGGCCTCAAATCTGTTGTGTAAGGGCACCTGGGAAGGTGGGGCCGGTAGGGGGGGGGGGCATTGCCTGCGAGGTCGAGCAGGGACCTGTCTCCATCCCTCCTTAACTCCTAGGTCCCCTCCCTCTGCCCAAGAGCGACAGGGCAGGGGGTCCATCCCCATTTGGGGCGTCTCACCCCGGCACCTCTCCTTCAGGCCCTGCAGGGAGTCACTCCACCAGTCTATCTCCCGCTCACACTCCCTGATAGCCCTCAACCTATCCACCTCCTCTTTGAGTTCTGCCACTAGGCAGATCAGGTCATCCACCTGCTCACACCTCACACACACGGTGCCTCTGCCTCCTTCAGATGGCAGCAACAGGCTCAGACAGTCCCTGCACCCAGAGACCTGAACTGCCACATTGTTGAGCAGGCGGTCAGTCTGGGTGGCCACAGACTTTCTAGAGAGAGCGCTCTGCCTGGTGAAGACCAGCGCAGCCTAGCTAGCAGTCGACAGCCGTTAAAGGTGTTGTTCTTATGGGCAGGGGGGGAAACTCTGCCCTCTCCGCCCTTCCTGCTCGCCCTGCCTGCGCAAACTGCCGCGCCCCACCCTTCTGACGCGCCACGCCCTGTTTGCTCGCCCTGGTCGCCGCGCTCCTGGTCGCTCACACTCCCTAGGGGCTGCTTTTGAACGGCCGGGGAGGGGGCACTGCTGGCTCCGCCTACGCCTCGTCAGCCTCCCTCGCGGGGGTTGCCGGGTCCTGGCGGCTCCGTCGAGTGGCGTCGATGCCGGAAAAAAGAGCCCTGCCTGTCTGGATCCCCCGCTCCGCTGCAGAACGCGTCTGCCCTGGAGCCAATCGCCTCGGCAAGTCAAATGCACTTTGCTATGCACTGAAATAGAAAGACATCTTTTCCCTCACCACTGCTCCCTCCCTTGCCTGAGATTTTTCAATCATCATTTCGTAGCAGCAGGCTCTGAACTTCCCTGAGCTCACCATGTGGTACCTGCCATGGAAGGAAAAACGCGTTACTCGATTCATTTTAGAAATGATTTTTCGATACGTCAAGATAAAAGGGCCTGGGGATATAAACAAGCTTGGAAATATTTCAAGATCAGGTAGACATAATTAGAACATAGACTGTTGATTAGATTGTTTCATTTCACAACAATGTGAATTTAATCACGTTGGAAATTGGTTACGGGATTTCTTGTGGAGATTAGATATTTCTATCGCATTTTAGCCTCCTTTAATTACACAAATAAATACTGGTTGTTTACTCTCTTGGTTTTTTTTTTCTTTAACTTACTTTTTCCCTGACAGTGTGTGGCAGTAACTAGGCCTGCCACTCAGCAGCATGTGAGACCTCCTCGCAGTGCCTGTTGGGGAAGGCTGCTGCCCTCCTTCTTCCACACAATGATCGCTCCGCTACTAGCTCCCTGATTCCTCCCCCCCCCCCGACCAGAGATCTGGTCCCTTCAGTTTGAAACACTGACACCACAGCAGAAGTCACTGTGTCCAGTTCAGGCTATTCAGAAGTGCCATTCTGGGGCAAAAATAAGGAGAGTGTCTTGATGCCTGAAATACTCAATGTACGCAGAGGCTTCAGCTGCAACATGGTGCACTACAAGGGCCTGAGCTAGGCCTGGCTGCCAGAGTGCCCTTCCAGCGCAACAAGCTGGTCTGCAGAGATGCCCCAGGAGTTGAATTGTCACGCGAGTGTGACAAGGGCACCTGAGTTTAGAAGGCCTGCCACCATGCCATGCATCGGCGGCAGAGGCAGCTCTGGCTCCTCTGCACCTGGTGATGGTCACATCTGTTCCCCTGTGCAGGTGCATCAGAAACAGCCTGGCCAGCAGGACTAGGAAAGTGATTGTCCCCTCGTTCGTGGCACTGGTGAGACCACACCTCAGGTATTGTGTTCAGTTTTGGGCCCCTCACTACAAGGATATCGAGTTCATTGAGCATGGCAGAGGGAGCAATAAAGCTGGTGAAGAGACTAGAAAATGAGGCTTATGAAGAGCGTCTGAGGGAACTGAGGCTGTTTAGTTTGGAGAAGAGGAATCTGAGGGGAAACCTCATTGGTCTCCACAACTACCCGAAAGGAGGTTGTAGTGCGGAGGGTGCCAGTCTCTTTTCTCAGGTGATGAAGTGACCGAGTGTGAGGAAACTGTCTCAGGTTGCACCAAAGGAGGTTTAGATTGGATGTTAAGAAGAACTTCTTCAAGGAGAGGGTGGTCAAGCATTGGAACGGGCTGCCCAGGTAAGTGGTGGAGTCCCCATCCCTGGAGGTATTTAAGAGACATGTGGACATAGCACCAAGGGACATGGTTTAGCGAAGGACTCAGAAGGTCACATTGATGGTTAGTCTTGACCTTGAAAGTCTTTTCCAGTCTAGATGATTCTATGATTCTATGAGGCTACAGCCGCCCTGAAGGAAAAGAAGTCACCCTCCTTGGCAGTGTGCACTAGCTTCCTACTGTTTTCTGCGTCACTCCTGCTGTGCATTGTACTGCTGGCTCCTTGGCGACGTGGCACAGTGGTCCTCTGCCTTTACAGCCACAGAACAGCACATGTGGCGATAAGCAGTGGCTGGCTTATGAAAGCCCACCTGGAGTGCCTTCCTGCAATCCAGGTTTTATATCTGGGACGTACCAAAGTCAAACTAGCTGCAACGTCAATGTTTCTCCTAGGCTTCTGCATGCAGTTTGAATCCTCATTATCATTCAGTATGACAGAGGAAGCTTATAAAGTTGCAGGAGACTGAATGCGCTAAGGCCTGATAATCTTACAGGAAAACAAATTTGTTGATTTCCTATGAGCTTCCCACATCTTGTGCCTCTTAGGTCAGCTTCATGCACAGTTTTAGTCAAATTCACATGCTGCCTGGACTAACAGCCTTGTACAAATTATATGTCATCTCGTCAGTCCATACACTCACCAGATGCCACTAGTAAGGCTTTGATAGTATCTACCCTTCCGTAACTATTTCCTGATTACAAAGCTTTTTATGTTTTTTCCTTTTTTTTTTTTCTTTTTTTTTTTTTTCCCTGTAGTTCCACCCCAATGTATGAAATACATCTTTGGTGACACAGGTCTGCAAGCAGTCTGCTTCAAAACTGCAGGTACATTTTACCTTACGGGCAGGTGGCATAATTTCCAAAATGTAACATAACATTAAGAAATGGATAACCTGCTGCAGGATTTTATATGATTAAGGTTTACAAACTCTGCATTTACCTGTGAGACTCAATTTGATAAAGTAGACTTTAAATAAAGTGTTTTTAACAGAACTTTTTTACTGCAACAGAAGTCTGTTAAACTTAGGATGGAATGAGCAAGCTTTCTGAATGCCATCCAATGTGAATAATTTCATATAAAAGCCTAGGACATGTTAAAAGCTGTTATCTCCATGTGTACATAACCAGACAGCAATATCGTCATCTTGAGCATTTTTTGCAGGTAAGGGAGACTAGTATAACAGCGCTAAAGGTTTTTGTGTCTCCTCCTTCTATGGATTGATTTTGAAAACTTGATTCTAATGTGCACACTGCAGGAGAATCTGTTCTTAAAAACATTTAATATGATGAAGAAACAAAGGAAAAATTGTGAGAAGGAAATGTAACAATAAATTATGATATGGAGAAGACAATGTTGATGAGAAGTAAAAAAAAAAAAAGACAAAAGTAGAAAAGACAGTAGAAAGATAAGGAGAATATTCAAACGTAAATTCAAAACATAAGAACTATAGAGCCAATTAGAGGAGACTTTAACAATGAAATCAAAATTTTGATGAGTCATTTAAAGAGATTAATAGATAACATGGTCACATGGTCATCATTGTTTTAATCTTTTTTGTTGTCTGTTGGCTATTGATGACTGTTCAGTCTTGCTTCTTCTTTTTTTTTTCTTTTTTTTTAATTGAAGGTTTTCCATGGCAATACTGTATTCCTTTTAACCAAACTACTATTCCCTTGGTCACCAATAGCTCCCGAAACATCATTAAAACTTTCTGTAACTCACAAACCTGTCTCTTGCAAGTATAGTTGCCTCACAGAAACAGTGGTCTGAAATTCCCAGAGGAAATGCCTCGTGTGGTCAAGTGGGCTTTGTGAACCAAATAAAATAGTTTGAGGTTCAGAAAATCTCCATCTTAACAGTGTCCCCAACTCCTAGTTTATCTGGGATTTGAAGAAACCAGTCAGGCAAAGCAGTTCAAACCTGATGCTGGAGACACTGTAAAATTTTAACATAAAAAGGAGATGCATTTCTCTATGCCCCAGTGAATACCAAAACATATTCAATACCACCGAGTTAATGTAAATGTGACAAACCAGTTTTAGTATAACATTCTATATTATCTCTTTGCATACTATCTAGCATTTTTTCTGCAGTGCAATTTATAAAGGCAAAAAAAAAACACAAATAAGAATGAGGATAAGGTGGAGGCATTTAATGCCCGCTTCCCCACAGTATTTAATAATAATGACAAATCTTTAGCTGCCCAAACCTTGGAGTTGGGGGACCATGACAGGGGGAGTAGTGATTTTCCATCTCTGGCCACCAAAATTGTAAGGGAAGCCCATGGGACCTGATGGGGATTCACCCCAGAGTGCTGAAGGAGTTAGGAAATGTTATAGCTGAACCGCTCTCTGCAATTTATTAATGTCATAGGAGTCTAGGGACATCCCTGCTGACTGGAAACTAGCCAACATTATACTCATCTACAAAAAGGGCGTGAGAGAAGACCCAAGAAGCTACAGACCTGTTAGTCTAACCTCAGTCTCTGGAAAAGTTATGGAGAAGATTGTCCTGGGGGTTGTTGAAAGGCAGTTAAAGAACAAAGTCATTATCAGCCATAATTCATCAAGGGAAAGTCCTGCTTTAGTAATTTGATCTCTTTCTAGGATAAGCTCACCTGTTTGGTGGATGAAGGGAAGGCAGCAGATGTAATCTTTCTGAATTTTAGTAAGGCCTTTCGTACTGTCCCTCACAGCATCCTTCTGGACAAATTGTCCAACTGTGAGATAAACAAGTTCATGCTACACTGGGTAATGAGCTGTCTCAACGGTAGGGCTCAAAGGGTTGTAGTGATTGGGGCTGGCAGCTGGTCACTGATGGTGTTCCCAATTCTATGACCAGTCCTGTTCAACATTTTTATCAATGGTCTGGATACAGAAGTGGCATGAATCCTTGGCAAGTTTGCTGATGATACTAAACTTGGAGGGAGTCAACAGATGCATCGGAGCATTGGACAATCATCAACAGCATGAAGTTCAACAAAGGAAACTGCTGGGATATGCACCTGGGACGAAGTAACGCTGAACACACGTACAGACTGGGAGAGGAGAGGCTGGAGAGCAGCTCAGCAGGAAGGCGTCTGGGAGTGCTGGTAGACAGGAGGCTCAATGTGAGCCAACAGGGTGCCCTGGCAGCCAAGAGGACAAACCAAATTTTGGGGTGCATTTAACACAACACAGCCAGCTGGTCAAAAGAGGTAATTCTCCCACTACATTTACCACAGGTGCAGTGTCATGTTGAATATTGTGCACAGTTCTGGTTTTCACAATATGAAAAGGATGTCAGGGTACTTGAAAGCATCCAGAGGAGGGCAACAAGGCTGGTAAAAGGGCTGGAGGGCACGTGCTGTGAAGAGAGGCTGAGGACGCCTGGGTTGTCTGGTCTGTAGAAGAGGAGGCCGAGAGATGACCTCACTGCTTTCCACAGCTTCCCGAGGAGGGGAGGCAGAGAGGGAGGTGCCGGTCTCTGCTCCCTGAAAACGAATGACATGACACAGGGGAACGGCACAAAGCTGGGCCTGGGGAGGTTCAGACTGGGCACTGGGAACAATTTATTTCCCGTAAGGGTGGTTGAACACCAGAGCAGGCTTCCTAGTGAGCCTGGCAGTGTTCAAGAGGGATTTTGTCACTGCCCTCAGTGATGTGCTTTGACTTTTGGTTAGCCCTGAAATGGTCAGGCAGTTGGACTAGATGATCTTTGAAGGTCCGTTCCAACTGAACTTTCTGTTCTAAACAATATGTAAAGATACAATACACAAGAGATTAATTTAGGGGCATAAGTGTGCTTTGGGGGTCCATGCTGTGTCATGAGAGGAAGTACATTCAGTTACCAAGGAAAGACCCTTCTGTTCATCCATGAAGGTTAGGTTGTTTCACCATGTTTGCCGTTTTGAAAATGAATTCTTCTTGGTTCGAGTGATGTTTTGCCTAGGGCAAAATCAGCAGAATACAGAACGTCTCTGGGATTAGTATGCTTTAATTAAACTATACATACTTGGGTTAAAAAAGCAGCAGGATGTGTATGTTTTCTTGTAGGTAAGTTGTTCTTATCCCAAGGACTTTGTTATCTGCAGCCCATTTCTTTATGAACTGGTTCTGTGTTGCCGAAGTGACAGTGAGTGACCAGTTACTGCCAGCTCTTCAGCTTCTCCTACAAGAATTTTCTGGTCACAGTCCCAAGGTGTTGTCTGGTCACTAAAGTTCGATGTGTAGGTGGGAATGGAGGGCGTTCTGGAGCATGAGAGCTTCCCTTAGAAACAAAGAAAGCCCATTGTGGCCAATGTGTTGGGAGAGATTACCACCCATTTGGATGAAGCACAGTGCCTAAAAATTGCCTACCAGCTCTCTGTCGTGCGACGTGATTGCACTTACCAAATAGGAGTTAGGAAGCTAAAGTAGTTCAATATTATTAAACAGTAATAATAATACTCTGCAGTTCCACATCATTTTCAGTCCAGTAGTGTCAAAATGCATGCCTGCCATTAATGAAAGCAAACAACATATCCCTGAGATAGAAAGTCAGTGTTCTAATTTTAGTGATGCAGATGACGAAGCACAACATGGTAATGTGACTGTCCCAAGGACAAACACAGCAGGACGGTGGCAATGGCAGAAACATTAATGAGATTTTTCTGTTGTAATCAGAAGAAAGAGTTCCAACAGACCAAGAACTAGACTCTAGGCTGAGGGTGGATCCAGGATACAAAATGTACAATGATTACACTGATTCCTTCTTCCTTGCCATAGGCTTAATGTTCTTCAGTGATTGTTTTAGTGGTGCCCCAGGGCTCTGCTCTGCCAGGCTCCTTGCACACAAGTAAAAAAAGATATTCCTTATCCAATAGCATAGGTTACAGACTGCATTTCATCCGTTATAAATTTACAAGAATTCAAGATTTCCCTGGGAAAAAAAAATCAAGGAAAACAAAATAAATGTCTGTATTTCACAGAACGTTGTATTTTGGATTTATTTCCAATGTTCTCACAGAGCAAGGATATACATTACACTATATGTATCACTTAGCAATAAGTGACATAAAGAAATATAAGAAGGTAGACTAATGATTTTGTCAATGTCCTCATCAGTCTGTTCCAATCTTGTCTGCAATGCAAAGCATAAAGAAAAGAGATTGATGCCTTTTTTTTTTTAATTTTAAATCTGAAGTAAATGTGTTGAACAGTAAATCCCAACCTGACAGATTTCATCAGTTCTCTGTATAACAAGCACTCTCTTTCAATCTTAAAATGTCACCACTGCGTAAACCTTTTCAATGTTCCCTCCTGTTCTCTAAACCCCTTATAAACCCATTATGATTTTAAAAAGATTTTATTTCTTACAACTACTGCATAGTGAAGGTAAAACCAATTTCTTCATTTCCAGGATGCTGTAACCTGAAGTAATTTCCAGAGTATTTAGATTGAAACTTCCATGAAGAATATACACTTATTTGTCCCCTGGTAAGAAAAAATGTTGAAGTGTATACGTTACTTAATTTGCTAGAGATAAAAAATGCCCATAAATACAGTGGTGTTACTTTAAATATTTAAAGTACACTAAAGAAAATAAATAATGCTATGATTTTCACTGCAGCAGCTGACAGCTGGATGGCTTTAAATCTTAGTGGAAACAACATTTCTGGATGCTCAGAGCCTCCACTGTTCCATTTCGGCTAAAGGCAGGATTACTTGAGCTGTATTATATCCTCCATCTCATTTTCAGCTCTATTGCACCAATTATGCAGCCTGGAGTCTTATAGAGGCTTATATTGAGCTTCAGATAGATATAAGAAGGTAGTCTATATTCTCTGTGATAAAAATAGTCATTAATTACTGAGACTTGTAAACCGCTTAGCATTCTTCTTAATGTGGTACATCAGGCATTTTACTTCATTCTATAGCTAATCATCCAAGAAGAGAGGAGAAAAATACTTCATGAAGAATATGATCTTTCTTAGTTGGAATTGAATGCTGGAGTTAGAGGGATCTACAGAAATGGCTTAGCCACTTCAGTCTGAATTTGCTTTTCAAGGGCTGCATTGTTTGTGTCTATAAAATTGATTAAAAGTTGATGTTTAAGGCAGCCCCTTGTGAAGGATTCACCAATGTAATCAAATGCCTTCCTTAATCTGCACAGAGGTGTGATTGCACAGAAACAAAGTCTTATCTAACTGGAAAAGATATTCTCCAGTAGGAGGGTGCCAGAGTGAGCTAGCAAAAGTCATTTTAAAATTCCTAAAAAGGACTAGAACAACAGCAGAGACTTGTTAAATTTTATATCCATGCAAATAATGCACCAGCCTGTCCAAATATTAAATGGCTAGTTATCATTCACCTGTTTGCCGGTCTGTGTATGACAGAAGACAACCAATCAATAGTAATCAAAAAAGAAAACAACAACAAAAAAAACACATCAAACATTCAATCTGTTTTCAAATCCATGTACTTCATATCATAAGCCAGCCTGAATAGACCTAGTGAGTACTAAGTGAATAACTTCAACTTTCATGATTTTTTTAAGAACAATGTATTAAGTCTCTTAAAAAAAACAAAAACAAAAACACTCATTTAATCTTTTTTTTTTCCAATATTTATTTACCATTTAATTTTTCTTCATTTTGAAAAGTATCCATCTGCAGCTTTTTCTTGCTTCTCCTGAGAAGGATGGTTTAATTACAGGAGCAACTGATTTTAGGTCTTTTATGGCTTCCATTACCACAGTACCGAAGTGCCTCTCTGTGCATATTTCATCCACATAAAAAAACTTTCCTTGTAGCTGAGAAACAATACTCATTCTATTCAGTCTGGAAAATAATATACATGGAAGCTCAGGATTTATCTGCTATGTGGCATCCAGAAGCCTTCATGTCCTGAGTTACGTGCCTCAGCCGCACACAGTCTATGATAGGCATCACTTTGCATGAGCCTTCCTAAACCCCAAGCATTTATGTGGTGTTGAAACCAGAGTCAGATCAGGGCTGGTAGGGAGCCAGGGAATCTCCTGCCAGGTCACTGGCTGGAGGATGGAGGGCACCAGGACTGGGGACTGCACCGCAGCATGCAACTGTTTAGGGTAGGTACGAGCACAGCCTACCTTGCATTCAGACAACATTTGTGTTTGCAGATGGCAGTCTGTCTATGATAGCTTTGTTCAACTTCTGGGAGAAAATGTATGTGATTTACCCAAGGGAAAGTCCTCCAATTTTATACCGACAGGAGAAGCACTGAATTGTTGATTCCAGTCCAGCACCAGCTTCTCTGTGGATAATGGTGTCTGGAAAGAATAGTATATAGATTAATATTGGTCCATTAATGTTGGTCCAGTAGAAGATAACATCGATCTTAAAAGCTATGTTTTGCTTGTATCCTTAAATCACCAGAGCTACAAAAACACTATCAGAAGCTAAGTTTTACAACTGAGTGAGTTAATGTGAACTCACTGGTAATTCTTTAGACTTACTAAAAGGGGAACCAGACTCCAAAACAAGCCAATGCATACAACAGATGTACAAATGTTTAGAGATACTAAGTGAATTACAGTAGAGGCTTCTTGTGTTCCAGAGCTGCAAGAGAGCACAGCCGTGAGGAATCATCAGCAGATCAGAACTCATTGCTCGCTTCAAAATCCTTCAGGAGTAAAACAAAAACAAAATCCAAAACTTATGGCAGACAAACTTTAGACGCTGGATTTAGGGATATTTGCTTTGATCACCTTGACAAAAGTAAGTTATTGTTGTTTTAAAATGCTGTATTTATACTTGTGTATTACACCAGCCAGTAAGAGCCCTCCTTGTAAGCTGTGAACTGAGTCTAAGACTGCACTCCCTCATCCCTGCCCCACTGTAACAGCTTCCAAAAGAATGAAAAGCCTATAGATGATGTGATCTAATTCAAAGGTGCATGGAGCAAAGGTGCTCCATCTTTGACAATAAAAAAATAAATATTTTTTTGTCAACAGACTAATTTTAGAAAAAGCTCCAAATATGTCACATCAGCCTCTTTTTCTAATATTTTCTTCTCATTTTCTTCCTCTTGACAATAATGACAAGAATAAATAGGGTCTTATTTATTGCTGTATTTGTCCGTGTCCCTTTAGGTTTGTACCTCTAGTATGACAGAGGGCTGTTGGTGATGGAGTATCCAAAAACTGCATGGGGCATTTAAGCTTCTATGATCAGGTTGAAGCAGATGAATTCAGCCTGGTAGTTTTGAAAAGTGTCATAAACACTGGGAACCTAGAAGAAGGTAAGTTTTTTCAAATTGTTTACTCTTAATTATCTTAGTCATGGGTATAATCAACACTTAAAAGATGAGAAAATAAAATAAATCTTCTGCTGACTGAGAAAGATATTTGACATGAACAGCATTTTTTTTCTTTTTCTCCCAGTATGTATTTTCATCCTTCTAATTTTATCCAGTGTTTTTCTTGACCTTCATGTTTGTTGCAAGCAAACAATCAGTATTCATGGCATTTTCCATCAGATTTGTTTGTTGTTACATATTGGTTCTAAAATTACAGGTCTCATCCAGTCTTAATATTTTTTTTCTCTGTCCCTGATAGTATTACAGATTGTCATGACTGTGCACCAAAAATATTTGCAATGCTGCAGAAAAAATAAATTGGTTTATTAAAAAAAAATCACATCCTTATTTAATTCTGCTATAATATTCCTTTATTTAATTTTAATAGGAAATGGGACAACCTGCAATGCAGATTTTATAGCTCTTATTCACTAATTTACTCTTGATATTTTTTCCCTGTTTTACTGCAACAAGATAATTGTACAGACTGTGTTATGGTGAGTGAAAAAAGATTAGGGTATGTAGAATTCCAATGTTTTTGACAGTCTGATGTATTGCGACTTGAAATGTACAAGTTCTTTCAGTGTTATTCTCTTTTGCTCATTAAAACTGAGAACAAGGTTTAGGAAGCTGGGGCTACTTTTCTTGACTGCTTTTAGGGCAGAGCTAAAATAAGCTGTTTGCACTGTTGACACACATCCCATTCACATGTTCATGCTCGTGACCTAAGGGCTAATTTCCTCTTTCAGTTTCATTCTCATTTTCAAACTAAGACTGAAAGAAAATGAGGATGGAGAGGATCAAGTGGCACCTCCAATATCTGTGAAATAAAATGACTTAGTATTCTCTGCTGACTACCAAGTAAGAGTAATACCTGGGTCTGAGACAATTATTTCTGTGAGATGCTAGCCTAGGAGAAGGAATTACATGTCTTTGTGTCTGGCACAGAGGACAAGACCAAGTCCAACAATTTTTGTCCAATATGACCTTTGAGTGCGCTCCATAATGCAGCCTG
Source organism: Anser anser (assembly GCF_964211835.1). Lineage (NCBI taxonomy): Eukaryota > Metazoa > Chordata > Aves > Anseriformes > Anatidae > Anser > Anser anser. Next base: position 84,104,577 of record NC_139720.1, on the reverse strand, counting down.
GGCTCTCTGTCACCACCTCAGCTGTGGTGAGGATTTCTTTTCTGTAGAAATAGGAGAGCTAGAGAAAGCAGTCGGTATAGGTCTCCTTCATTTCAAAGGAGGATTTGGATGTTATGGAGTACAAACTTCCATTTGGGGCCACAGAAATTCCTCGCTCAATTTAGATTCCATCAGTTTTTCCTTCAATTTAGATTTAGCCGCCAGGACCCAATGAAACAGCATCCTTGGGTTGGTTTCTGCTAAGGGGCCAAGTTCTGGGCAGATGCACACATGCAAAAAAAAATAAAATAAAAACTAAGTAATTTGCTTCATAGCATCTGCTTCCCTCTGTTTGTGGAAGTATATCTTGGTTTGGGTAGAATTTAGATCGCATTCTGCCTTCAGTATGGATAACAGAGCAGGAAACTTCATGCCAGAAAGAGCAGTGGGTCACACAGCACCAAAGTAAGTCCTAGAAATGAAAGAACGTTCCTGTCAGGTGTTTAAACACTATATGTGCTTTTCGTTCCTAAATGGGGAAAAATAAATGGTAATAATTCTGTCATGCACCTTGGGATCTCAGGGCTGATACTTGCCTTGTGTCACATATACCACATATACCTCCATAGGCATGGAATCTGATTAGAAGCAGCATAGTTCAGCAGAACAGAGTAAAAGGTGGGCTATCCTTCCAGCAGATAAATGTCTAAGTCAATCTGACTTTCGTAGTTTGAGTTTAATAACTACTGTATACCAGCCAAACCAACCTTTTAGATTTAACAGGACAGACTAGACTTTGTGAAAGTTGCAGTTCACTGGGCATTATTCCAAAAAGCATCTATTTCCAGCACTGAAATGACTTTCAGGATCAAACCATGCTTTGCATCTCTAGTTTTCACTAAGATTATACTGTATCTGTTACCCTATCAAAACTAAAGACTAAGTAAATGTGGCTTTTCTCTCTGTCATTTAATCATCCCTGATAAGGGTCATGGTTATAAGGGCAGTGCCCAGTGGCAAATTTTCACATTACACAGTACTGTGAGAACTGCCTGAGCCTGCCATGAGAGATTTTAAATAAAGTGTCTTGTGAAAAGCCTAAGAAGGTAAAGTTGTCTATCTACTGTGCCAATCTAATATCTATAAGCGAAATTAAGGTGTCCTTAAAGGGTTACATCTTTTAATCAATATGCAATATTTGGAGTCTAGTAAGGGACTACAGAGTTCAGCCAACAAAACAGTAAAGCTACTGTTGTTAAGTAGACTAACATGGCTTTGCTGTAGCCTAACTGAAATAAGAATCTTTATGTTTTCCCTTAAAGGCTGTGACCAGTTAGGCTTTAAGTTCAACTTAAAGCTGGGCAAATAACAGGAAAAATAATTCATGAATAGTTGGGATAATTCAGAAAGTGAAACAGCTGGCCATGTTTTTCTTCTTTTTATGTTCATCTCTTCACAAATATTTGTATTTGTGTGTGTGAAATTTTGTTTGTACAAATGTTTATGAAGAAAATTCTTTTTGGATACAGTCTGAAATGTGTTTCATAGTAAACCAAATCCGTTTCAGGTAAAAGTGAAAGTAATAGATTTTTGGTGTTCCAGTTCATCAGAATGCTTTTTTTTTTTTTTTCCTGTCTTCCCCTGCTCCCTCTCTCTCTTCCCTAGGTATAATACAGAGTAGGAATGGGCCATGAAACCCATTCCCTTACTGTCCCAGCCACCACCATCATGTCTCTCCATGTACCCATGCAATACTCTCTATATATAGCAATTCAATATTTCCAGTAATGAGATAACACCTGTAATATTTTGCATCTTAGAATAATTATAGAAAACATCATCTAAATCAGATATTTTAGCAGTCCTATTGTAAAAATTCTTTGTTATCCTTCCCTAGGGTGATTGTGATCTAGTTTGATTGTGTTTTATGCATACTATCTCAATTTCTTTCTGTCTGTCATCTATGTGGTCAGAACTATCTTGATGGGCTGAGAGGGACATAGAGTTGATAACAACTTGAATTTTGACCTTGAATATCTATACAGGGTCTAGGAGGAAAAATTTCCCCTCTTTCCTGCACATCTCCCTGCCCTTGCTGTTTTTTATTTGCATGCAGATGATATCTGTGCGTGAATGACTTAGAGATCAAGAAAAACAGTGCTACCCTGAACCAAGCAAAGCTTAATTGAAATGAACTCTGCCAGAGGTTCAGCAAGAAGAAATTCCTGTAATGCTTATGGATATTTTTCCTTTAGCTTCTCAGAAGCTGGAGCAGAAGAGTCTGAGGGAGGCTGGAATCTGAGTGACACAGGCATGTACCCCTGCAAAGAAAGAAAATCTGAATATTAACTTCAAGGTTTCAGGTTAATTTACAATAATCCTAAACTCCTGTCCAGAGATATTTAAAGACCCAAAAAGATATAGTTTGGGAATATCGTAAAAAGAGAACCCCCTCAACTTCTCAATCCATTAACCTTATTTCCCTTAGTCGCCTTTGCTTTGATCTCTTTCCTCCATGAATGTACTTAAATATAATGAAGTGTTTCATCAAGAAAAGGAAGAGCAGAAAAATATCCCAAGGTGGCTCACTACAAACAGCTGTATTCATTCTCTAAACACAATTTGCAAGCATGTCATAGGCCAAATGTTACTGACATAAGATCTCCAAATAATTATAGGCTGCAGTCAGATTCATAAAAGTATGTTTATGAACAATTCATTTTCTTAATTGTTTGCTTTACATAGGGACAAATGACAGTAGGAAATGTATAGCTCATGTGCTACTTAGGAATTAATGCCTTCTTTTAGTAATAGTGAGAAGACCTTGACTGGTGGTGAGCATGAGAAGACAGTGTGGCTAATTTAACCATAAGAATATTTTCCATATATGTAATAGTATTAGATCTGTTACAATATTATTATTTGGCTAAATACTTTCCTTGACTAATAATCAGGCAGCTAATTCTGAGAAAAATCAGCTCACTTCAAAGTTCTCTGCTGTTTTCAAGTAGATGGTATTTTCCTTTATTCTCTTTTTGTTTCATCTGTCTATCCAGCAAGTTTGCAGTCTCCTTAAGGAAAACAACATTGTCAGAAAAGGTGTCACAGATTTTGGTATACATACAGCACTTTAGCTAATCCACATTAAAAAAATCCAAAACACAAACAATTACATGTCTTTGTAATTCTTAACTACTTATACTTTATTCAAAGTAAGTGTTACTTTTGGAAACTAATATTTAATATGCACATCTGGAAAACAACAGAGAGACTAGTAAAATTGATTGCAAATCTAATATCCTCTAGTCAGCACAGCCTTAAGCTAAAAAGCAGTTAACATGCTAGAATCAGTCAGCTCTTCTGCTTCCTCCAGTGTCTCTCTCTAGCTCTGCATTATGAAATACCAAACTGCATTTTTAAATATTTTGCAAAAACAAGCTATTATTGTTATGTTGTTTAAAAGACCAAAGGAATAATCCTATACATCTTGAATCTGAAAACTTCCTGGGAATTTTTTTGGAGGTCCTTTGGCGTGGACCATTCTCAATCTCAGCTCTACAAATGCACCTGGCCATTGAGTTCAGTGATGCTTGAGCAGACAATGAATGCTGAGAGGGGTTGAGTGTCTTAGAGGTTAGGATGCAAAATCTTCACCCAGATAATGAAAATTGCCCTGTTGAAGGGGAGTATACATGGACCTTAAGTATGAGATATGCGTCTAAGTCAGTTTAAGATGCAGCTGTGTAAAAGACTGCTTTAAACATAACTCCATATTACCTGTATTGGTGTTTTTTTGTTTGTTTGTTTGGTTGGTTGGTTTTTTGTTTTGTTTTTGTTGGTTGTTTATTTGTTTGTTTTAGGACTGCTGTACAAAGATGAGAAGAAGGCACTTCATGAAAGTATCATGTATTGCCAATATTTTTATGCATAATAAGCACTAGTTCAGCTTGTGTTTTTTTTTTTCTTTTATTTTTTATTATGTCCTGCGCAAACTTGCTGGGAAGCTGCATTAGACTTCCAGACGGGAAATAATTTTTTCTTTTCCAGGACTAAGGGAGTGGCTGGGGTTGAGGTAAAACACTGATGTAGCATGGTGTTTGGGGAGAAAAGGAGAAAAGATCTGTAATTTTCACTAGCAGTTAATAAGAAACAGTAAAAAAAAAAAAAAAAGAAAAAAAAAAAGAAAATGCTCTGTAACATGACTGGTCTGTCATGGTCTGTTGTTTTGTGGTTTTGTTTTGTTTTGTTTTTAATTGGATCCCGGGGAGTTAAATGTGCAGGTCCTAATGAAAGCCTATTGGGTTTTGGCACCCTCAAGTCTTAGCCTTCATTTTATCTTTTGGAATTAGAAAGTGGATGTGTGTAGCAGATGTTCCCAGCCTGCTTTGCCTCATTGTAATTCCTACAATATTCAGTTCCTTATCTTTAACCCATTTCTGAAATCGATGGTGTCAAGCCTCTCTGGCTTCACATAATCTAATATGTTTTAAAAAATGATTTTTCTTGCCATCTTATTCTTTCCGCCTCACTTCTGCCTCTTCCATCGACTTTAATTAAGCTTTCCTTGGGCCTGCGACCTTGGTGAGCTTTTAAAAATAAAGTGAATTGAGTTGCAAGGTGATTTTTCCCAATCTTTTTGTAGCCCTGCTGGAAATTCACTTCATGTGGTGTTTGAAAATGTAGGCTGTTCTTCTGGGTTCATCATATGTGCATGGAGTGGCAACAAGGATAAACCTCAGTCTTTTTATTACTATATTGCAGTAAATATTTAATTTCTCTATAATTTATGCTTTGACTTTTCTACCTCTTTAAGACCTAACTATACACTGTTGTTTTTAAGAGAAAGATAGAGAAGACATGTTCTTTCAGGCAGACAGTTCTGAAAGAAAACCTTTAAAAAAAAAAAAAGAGTGCAGTGTAAAAGGCATGTAGAAATGCCTTACAGAGATTCTCAGCATTCTTGTTACCTTCCTTACCATTTTTTCCCCAATAAGATCCCAGAATAGTTGGGAAGAAGTAGATGACTCTTCCTAATTGCATTTACAATTACATTTGTCTGGCTCCATCAAATGTCTGAATAGTAGCATCTTGTCCCAATTTTGACTGCTATGGAATCTACGTATATATCAGTGCATATAGTCATACTTTGGAAGGCTGAACACAAAGCAGCCCTAAAGCTGAAGTTATAGGTGCTAGATAGATCTACAGATAATCTTACATATACAATGACTAAATGGGGCTAAAACTGGAAAGGATTTTTGTCTGTTAGCTTGTTCTGTTCTTTCTTAGAATAATTTTTTATTAGTTTCTGTGCCTTGTGGATAGTATGGAGTGTACAACCCTATACAGAGCTTTATGCAGCTTTTGATTTGGTTGCCATTGCAGAGGCTTCCCTTCCTGTATCCATCAGAGAGATGGAGTTAGCAGAATGTGTTGGACCTACCCAATGCTGGACCTGCAGTGAAAACCATGTGATGCTGGAGCAGCCACCTGTGTCAAGTAATGAAGACAGCATTAGATGTGGCTGAACACACAGAACACAGTAGGAGGAAAAAAAAGCCAGGGGTAGGGGTGTTATAGGCATTGTACAATACACTAAATAACACAAATGAAATTTTAGTAAAAGCTGGCAGTTTAGTATTAGGCCGAGGTAAACACTGTGAGGAAGACTACAGTGTGCCTTGACCTAATGACCTATAGTAGTAGTAGGTAAGTAGTCCTTATTGTTTTTGTTAAGAATACATTTTGGGTTAGTTGCTACTTGTCAAGACAGTAAACTCCTCTCTGTTTAAAAAAGAAATGTCTTAAGAGTTTGTGCTTAGTGTTAGCAAAGACTAACCTTGAATTAAGTGTGACCACCCGACATACTGCTAAATTTAGCAATCATTTTTAATATGGTTCATTTAAAACTCTCCTAACTAGTAGTACTCCTCAAGTCACATTCTAGCATGCTGTAGTTTTCTGTTGCAGACACGGCTGTTAAATGAGGTTGTGAACAATATCAGTTTTGTGTTACTTATGTTCCCTAATATATACCCCAGCAAACTGCATGGGATCCCTGCAGCACCATTCAGTATTCTCCTTTGAGAACCAGGAGCAGTGCATCAGTTCAGCCAAGTGCAAAGCCTTCCTAACGCAGCTGCAATGCTTTTCAAATCCAAGAGCTCTGTGCAAGTGTGTGCTGTGCTAGGAATGAGCTTGTGTGTCTCTGCCATACTGCCGCAGTGCTCTTCATGGACACAGCCTCGCTGAATAGGAGGGGATGACTCACCGCCATGAAATTAGTTGTGTGACTTCATACAGTGATAGATCAAGGCATCACCCTGATTTTAAAGAGCACTGATTTAGTCATTTAGGTCAAGTTTAATGTAAGGTATTAATAATGCCATAAAATTATTAGCAGCAACTCTTTGCTATCTATGAAAAGCAATTCTTTCAAACAGCTGTGACATTAAAGTTACACCAGCCTTCTTTTCTCTCTTTAATGGTCTAGAGTCAGTCTATTGTTGCTATTGTATTTAAGGGAAAAGTTAGAAAAAGAATGCTGACAGCAGACAGGCTGCAAATTATTTCCCATGTGCATTTTTCCCCAGTGAAGCACTTCTTGATACTTTATAATCTATTTGAATGTATAAGATTGCAAGCCTTGAGACTTTTAAATAGACTTAAATTGAAAGGTGGGGGATGATGAAAGAATAGGAGGGCCACTCCTCAGAAAAGCTAGGACCTTTGGATAATACTGATACTACCTTTAGAACTAGAGGGGAGCTTTGTGCTATTCCAGAAGTGTGGTTGATGAGAGGAAGCAGATACTTTGGCCTGACATTTTTACCTAAGCAGATAGATTGTTGTCACAGCTTCTGTTGCATTGTGCACAAACTTTCTGCTCTTAAAAAGCAAATACCTTCCCTTCATATGCTTGAATTAAACCATAGATGCTTTTTGTAGATTGAGGGTATTTGGGAGTGGGACGTTCCTTGCCTGTGCTAAGAGACACAAAGATGCAAATGTTTTCTTAGACTTACTGAGAATGAATGGCAGGTCCTTAACTGTCTGAGCATAGATCAATGTTAGAGTTAATAAATCTGGTAGATAAGGTTAAGGCACTTTTGCACTTTTTTTTTTTTGATCATAATTTGGAATATGTACAGTATCAGCAAAAAACTCTCAGGCAATTTTATTTTGGAATCTGTGAAACTCAGCATCTCTTAAGTGACTTGGAGATAAATTACCACTTTTTACAGTCCTCTTTGGAATTCATATTTAGTCAACAGCAGTTAGGATTCAGTTTAAAAGAATTCATTGCTCCCTGTCCTATTGGTACTAGCTAGCATTCATGCAGGACAGATTTATCAGCTTTATTTTCCAGCTATATTTGCAGGAATGTTTTGGAAAGTTCTTCTTCTCTTAACAAGTAGATCCAGACCAATGAATAAGATCTGTGCTTCCAGTGCCTTAAATTCATTTCGTATTGGAGTGAGTGGCTGCTTATGGTATACTATAGCAGAAGGTCAGATCCATTCTAGGCTTGCCTGATAAGTGTTAAAGTAGATATTTGCATTTTAAAAATTAAAGCTATTTGTATTGATAAACAGATCTGGGTTGGGGTGGATTTCCTGAACATGGTGCTGCTTTAATGGCTGGCATTCATAATCTGGCAAAACTGGCCATCAAGTGTGCTGCTCCTCTTTGACTACAGAGTAGAGCAAGATGAGAGAAAAGAGCCAATGGCATCTCCTGCGTTGGTTATTGTGCAGAAGGTATTCCAGGTTTAGCCTGACTGTTCTGACACTCATTATATAATACATTTACCTTTCAGATCTGCACAGGCTAAAATATATATATTAAACCAAATCTTTGACATTTTAGCTATGTCAGATGAAAGTAAATCAGAAGTTCATTACAAAATTCCGAAGTAAATTTGTATAAATGGGGATAAGGATGTCAGATGACATTTCTTTAGCTTTTTAGGCCTCTAACTCGAAATGATCTGTATGCTCAGCTATAAAGACTAATAAGTCAGGATCATATCTGAATCATTTTCCTTTATCATATTTTATGTCAAAATGACTTGGCTTTCCAGTATAATCATGTTACTAGTTGGTGAATCTCCCTTTAGTTTCAAATATCAACTGAACCATTTTTCTTGGTATACTGTTTATCCCTTAGATCAAAATTTTATCTTGCTTTTACTTTTATTTCAAATTTGTTTCAACATTTGTCTGACTGACACATGATTGTGATTCAGTGAGTGCATAGCACATCGGAAATAATCTCAACAAATCCTGATGCTGAAGCTTGATGCTGAACATATACATAGGCAGATAGTATGCATAATAAAGTATATAGGTACTAGGGATTAAAGTTGTTGACAACTGACATTCTCCAGATCAGCTTCAGGTGGTGATCGAATATTTCTCATCTTATTCAAAATGGATTTGCATTTTGGTGTTTGAAAAACTGAATGAGGTACTCTACTGGTGCTCTATCAAGATTTCTCTAGGTTTTGTTGTAATTTCCATTTTCATCTGTAGGTACCGGTCTTGGACTCCGTATGACTGATGGTTCTGAAGGCTTTAAGAAATCCATCAGTGTTGCTGTGGATTCATCAACTCTTATGATATGAATATTTGACAAACAGGAGGCTCTTCATAGGAAGTGTTTATCTTTGCTGTACTGACCTTAACACAGGAATGAAAGCCCTGGGATTCTGAAGCAACTCATGACAGAGCGTGCATTTAAGTGGTACAATCATATTAAGAACAACACAAACTTGCTTTTATAGTCTGTCTGATTAACATCAATAAATGCAGAAAAAGAGGCTCTGTATCTAGACACACAGTGATGCATATCTGTTATGGTACGATAACTTTGAAGACAAAGTACTCAACCTCTTTGAAAGACAGTAATTCATTCCTTAGTATTTTCTGTTTTCCTCTCTGACTCTTGAGTTGTCATGATCAACTTGTCACAGCTATATTGCTTTGAAGAAACAGTTATCTCTGACAGACAAATATGTGTATTTCATGAGTATGTATACATGCCATGCATCATTATTGTATAACACAACTTTAGGCACTACTGCAGATATTTGCAGAATATCTGGAATTTTTGAATTTTAGTAAGTCACCTCTGACCAAAATAGCTGAGAAGGACCGTGTTGCTGGAATGTCCTCCATCTTTTACGCATTCCTAAGCCCATCCTAGGTGAAATTTTAAGTGGGTGGAGAACAACCAGCTGAGGAGACCAAGATGAGAGAGAAAGCAAAGACAGAGTCTCAAAGAACGGAAGGCTGAATAGTTTGAGTATGGTGAGGTGAAGTAGTGCTAAGCACAGAGGGCAAGAATTACCCAAGCTTGCGACAACAAGAGTCAAAATCTTGCATCATGTTCTGCCAGTTGTTGTTTTTTTATTTGTATTTGTATCATGACAGAAGGCCTTGACAAAGGTGAGTTCAGCTATGGTAGGTATTTGATAGGTGCTTGAAGATTCATACCATTTCTGAACAACCTATGAGCTAAAAAGCACAGCATTTTATAGTAATCGTTAAGAAGTAAGTGCCTAAACAGATTTATGGATCCATTTCAGTACAACTATCAAGGTCTGATGGGTATCTGAGGGCTTCTAAGAACAGAGCTCACAGGCCCTGCCAGTAGCCTCATGACTGATTTGTTTTCTGGAGTGAAGGCATCACTTTTTAACTGTTCTCATTCCTAGAGAAGTGTGAAAAGGGAAGGACAACTTCCATACTTACTTGTTGGCGTTGTAAGCAGTGCATGAATGTTTTGGGTACCTAAAGGAGGAACAGAGTCCAGAAAACACTTAAGTACTGCTTATTGAGTAGGTGATGACGAACAGACATCTTTCTGCTCAGTAATGCTTCTTTATATTTTGATTGTTTGGCACTCCGTAAAGATATAAAACTTTCATTACAGACAGCGCAACTGTCACCTACTTTGAGTGGGGAGGATTGCAACTTGTGAATTTGCTGATGAACTGTCTGTTATGCCTAAGAATCAGCTTTTATCTGTTATAGCAATCTCATGCATTTGAAAGATACAAGGGAAGTAAAATGTCTTAATGTGACAAAAAGAACAGTATCTGTGTATGAAAAACGCCAGTCATAGGAATATTATTAAACTTCAACCCCTACCAGGCCTGCTATTGGGGCAGAGGTGTTCTAAGACAAATAGTAATACACAGAATTAGATTTGTCTTGGAGCATAAAAATATTACCAATTAGAATAATTTTAAAGGCCAAAAACAACTATTTAAACCTTCTGAGATTTATTCCTGAGCATTCTTCACATGCATACAGGCATCTTCTTTTTTTATCTTATAGTTTCTTTTACCTTGTCTTTTATGTAAGAAAAAAAAAAATAAAGCATTTGAGCATATTTTTGACTCAGATTGTGGACTAGCATTTAGCTGTCCTAGAATGATTACTTCTATGCAAACAAAGTAATAGCAATCTAGTGGGTCACTCCTCATTTATTAAATTGTTTCTGGTTTTAGCTGGTCTGAAAATGTTGTTTGCTTCTTGTTTTTTTGGTAGAGGAAGAGCTGCTATTCTTGTCCCCAGACAACATGAACCAGATGCCAAAACATGCTGCTATTTATTGCTGCTGTTACTTGAAAGATATCTATGGGAAAAGAGAAGATCCAGTGTGCAACATTTTAGAAAGATGCAACTGAAAAAGACAGCATTTATCTTAAACATATACTATGCATGAGCAGACGGTAGAAATATAAATGGAGATTCCAATTGTCCTTGGGCTGCTAAAATTTTTCATATATAAAGAGGCCACTGTCTAAACTCATATCCAATGTTAGAGATGGAAAAAAGAAGAAGTTTGGAACAGAAGGATGAAACAAATGTAAGTTACTTTTTTTTTTTTTGTCTTCTCATTACACAGCAGTGGCAGTATTATTTAAATTTAAATGTTCCTGTTAGAGAAACAAATGCACATATGAAAAATAGGAGTAGAACAGCTAGGCTGGTAACAGTGTGTTTTCCATTCTTCCAGGTAAAAGAGAAAATGAATCACCTTTGAACTGTACTTAATATGCAGAAGTTGTATGTGTGAATGCTGTGACTACCTCACTTGTAAAAACTATTCATATAAATAGGTTAACATGAGCAAACTAAAAGTGAAAAGCACAGGAAGGAGAGCTCGAAGTGATTCAAAGCACCATATATGTAGCCTTGCTATTGGAAACTTCCTCCTCTCTTTCTCTCTCTCTTTTTCTCTCTCTTTCTTTCATTTATAATTTGTTCACTTTTCAGCCCTGTTGATGGTGAAAATTTCTCACTTCTTTATGTTAATATAAATTGGTGCAAAATTTTACCGCTTTACTTGTCTGAAGTGACTTTTTCTACTTATACCTCCTGTTGGGAAAAAAAAAAAAACAAAAAAAAACCACCACCTGAAATAGAAGGTACAATTAAGGGCAAAAATTGTCTCCACAGAGGTTATTGGGGCAAATTTAATTTGGAAAAGTTAGGCAAAGTTAAGCAGCTAAACTATTTATGACATATTTATGAACTATTTATGACATAAATCTACCCTTTTAAGCATCTCTGCAGTTGTTTTCCCTCTTTTGAGTACTGCCACAATTATATTAAAGTCAGTGAGTGGGTGTGCTTACCACCCCATCCCTGACTTGCCTCATTCACTTTTTCTTTTGCTTTCCAGGTCTTACTGTGATGGTAGTTCAGATCAGTTAAATATGTATTCCCATATTTCAAAATGCCCGATAAGGAATATAAATCTTTCTTTCACACAAAACCTGCTGCATGTAGGTAATAATTTGGACCAGTGTGTTTCTCTGAGACTTGATGCTTACTTCAAGTCAGGTGTATCCAGCCTACGTTTTCTGTGCTCAAGATGAGTTTTTTTTTGGTAAACAGGAATTCTGTGCTCATATGTGTGGTGTTTTTTGTTTGTGTGTGTGTGTTAATGTGAACAGTTGTATTGGGTCATGGAATATTCCCATTTCACAGACCTGAAAGGAAACTCCAGCTGTCAAAATGCAATAGAAGTGCGAGGCAGGCAGTCCTTTCATATAAGAGGGAATTGAGGTGAACTGAATGATATCATCCGAAGGGGCAATGTATATTTCTTAACACTTCTGAAGGCTGACCATTTGATATCTGTCCTCCAAAGCTGCATTTTTGCTCCTGCTCCAAATGCACTTGCTTAAGGTGGGGACCAGGAGACAAAACAAATGGCCCATAACAGGTTTCTGGTTGATAGCATGGATTCAGGGGAGCTTGTTATAGTGAACAGATATTACTTTCCAATAGCTCTGCAATAAAATTTTGCTCTCAGGAAGAATCCATATTTTTACTGAAAAATAAACCAAGATTATTTAGCCAGATGTATTACAATAAACCTTGGAGTGTGAATGGGGAAGAACACATGGCTAGAAAAGAAACAAATCTGTAAGATAAATATATTTATTGCCAGTTGATATAATGCAGGTTTTTATGTACTACATCAACTTAAATTTAATGTCTAACCAAAAAAGAAAGCACTTTTCAAGTGATAATTTAAAAGGAAATAAATAAATAAATAAAAGAGAAAAAGAGAGAGAGAAAAAAAAAAAGAGACGGGGAGAAATGATTAAAATCTCTGCTAATAAGTTGATATCTGCTTTGCTGGAGGCATGTTTACCATTGGAAAACAACCAGAATATCAGAATGAGATTAAAGCTACGCAGTTATAGTGGAGTTGTGCAGTTAATGTGTATTTCCAGAGTTGCAGAAAAATAAAATATATGACCACTTCTTCAGGAGGTTTGTTTTAAACTGACAGATATGGCTACTACATTTTCTACTAGATATGAGATAAAGTTAACTTAATTTGTCATAGGTTTCAAGATTTGGGGAATTTGTACATACCTACTAGTTACTATATAAATCATCTACCAAATATCTAAACACAGTACAGCATTTTCTCTTCTCTTCCTTTCTTTTAGAATAATATAAATGTAAGTACTTCCTATGCAAGTGCAAGTGGTTTTCTTTTTCTTTCTAGAACTCTGGCAACTTGTTGAGTCAACAGAGAGCATCAAGGCAGATGATTCCAAATTAAGCCTCTCACTTAGCCCATGTATTAAAAATATTTGTGAATGCTGTCTTCTCTGTTTTTCCCTGAAGTGCTTTAAGTTTGCATGAAAATGGTTAGAACAGAAAGTTTTGAGAATTACTGATGGAGCATGTTGTCAATGTAGGTTCCTGTTGTAGCCAGGACAAGTCACTGGATTACAGAAACTCTCTGCCTTATTTTTTTACCTTAAGGAAAATGTGAACATGTATTGATTCAAAAAAAAAAAAAAAGTTATTGTAAGACTTCATTAAGTAAGTATTGCCTTTTCAGGAATGAAACTAAATCTCATCAATGAAGAATGTACTAGCTAAAAACTAGAAGTTGATATGAAGTCGATATTGACAGACCATTTTATTGAAGGTTATCTTAATAGACATGAGTAAAACATTGAGGCTTTTTCATTAATATTTTGTACGTCCCTAAGACTCTTGAATATAAAAGAACTGTAAATTTCTACAACTTATTAGTCATTCTGCTTTCTGCATCTAAGTTCTGGCAGTTCATCAAAAGTGGAAGAAAGGTTCCAATAAAAGTATCTTCTTGGATTTTGTACATACAAGAGTATGAAACAGAAGATATTCTTGTAATTTAATAATCATATCTGGGACCAATACTCAATGAGACGGATGAGATTTACGTTTGGTTTTACTTTCCCAAAATGGACAATCTGCAGCTGGCTTGATGCCTGCTAGGTAGTGACAAAGGCAAGTTAAAAGCAAATCCCATCCTGCACTGATTCAGCTGAGGAACTACCTTAAGCAGAACTGTGCTGTGAATGCTGCCACAAGTGAAGTGAAAGACGCTAGCAACAGTGGTGTTCCCATTAATCATCCAGATAATGATACTGGAAATGATGATCCTCATCATGGGAGTGATTAGCCTGCATTCAAAGGGTCTGTACCTGCTTTTATTGAGTTCAGAGGCAGCTCTGAAAGAGGTCAAAGATAGTTGGTAGCAGTGTATTTGAAGTATAGCAGGAGTGAGAACACTTTTATCTCCCCTCCCCCTCTTTTTCTTTAAAACATCAATTAATTTCAGCAATTACTCTTCCTTCTTTCTAGTTTATTGCTTGGATACCACTAAGGCCACCTTTGCAGCAGTGTTGCAATAGCAGTATCAATTTACTTAGAAGCTTACTGTGCAACTCCCACAAACCCCACTGATTGCTGACATGGGGGAGCTACCAGAGCAAGAATGATATATGAAGATAGAAGGGAGGCAGAGGCTTAAGGCAAGAGATGCTGAAAGGAGCATTTGTGCAGCCATCTTGAGATGCCAATCCCATTGAGCAAAATTGGCTCATAAGCAGGCTACAAACATGCAACCTCTGTATAGCAACGTTTTCAGTGAGTTTAGTAGCCCTGCAACAGAGGCGGCTGTGCATACGTGCAGCCCACACCCAGAGGTGATCAGCTGGGACCAGGACACTGTACCATTGTGTGAGTTCAGGGATGGCCCTGCCATAAGCTGGATGAGAAACACTGCATTTCCATTCACATTGAACTTCTCACCACTGCGAATTCCAGACAAGAGCTGGCTTGTTTCTAGTTGATTTGGAGGACAAACTATTAGAACTAGTACCTGTGGGGAAATGAGCTCTGCTGAGTGATCTGACTGGTCAGAATAAAATGGGGTAACATTAGGGTGTAAAGATACAAAGCAAATAAAAAGCAAGGGTGCCTTCAAGGAAAATGAGCAGAAAAAAAGTATTTAATTTCTATTGTTATTCATCATATAATCTAATATGCTATAATTGAGAGAATATTTACTCTTTGTTGCTTTATGAAATAAATAGGGTAATATTAATTTCATTTATTTTTAACTTTTTTTATTAAAAAATAACTGGACAGGCAAATGGTTAAAAATCTTATTCATAATGGTCGGAGAGCCATGTTAAAGTTTTCATTCTGGACAGCATCAATTTGGATAAAAATCTAGGCATCACCTGTATTTTCACATATTCTCCAGAAGGTTTTTAAGGTCAGAGTACACTGTTCTGATCAGAGCTTGACCTACTGTCTGCAGCATATGCCACAAAACTTAACTTGTCAAAGGAGTTTCTTTTTCTTCTTGCTGCATTTAGATCACCTTGACTGGCTTCCTGTGTATATTCACGATCTGACAGGCTGCAAGGAAAATATTCTGGAATATCAAATCACTGAATGGTTGGGGTTGGAAGGAACCTTAAAGACCTGTTCCAACCCCCCAGCCATGGGCAGGGACACCTCCCAGTAGACCAGGCTGCTCAAAGCCCCATCCAACCTGGACTTGAACACTTCCAGGGATTGGACATCCACAGATTCTCTGGGCAACCTGTTCCAGTGCCTCACTGCCCTCTGAGTGAAGAATTTCTTCCTAATATCTAATCTAAACCTACCTTCTTTTAATTTAAACCCATTACTCCTTGTCCTATCACTACACTCCCTGACAAAGAGTCCCTCCCCAGCTTTCCTGTAGGCCCCCTTCAGGTACTGAAAGGCTGCAATGAGGTCTTCCTGGAGCCTTCTCTTCTCCAGGCTGAACATCTCCAACTCCCTCAGCCTGTCTTCATAGGAGAGGTGCTCCAGCCCCTTGCTCATCTTCATTGCCCTCCTCTGGAGTCTGTAATAATTCCATGTCCTGCTAATATTGGGGGACCCAGAGCTGAACACAGTGCTCCAGGTTGGGTCTCACGAGAGCAGAGCAGAGAGGGAGAATCACCTCCCTTGACCTGCTGGCCATACTTCTTTTGATGCAGCCCAGGATATGGTTGGCTTTCTGGGCTGCAAGCGCACGTTGCCAGCTCATGTTGAGCTTCTCATTGACCAACACCCCCAGGTCCTTCTCCTCAGGGCTGCTCTCAATCCATTCTCTGCCTGCCTGTATTTGTTCTTGGGATAACCTTAGCCCAGATGCAGGAAACCATACTCATCAAATCAGATGGTTAGTTAGTCTGAGTCTAATTTGATATTTACAGGGGAATCAATCGCCACAAAATTGTTGTCCTTCAGTACGTTTATGTGCATATACTTCTTTCACATCCTGTGTGCTTAAGCAGTTACTGAGAATGGCTTACCTTCTCATTGACCTTACTAACTTAAGTAGTGCAGAGGATGAATTCACCTTTCTGAAGATGGCTCTTTGCACACCTTGGGTTTTTCACTTGAGGTCCATATTGGTTAAAAACATTTGTCAGGGGCCTTCTCTTTTAAGGGGTGGACTTGTACACAAAACGGACAAGCAAATATTACTATTTTCGCCTGACAAGAGGATTAGGCAGTCACTGCACCAACTTAGTTCTTTTGTTGTCTTCCAGTTTCCTGGAAAACAAAACAAAACACCAAACCCAGGGAATAATCATTTTACAGATAGCACAGATGCAGTATATTGACTAGGAGATGGATTGCAATTAAGATCCTCTTACTCAACTAGTTTATAAAGCCACCTCTACTACCACTAGTTGTTTTCTGACTTTGCTTATAGAATTATATTCTAGAGCTTTCTATCCCAAAAGGTTTTAGGGAACATCTGAGAAGAACTGCTGTATTAAGTCAGGTTGGAGAGAAAGATACTCTTTTCTTCTTATTTAGCATTCTGTTTCATCTTTAATATTCTAAGTGTGGAAGAAAAAAAAAATCATTTGGACAAGTATTTTTTGCCTATTCAGGTCTATTTCAGGGGCTGTAATGGAAGATGACAGAATAGCAAAGTACCCTTGGCTAGAAGGCTAAAGGCTATAGTATATGCACAAGTAGTTGAGTTACCTCTTGGTCAAGCCCAGTTATGCTGACACCTGAGGAAAAGTGCCAGGATTATCAGACTAGCTTTGACAGCATTAGCATGAATTGACAGCTTTTATGTCTACTTAGGGCCTAGGGCAGAGATGACCCAGTTAACAGGAGCACCCAAGTTTAACTATATTAGCACTTCACATCTGTGTGAGGAAAACAAGCAGATCCCCTGAACTAATCATATTAATGCTGCTGACAGCCTTTGCTGTACCATGAGGATTTTTCAGCTTTGTCATTGTGCCAGTGGGGTTGCATGTGGGGCTCGTGATAGCATGAATCGGGCTCTGCTTGGTCTTGTCAAGAGTGTGGTAGATTACTCACCCAATTTCCTCTTTCAGCTGTACTTGCCGAGAACTTCTCCAACAGCTAGCTGCTATTTTTATGCAGCCACAAGGAACTGATTTATCTGTCAGTGCAGGAGAATGTGCTTTGCAAAGCGGTAAGCTTCATATCTGGGTCACGCATAGTATCATACGAAGCAACTGTGTGCAGTTCAGTCAGGAATTAGACAGCTATCAAGTGTTGGTTTGGGGGGAAGGAAAAAGAATCCTGAAACAGCAGGGAAGGAGTGTTCTTTGGAATAAAAATCACCATATGCTAAGCTTCTCTTTTGCCACAAGCTATACAGCCATACTTTGAAGAATGCCTAGAGGATTAAAGGGAAGCAGTCTCTGTATTCCACAATTTCTTATGTTAAAGGAAAAGTGAGCACTTATTCATTGATGGAAGCTTTGTTCTTGACATCAGTGACAGAACCAGGGTACCCATAAGCCCTTCTCTAAACCATCCTAGCCTATGTGTTATTATTGTATTAATAAAGGTATTTGGGGGTGGGGTGGGACCAGAACTAGCCTAGCCTTCTTTGTGGTAGGAAAGGGACAGAAAAGCAGCCTTTACCTCTTCTGTGGGAGTCTGAGACAGGCAAGCTTGTTAGCTCTGCCATTTCTCTCAAGCAGATTCACTGGAAAATTAATTCACAAAGCATTGGTTGTACATGCTCACAAAGAGGAGAGCTGTGTCCCTCAGCTTTCACTAGGCTAATGGTCTTAGGCTTGAACCTGCTGCTCAGAGAAGGTGGCACAGCTCAATTTCTCCTTTGATGGAAGGAGGTTGATTATCCTCTGTATGGGAGGGGCTGAAGTTGTGGGAGCTCCACATTGGGAAGACGCCAAAACAGAGCACACAAACCTTTGCATCCTTTGCAGAGACTTTGACTGTCTTGCTGTTTCAGTGCGGAGAGCCCTTGCTGGGAGACTGGTTCTGGCTGGCACAGTACCTTCAGCATCAGACCAGCTGCTGCCAGCTCCATATTGGCAGAACATTTGATGAAAACCAAGAAGGTTTATCCTCTGCCCAGCAAAGTCTGATAAGCTGGGTGGTATTGGCTGTGGATGTTAGCATTTGTGCTAAATGAAGTCATATATTTCAAATCTTCAGCCACAGCTACTGCATTATGGACCAGCTGTCAACTATAATATGTTCTCTAAGACTTTGTAGGAGGTGAAGAAGGAAGAGATGAAGGTGAAGATGGAATACATTGAAAAGATGGACAAATGAACAAGAAATTGATGTGTGTGGTACAAAGAACATGAAAATTTACCTTACAAGAAGGGTATTTTATGCACGGATTACCAGCTGTGCTCTGATACATATGGCTGATACAAGATACTGTTAAGGTTTGGACAACACAATCCTTTAATGGGGATAAAAAATTCTTTCCTTTACGTCACTATGAAGTCTAAGTAGATCAGAAACAGGCCTAGGTCAGGATCTGTTAGTACTGTTGAATACTTCTAAAGCAGTATCAGGTTAATTTTATGCTGATGATATTTCTAAATTAAAGTTTTGGGTTGGTGACTTTTAAATGAAAGAAGAAAATATGTATGAATGAAGAAAAACATCTATTTGGTTTGCTGAGGACCTGCTGATCAGTGGGTTGCTGATGTGGATTGACTGGGGTTAGAAAGTGAAGTAGAGCCGATAGAGCTTTGGCAGCAAGTATGTGTGCAATACAAAACAGAAGCAGAGGGAACTCATGACTTTATTTTTCAGGATCTTGCAACAGCATGGGAGTAGTGGCAACATTGACATGGCCAGGGCACCAGTATCTATCTGAAGAGAGAAGAACAAGACAGGGGACACAGAATCTGATGAAGTCCTGTCATTGTGCTGTGCTTGCCTGGCATGGCCGGAACTGGTGTACTTCAGACACCACACACCTGGGACGAGTACATGGGCTATGGCAGCTGCTCTCTAACAGGTGGGTCGAAAAGGAACAAAATGTGTCATAAGAAAAAAGTATAAGAACTGCTGTCTTATCAAGTATTAAAAAGGTCCATGGATTGTTGCATTATATTGTCAGCCTATTACTCTTCCCAATTTTCTGTAGTACAGCATGTCATCGTAAGGTTTTACCTTATGCAGAACCCTTTTACAAAAACTTTGAGGACAAAAGAACTTTGAATTATGGTTGCTTTGGATACCTGTTTCCTTCAGTTTCCTTCAGCTGAGTTGAAATATCCAATTGGCTTGGATGGAAGCAAGTTGGAAAATGTACAAGTTTCATTTAACATTTCATATGAGCTCATTGAACTGGATTGATGCTAATAGGTCTGTGTACAAATGAATAAAATCCTGTGGGAAGTCCTGTATGATCATTTTCAGGAATTTGTTTTAATTATTTTCTCTTATGCAAGTGAAGTGACAGTGAACTAAGTTTAGCAGCTGCAAAGTAAAAACTGTATTTCCCATATTAAAAGGTGCATGATAGGTACACAAGAGCAATGTCTTTCTGTTGAATGCTTTACTAGGAAATTGCTCTTTATATCCCTTCTCTTTCCCTTTTTTTTTCCTCCTCTCCTCTTGGTTACCTGGTCAATCTTCCTGCCTTCTTGCTGGAAAAAGTACGATGTATAGTGTCATTATGTCAAGCCTGTTGGTTCTGAAGAGGCTTGTTAGCTATCACTGTATTTCCTCAAATATACTCACATTGTATACTTTTCCATATCTTCATAATGAAGTGTTCAGTTGAACTGAAGCTCCCTTTTTTTTGCCAGGCCTAGCTTTCTGGATGTAATCCAAGGTTCATTAATACTATTTAATTCTGTGAGAATTTGTAGTCTTGTCAAGGGCAAAGCAGGTTAAGCTGAACTGATGTCTACCCCACATATTAGTCTAAATATTACACTAGAGTGGACCTTTTGAGGTGCCTATTACAATCTTACATGTTTTTCAAAATCATATGTATGTGTGTGTATGTGTATAATTTAAAGGATACAACTTGGTTCTGCCACTCTAAATGCACTTTTTTAGTACCAGTGGTGCAATGGTTTAAATGAGTAGCAAGATACGCTTACTGGATTATCTGACATTAACTACGTGACATATAGGATGTCACTTGTTTGTATTTTAGTAATTTGATATGACTGAGTATGGGAAAAGGGAGATCATAGTTTGCAGGTAAGACTATTTTATAGTTTTACTTGTGAAGACCTAGAACCAGGGCTGTGATGATTATTAAAAAATGAGATAACGTATCATTACTAATAATTTAATGTGCAAGTCTTCAAATTAGAAAATTTTACTTTTGATTCTTAGGTTTTGGTCAGCATGCAGCACTTCAGCTCATACGCTCTATGATAATCTAGCCAAATATCCTCATGATGATCAAGAAAGGAAGACTTTATGCCCCATTTATCCAGGAGTGAAACTTTAATATCTCTAGCATATTGCAGGTCTCCAACATAACTCTGTCTTCCTTTAAGGGATTCAAGCACCTTGTTTTAACAGCCTCTTACATTTGCCTCAGTAAAACTTTATGCTGAAGTCAGCATGTGGAACAGCTTGGATGGAGAACTTCACATCTTTCCAGTGCTTTTATGCAGAAATGTAAAAATCTCCATCTGGCAGTATGCATTGATACCTACTGGCCAGTTCTGTAGTTGAGAATTTAAGTCTCACATTCAGATTTTGAAGATCATAACAATATAAAATATTCTATCACTAATTCACTTTTTGCTTTCAGGTTGTACATGAGGTACAATTTGAAAGTCTTTGTTTAACTGGGACCTAACTGTTCCCGTTTACAAACATTCTGAGGTTAGTAAATTCACAGGGAATCACATCAGTCTGGTGTCTTAAATCTTCCTTGGGGGCATAGTGTAAAACTCTCTTTTTGATCATGAATGTGATTTTTGTTTAAAAGATAATAACAACATAGTGTCTACTCTGGGAACATGTGATGACTTTAAGCAGATCTCTGAAAGATTCTGTACTATTCTAGCAAAATATTACTGAACTTGAATAATATGCTTCTAGGATAGGATTGCAGGGTAGAGGACCCACTTGAGATGAGTGTTTCCATGACAATTAATATGAACTGCTGTAGCTCTAGCTCAGTGTACTTTGATGTAATTACATGACTTAGGAAACCTTGTGATGTGATGCTGTACTTGTGATTTTCATTCAATTTCTGTTTTTATTTTATTTTTTATTTTTTGGTGATGTCTAGTGCGTACAGACCTCAAGCTGAAGCAGTGTTTATATTAAGTGACCATAGATTATTTTATTCTAAACAGTATTGTACACATTTATAGATTCTTGCCAGATAGTGTTACAAAAACAGAACAATGTTTTATGCCTCAAAAAGCATCAGGGGAAAAATCCATTACATGCATCCATGTCTACTTTTAAATGTCATGTAAGGTTTTTCCTTTTAACAAAGTGTAGTGTTCAGAATAAAAGGAGGGATTGTCCAAAGCATAAAAATGTGTGGTTTGTATTTACCTGTTTGATCCCCAGTGTAAACTATACTTTATATATCAAGTATGGAAAATGAACACAACAACAAAGAAACATCTGTCATTAGCAGAAAGAAAGAAAGAAAAATATTAATTCCAGGAAAGAGTCTCACTTTCAGGTCAAAGCCATATCATAATGAAGATAACTGGACATGTAATTAATACTCCATTGTGGAATTCTCCATTGTAAGCGTTTCCCTGAATAGGTTTACCCCGAATGTCTATTCCTGTAATTGCTACCCAGGCTTAGTGCACCTAATAGCTATTGCATTCTGAAACAGTGGAGGACTGCTTCATAGTGACAGAGAGTTATGTGAGTTTTACATATAAAAATGATGAAGGCATTATATTCTGGCTGGAATTTATCAGAAGCATATCTTGAAGTCTCTGCTTCAGATCACATTGGCAGTTGTGGCTGTGATGTTCCTAGAAAGCCTTAGTGACTGATCTTCTCAGAGGTAGGATAACTGGTGATTCAGTTACACTAGTAGGGACTTAGGCTCTCTGGAAATCAGGGTATTGCCAGCTCATGAAATCATTACTCTCAGTGGAAGGAGAATTTGTTTCCTTGAGTTCTCAAGGACTCACAATATTCCCTGCCCAATGGTTTTATCTGCAGTTCAAAGATACAGCAGAAGTAAGGCTCTGGAGCTGGTCTGCAAGGTCCTTCCATGCCTCTAAACATAGCCTATTTTGATGCTGCTCAGAGACCATGTGTGGAGTAACTACAGGTATTTCCAGAAAGCTATCAATTGTGAACAATCCGGCAGTGAGGGTGAAGACTTGAAAGAGGAATAGCCTCACCCTCTGTTTGTGTGGAGGGAAGCCAGGCTCCCATTTGATGCCCTGAAACTCCCAGATCCTCTTGAAAACCAGACAGATCTATGCTGCCATTTACTTCCCAAACTAAGCAACAGGCTTCTGTCCCAGAGGCCTCATTACAGTTAAAAAGATTAGCTAAAGGCCTTCTGGAGAAGACAATCTGAGGCTAGGAGAGCCACTTAGGGAAATAATTCTTGACTAACTGTTAATATGCCTAACTCTTTCATGTTAAGACTTTATGCCTTCTGAGTCCACAGCCTTCTTACAAAAGAATTGGATTCTAAGTGGGTGATCATATTTATTTTTGAGGGGAATTATACCACAACAATTCTAGAGTTGGTATTTGAAATGAAGATAGCAATTTTTCCCAAGCCACTGCTAAGTAATAGTGGTCTTCCTGGTGCTCTTAAGTTTCTCCCTATTAAACTCCGTGCTATTACCCAATGCCTGTTTCCATCTTGAAATAAGCTTCAAATAATTCCCATGCTTGATCCTTGGAGCAGAGTTTCAGAGTTATTAAGATGACATTACACAGTCTGTCCTCTAGGCTTTCAAAGTCTGTTTATTCTATGGTGCCAGGAGAACAAATGAATTAACAGTGTCTATAGAATGTAGAAGAGTAGAAATACCTCCAGGTATCCACTGGCTTCATATTACTGTTTCAAATCCAGCTCAAGACTTTATAGTATTCTTTCCTGATACAGGCACAACCTTCACTTTAAAATATTGCCTGTTTGTAGAACCTTTACATGCAGTTCAGATTTGAGGCTGACAACGACAAAAAGGTATAGTTTGGAAGATTACATAACTAGGCATTCCAGTTCTGAGCAATATTTTTATGCCAAAAGAACTTCCTTTTTGAGGAATTAATACTAAAGGTTTGGCATCATTTTTTGGGTATCTACAAGTGGAAAAAAATAAATACTGAACCAATGAGATCAGTATCATACTTTTATTTTATACTTTATTGTTGTATCAGGGTGGATTACTCTACTACTCAGTACCCCAGTGGTGACTGAGGAACATCTTTTGTCACTGCTTGGAACGGAGTAGCTATTGTGCTTTCATCTTTATATTAGCAAGTACTAGTGTAGTGGGATAGACCTATTGTATACATGCTTCCCCTATCAATCATACTTACTAGAGTTGTTCTACATCTGTCCTGTTGGCTGGGGGGGAGGACAAGGAACATGGGATGATGGGTGGAAGAAACAGCAGCTACAGCATTGTGTTGTTTGCCATCATAAAGGGAGGGTGTGGGGAGGGCACAAAGAACAGAAGGTGCTGAGTAGCAGTGATTGTAGTATTGTGATGTTTACTGTATTCTGAGGGAAGTTTTGATGCCTTAATAGTACAGACAATTTTCCACTTCAATGGGGAAATGAACCTCTCAGGCTAAAGTCCTACAAAACCTTATATGTATTCTGAAATTGGACTGGAACTTTAATTTCATTTCTGATCTACATATGCTAGGGCACATTCATATGTTTACACAAAGCTTATTAATTCTATAACCTTTTTTTTTTTTTGTGATGTATCAAAGGGTAGGATTAAAATCTACTCATAAAAATTACTTTTTGCCATAACTCTCATCCTGAGTCCTATCATAAAACAGCATCCTTATTTGTAACAGAAGTGATAAACTAACTTACTCTCTGCATTGTGTAGTATTTGATAACTGTGTAGTTACTCCACTAGTGACAATGTGAACTATACTGTGATTCGTGGCAGCATTCCTGCAAGTATCTCTCAGTAAATCAAAGTGGATGTGCCAGAGCTGTTACTCAAATTCCTTTGCAAATATTTACAGGAGTATATCAAGCCCACTGAATTATAGCTACTAAATTGTGGGGAATGTACTCATGAAAACAAATCCTGTTTGTATAAGAAAGGAGGCACAATCATTCTTCAAACTGTACAATAAATCTTACTGCTCTGAAAAGGTTGAAAGTCATTTGCATTTGGCAGAGGTAATGAAATGCATCTTAATAGACTTAAATGTTCAGCCTTGTTAATACAGAGTAGCAGAATATAGCCATTTTATGGGTGTGATCAGGTGGGTTCTGTGAAAATACAGTTTTGTTCTGCAGTTGGATCTTGTTCATTGCCAAAATTCTTATTTCTTTGTGGCAGCAAATCGTGCAATAGGCTTGGAGACAATATAGCATCAGAGCTATTATCTTATGGAAATAAACAAGAGTAATTTGTTTAGTCAGCAAATGTATGCTTAATAAAGAATACAGATTGCTACAACATTTTCAGAATTGCTGTTGGCTTGATTAGTAAAATGCTCTCTTTTAAAGAACTTAACTGAACTCAGGAACAATAAAATATAATGGAATCAGTGTCCCAAGGGTGTTTGAGTGATACTATAATTGTGAGAAGCTAGTCTTGCCACAGCAGCTCTACCCAAAGGTAGATTTCTATGCAGCTTCTCTTTTAGCTGAATAGCGAACATTTGAAAACCTGCAATTTTCATAACTTCTTTTAAAATTTGTTTTAAAAGAAGAGGCTAATTCCATGGGCAGTGTTGCAGACTTAGAATGTAATCTATTCCTTTTAAAAGTGGAACTATGCCATAATAAAGTCTGAATGATAGTTCAGGATTCATACTCAGTGTTTGTTTGTGTCAGGGAATATGGTTGTCCCAGGTTAACATTTTTATCCTTCTGAAGAAAAATAGTTTATTTTTTCATCTCCATGAAATAGTGAGATACAAGGCAGTCATAAAAATGATTTTCCTTTTGTCTATGAGCAGATGTTTGTCCTGTTCACAGATGGAAAATCTAAATACTAGTGAGGAATAAAAATAAATGGCGTTCCATATCTTAAAGAACATCTTGTTTATACCACCTATCTACATTTCCATTACTGCGTATGTACACAATGATGGTTAGACACTGTGCAGACAGGGAAGGGGAATGAAGCTATTAAAAATTCATTTGATTGATACTATAGGAGTCTCTGCATGGAAAGTCAGCTTTTTCCATCTGTTACAAGTTATTGATATATACTGATGTTTAAACTATGAAATACTTTTTTAAAACTTTGACTATAGATGTTTTGGCTTAATACTTCACAAACTCTGTAAGACTTGATTGTGTTTTCTTCTAATTAGCAAATAAGCAGAAATAGAATGTAGTAACAAATAAACAGAAATAAAAGCAAGCAATAGACGGTAGCATAAGTCAGCACCCACATGTAACTTTCTCTTCTGAGCTACGTGAACTCCAGAGAAACCAACTGAAAGTTATTCCCCCTCTTACATAATAAACAACAACAACAACAACAAAAACACTCAAAATGTCCATTTCTGCAATAGCAAGCAGTCTTTCAGAAGAATCAGAAGGATTCTCATGTAAGCCCCAAATGGTAAGCTTTGCTTGTTATTTGTGGCTGTGTGCAAACATCCAAGCCAAACACCCATTTTGGAAAGGATCACTCTTTTCAAAGAAAGGTTCCAGTGAGCTTTCTATTCTGTATCTCTGCTTTTCTTTGGGAGAGGTTTTCTGTTGTTGTTGTTTGTTTGTTTGTTTTTGGTGTTTTGTTTTGTTTTGTTTTCTATTTCAGAGATACTGAAGTCTAAATACGATTTTGTTTGCAGTGCAGCTAAGAAAAAGGCTAATGCACCTTCAAGTTCTAGGAATACATTACAGGGGCTGGAAGACAGTAAACCCAATCTCTATTACTCTTTAGCCAGACCCTGTTTAAAATGGACAGAGCCTTGAGGAGAGAAAGAGAGCTGCTGCTGCTCCCTTAAAAGTGTGACCTCATTTTATGTAGAGTCTTTCTTGTTGCAAGCACCTCTTCGTTGTTTTATCTATCTTTGGTGCCAACTAACCTTCTCCACTGCAAAGCTTGCATATTCTGCCCTGTACACAGGTGCCATGCCCACAGCCACGGCTAGCATGAGTCAAAAGCTTCTGTTGTGTCAATCTCAAGGAAGCTTCCTTCGCAAATCCCTGCACTGCACAGCAAATGCTATCCAGCTCCTTAACAGGCCAAAAGGTCTTTTGAGAAGGTCTCGGAATTGTTTCATCCACCTGAGCACTCCTTTCTGAAGCAAACGGTTTTGATGCTCTGAACACCAGCATTTATATCTAGTCCCCAAAGACCAGCATCTTTTTGAACTGAAGAATCAATGATGTTAGCTAGGTGGATTATCTGAAGACAGTTTTGTTGTTGCTATGTAACCTTAGTTCGGTGGCAGACACTCTGTGATAGGGTAATTCGTCTGATTCATTTGCTGCCTCGCCTGTTTGTTTTCTCATGTTTCACTAACTTGTCCTTTGCTTCTAACAATAGCTTATATGATCTTTCTTTCAGTTAGATCATCTTGTATGACTACAGAGACATGCTTCTCTGTGATTTTCAAATGCAAACACTACAACAATATATATACCAGGATAGTTTAGCTCAGAGCCGAACAGAACCAAAATAAGAAAAAAGACCTGGTCTATGATTTGTAGTCCTTTGACAACACAAGGACTTTGTTTGCCATATGATACTGTTTTAAGTATAAAGCATGCCTAAAAGTTGCCTATATTACTTTGATATTTAAGGAGACAGCAGCTGGGTATGAAGGTGGCACACAAAGCAGCAAATTATGTAAGCTTGAAAGTAGAGAAATTGCAATGGAAATCAGCAACCCTGGAATGTATAGCAGTCAGGTCTTTTAACTCAAGAAATAATGTGGAAAAATAACAGCAGAATTATTCTGTGACATTTGCACTCTGAGATAACAGTAGAAAAAGTAGAGTGTTTTGAAATTCACCATCTATACCAGAAGTATTTTTAAAAGTGGAATTACCCTTTTCTCCCTCTTACTAAATACTAAGCTACTACTCAAGAAAGGAGATGCATTTGAAATTTAAACAAATTCAAAGGGTCACTTTGCAGCCACAGTTTCAGAAGAATTCTGTTTTGAATAACAAAAAAAAAAAAAAGTTTCCTCTTTCCCTAGGATCACATGCTATGATTCACTTTCAGCTGGTCTCAGAGCAGCAGGAAAGGCCAATCTCCAGGTGCAATGCATTCAGGACACAGCTTCAACTTGAATTCTGAATTAGGTTCTTGTAGTGTGAACAGTGTTCTGAATATTTACATATTTTTTTCTTAGCAGAGAATTGTCCTAAAATGTGCTATGTTTCTGGATTGCCATAATTGCTCTGTAGGAGACATTTGAATCTCTCAGGTAAATGCAAAACAGATATGAGCCTTAAAATATATATTGTGTGAATTCCCTTTACTTTTCTGACTAACCTGCATTTTTTTAACTGTTATAATCTGTTATGTATATCTAGCTATAAAAGCTCATTTGAAAGCTAACCTGTAAGCTAATACATTGTGACAGCTTCTTTCTTTATTTTTTGAGCAGCCCTAGAGTAACATGTGCATGAATTTGTACAGACCTTGGAATCCATAGATTATTCATCTATCATGAATGTGTGCTAGGACTGCAAGCTGAAAATCCCCTTGAGAGTTTTATTGGAGATGGTACTGCAATTTCAGCCTCACTCTGAGACAAAATAACGTCTCAATCATTTTTATTTTTCTCCTTGAATAGTCAATGCATAGCATTTGAAGAAAGGTCTGTAGAGGTAGCTTTATCACCATTGTGTTTGCAGAGTAATTTCCGTCTCTCTTCTGTTTTGGGGGTTGTATGTTTTCTTAGGAAAGCTGTCCCATGGAAGCTGTGTATGTGTGTGTGGGGAGTTCCCCTTGTTTAGCCAGTAGGACAGCCAGAGCAAATGATTAGAAGGGAGAGAAAGTTAATATTGAAAGCAATGTTTTCTCCCTTGGGACAGGGAGAAGAATAATCACAGGGACCCACGGGGGTACTGAAGTATTTTCACAGGGCGGAGTTGATTGCATAGGTCTTTCCTTTTAATCAATTAGCCATTTATTTAGATTTATTTCTTGTTTCACTACATTTTTGGATAAAAAAATTATTTGTTGACTTGTTGGCAAAACCAACGCAAATTGAACCAATAAAAGAAACTACCAAATTACTAGTAGCTCAATATATATATATTTATTATTTTATAACTATTTTATTCTATACGTTTTTAAGCTTACATAACTTTTTGATTTGGGGGGGGGGGGGGGAAATGAAGCATAAAGATGCAGGATAGTCAGGAAATTCTGTACAGAGAGGAATCTTTTCCTTCCTGCTTTTGACTACTACTACTGTACCAGGACAGGAAAGGAGTATATCTCTCTCCTCTTGCTGCAATTTGAATGTGAATTTGATCTTCCTAAGGAAGAAAGATCAAATATCTTCTATCCAAGCACAAATAAAGAAGGGGAAGTGGAGAGAATAATACTGTTTGATATTGTCAGAGGTAACACGTAACCTACTGCTGAGCATATGTTATGGACCTACCTATGTCAACATACAGAGAGTATGTCTATTATAGGCCCATCTAGAGACCTTGATTCTTCATTTCAGACACAGCAACTGAAATTTTCAGCTTTACAGATACAGCTGTAGTTTGACAGCCGTGACATCAGTCTGTGTGCATGGGATTAAATGCATTCAGGCTGTAGACGGTGCAAAGGACTCGCGTAGTGCTCGAGTGCATCTTCTCTTTTACTCTTTGTTATAGTGGAAAAAGCAGCAAACGGATGAGGAAGGTATCAGCAGGAGCTTACTAAAGAGTGTAAGTGCTATTTGATATATGCATGGCTGGCTGCAGGTAGACCCAAGCTGCCTGTCCTTATTCTCCATGGTTGGTTAGAAATGAGTCTACTCTTTCTGGGTGGCATAGATAGCTACCATCCATTTGGCTCTGATTGTTTTACAAGACTGGTGATCACAATAAATTGCCTGTACTAGCATGAAGAATAACCCAATGAGGACAGTTATTTTGTAGTGAAGCTAAACACCACGTAAACAAGAAATGGAAGAGATTATTTTTAGAGATTTTATTTGACAGACTGATGTAACGTAAAGTTTTGTTGGGTTTCGAGAGAGAAAGCATCACAGATGCCCCTGGGGAAGGGAAACAGTCAGTTCTGGAGTTTTGTAGCTACTTCACAGGCAGAACCAGCAAGAGGTGAAACTGCAGAAAGAGCTTGAGTGATCTTTTCAGTGAACTATATTTTTTTTCATTCAGAAAAAAATTATGTTAATAGAAGCTGAATATTTTCTCTATATTTGCTAGATATTTTTTTCCTGATTTTGCTAAAATAAATGTGTTCTAGACCTAAAATTTTTGCACAAATGGCAACTTATTTATATTAAAATAAAAAAAGAACCTTAAAATTCCTGTGGTTGTAGGTTAAAAGAAAGGTATCTTTTTTGTCCATGTTTAGCTGAGAAGTAACTGATCTGAAGGAAACTGAAGTCACTTGCAAGGGTCATTGTTAAACAGCTTTTGTTATAGTTGTGCACTGGACATAGTTAGCACTGTAATTTTAGTAGGTTTAATGTATCTCTTTCCCTCAGACTGATATGAACATTGTATATTTGTTCTTTATACATTCTTTGTGCCTGAAGATCAATAAGAAAATTCAGACAATTTACTAGGCTTGTTTCCTCACGTTTTGAAACAAACACCCTTTGCAATGCCTGAAACATCTTCAAATGATTTCTCTTATCCTGTTTACTTTCTAAGGGCCATAATGTGCCATTGATTTTTTTTTCTTTTCTTTGTTCTTTTTTTTTCCTTTTCTTTCTCTTTTAAAGGCAGAGCTTCCTACTGAAATCAATGGAAGGTTTGCTTAAAAATCAATTGGAAGGTTTGGCCCTGAAACATAAGACAATGGGGGCTCCTCAATCATATCAAGAGAAGTGATTAAGATACCACAAACAAACTGCTAATCCACACATAAAGGAACATGTGCTACTCTAAAAGCAACCATCTCTACCAGTGTGTAACTCTGTTTAACTTTGGTGGGAGCTTTGCCTGGAAAAGTGCAGTAGAATCAAGTACTAAATGTGAAGCAATGTCATCGGAATTATTAATCAAACATTTGTTGCTGAACTAAGGTCACTTACCAAGAGCAGATTGGTCTTTAAATAAACTACACAGGCAACATCGCTGATTTCTTGGTTCAAAGAACTTCTGGTCCTTGGGGATTGGGAAAGCAAGAAATGAATGTGAACGTTCAGAGCATCAAACTGCATGTTCCCAAAAGGACAGACTAAACTGATGAAACAATTCCCAATCTTTCTCAAAAGGCCTTTTGGACCTTCAAAAAGCTGACTGGGCTTTGACATGCATAACAGGGGTTTACAGAGTTACTCCTTTGGGAAGTAAGGAAGTGGAAGTACAGATTGCTTTTGGATATTCCAAGCCTCCTAGACCTCAAGTGTTACACTTTGATTCTTTTTGGTAAGCTTAAAACAGATAAGTAAGCATCTTCAACATTTCTTATCAACCCTTTTTTCTTTTTTCTTTCTTTCTTCCTTTTTTTCCCCAACCTATAGCTCTGAACCTTAACATTTGTGTGAGTCTCCCCATTGTTTTCAATAGAGCTTCATAACAAGGCAGAGGACAGAAGCTAACAGGACCCTGGCTAGGGAATTTTGCTCACTGGTCCAATGCTACAATCTCTTTTTCATGGTTCAAATTTTACATATTTTATATTTTGGGGAACTGAGTAGTGATAAAGCCAATTAGCACCTCTCAAATTAGCTTTGTAAGCAACATGGCAAAGATGTAGATGGCCATATTTAAATTAAAAAAAATGTTTTGAAGACTGTTTTTCCCCTTTAAAATGTAGCAATAATGTTATTTACAGTGCTAAAGATGCTTGTGGGAAAATGACTCTTGGGGGGCAATGCAGGCAGAAACTGTATGCATAAGGTTGCTTGTAGAAATGGTACATCTGTTATCTCCTGTATCTAGTTGTCTTCTAACTCTATACTTAAGGTTAGAAAACTGGCCACAGACGGAACTTGGTTTTAGTTTCTCCTCTTGGCCACTTCCAGAAAGTGAGTTTAGAGAGTTATCACCGTTTTCAAGGCCTGGAACTGGAGGCCTTGAAAACAAGGCTGTTTTCAAGAACTGGAACCCAGATTAGTTGTTCATCCTGTGAGTCAAGAATTATTTTGCCAATAAATACTGAGTAAGTCTTCTGTTCATCTTCCATGTGTGGTCATTATTGCAAACAAATGAGTTTAATTTGCTTTAAAAGCTTGTTACATGAGGCACAGTGGAGAACAAGGGCTGAAAAGAACTTCTGCATGTGTGGTTTCATTAAGAATTGTTTTCTCCAGAGAGCTCTCAGGTTGTCAGATTAAAAATGTAAAGAAACCTTTTACTCTAACAGCTTTCACAGTTATCCCCTTAGTAAAGTTTGCTTTTGTGATAATTACATTTTACCATCTACAGTTGTTTACTAAATGAACAGCTTTTCTCTGCTGCTAGACCAGTTTTCCTCTGATAGTTTGTGGTTTCAATGAAATATTTAGAAATACATGTTTGCCTTATGTTTGTTGGTTTTGTGTTTTGTTTTGATAGTAAAATGACTTTGGTTGTGGTTTTGGTGCATATGAACCATGAAGATTAGTTTAAGAATTATGACTGAAGTAACATTTCATTAACACTGCTGTATCATTGAGAAGAAAACTGCTGGCTTATTCATTTCCCTGTTAACAGAAAGGGGTCTTTCTCTGTTATGTTCATTGCTTCTAGGATGCACTGAAGAGGCAGGACAGCAGGTTAAAATCATCTCCATCACTGAATAACAGGGGTTTTTTTTGATGGAAATATTTCACAGGCAAACGTGTGCGTGATATTGCTCTAAAAAAACTTTGCTTTTTCAGCTTTGTAGCAAATAACGTACCTCTGCTTGCATGTAAAATTGTTATTAGTACATCAAACCATCAAGCTTATCAGTAGTGACCATTTTCATTCAGAGAAGCAGAAAAATCCAAACTACTTCCTATGGTAATGGCATCATTGCTGCTTGAACAAAGTAGCAGGTAGAACTTTAAATAGGTCAGTCTAAACAGGCACCTCTATATAAAAAAAAAAAAAGTAAATATTTCTCAGTTTAGTTCAATGTGTTTTTTTTTAATATTAAAGAATATCTTTTTTTTCTTTTTTTTTTCTTTGCAACCTAGCTGATTCCAGATCATGATTTGGTATGAATGCTTTACATTGAAAAATGTGAATCATAACAAACTTGACACAAAACCACTGTCGCTTGTAAATTAGGATAAATAACGTTAAAAACCTTTGAGTGTGAATTAATATGCATCTCTAAGTCTCTGATTTTTGTGTACACTTGTGAATGTGGTGAGAATTTCTTCTCTGTCTCTTTCTTTGAATCAGATCTGCTCAGTTTTGAAAGAAGCTAGTCAGAAACAGGTGTCAGAGGACAGAATTGAAGGAAAAACAAAACTCAATTGTCTGATTAAAAAAAAAGCTAGAATTTGGAATTCTTAAAAATAGGTAAGTTCTTCTTCTACCTGCATATTGAAGGGAGTTTTCTCTTCCTGAATGGAATTATGGACCTTCAGCCTCCCAGCTTTCTAGAAACTTGGGCCACCAGCAATACAGAGTATTGAGTTCAATCTTCTAAAATAGTTGCTGTATTATCCCCATGATTTGGAACTTTGTTATTTCTGCAAATGTAAGCCACAATCTTAGGCACAAAATTCAAATTGCACCAGTAAATTTTAATTTTGAATAAATCTGAGTGTGCAGGTTAAAAAAAAATCAGGAAAACATCTCAGGACAGACAGATCTTTTTTTTAAAAGTTCAACTTTAAGAGAGTCCTAGCTGCCTTAAGAATACGGCAAAACAGTATTTTTCGTAGTGGTGACATATCTAATTGCTAATGCTTTTGTTAGCCATTTTATAGCTTTGAAAGTACGTTAGCCAATAGTACTGGTGGTTGGAAGAGATGCTTTTCTTCATCGCAGCCCCCAGACTCGCTTTCTCCCCCTGCCTTCCCCAAGATCTTAGTATGAATTTACTAGGAAGGGTGAATCAGCTTTTCTGAACTCTTTAAAAATGGTTGTCAAGCCAAGTACAGTTGTCCTATGCTAGGACAAAGGGGAGCTTTCATAGTGATGAACAAAACCATGCTATCTATAGTGTCTTAAGTAAGGCCCCATTGCATCATTGATAGTATAGAGACAAATGCATTTCCATTGCCACAAGTTTATCAGGCAATTCCACCATTTACCACGCTATGTCTCAGTATAAACAAATGTATCCATTCCACCCACCCTGAAAAAGAGTCATAAATTCTCTGGCTGACGGTGTAGGTATCATCTGTGCCTTGTTCTAGACAAATCTTAATGCAGGGTCAGGAATCTCAGCAAGCAGGTAAATGTTCTCTCTCTCTTCGTCTCTTTCTCTCTCTTTTTTTTCCTCTTTCTTTGTAATAAAAAAGTACCTGGCAACTGTTAGCAGTCTAACAGTTTAAGCCCTAAAATTATTATTGCATGTTCAGAGCTGAAACGAGGAATATAGTGTGTCTCGGCTACTACACATATCATCACCTCTGCGTCAAGCAAGAACATAGCAGCAGCAAGTCTACACTGAAATCACGTTAATGATGTGCTGAACAAGAAAGCTGGAGAATCCAGAGGCAAGGCAGTCCCTAATCCTGTTGCTGGCTGTAGGATTCCCAGCTGTCAGAAATCAAGGATCCAGGCGCAGTGCAGCTTAAACATCATGGTCAGAGAGAGGCTGACAGCACAGTACCTGTAAGTACAGGCAATGTGGAGCAATTTACTTGCTTTTTAAATGCATTTGAACCTTTTGTACTCCCTCTGATAGTGATGAACTTCAATTCAATTCACAAAAATAAAAATTCAGAACGATTTTACACAAGTGACTGATAGCTTTATACTGATAAATACTGTAGTACCGTAACTTTGTGCAGACAACCTCCACCCTAAAGATCATACAGTCAAAGCAGACAAAATGAATAAAAGGTAAGAAATGCATTGTTATTTTTCGCTTTTTAGAGCTGGGAAAACCACAGCACTGAAAGGTTAAGTGGCTCGTCTATGGTCACGCAGGGAGCCCGTGGCAGGGCTGTGAATTAAATGCCTCTTCTTGTAAGAACTGTGCTGTCTCCTTAGGAAATATGAATAGCAGAGTAGAGAGAAACTACCCAGCACGAATTTACTGTGTGGTACTTGAATAACATGGCAGGTAGTACTGGAACTGAAATAATGAAATGATAGCTGAGAGTGGACAAAAACGTATTATAACACTGAGAAATGTGAGAAACTTGGTAATTTTTCTCTATATAGCCTTTTTCCTTATGGCAACAAAATGTACACGTTTGCTCTGTCAGTCCCTCCACCTCTCCATTTGTGACTGATCTTTACACACAGGCAGCAGCAGGTCTGAGGGCACCACGTTCCTACACAGGCAGTCAAGTCACCTCCTCAGGAGGGGGGAGAACCTGAGTTTCATGTCCCCTACAGCAGAAATGCTGCATGGAGGGCTTGGTGGCCACTTGCTCTGCTTGGCTGGCCAGGCAGAAAGCACAGCTGGCACTGAGGACGAGCATGATGCCTGCTGCCCTTACCATGGCTCAGGTGCTCGAGAAGGACTAGCAGGGGAATCAGGCAGAAGTGCAGGAGGTACCTGCAGCGGAGCATGGGGAACCAAGATGATGGTGGTGGACCGTGGTCCATAGGTGCAGAAGAATCTAAAATTATTTAAATTTGATCCTTAATGGTGGTTTTCTCATTTGCTTTGCTGTTGCTATTTTTTTTTATTATTATTTTTCTATTCCCTATTGCCCTAGGCAATTCAAGTAGAGCTCCTAATTGTTTTCAATTTATATAAGTGTAAATTCACAGCTTGACTTTGAGGTTCATACTTGGTAGAGTTTGGTTTTCTTATTTCAGACTTTTCAAGGGAAGTTGGCCTAAATTCAACAACTTCCAAAGCTATCTGCACTGCACAAAAATAAGTACATGGCTAGTAATTAGCTAAACCTTGAGAACAGGTAGTTTAATTAGCTAGTATGAAACAACCACTTCAAATCAAGGACTTTCTGAAACCTTTACATGAGCTTAAGGACATTTAAATTTCTGCAACTCTTCTAGTTTCCTGTAAAAACCCTACAGCTTTTCATTTTATAGTTGCAAATGCTATAAGAAACAATACTTTTGAAGTTTATAGACTATTCTGATTCTAATGCAAACAAGCAATGTTTTCATTCCAAACTTTCAAAGTTGTGGCCTTGAACTCCTTAATTGTTTTTAATGGATTTTTTTTTCCTTTCCTTCCTATTTCTGTAGGCTGGACAGCATACAAAATGTGTGGACTCTTAACATATAAATTTATCTTATACTGGATAAATGTTCTTTCCAGTAATTGGCATAAAACACATTCTATTTAATGCAAACAGATCTTTGTCTCCACAGACAACTTATTAGAATAGCCAGAAGGTCATCAACTTTCCGGCAATCATTGTCTCGTCAAGACACTTCTGCTTGTTTCTTGTAGCCAGAAATTATTCCCTTGAAATGACAAAGGGCAGGTACTTTAGCTTTTGATGATGATTTACAGACTTCTTTTAAAGATGTAACTTCCAGTGAGGCATGTGGAAACCCTCTTTATTAGGGGTACCCATCTTTATTAGTTAATAAATTTCAACAGTCAGATATGTTGCCTTCTGTTAATCATATTGCTTTGTATACACGGAAACGAGCATTTTTCAGTATCTTCCTCTACAGAAATGTGCTATTCATTCTGTATCTATACTTGTAAATACCTTTGTTTGCTGGCACATTTGTTGTCAGGCTGTTTTCCATGCTAAGGAAAAGAAATGAGTAAAAAAAGAGTCAAAAAACCACAGTATTTCTTTAGAAA
The DNA here is from genome assembly GCF_964211835.1 of Anser anser. Classification (NCBI taxonomy): domain Eukaryota; kingdom Metazoa; phylum Chordata; class Aves; order Anseriformes; family Anatidae; genus Anser; species Anser anser. The sequence goes on along the minus strand of NC_139720.1, from coordinate 84,068,291 downwards.
AATAAATAGGATAAGCTGGGGTAGCTAGAGAAACAAGCTTTTCCTTACGAAACAATGATAAGCAACAAGGATTTGGATAATTCAGTGCTTTATCTTTCTGCCTGCTGTAACTAAACTAAGAAAAGAATTCAATAGAAAATCAGATATGAAATTGCTCTTCCACTTCTCATGGTGTGAAAAGAAGGAAAAAAAAGTATATGGCAGCTCTTTTTCAAGAAGCAATCTACAAGTCAAAAGAAACATTATTCAAATTGTTTGATGAACAAGCATCAACTTAAATTCCTGGATCTTGTGTGTGTGACCTGAGCACTGCCTCATCTCCTGTGTGTGAACGCCAACTCTGGAGGCCTTTCTTGATCTGGCACACGCTGGCTGCCTGTTCTTTATTGTACCACTTGTTATGCAGAGAAGCACAATCACTCGGAGATGAGGAAATGTTATTACTGCTTGATAGCAAAAGATTGGCTCAAAAATTTCTGTAGCTTTTCTGTAACCCACTCTTTGCTCCTTAAATGTCCTGGAATTCTTTGCTTATTTTCAACTACCTGCATGAAATAGCTGTGATCGAGAGGCTTTCTTTGAGGCTATGGGAAGAAGACAGTACGATTGCACTGGTACTCTCAGTGCTAGAACTGGAAATAGCTGCTTCTCACTGTGCTTCATTTCATCTACCACTTTCTTGCAGTGAAACAAAAAGCTTGCTCACTTTCTTGACATAAAACATTGGCTTCTTCTCTGCAAGAGAAGATAGGGGAAATTGGAAACAATTTCTGTGAAAGTTGCACCCCTTACACCTCCGTAACATATAAATACTAGGATCTTGGTATAAAACCATTTTAAAATGTTGTACGAATCACAAAAAATCTCCCTTTATGTTTAAATAACTTCTTAGAATGTTATCTCCCTTCTTTACTGAGTGGCACTCTGATTTTTTTTTTATTATGTTTTATTTTTTTATCTTGGCCCACAGGTACATTTTGAAAACAGGTTTGTGGGAAATGAATACTTCCTGTGCTGTGTATAGTGATGCTGGGTGACGTAGCCTGTGCATTCAAATTGGATGACCTCTTCAACCATGTGCTATTATGTGAGTACCATTTGTCTGCTGTTTTCAGCGACGTCTGAAGACACGAGCTCAGACCTTTCTAGCAGCACACTTGGACTGATGAAGCTGCCTTTATATGAGCATTCCTGCATCTCAGATCAAATGCCTGTACCTAGGGGAAAATTTTGCTGCTAGATACTTGTCATCAATAAAACACACAGAATGTATTTCTGTATGCCAGGTAATGCCTGCAACTGAGCAAAAGAATCAGCACTCTGTTTTTAAGTATGCATATAACAAAGAATAGCAGGATGTTCCTGGTTAAAAGAACACTCTGCTCTTTCTGCTTTTGTTTCTGGCTGGCTATTTCTGAGAAACATTTGAAAAGTATAAAGAATGGTGTACCATGAACCACTACAGAATGGGAGGCTTATTAGCATGCACTTTGTGGTGACCTGTGATCAAAAGGCTGAGCTCATCGTTGTTTAATGTGCTTGTGAGCATGTATACATGAATGTGGAAGTTCAGCTTTCAGGAGTTTTGCTTTTAGAGATGCTGGCATGGTATGCATAGCAGAGAGAGGCTGCAAAAGAGAAGGAATCATTTTTTCCCTTCTCTTCTCTTCTGTTTTACCCTGCTATATATAGGTCTCCTGCTGGTTAGAGCTTGCATACGAGATGCACACATTCAGATTTCTGCTCTGAACTGGGCTTCGATCCTGGATCTGCCACCCTGTAGTGAGCTCCGGTCACAAGACATTGGCTTTGGGGTTAGGGTCTCTCTTCTAAATAGAAATTCCATCTCTCTATGAAATTGTTGTTTGATGTTTTCTGTTAGAAGCTGTTTTGTTAAAGACTAGCAATCCAAAGCACCAATCCATATCCCATGCAGCTCAGTTTTTTGCAATATTCAAGGAAATGTTTTTCCTATCTTTACTGAAATGTTTAGTACAGAAACTGTTCTTCTGTTGGTTGGTTCCAATAATGTGAGTAGATCTGTATGTATTGATCTCTTCTGTTGTGGGGAATTTCAGTGACCTTCAGTGAAGATATAAGACAGGATAAATTTGTGCTGTTCTTTTCCCACTGATAAGAAGGAACTGTGTATGTAAAAACAAGTCCTAGTCTTACCTCCTTATTACTGAACAGTACCTGAAACTCAGACTACTTTCTGAGGGACAGAAGAGACAGTGAAAGCTAAAGCTAAGGCTAGATAGGCTAGGGTCTGAGAATGTCCTTTCTAAGCATATTATATGAATTTGAGATGAGAGAAAAATACAGTGTTTCTGTCTTCAAGGTGACTTTAACTGTGAATTTAATGCAGTAAAAATGGATAGAAATTATGTAAATGAAGCAGCAACTGGATTTGGGAAACTGTAGAAGTGTCTTAGGAAGACATCATATCTCTATACAGAAGAAGTATGGAAGGTTATTTTCAATTCAAATTCTCTTCTGCAGCTTGTCATCTCTTTCTGCAAGCATTTGGTAATTTTTTGAATCTGTTCTTGTTTCTTCCATTAGTACTTCATCCTCAATCTCCTTTGGTTCATTTCTTCCTGTTCTAAATAAATGCTGGTGTCCCATTTGCCTCTGTCTTCTCTGTATCAACTGATCTTCCATTCTAGATCTTCTAAAATTTAGCTTCGAACTCTTGTAGTTTGCTTTTCACAATGATTCCCAAGCCATTTATTTTTTGTTTCCTAGCCAAAGCTATACATCTTGAACTGCTAATTGCATTTCATGCTGTCATCCATACTTGTCCTGGGATTTCTTCTTTCTCTGCCTTCCTTTCCTCCGTTCGTAATAGATCATCCTCTGACTCTTTCTATCAAAGTATAAAAAATACAGGGAATTATTTTCCTCATCTTCCCTCTTGACACTATAATTTTTGCAATAACTGCAACTAAGAACTTCTAGACCCCAAAACCTAAGTTAGGTTAAGCTTAGTATGTTCACAGGATGGATCTTAGAGGTGTAAGTGGATTAGTTTTCTGTTAAGGATCATATGTACTTGTAATATGTATTCACAGGATAAGGATGTTATTTTAAAACAGTAATATGTGGAAAAAAATGGAACTACAGCAGAATGCTTCCCTGACTGTAATAAAGGGTAAAACTGAGAAGGGAATGTCAGAGGCATATACACAGTAAATTACATTCACATTGATTTAAATTGGTTTTAGAATTAGTCTTTAACCAGACAGTACTCCCATTGTGCCTTGTGGCATATACCTAATCAGAAGGAGGATATTTTAGAATGACTAAGCGAAATATTGGAACAAGAAAAATGGTGCATTAAAAACAAAAGGCAATAGGTTACATTTCAGAGAAGATTCCCAGATTGTCTCCAACTTGCAGATTGTTTTTGCTAAACCATAGTGATTTATTAAGGCTGGCATAAAAAGACCCTGCTGCTCCCTGTCCTGAGATGACTGTTCCATTGCAGCCCTTCATAGTAGATAAGTAATTAGTCAAAGGAATGAAATAATTGAATTGATGGGGCTTTCAGTAATCAGGGTCAAACTAACCCTACAAACCCCTTCCTGTTTTCTTCAGCTGATTACCAAAAGCTCTTAGGTCTCTTGTCTCTCCCCTCCTGTTTTTCCTCTAAATATTGTTATCTTCAAACATTAATTTATTTCCCTTTTCTGCCATCTTCTTAATAATACATTTTTCTTTAACTAACATCTATGCCTGCCTTTACCACCTGAATTTATATGGGTCCATCAGGCAAGCTCAGTACAACTAAAGAGCGCACTGCCTGCTGCCCCCTCTTGTACCTGTCAGTCTGGAACATGGTCTGCTCATTTTGGCAAGTGAGGCTTCTGGACACTGTCACACCCTTACACTTTCTTCCTCTTCAGCACTTCTGAAAAGATTTCCATACAGAAGATTTTCTATCCAGCTCATTCAGCCTCTCCGTTTATCTCAGCTACAGCAACATCCGTCACTCTGGCCTTGACAAATAGTGTTCTGCTCCACTTGTAGCCGTGGAGGATACTGCTGAAAAGATCACTTTCTTTTGTTATCCCTCTCTTGCATCTTTCCTTTTTCTATATTGCATCAGAAATAACTGCTTTTGCCTTCCAGGTCCTTTAGAGTCCAACCCTATCGTAGCTATTACCACTCATTCACTGTCAAGATGCTGACTCTTGCCTTTGATCAACCTATTAAAGCAGCCTCCACTGCCTACTTATTAAATTTTTAAACAGCCACTTGTGTATGTACTCCTGAGCTGCCTGTCATCCTTGGAGGAGCTTCTCCAGCCAGAAACTTAAACTAAACAGGCACTTTCCATTCTTCATGTTTCTAAACTATAAATTCAAAGCCCCAAATGTTGTCCGCTGCTGACTATCCCCAGCGTAAGTAGGTAGATCCCTGAAACACCGTGAGTCATGGTGGGCATTTATCATACAAAGCCATGAGAATTGGTGCTGTGGGAAATTGAGAAGACCACAGTGAGAAGTAAGTAGTCATCTGATGACACCTCGCATAACCAGTTTAAAGCAGGTATCCCTGCTCAATGCATAAAGAGGTCTCTTCAACAGGCCTTTGTGAAGAGTGGTATAAACGTGGGCAACGCTTTTCCGTCTTTCACCAAGAAAAAAAAGGAGAAAAATAGATTTCTTGACTCTTTTTTCCTTCTATAATAACACCTGTAATTGACTTTAGCATGATAGGTCGTGAAAAGAACACAAAAACAGAGCCTAACTTTGGTACATGCAATAAAGAGACAGGACAGAGGCAGCTCCTCACCATACATTTTAAATAAACACAACAGAAAAAGGAGAAAGTAGTTTGCCAAATTAGCGAATAGTATGATTGCCACTGAATTTGGGGCATTTTAGGAATGTTTAGGCAGAAAGGAGTAAGTTTAGTGAGCAGCAAAAGGAAAGGAAGGGGAGAGCAGTGGGTTCTGTGAAGAGGAGGCAGTGTGTCAAGGCAGAGGCAAAGTCAGCACAGCGTGAAGATGTCTCATTTTGATTAAAATCCTAACTAGCCTCTACAAAGGTGACACTTACCTCTAGCCAGTTTTGCCTCTCAGTGTTCTCCCAAAGCTGGGTAAAGCAGGGTGAGACCAAATAGTCGCAGGAAGTTAAAAGCATGCAATTCCCATCCATTGGGTATTCAGGTGCCAGGTGAGAGTGCCTCTGAAGCCAGGGCAGGAAGAACCCTGCTACCTCCTCCTGCTGGCTGTGACTGTCCTTCCTTAAAATGCAGACACAGAACTCTTTAATCATGTTGTGCAAGAAGGCAAAAAAAACCTGCTTTGTTAGATTTGAGGAGAGGAGAGGGAAGAGAATTATTAACACACTTACATTATCTTGTAATAACAAAACAAAGCCATTTATTTTTTCTAACTAAAAATACTCAACTGAAAGCAGATTTTTTCTTAAAATATTTATATTTAATAATAAAAATTCTCATGGACAAACACTTTTGGTAGAGGTGTTCAGAGCAGCACTCAGTTTCAGTTGGCAGTATTTATCCATTATAATTAAAGTTAAAATAAAATATGACATGCTTATTAAAGTGAAAATCAATTATTGAATAAGAGTTTATATATGCGTGTGTATATATAGAGATAAATAAATATAATTCTGCTTATTAATTACAAAGAGACTATAGCTTCAACCAGTAATAGACTTGCTTCACAGTAGTAACTCTAGTGTGATCAGCCACAGCTAAGGTTGATTTTTTTTTCTTTTCCAGTGTTGCAAATAAATAAATAAATTATATTTCCAAAATGGCATAAGAAAAGATCATCAGTGCAAAAGGGAACAATATTCCTTATTAAGGCTAGTGCAAAACATTTGGAAAACTGGGAAACTGTTGGAGGAGTGTGTATTGTTAATTAGAAATTAAAGATATGTCTGAAAAAGTTAGAGAGACCATAATGGGGGACAAAGAGAAGGAAATTATTTCTGTGTAGAAGAAGGATGGAATGCCAACAATGGTGTTATAATAGGCAAAGATGGTAAAACTGTCAACCACAGTGCAGAGAAGGCAAAAGAACTCAGTAAATATCCCTGCTCTGATTTGGAACAAAGCACCATGATATACTCATATTTGACAGTAATAAGGACTACTTCGTATTCAATCAATACATTGGGAGGATGTTAAGCAGCAGCTGTCAGAGCTAAATGTTTTTTTGAATTGACGGGGCCAAATAACTCGCACCCGAGAGTATTAAAAGAGCTTACTAGAAACTCTCTGAACCATTAATGTTGATTTTAAATAAACCATAGAACAATGAAGAAGTTCCAGAGTACTAAAACAAATTCAATGTACCAATAAATTACGAGAGTAAATGTATTGCAGTAAGTCGAATTGGCAATCCGACATTAATCTCGGGCCAAAACTTGGAAAGGCTGACCTGGAACTCAGTCTGTAAAGATAAATATATATAACCTGTTATGATAAACTGTTTAACTGTGGGTGGGCGGATGTAAATGTACATGAGAAATCATCATCATTTGGTGGTTTGTTCTGCCTGGATTTTGCCTCAGCCCAGTGCAGTTCAATATTTCTATTAACACTGCAACAAGCAGTACCAGGTAACGCGTCCCACCACCCTTTGCCCATCTGTGGGGAGAGAATCCCCAGTGAGTGTTCAGAGCGTAGCCAGAGCCAAGAAATGCCTTGGTGCATGAGGTTCAGTAGGGTATGCAAAGCTTGAGAAATCATTTAATCTTGCGTTTTACTAAGGCTTCTATTCAACTCAGTCAGGGAACAAAAATAATTGGAAGTTCAGCCATTTCTCATGATCAGAAAATAAATCCTCCTCTTAGGTCACTTCCCACAAATATGCTTTTCTGAGCTTCAGCTGCTGTTAAATTTTATACAGCATCACCCTCTGATAGTAACCTTTGTCCCTGATCCCCACTGGGTTTACCCAAACTGTCAGACAATGTCCTACTAACTGCCTTCTCCAAGCAATTCTTACATGGGCTTTTAGCATTCTCTGATACAGCATCAGTTTATCCTAATCAGGGTGTGTATATAAATTTATATGTGGGATAAGATGTACTTGAAAGGATTAAAAAAGAAAAGCACCCAAATTATAAATGTGTTTTCTTTTCATATTGTGCTTGCACTGGGTTTAAGAAACTATCATTTCACCCCGAAGGGGTGAGATGAAGCTTAGGTCATTTGGATGCAGATCCTGAGCCAAGATTATACCTGCCTTCAGGAATTACAGTCCTAATATACTTCAGAGCTCTGTGAGCTTCACTTTACGGTACTCACATAACATGTGGACTCCTGTAACAAACACTCTTTCTGCAAATGATAAAATGCAGACTGAGACAAACTGTCATAGGCAGGAAAGACAGATGCATCTGCTGCTGGCAAAGCGGTCTCGTCCACATATGGGGCTTGGGTGCTGGAGCACCAGGGATCTTCCACCAAAGATCTGGTGTGGTTTTTGACACACCCCCTCTTTGCTCCTTTTTCTTTGAGTATAGCACCTGACTAGTCCAGAAGAATACTGACAGTTCCTTGGCTAATGTTTTGTAAAGCACCTCTTCTACAAATTATGAGATTTTTGCTACGTGCCTAGTCAGTGCTTTGCATTTTATTCCTGATATTTTACTAGTAACAACAGATTTCTTTTTTTTTTTTTTAGACTTGGGGTCCAGAGGCTACAGCCTGAGCTAACGTACCAATGTTTAACCCCAGAAATGAATGACAAAGAAAAGCAAGTCTTGGAATCTACGTGGAATGCCAATAAAATGCATTTTCAGTCTTGAAATTGTCACTGCATCTTCTGTAAAGAACACAGAAATATTTTCATGTCAGTAAAGCCTACAGCATGTGTCAGTAGTGGATCAAATATTAAAAGTAATTTTTAATAAGTGTGAATCAAAGAGGGATTAGAAAAACTTGGGGGATTTGGAGATGAGACTTCAGTTCAGTGAATCCCACAGCTCAGAGGCATAACAGGTGAATGCTCTGCTACCCACGGATGAGAGACCTGACAAGGGGGCTGATGAATTTGAGATTTATTATTAGAAAGTAGGGACTGAGGCTATGTATAAATGGAGACCCGTTTTGATAGGTATGAAAGGGACATTTCAGACAGGTAATGAAAAACTCAGAACAAAATTTTAAAGTCAATGCGTTGACTGATCGGAAGCAGGTATAAATCTGCCACAGCTGAAGTAATGTGATGTGATTTATTGCCACAAGTAAACGTAGGGGATGCAGCATTCTGAACAATGGGGTCATTTGCAAATATTATTCTATATAGTGTATGCCTATTATTGTAATCTTGAAGCTATAAAGATGGGCTTCACAACAGGGCAGGCAGCATAGAGGCAGTAATACCTGTGTAACACCTGCGAAGTGGAAGCATGTCACCCAAGTGGCTGCTTTTGAGAAAAGTTTTTAAGAAGTTAGCAGTAAATGAACTAAGAAACCAAAGAAGAATACAAAGTCAAAAGTTTTGTCGGATTCATCAGATGCACACAACTGCCACCAGATGGGAAAACAGAGTATGACAAACAGTACATAAATAAAAGACAGATGAAAAGGGGAGGGTGAATTTGGGAATTTGATTTCAGAATGCAGCGTCTTATGTATCCATTAGCAGTAATGCCTTCTAGCTCCTTCATGTGTGCGAACGTGCATGCCTTTTTTCCCTCTACCTCCCTTCCTTGCTTGCTCTTTCTTTGAGAGATTGACAGCCACAGTTTGAAGAGAAGCTTACAGAGAAATACATACCTTTTCTTTTTTTTTTCTTTTTTTGTCATACATCATGAACCAAGTAATCTCATGAGAAGTGAGAGCTTTCACATAGCAGAGCCTGTGAAGAATTTGGATATGGATCCTCTACAAAAGATTTTTGTACACTGTAGTAGTTAGGAACCAGATCACTTGGGTCAGTACTGAACCTGTGCATTACTTAGAAATAATGTTGAGAATCGTTACTCTTCCAGTAGTCACTCAGAAAACATTTATTTAAAGCTCTAATTTATATTACTGTAAATTCTTATGCATTTTATTACCGTAATTGTTGGCTCTATTTATTTATTTATTTTATTATTATTATTTTGATTTTTCTCATACCTTAGAGAAATAGGTGTTAAGTGATGATTTTTTCTGTCCCTGGACAGAATTCAATACCGGAGAGTTACATCTGCCTGAAACTAACACCAGTTCCTTTTCTGAAACGTGTTTTTGACAGGTTTGTGATCAAGGTATTAAGCATCATGATCAAGGTATCATGAAATACTTGTTTCTGAATAACTCTTATATATGATATTATGTTTTTTTAACCATGAAACCTTATGCTTAAATAGGAATATTCTATTATTTAAATATTAATTCTTCAAGGACTTTTAGTATTATAGCTTGGTAAACCTGGTGCCTCATGACCTGGAATCATCACAGTATCACAGTATCACAGATTTCTAGGTTGGAAGAGACCTCAAGATCATCGAGTCCAACCTCCGACCTAACACTAAGTACTCCACTAAACCATATCGCTAAGCGATATTGGATATTATTAAAGCGATATTATTAATCATAATCTAGTAGAGCTGACTATGGTGCAGTTCATGCCCTTCCTAGAGCAAGTTGCAAATGGAAGGACCAGATGCCTGTGATCATTCATATTTAGAGAGGACAAACACTGAGCTGTGTTTAGTTGCAGTTCTATTACCTTGGCAGCCTAAAGATGTGTTTTTGAATCTTGCAATTTCAGTGGCCTGAACTAGAGCTAGCAATGAAGGAAGACCCTGAACAGATGATCTATTTGATCACAGAGAAGTAAATTCCTAGGGTGACTTTCATACGTTATATGCACTAGCATATTGTGGTTAATAAGTTTAGAAAAGGCAGCGTGTTCTTTTTTAATTTCTACTCAGAATGAGTCCCCTAAAAATGCTGTGGTTGACATTTCATTTCCATTATCATGCCATTTTGTTCTCATTTTGGTGCCCTGATATCACCCACTAGGGACAGGGAAAACATTGATATCTTTGCCAGTCATTTTAGATCTCTTGATGACTTTATGACTCTTTCAAACAAAAGGTTTTTATATCTCAAAGGTAAAATAAATTATGGTATAAGATTACTCTCTCTTTTCTTTCTGTTTATAGGGAAATGAGAGAACATTGCTAAATAGCAGGTAAGAGAGCCTCAAAGCTCTGAAAACTAACCTAGGGCACTTTTTAAAATTAGTTTTTAATATAAAAATAAACAGTTATAGAGAGACCTGTAAAAAATACTTAGATGCCTAAATTTCACTGTTACGACATAAAGTTGGGAGTCTACCTTTCAAAAAGCACATCTTCATCACTTTTTCACTACTTCCACAACACCAGGAAAAACAGGTAGCTTATAGCAATATTTTGACCTTTTGATCATTTTGAATGACATACTGTTGACTCAAGCAGATATTTTTCTATCTTGGAATTTCAACCTCTACTAATGCGTGCCAAGATGTTGTTTTTGTTAATTAACGTTAATTTTCTACCATTTATTTTTTAGTTGTCCTTGTTTTGGTTGGGATAGAGTTAATTTTCCTCCTAGTAGCTGATATGATGCTGTGTTTTGGATTTTTGATGAAAACAGCAGTGATAACCTGCTGATGTTTCAGTTGGGGCAGAGCAGTGCTCACACAGAGCCAAGGACGTCCCAGCTCCTGGTGCTGCCCTGCCAACGAGGAGGCTGGGGGTGCACCAGGAGCTGGGAGGGGACACAGCCAGGACAGCTGGCCTGGGCTGCCCAAAAGGATGTCCCATGCCACATGGCGTTGTGCTGAACAGTAACTATGGGTTGGCTGGACTGGGGTTGGGGAGGACTGCTGCTTGTGGTCTGGCTGGGCATCAGTCAGCGGGTGGTAAGCTGTTGAATTGTGCATCACTTGCTTTGTATGTTCTATTATTATTATTATTTTGTTGTTGTTGTTGTTATGATTTCCCTTCATTTTCTGTCCTAGTAAACTCTCTGTATCTCAACATAATCCTCTCCCTCATCCCACTGTGTGTATGTATGCGTGTGTGTGAGTGAACGGCTGAGTGGTGCTTAGATGCCTGCGGGGTTAAACCATAACATGTTTTCTAATCTTACCAAATACATGTGAGTACTCAGATGACTTAGATAATTTCTCTCTCCAAAGACATTATTGTGCTGCTGAACCACAGTTCAATAGCTTCTCTTCATTCTGGAAAAATGAAAAACTTGCATTCAGTGTATTTCTTGTCAATATATTTGTACAATTTATCTTGGCTAAAGCTTAGTATCCCTAGAATAAAATATTGAGGAGCTTTGACCCATTTTGGGGAAGTACAGAGCTTATTAGGATGTTGCTATTAAAGGCCATATATAAAATCTTGATTATTTGTGGAACTCTAACAGATGGTGTGAAAAGGTATTTTCCCTTCATTTTGGAAAACATACAGCAATAGGGCTGCCAGAATATGGCAAAGACCTGAAGGCTGGTGAATGGCTGGGAGATGAGTAAAAATTCAATTGTTTGCCATCTACTTCAGTGTGATAATGTGAGTACATAACATTAAGTCATCGGATATCTGGTTCTCTACAAACGGTGACTGTGGGGAGGGTTGTAACCCAATCCATAATCATGCCCTGACATTTTGGGTAAGTATTGTGCAGTTGTTTCGTTCTTGTGTTCTCTGGCTACCTACTGTTGGTCTGTCTGGAGGCAGAACACTAAACCATATGGACCTTCAGTTAGGTCTGACTTAGTATGAAGCTATGACGTTTTATGACATTTTATTTGTACTTTGTGCATGACTCATTTATTCCCCAAATGTACGTTACAACTGTCAGCTTTACTAACATTTCTACCCATTCAATCAGGACGCAGCACACACTTCACTTGATGATTACTGCTTCACATCCGAACAGAGCAGCATCCAGAAATAGGAAGCATCCTTCAGGAACATCAGCATGATGCGGAAAAAAGGATGAAATATCTTCGCCCACGGTGGTAATACACTGAATATACACTGGTCTCACATAGTTTACATATTGTGTTAAAATTCATCGATTTAGGATGAAAGGGGGTGGTCTCAGGGAACAGCTTGATAGTCTGTTGAAGAAATGAGATGTCCACCTTGCATTCAAGATATGGGTATGTATTATATGACTTAGTGAAAAAAGGGGCAGGAAGGCAGGGGGTGAGCAGGAGTGCTGCAGAGAAAGTGTTGTAGGAGGTCTCGAGGTGCTGCCACCAGCTCATGGGTGCTGCTGCCACACCAGCATGGGGCCAGCACTTGCACGCCAGGGACCCTGAAGAAGGGGGCTTCTCTCCAGAGCACATAAGTATGTATATGAGGTGCTTTCAGGATTATTTGTGGGCCTCTTTGATGATGTCCCCTTCTACCCTCCCCCGCCCCCGAGAGAGAATTAGGCAATGCCTTTTTGCACCATTTAGGGAGCTCTGTGTGTGTGCATATATATAGAGGTATGTGTGTGAGCATATTTGAAATATGCAGCTCATACAGAGTGAATAGCAGGGCGTTCACTGATTTTTTTGTACTACAGCATACTGAACTGGCACACTGAGGAATTACACACGTAGCTGTATCCTGTGTCATTTAGAGTGTGTAACCATGAATATTTTACAATTCCACCTACTATGTGATCAATCAGATAACGAGTTATGCTATGAATTCATAGTTCGTATGGCCTAGCAGTGAAGGTCAAATGCAAAAGTTTGTTGAAGTGCCTCCTTTGAAAGGACAAGATCAATTGATCTCACATTTTAATAAGTATTCATGTGGCTCATTCTTTCCTTTTTGTCTCTCCCCCTTCCCTCCCTGGCACTCATTTTAAACTAGACCATTTTCCTACCAATGACCTTCAAAAAGAAGTGAAATTATTTATTTCTATTTTTTAATTTCTTTTATTTTTTAAGAGATACTCTTACAGAAATTATTTTACTAAATATCTGAACATTACGAAAATCCTTTTAACAGTACAGCCATTAGAGTAATGCAGTAGTGTTGGTTTTTTTTTTTTTTAAAGTGCAAAAGTTGATAGAAGTTATCAGCTACATTTGCATTTCTTGGTTGGGATTCCTACCTTGAGACAATACAGGACTGTAGCCACAGTCATACCGAGCAGTGGACAGATGCCAATGAGATTTTTATCTGACTTGGTGGCTATATTTGCTCTCAGGTTTAAAGCAGCTACTGGCCAACTGAAACAGTACAGAACTGGATCCTTGTATCTTAAAGAAAAGGAATATGTATGTTAGCTCACTGGAAATGATTTCTGTCCCACCTGATCGATTCACCATTCTGTCTTTCCTTCCTGAGGCTCCTTTGCTCATCTAAGAAGTTCATCACTATTCTTTGAACAGTCGTTTCTTCAAATAAATAAAATATTAGGAAAGTCACTGCAAGCAGAAATGTAACTCTGCATTGTACTCATTTCTTTTGTTGCTTGACTTGAAGGAGGTTTCGCAAAGGCTACATCTTTCCAATTAGCATACAGTAGGAAGGATTTTCTCAAATAAGACATGGTTCTGTGGTGACACAAAGCTGGCCAGCTTTCTAAGTAAGGCACTGTTATAATTAAAGTGGAAAAGCAAATCCATTTTATGAAACATCGAAGGTTTGAAGTTTATTTCATTTTACAGCAAAATGAATGTGAGACCAGGGTTTCACAGAGGAACAAAGACTTCACGCTATCTACTACTGAGTATTTAAAGCACGGAGTGAAGATGGCTGAAGTAGATTCATTGCTTTACCTCTTTTGGAGCAGAAGGGTTTTTATTAGTTTTTCTCCATTCTGATTCAAGCAATTGTCATTTTGGATCTGACAGATTCTTTCCACAACCTTTCCTTTCCCAGTTCTCCCTCCAAGCCTTCTCTGTATAAGAATTCATCTTAGCAAATGCTTAATTGAAATTGATTCATTTTCACAAAACATTTAGCTTCAACCAAATTGCATTTTTCCTAGCAGGAAAAAAAAAAAAAAAAAAAGACAGGTTGTAATTATATTCTGTACATAGCCATTGGGAAGAAAGCATACAGGATCACAGTGGTAAATGAGGGAGTCTGAGTTACTCACAACATTTTTATTCTCCTGCATAGAATAATAGTAAACCTCATCTATCTTAGAAAGACATGGAACAAATCCAGACACCAGGCAATGTCTGTGTCTCTGTTTACAGTGGTCACATAAAATGATCAATATTGAACATCCAATGGAAGCAGATTGCATGCATAGCATAATTAGGTTGTTTAGGTGACCTGCCCTTGGATAAATCAATTTCTAATAAACAGTGAATTGGTATGCTTATTCTCAACTTCTCCAAAATATACATGCTGCTTGTTAATTACAGCTCACCTGTTCGTGTACCAGGGGTAAGTTTTACTCATGATATACTCCCATAGGAGATTTTAGTGAGGAAAGGAGCTGAACCCTTTAAAAAAATTTCACACATTGGAATCAGTGGTTGAGATTTTTGTCACAGAATTGTGTTTTCTGTTGGTTTTTGGTGTTTTAATCTTCTTCTCCTCTACCCCTTCTCTCATTCTTGGCAGGGGACTATATTTTTCCCTCTAAATGCAGACCTTGCTATAGTTATTCCAGTGATGCAGTCTGAATACAAACCTAGTAAGGTTACATGTGAGTATATGAAGACTTGCTTCACACTAAAAGCACAGTTTTGTATATCATACAATGTTCTTGCAGTAAGTTTGTGCCAAAACTAATAAGCTGGTTCCTTAATGAATGATCAGGTTAGCAAAGCTTCAGGGCACTGTGAGCCTGGGATTGCTCAGCTGGCTTATTGGCTTGATGGTAAACTCGCTCAACCAACAGGTTTTCTGCCAGACTACTGTGCTGATCTCTGCCTCCCTGGAGAAAGCCATATATCTACACCGGCTTCAAGGCAGGGGAGCAGGAGGTGAAGGGAGGCAGTGGGGCTGTCTGTCCTTCAGTGGAGGAGGTTGGGCACATGTGAGACTGCATCTCGAGGAGGTGAACAAAAGAGAAAAGCCAGCCAGGACTGGGTACCCTGAGCCTCATGTCAAGGCATCACAGGCAGCCTGTGAGGTGACCCTGTCGAGCAGCATACAAACTACCTCAGGGGCTAAAGCTCTCTCCCGGCTGTTTTCTGCGGTGTCTCATCCCCTGTCTACTTGGTGTCAGTTCTGAAAGCCCATTTCTTTTTCCATCTTCTTCCCCAGAAGAAGCTGAATGTGGTTTCTCTTTTCTGTGCTCCTGTGTCAGGAGCAACTTGGCAAGAAGTAGTCTCTCCAGCCGTTTCCACTTTAGCCGTTCTGCATATATATTGCATGGGTTCACTTGTGGCTGCAAAAGCTAGCTCAGGCACAGCCAGTTATCTACAGCACTATTTCCCTGCTCTTTTTGTGGGCAGAGCATTTCTAAAAATATATTATAAACTCGTGTATAATCAGGCAGTCTCCCCCTAAGCGTTTTATTGAATAGTTATTCAGTATTGAGAAGGTACTCTCATTTGGATGATGCCAACTACATGGTTCCAAAGAAAAGTGTGAACTTTACAACACTGATAATGGTGGTGTTAAGGGACATGGTTTAGTGATGGGACTGAGTAGGTCAGGCTCACAGTTGGATTTAATGATCTTAAAGGTATTTTCTAACTTAAATGATTCTATCATTTCTAAAGAAACAATATAGAATATATGTAGCTGAAGGTTGATTTTTAAAATATGATTTTTTAAACTTGAATTTTAAAATTTAAAAATTTTAAAAATTTATTAACATAATTTGTAAATGCATAATAATCAAGTTGTCATCTACTGTCTGTTCTTGCCCTGGCCAGGGTGACAACTCTGGTAAGTTATGTATGATCTTAAATGCCTGACACGTGTATTTTTAAATTCTTCACCTTCTGGATAACTTGAGAGAATAACTTTGTACATGTACCTACTCACTGTCTTATAAAAGAAGGTTCACCACATAAGAGAAACTTATGACCATTGATCTAAAATGCCTTTGAGTGTATTCACACCTATAGAATCACTTTCTGCTCATCTTTACCACTTTTTTTTTATTAGTTGCATTTTTTTTTTGTCTTCCCACCATTTGCTTTTTTTGCTAGCTATTGCAGTGCCTTTCTGTAGTTCTGCATTTGTAGCTACTTTTAAAATCTTCACCGGCTGCTATTTTTCTTCCAAAACATTTCTTTCAATGAGCTGTAGAATTTGCTATGTTTTCAAACCAGGGAGATATACTATTTTCTGAAACAATGCAAACCACTCTCTTAAGATTTTGTTTTACAACAAACATACGTTCATTCACAGTAAGAGTGTTTTCCCCACTGCAATCTGAGTTTTCTCTCTCTCCATATTCAATATGACTGTCTTTTTTATCAAAATGATATAATGAAATACAAGAGATCATATTAAATTATGTATCAGTGTCTAAATTGTAAGTCATAAAGCTTCTTTCATATTCAAGGTGATATATGTGGCCTCTCAATGTAGCTTTCTCTTGAGCAGCTCCCATAAAGGAATTTAGTTCTTTGTTCGCTATGCATACAATGCGTATTTTGTTTCTCTTTAAGTAGCTTCAGTTCTTTGACTGCAGGCTTCTGCAAAATGTTTTAATTTCAAGTATAACGGCCCTGTTCAAGAACAGAATGCTGCTAAGGTTTTATTTCCTCTTTAAGATTTTGAGTAACCTTTCATGACAACTATGTCAACTCATTCCAATAGCATTTTGCAGATATCTCCTTTTAGCGTTTAGCTCTGTTTTCCTTGTTTGTGTTCCTTAAGGAACACTAACCAGGGACACTGCCTTGTTTTCTGTCTGTTGGTCAGAAACAGACAATTTGGTCTGTTTTCATTCTATTCTTTCTGATACTGCTTTATTTTATTAATTAATTGGTTGGTTAATTTATTAATAATCCTTCGTTAAGATCACCTAATGGTCTTTTCCTCAGGTCTTGATTTTTAAGACCATTGCTGTTTGACTTTGGATTAACAATTTCATAAGAATTTCATTTCAACAGGATTTGGACTCTTTTTCTTTTCAGATTTGTTATAAAGGCTTCACAAGTTTCTTTCACAAGTTTCTTCCCATCCTGGTGTTCTCAGATGAAATTGTTCCCTTTCAGAAATAAATTTATCTAAGAAAGCAATATTTTCAGATTTTATAGGCTAAACTGATAACTGGTTTCAACTTCTTTAATATCACTATAGGCTGTTAAACAGCTTCTGAGTCTCTGAAATGTTATATTAAAAAAGAAAAAAAAAAGTGTATCTCCTCCTGACTCCATAAGGAGACAAAAATCTTACTTTAATTTCTTCTAGTTTTCTGCTGCACTTCCTAGATTGCATAGATTCCCTTCAATCCTTATCATTTTTCTTTTGTTCTGTTTTTAGATTTGTTCTTCTGCTTCTTCCTTATACCAAATATTGCCTGACAGGCTATGCAGGGACAGAGGGTCACCACTTACAACTGCTAGGCAACTCATAATACAGGAATGAGATAACTATGATGAGGCCTTGAACCAGCAGGCAGAGCTGTCTAGACATTTTTTTTTATTATTATTATTTTTTTTCTGACAGCGAGCTTCCCAAGGAAGATCAAAAGACTTTTATGTTAAAGAAAACCTTTTTTTTTTTTTTTTCAGACTATAAACTAGTTGATTCAACTTTTAAAAAAGAAAAAAACAGACAAGCCACGTTATGCAGAAAAGGAGAATAAAGGCTTTATAACCAACTCTTTCCCTAACTGCAGTGTCCTTGTAGAAGGCTTTGTGTTTCCAGGCTTGGTTTTGGCCAACTTTTGGCTTTCTGCATTGTAGCAAACCCTATTCAGCTCCCTCTGAGAGACCAAGAAGTTCTCTCTAATGCTAGGCTTTTTGCACCCTGCATCTCCCAGCATTTTCTAAATTTCAGCATCATATACAGACTTCTTACTCCTTACTCTGTTACTTTTCTTCCAGCACCTGCAGGAGGCTCAGTGGTTTCTTTCCACTGGAAAGGTCCACCTGACCCAGTCACTCTCTTTGTCTTAAAATAACAACATATGCAAATTTATAACAGGAAAAACAGAGAGGCAATTATTATAAAAGATGCGGAAGCTTGTCTCTGTCAGATTGGCAAAAACCATCAGTGATTGCAGCAGCCCTCTCAAACTGGCCTTTCCAGTCTCTCCAGGACAACTAAATGTACAACCAGGTTAACCATGATATGCTGGTAGCCTTCCTTGTAGTTGAAAATATGGATTTGTTCTGCAACTGCATAGTTTTACAGTTTGATTGATGATGTTAAGGAAAACCTTTCCTGTCTATTTCTTTTCTCATTTTCTGGGATCTGAAAAATAGAAGTGGTGATATGAAAAACAAATAATACTTAAGCTTCTTCTGTAGCTGTGTCCCAAAGCCCACCAGATCGTTGCTTTAAGCAGCATAGGATCCATCAGATCACAGAATCACAGAATGGTTTGGGTTGAAAGGGAACTTAAAGACACCTAATTCCAACACCTCTGCCATGGGCAGGGATACTTCCCACCAGACCAGGCTGCTCAAATCCCAATCCAGCCTGGCCTTGAACACCTCCAGGGATGGGGCAGCCACAGCTTCCCTGGGCAACCTTTGCCAGTGCCTCACCACCCTCAGAGTAAAGTATTTCTTCCTTATATCTAATCTGTATCTACCCTTTTTTAGTTTAAAACCATTACTTCTTGACCTATCAATACACTCCCTGATAAAGAGTCCCTGTCCTGCTTTCTTGTAGGCCCCCTTTAGATATGGGAAAGTTGTTATAAGGCCTCCCCATGGCCTTCTCTTCAGCAGGCTGACAAACCCCAATGCCCTCAAGACTCTCTTCATAGCAGAGGTGCTCCAGCCCTCTGATCATCCTCATGGCCTTCCTCTGGACTCGTTCTAATACTTCTATGTCCTTCTTATACTGGGGGCCCCAGAGCTGAGCACGGTACTCCAGGAGGGGTCTCATGAGAGCAGAGTAGAGTAGAGTGTACTTATGTTTAGTCCAGCCTACCACATGGCTGCACACAGTGCTGACTGAAGTGAAAAGGGCAGGAACGTATACCCAGGGGGAAGATTTTCAACAGCAGCATGGACCTGGATTAGCATAAACCACTTGTGAAAACACATCCCAGTTTAGAGGCATGAAACCTACTGACTCCAACCCTAGGGATGACTATTCCTAAAGTGCACGGAGGGCGTCTACTCCTGTGCCAATGATCCTCATCTCTTTTGGCTGAGTGCAAGCAGTCTTCAATCTAGAAACCATACAGATGCTCTATCATGGTATATTAGCTCTTCCTAGGCAAAATATCAATGGTTGTGTATAACTTCCAGGATGAGGTGATTTTCAGCTAGTTAGTGTGGAGCATAAGTAGAGGAGTTTATATTATGTCTATCTAAATATGCTTCCCTAAATTCACTGAGAGTCTAAGGTTTCTACTTTGCCTTTGTATTTTTTGGAAATGTGATTAAGCTCCCAAGACACTTTGGTATTTTAGAATTTTTTCTCAGGATTTTTTTCTTCTTTGTTTACATTGAAATATATTTCTGGCTCCCTTCTTCCCCCTTCCACCCACTTAATGTTTTTGTTATTGTTGTTTAGTGTTTTGTTTTGTTTTAAACTAATATTTTACTGATTGTTACAGCAAAGGAGAAGAAAACTACAACTAGAAATTTGTGTTTTTTGTTAAATATTAACATTGATGCTACTTAGTGGGTGGTTTTTTTTTTGGTTTGGTTGGTGGTGTTTTTTTTGTTGTTTGTTTTGTTTGTTTGTTTGTTTTGGATGAATTTATATTTTTCTTCCATGGCAAAAAGGATACCTGTTATTAAAAGGTAAAGAAGTTGAAGGTTGTATAAAATGAAATTGTCAGTGGAAGAATGTTTCTCTTGTGTTCTATGGGCATCTACTTCAGTTTGTAATGAAAAGTGTACTGCAGAAATGCTTCCATTTCTCAGAACACAGGTGGTTTTCAACAGCTTTACTCAGATGATGCTTTGAAAAATATTTTAATTACTTAAATTTAATGACGAGGACTGCAAAAAAAAAAAAAAAAAGTCCATGCTGTGCATGGACCAATTTGTGTGCTTAAATGTGGTGATTAACATCCGTGGTAGAGAATCTGCATCTTCCTTCTAGACATTCCCCAGGTGGTTCCTGCTGAAAAATTGATGAAATCGTACACAGATAAGGCACTTCTAAATAGTCAATAGAAACTGTTCCTGCAGGTGCAGAAAAGGTCATGTAGGACTTTTGTATGTAAGAGGTGTTTTTAATGCAGTTTAACGTAGCCAATTTTCATGGACTGTGCATGTGCTAGAGTAGTGCGTGTGCTATGAGCTGAGCAGAGCAGTGGCTCAGGGAGCTTTGCCCAGCCTAGCTGAAGATGTCATGGCAAGGATCTTTGCATCAGAGGCTCCCAGAGACCATTCAGTTTAACGGACTCAATCCTCTCTCCCCTGCAAGCACAAAGATGTCAAAACTAAATTAGTTTTTTAATAATTGTTCTGCCTGTTCATGTCTGTGTATTTTTTTGCAGGTATACTACTGTGATTTGAGCAATAGTCTGGGCAGGCTGTCAAAAGAGTTTTGGGGTTGATTGGCATCTAGCAGTAGATTTTTAAATTTCAGGAGGATAGGGAATTGGAAACTGAGACAAGTTGATTTTCCAAACTGAGAGCTGTGAAGTGTTAAGCACTTTTCAATATTTACATGACCAGGTGAAAGTTGATTGATCTGTGAAAATCTGATGCTAATGGCTGCAGTCTTCCTATTGTGGGTCACACTTGCCTCCAGGTTGAACGGCCAGTTACAATGTCACTCTACTAACCAGTTACGGTGAATACAAGCTGTTTGGTGTAAACTTGTGAGGCTGTCTTCTGATCAATGAAAAAAAACATGTAATTATGAGAGAACTCATTAGAAGGAGCAATATTTGAATTGAGAGGTGATAATTACATGTCTTTTAGCATTTCTTTCCCATGTTTGTTAAATAGTTCAAAAAAAAAAAACTTTGTTGTTTCTGAAACATACTATAAATTAATATATCAATTATTGGTTATTATTTTCCATTGGGAAAAAGTGCCTTCTGCTTAATATATGGCACAGTTAATCCTGTGCTTCCTGCCTGGATGTACTTACTGCACATAGTGAACAATTATAAAATGCTCCATTGTATGACTGTTTCCTCTCTTCTCTGAACAGAGTTATTTTTGAAACTACGTATTGATTTCCTTGTTTCCGCTTTAAAACTCCCCGGAAACGACCTCCACTGTCCTGCAAGGACCCCTGTTTATAAATGGTGGCTCAGTTTCACAGTCAATTAAAAGTCTCCTATTGATCCCTAAAGGACCACTGATGAGTTCCTCAGGGACCTGGGGCCAGAACAGGAAGCACTGCTGTAACGAGCACCCTTTGAGAGAAATACTGTGTGAAATAAAAGAGAGCCTGCAAAATGTCCTTAAATTTATATTTCTATCAAGATTTCAGATAAAGCATACAAGTCTCCTGTACTTTAATTACATTTTTGTCATTCCATAATAGTTCACTTGGGATACTGGTGTAGGAAACCAAGAGAATACAAAACCACAATCACCTTGTTATAATAGTTTCTGCGAAATCCTCCCCATTTCAGACCAAAAAAAATATTTTGATTCCTCCCTTGAGAAAATATCACTGTGGGAGAATGTCCATAAGCATCTGGATTTCTAAGCCTGAATGTATTTCTGCTAAAATACAACTTTCTTTAGCTGCTTCTTCTCCCTCTCCCTTCTGGTAAAGATGTTGAGAAGTTGTCTAAAATAACAGAGATGGAGCTAGATATGGTGGACTAATGCATTTTCTGGTAGGGCTACTGCAGGACCAGCATTAAAAGCCACACACATTTTAGTGAAATGCTTTTTGCCCAGCTCAATAGATGTCAGAGCTGCATAGGAAAGACTGAAATTAAATATTGCATGTGGGAAGGGCACATAAAAGAGATCAAATTTTGGAGACTTAAATGTTCCACAAGTCTTACATTTATTGAATGCTTTTCTTTTTTTCCTTTAATGTGAAGAAAATGCACAAGTATTATTAACTAAAAGGAGGTATTGAAAGGTCAATTCAAGGTTGAATTTATGTTGCATATTTATGTGTTTCTTTTTAAATTGACTGGGAATATCTGCCATTAAAATTAATTTATATAATATTAGTTAATCTGCTATTAACCATCTGAAGGGAAACTGCAGGGAGAAGGGTGTCGGTCTCTTTTCTCAGGTGACAAGTGGCAGGACACTTTGGTGCAACAGCCTCAAATTGCAGCAGGGGAGGTTGAGATTGGATATCAGGAAGAATTTCTTCACAGAAAGTGTGGTTAAGCATTGGAACAGGCTGCCCAGGGAGCTGGCAGAGTCCCCATCCCTGAAGGAATTTTAAAGAGATGTGTGGATGTGGTGCTTAGGGAGATGGTTTAGCATTGGACTTGTAGAGTTAGGGGGACTTGATGATCTTAAAGTTCTTTTCCAACTGAAATGATTCTGTCTCCTCTTTGTGAGTTTTGCCTGTCATGCTGTGAGGCACACCAGCAAGGAAAGTTGGTTCTTTGGAAACTGTGGATTTTTTCGTCTTCACATCACTAAGTATATGATTTCACACGCGCTAAAAATAATTTTTCAAGGTGTTTCTTGTGAAATTAAATGATAGAGACAATTATCCCACAGAAAGATTCTTTTCAGAAGCTTTGCAAAAATGACAATTTTCATTTACAGTAACTCTCACATATCAGCTGTATTTTGGTTCCAGATCAATTGAAAAATCATCCCAAATGTTTCAAAATTAGTCTGTTCAGTATGGTTATCATCTCTTGGCATTGCAAAGTGCAATACTGTTTAAAAAACAGGTTACGTGGATTCCAATACTTTTCCACCATATGAACAATGTAGATGCCACTGTTAAGTCTGGGACCTCAAAAGAAGAATCACATTTACAGATTAACCAGGATCAATAGAGTTATGTGGACAGAATCCAGTAAAATGTCACTTTTATTCTTTCTTATGACTGTTAGAGAATGCTTGAAACAATTTTAACAAATATACTACTATAGGCAATTTCTGCTGCTGGGAAATGCACAATGTTTACATGCTGACTAAACAGCATTTTAGCTTTGGTTGTGAGTTTAAAAGTGTTTAAACTACAGCAATTTATGTTCCTGGGTGTTGTAACTTACAGGAGGTAAACTTAGTTTCTCAGTGTTTTCACCTTCCATGGGGACAGAAACCAGCATATCTCTACTTAGTCTGGGAGTCCTATGGCCAAAGGGCTCACCAGATGTGAAATCTCATGGTTCTAAATTCATTGTACTCAGAGAAAGGACTGGGAAACAGCAGAGAAAAGGAATTTATTCTTTGTTATATGTGGTTCTTAGAAAGTTTACATGACACAGTTTCTTTAAGTATGGCAAGTGAAATCAAGAGAACGTGAAGCCGACAGTCATATGTCTATATGATTGTTAAAAAGCTTACATATATACATAACCTTTTAAATGCTCAGACTCACAGGCTGTGGTGGTAAAATCTGTGAGCAAGCAGTGAGGAAATGAGCAGCAAAATGAGGTACCTTTAACAAATTAGAAGTCCCTTTTCAGTCTATTGAAATTGACTGCAGTGATGTTTTCAGCCCACCAGCAATGGTAAAATGAGGCAGGATCCCCTTTCAAAATCTTTACAGGATTTTAAGTGATACTACCAATAGTAGCATCAGGGACATCTTTGTATTTAGGTAGAGCCCAAAATGTTTCTGGAACTGATTATGTTCAGAGATGCCCAGAAACATCTGCCCAGAGACAGTTGTTGTTGCATCTGTCTCTGACTGATGGAGGTGCTCTGCCAGGTCCTGTATTCCAACTCCTGGTAACTGCCTCCTGTGTAACAAGACTATGTTCCTACTATGACTCCATTTTTACCTCAGTTGTCCCTTTGCCTGGGAGGCCTGATTTAGGAGGCTGTCAGGCTTGGAAGTGCCCACCAATGCAGCTGCACTGGGGACCCAGCGCTGTGGAGGGGCACAGCCTTGTCCCCAGTCCTAACTACAGAGAGACAGCAGCCCGACAAGGCTGAGGATTGTGGTATTGGAGCAACCACAGACAAAACATCTCTGTTGTATAGTCACAGTCTTGAAGATGAAAAAAGCATAAGGGAAAGTTGGCACATTCAGGTAAAGGCCAGTGTCTTCGGATATGTTGTTTAGTTCATGCTTTGAAAGTGAGGAAGTGAGAGACAGAAACAAATGGGTAGTTGTTAAGCTGATCCGATCACCAGTGTTTTTCCAGAGACAAGGAGTAAAATACCAGAAACGCAGAAAAATGTAATTGTTTATTCCAATGCTTAACAGGCCTTTGCTGTTCAAAGAAAAGCAGAAAACAAACAATAGAGGAATGCCTGTCACAAACTACTGAACTGTCTAAAAGAACATAACATTTTGTAAGAATAAATCATTTAACTTCTCACATTTCCAGTAGTTAAATGATTACACTATCTACCTCATAGGTTTCTGCCTTGCTTGTTTGTTTTTAAGCAGTTTTTTTCTTATCTTTTTTTTTTTTTTTCCGTATCAGTAATTTTTTTGTGTGTGTGTCATTAGAGTACAATAGCTGTGGTATTTTTGGTCAAATTCTAAAATATATGTTATCAGGGTTAGCTTTCAAGATTTAAAAAGTGTCATGACATTTGGTAGCATGTTTGAAGATTGCAGCCTATAAATGATCATGAATAATTTAGTTCAATTTAGTTTAAATGATGCCTCACTGAATTGAAGGATGTAGCGCATCTAGATGGCAAACAATTGTAAGGTAGGTAAATGCATATAAATACAGAACATGTCTCTAAAGAAATGCCTGAGTGGCATTCTGACAGGTTAGCTCTAATATTTGTATAGCATCATATTTTTAAATCTGAAATTGATCAAACTTCAGTCTATTTTTTATATGCATATATATTAATTATGTCTAATTTTAAAAGGCAATGGTTAAAAAAGTCCAGGAAATTTGAGAAAAATGAGAAAAAGGTAAACCTCTTTTGGTCTAACCAGACAAAAGAAAATGAAGATTGCCCCTCTCTCTCTCTCTCTCTCTCGGTGAAAACACATCTGAAGTAATTACATATTTTAGGTACCATATTGCAGGCATGTAGAAGAATGTTATCATTAGGATGACAAATGCTTGCACTGTTATGAATGGAAAAATTAGACTTGGATTCCTTATGAAAGGGGAGATTAACAGGAGCTGTTATGGAGGTGTTTACTGTTCTGGGGAAAGTAGAGCAGATACAGATGCAACAAAACTGCTGGAGAATATATGAGTTTTGAATATGTCATTTCCTTACAAAGAAAATTTTTGGTGTGTGAAAATATTTTAAAGCTTTGGAACCCTGAATATGTCAAATGTAGTTTCACACACAGGTAGAGATTTGCATGCATGGGATCTCTGGTTTAGCATAGACTCCCAAGTCGTGTTGGACTGCATTAGATATTGTGTTTCACTGACCTTTGACATTGTGCCAAAGCCCAGACCTTTGTATAAAGCTGACATGACTTCTGCTTCTTTCATAGTGAGAAGGATGTCTTAGTCCGCATGGTGCAGACATGACTTATCAAAATTCTTTGATCTCATTTGAGTCCACTGAACAGTAGGATGTTCAAAACAGTGCGGTCTATCACTCCTGGCTAGTACCTATGGTGGGTAATGAGTTGGCCACTGTTTAACCCAACAGGCACCAGATAATTAGCTGAATTCATAAAATAGTTCTTGGGAGTCTCAAGATCAGTCCTCCTCCTTGCTAAAAAATTGGAGATGATAATGCCAATATTGTGTAACACAGTAACTTTTTAGGTCTTACAAACTGTGCAGATTTCACCAGTCTGGTCAGATTTCCATCCAGGATCAAATGGTACACTTCACTGAGAAGCAAATAGCAGCTGTTGACAGCATCTTATATAAAGCCAACATCCTAGACTTGAGACAATCTGGAGGTCATGGATTTGCTTCAGATTGAGTAATACTTGTGGTTGGTTACGTGCTGTTAATAAACGGAATATGTCTCCATTCAAATTAGCTTGGACCTGTCCCTTGCTTCTGGCATTGCCCACAATGACATAAGGTCCTACCTGATGGAGATGACATGACAGAGAAGACTGATACTAAAACAGTCTGGTTTTAGATTGATTTTTTGAAATTTTTAGCAAAATTTCATAGAGTTATAGGAGCCAGTGAGATATTTTTGAGTTTTGACATCAACGATTCACAGATGTAATTTTGTTTGCTTATCCTTCCCAGCGCAAGAAAATGTTTTTTCCAGCCTAACCCAGGTACTGGCTCATGTCTGTGAGTAGGTGAACACCTAGTTGAAACCAAACCACAACAAGTCTGAGCTCCTGCTAGGTGGTAAAAGTGCACAAATAGGCCACAGTAAAAATCAAAAACTGGACATGCAGTAGAAGTATTGTTGCTGTTCTGGTGGCATATCCTATTTGACTTAGAACAAGAAATATTAAGTATGTCATTAGAATGATCGTGTTTTTGCAATTTCTAGAATGGCAGAGTAAAAGTGAATTGCTAAAATATTTTGTGTAAAGATCTAAACTTCTGGAAGCCATCCAAACCAGGCTTACCCTGGTTTTGTTCGTCACTAGTATTGTTCATGCCTTTCTTCTTGAACAACAGTTTTTACTGCTATCTAGGCTGGATGTATATAGCATCATGTTTCACAGAAAGACAAGTATAAAAAAGTGTTCATCTTTTTGTCAACTTACAAACTGCCAGCACTGCATTTTAGCTGGTGAAAGAAAGGTAAAAAAAAAAAAAAAAGGTATTAAATGGGACTTTTTCTACTATGGAAATTTATTGAGGTTTACTTTGGAAAAGGGGTTATCATTTATAAATAAAAGCTACATATTCCTGAATATCAATCTGAATATCCTTAAAAGCAAAAGCACCTTAGTTCAAGTACCTAGAATTGACAGAATAGATAGCTCTAAATTCTATTTCTAATAGCTGAATGGAAATAAAGCAGTGATGCAAGCATTCTCCTATTCAGTCAAGGGGAAAACATCCTTTGTCTTAAAATGTAGTGAGATCAACTCGGTTGTCTTATACATATCTAGATTTCTTTGTACACCTGACTAATTCTACTTATATTTCATCTTGACAAGATGAATGATTGCAGAAAAAAATATTCCTTATTTGTGTAGATAATATAGGAGCTGTTTATGTGAGCATTCTGAACAGGAAAGGTAATGGGACATCAACCTTATTTTTAAAAAATCCAGTGGTAATAAGAGGTATTATAAGAAATGTGAGGGAATAAACAAACAAACAAACAAGATAAATAATAAAATATTGTTCATATAAATCATATAAATATTAATCATAAATGGTACAGATATTGATCATAAAATGGGGACTTATTTTTTTGGTTTACTTATCTTTTCTGAGTCATGCAAAAAATGCAACAAAAGTTTTTACTAGTTTTAAGCTTGCTTCCAGCCTAGTAATCTTTAAAAATGGAAAGACATTCTCACCCTGTAGTCAAGACTAAAGTTTCACAATTCACATATACATTGCAGCTTAACTATAAGACATGCTGCAAGACAAACTCATACCATCAATTTCAAACCATCAATCAAAACCATCAATTGGTAACAGCAGGTACAGAACTTGGCCTTTAACATCCCTGGTCTTCCTTGTCCTCCATCTCCTGCCATCCATCTTCTTTCACTCTCTGGTCCCAAAGAGAAGTAAAGTAGTCCTCCTGCTCATGAGTAGAAAGCAGAATGAGGGAGAGAACAATCTTAGAAATTTGTCTTTATACACAGATTTTCACTGTAACTTCTGTTTAACAGCAATTGAGAAACCTCATCAAAGCTGAGCCTACTTTTTTTTTTTTTTTTTGTGCTTCTGGATTACGGTCCTTTTTGTGCTTCAGCACTGGTATGGAATCACTGAATACTGCAAGTGAGGGGGAGCTGGTGAGGGACAGGAAATTTTAGACAACTCCAGAAACCAGGAAACAAATCAAAGAATCATCTCCTTGGCAGATGATTCCTCCAAGATGGGTCAGCATTTATTGCAAGATATGTCAAATCCTGCAAAATAGGCCAGGGGGAAGCCTCAACATCTGGGACCTAATCTTGCTGAACTTCTAGAGAAGCCTCCACCAGATTTACTTATTTATTTGCAGTTGCTATTAATTAACTGCTGTGTATGCAAATATATAATGTTACTATTATGCAATAAATTATTTATAACAACTAATGAACCCCTACTTTTGGTTGTAGATTGCAAGGCGTTCGCCGCGGGGCCGCTGCGTGAGGCAGGACCGGGGCTGCCCCGTACTGGCCCCACCGCAGGGCACGGCCAGGCCCCGGTGCCAAGATGGCGGCGCTTTGCCTCGGGGGCAGCCTGGGGAAGGGAGGGCAAAGACCGCGGTGCGAGGGGCAGCCCTGCACAGACAGAAAGGGGAAAGGAGATACCCCAGGCGCCGGAGCAGAGTTTGTCCTACAGCCCTGTAGAAGGACCACAGAGAAGCAGGTATTTTTCTGCAGCCTGGGTAGAGGACTACGTGGAGCAGGTATCCATGCTGCAGCCCGTGGAGGACCCCACGCGGGAGCAGGTATGTCCTGAAGGAGCTGCAGCCTGTGGAGCTGGACGAGTGGAAGGGATCAGCAGGGAAGAACTGTAACGGCCCCAGACACCATCCCCCACCCCTCTGTGCTGCTCGGGGAGGGAAGGTAGAGAAGTGGGGAATGGAGACGAGAAGAGGAGAGGTGTTGCTTTTTTTGTCTTTGTTTCTCACTATCAAGTTCTACCTGGCATTAGATTAAAGTAGTTTTTCCCCAGGTCAAGCCTGTTTTGTGCAGGACAGTATTTGGTTAGTGATCTCCAGGTCTCCCTCTCCATCCACAGCCCTCTTCACGTTATTCCCCCTGTCCTGTTCTGCTCAGAAGGGGCAGTGAGAGTGGCTGGGTGGGCAGCTGGCCTGGGTCGGCCCGCTTCTGTATGGCTTGCCGTGGAAAGATTTGGGAGCAGGAAAGATAAAGGACTTACAGGAAACCCACAATACTAAGGAAAATGTTGAAGATATTAAATATACTCTAAAGAGAATGAATTCTGAATAATGTGTTTCCCGTCTCTTACTAAGGCAGGATACTTTTTAAAGATGTTTAGTATATTTTTCACTGAGCAGTTATCATTTGTTCTAGATCCCAAATAACAATAGAATTAAACAGAAGACATGTTTAATAAGAGTCATCGAGTTCAGGTGGAACTGATGAGTTGAGTTAAATACGTGGATTATATCGCTTACAAAGTGTAGCACATTTTTGAAATGCTTCATCTGCCTGAATTTTCCTCTATTTACGTTGAAAAA
The DNA here is from genome assembly GCF_964211835.1 of Anser anser. Classification (NCBI taxonomy): domain Eukaryota; kingdom Metazoa; phylum Chordata; class Aves; order Anseriformes; family Anatidae; genus Anser; species Anser anser. Next base: position 84,038,881 of record NC_139720.1, on the reverse strand, counting down.
TATAGTATAATACATAAGAACTTTCTATGCAGAGCTACCATATGAAAACAGTAAAAATAAAAATAAAATACAAAAACTGCACACAGAAAAAGAAATACTGTAATTCTGCTCACATGTAACCTTCCATCTGTGTTTAATACCAGTAAGGTATACCCAGGGGGAAAAGAAAGTGACATCTAATATGCGGTGAAAGACTACATTTACTTCAGTGAAGATTGTCTCAATATTTTGCAGTTTCCGAGTTACATTTCTTGGTAGAATGAATATCTCCGTAATGTGAAGGCGTTACAGAGATAAAACATAGACTCCAGTTCCACTGAGTTACTGCAAACAGTATCTTGTTCTTTCTAATGTATATATGTATACATTTTGCTTGCAATCTGTAGAGTGACAAAATAGCTTAATCTTTGAAGATGTTTAATAACACATTTGTATAATTTAGTTGAAAAGCAGGTTAATAAGAAAGTTGTTCTAAGCCATTAACATTATCTGTAAAGATGAGGTTACACGTCTCTAAAATTTACTAGATGAAGACGTAAAAACAGGCACTGGCTGAAAACTAGGCAGTTAAGTTGAAACTAATAGTAAGACGATGTTGGCAGTTATAGCAGTTAACCACTGGAATAGGAGAGAGATGGTAAAACCTCTTCAACACAGGGTGTTTAAATTGGCAGTGGGGTGTCTTTCTGAAAGATACAGTGTAGTTCAACCATGAACTGAATTTGACACAGGAATGGCTGAAATAAATGCTACTGCTTCCTTGCACATAATACCAGACACCATTCTCAAAATGACTGCTTCTGGTTTAAACATCTGTGAGTTTCTCTGTGTCTTGCATGCACGTGAAGAGATAGAATAAAAGTGTGTGGTAAGGGAAGGAAATTATCACCGCCATAGGTATCAGAAAAAATGTTAAATACATTAAATTGTTGCAAATCAGCAAACTCAAACATTAATCAGAGGTTTAAGGAAATATAAGAGAAAAATTGTCGGGCTACCGCCACAATTTAACAGGCAGTTTACGTTGTTTGCAAGGTCAAGTTGTTTTCATAAAATGTGCTTGAAGATCTCAGAAAGATGACCAAATAAATACAATTAGCTTCCAGTAGCAAAAGAGAGATCTGAAGTGTTATTATACAGGAAGTTAATTTACTTGCATACATTTCATGATTGTAATTTTTGTAGGTTTTTTTTTTTTTCCTATGTGGATAGAATAGTATAAAGTAGTATTATACCAGTTTTAGGTAACCCCATGAACACTGTGTTTTGATAGTCTGAAATTTATAGAGCATTGCATATGATACATGTTTTATTCTAATAAATTATTCTAATCATCCCTTGAAGAATCTGATAGTCCTTAGTAGGAAGTGAAATACCAGGCTAGATGTACTGTTCTTGTGTTTGCAATGCCAAAATCATGTGTTTCTATGGCAACAGAGTTAATCTATACTGTTTCAATTGGATGAACCCTGATAAATTTTGCTACCTAAAGTAATCTCAAGTGTAGTCCTAGTGACATTAGATTGCATAAAATAAATTGTCTGAGTCTAGTCTTTGTCATCATTTAACCAAGATGCATTAAAGAATTTGAGTAAGGTAACACAGCAGCCCTATTTGGTCCTACGTTGTGAGATGCAAAAACTGCCATGTATAAATCGTATTTTCTTAGCTACTGAAGAATATACTCCACTATGTCAAGTGTACTTCACCATGGCAAGCCAATCTTTCAACCTTGTATGATCACCTGCAACAGATACGTTTTGAAATATAATCTCTATAAAAATTCAAATTCTAGTCAAATCACTTCGTCACGTAGCCTTGATGAAGTTTAGCTAGGACGACACCCTCACAAGTTTTCTAGGCTTGGTTCTCACTTCCTTGGATTTGGGAGCCCTTTTGGAAAACAGAATCTTGTGCCTAGCTCACGTAGATCCCCAGGTCCATCAAAGGCTTCAACTCAACATTTTCTAGTGTGCCAGCAATGCAGGTGCATTATAGTTTCACCTGCTCTGCTCTTGGCCTTCTTCCTCCAAACATGGGTTCTTTTCTGGTTTTCTGAAAATCTTTATTGGGAACTTATATAGCTTTCAAGTTTATTTGTCAAATGACCCTGGATCAATGTCATGAATTTATTATATTTTCTTCGTAGGTAGTTTGTGGCTTAATTTTTCCTGTAATTCTTTGGACGTGGAAGTGTAAAGCAGCAAACATCACCTCTTTTGTTCAGAGTTTGTGCCACTTGGTTGAAGAACCATGAAAATTAAGGGACATCACCTGTGTGACAGGCATCAGATTTGTTTTTCCTCTACAGAACTCTTGCTTGCTATAGTGGAAAAAAACAGCAGAAAATGTTGAAAAAAAACCACACCAAGCAATCAAAAAAAAAATCACCCTGTTTTCAAACTGAAGTTCATACTTTTAACACGACTACGGGTAAAGTCCTAACCAAACTTCATACACATTAATTGAGAGGCTTTGAAATGTGTTGGTCAGATACAAGCAACCAAAATACTCCACAGACCTCATTTTAAAACTGCAGTTCAATCAATATACTCCAGATGGCGCACAACGACGATAAAATTATGCGTGTGTGACTTTGAGGGATGGAATATGCAAACAAAAGTAGTTAGTTAACACAAAGCCTCTAGAAGCTGCCTTCAGGACTGACACAGTCATCTGTGTACTCAGGAAACAAACCAAACTTTTGACTTTTGGAAAGAAAATGTATCTGGAAAAATAAAAAATCTTGTGCAAATCGCAGTTATAATGCAGAAAACACTAATGTTTGAAGAATTAGCATCATTTGTATGCTAATAAATATTGAACGGCAGATGTTTTCCGAGTAGATAGATGATTAATTTGGTCTGCCCTAAGATATAAAGAAATACAAAACAAATGAGTTTATGAGGGTGAATAGGGTTTGAACATAGTAAGAAGGGATATACAAATAACTTCATATATTAAAGTCATATTGTGCTACATTTCTGTCCTTCAGAGTAAACATTTTCTCTGTGATTAGCCTTAATTAAGTTGAATACTGCAAAGGGCAACCACATTTGAACATTCATGAGCTTGAAATTCAAGAATAATTCCAGGAGATATCATTACATGCCTGTATATACAGTGCAAGATAGATGACAGATTCTCAGCCTGCATTTTAGCAACAGATGAAAACTCACTTTATAAAAAAAATTATAGACTAGAACAGTAGAAGCCGTTGAGACTTTAATTGTGGAATAAAGCCTGTATTTCAAGTGAAGTACTGAGCTGCCCCGCTTGTACGTGGTGGTTCTGACTTTATGGGAAGGGTAAGGATATAAACGTTGAACAAGGAGTATGCTTTTGAATAATTACACTGAAAACACAATACAATTTCTGGAACTTCTGTAGTTTCAGTGTTAATACATTTTCTGATAAAAACACAGGTATATTGCAGAAACCCTTCAAAGGGTTTGGAAATTAGCCTTCTCGCTTTGCTGGCCAAAAGCCTACCTTCAGACCTCATGAAAACTGTTCTCGTGAAGCACCGAGCACACCTTAGGCTAGGTAAATGGAAATGTGGTTGTCTAAGAGCTAGAGAAAATGGCCCTGGTAGAGTAGCTTTCCCTACAACAACCATCTGAAGCATATTTATTTTAAATAGTAGTCTAGGTGGTTTTAGATAAATGCCACAGCAGCGCTCCTTGTAAATGCACAAATCTAGGTAAGTACTGTATTGTGTGAGGGGGCAAGGTTTACTTTTTGTAGTTCTGCACATTGGTTCTGATGAACATTTCATGCAAAAGGAGTTTCTGTAGTAGAACATTTCAGAATTCATGAATAGTAATTGAGCCCTTTAGTTCTGCACTAAACTTAAATCCATTATTCTCCATTTAAAGCAGACACATCATGTTGCTCTACAGAACACTGCTCTGTCAATTCAGTGCTTTTTTCAGTGAGCTGGGCTAGAATATTAAGCACGCTCTGCTCTCAGTATTCTTGCTGTGCTTGGCACATTTGGATTCCATTTGAAATAGGCAAATAGCAATTCTGTTGTTCATAATGAATAGCCTATATGTATACATATGCACCTTGCCTTTGAAAAGGGGAGCATACATTATTTGCCACATCTTGAATCTTTGGCAACCAGGTGGATTCATTTCCTCCCCCCCTCCTTTCCTTTCTCTCCCTCTACCTCCCTGTACATAACCACTGAAATGTGAAATGCAATAAAAGTCACTGACAGATTTCTGTCTTCTATACTAAACAAACCAGTCTACTTCAGTGTTCACAGTGTACATACTTCTTTGTCATAAAAAAATTAAAGAAATGCATGTAAAACTGAAGAATTAAATAAGAAAGATTCAAGTTTCTAAAGGTTGCCTTCAGTGCTGAACATTTTCCAAGCATTTTTAGAATGTAGCTAACTAGTGTGCACAGGTTTTAGTAGTGTGCTGATGCAGACAGATGTCTGTCTCTACCATGCTAGCAGAGATACAGTTCATACTCTTCCAATGTAATTTTTTTTGTTGCTAAAATTGTATGAATATATAGCTTAAATCCTACTAACATGTCCTTTTAAGTTTCTGCGCTGGAAGGATGTTCAGCATAAGCAGCAAATCGTGCAATTTTGCTTAAATGAATTATCTTGCCTGAGAGCAGCATGCTAAGCTGAATTTTACAAAAGCATGCCAAAATCTAAAATTTCCAGCCTGCCAATTTTTTCCCCTGTTAGCTAGAGTCCTGTTACATTTAGAACTCCATTTGTAAGGGTTGCCTGCATAGAAGCCAGAGAGGGAATTGAAGAGAGCATCTGAAAAAAATGATCTATATCTTCTGCTTAACACATCTCCTACATGGATATCTACAACTTAGAGAAATAATTGGAGGAAATCTTTCATTTCCATCCTTGGTGTTCAAGTAGCTTTAGAATCTTACAATTTTAAGGAGAAATTATTACAGTGCTTACATGGTAATCCATAAAAAGCACAATGTTTCTCTCTTCTGTACCGGCAAAGTTGAAATACAGCTGTATAGGATAGTCACCTGTTTCTCTCTGAGCCACTTCTTTGTGTATGGGGTTGTGATGTAAAGCCTACTCTTCATGTCTACACTGGGTATTTTTATCTGTGCTTCAAGTAGATGTTAGGGCAAAAATGATAGCAAAAAGTTGAAGCTACCAAGATTATGATGATGGTGGTTGTTGAAAATGGGTATTGCAAGTCTTTACCAGCAACTAGCAAAACATTAGAGAGATTGAAATGCCTGTGTGAAACAGACTTTAGTGAGACAGCATACCCAGCGAGGGCGTCTGCAGCACAACACGTTTTGGGTGCAGCTATCTCAGCATCCATTTATGCGTCTCTTACCTGATGGTACTGAGTAAGCTTTGTGTTTTATCCAGTGGGGTAACAATAATGCAAAGGGAATCCCCAGTTTCCAGACAGCTAGCAGGACAGAACAGCTTGAGAAGACCTACAAACATATTCCAGCCTTCCCAGCCCAGGGTTGTTAATGAAGTGCTTTAAGATTACCAATTAGAGCTGTCTTGTTTGAACTGGCTGAGGAATGGGGATGCTAGTTTAGAAAATTGTTTAAAATGCAAATCATTGTCTTGCTTCACAATCAATTTTTCAAGAAAATAAGAAGGTAACACTTCAGATTTTAAAGACTGTAATTTGAATTTAATATTAATGCTCAGATGCTTGAATTGCAAAGGTAATTGACCTGCAACCTCATGTAGTGTACCAAGTAGATGCTTACCCAGAAAAGCCCTTTTTTTTTTTTTTTGTCAGAAAATGGAGACATTCTCCTATGGGCTGGGTTTTGTTCCTTGCAGAGGTCAAACCAGTGTCTGTTTGAAAAATTCATGATCCAGAAAGGGTAATTTTTAATGAATATTTATGAGAGATGTCCTTTCTTATCAGAGCCGTGCAAGTTTTCAGAAGCTTGCTACTAAGTCTGGCTTCCGATTTTTAGCAAAAAGCTTATGAGTTCGGTCTGAGAAAACAGGTTACATTTTGGTTTAGCTTTTTCGAGCTTTTTCTGTATTGTTTTGCATAGCAAGATACATCACTGATTGTATAATGGTTGATGGTTGGGTAGTGGTTGATGGTTGTGTTATGCACCATATGCAGGTTTGTCTTTTTTTCTATAAGCAACTAGTACTTTAAGAAGATCAACGTTTTAAATTAATTCTGTTATTTCACTTTTAATCACATAAAAATTCATCATGAAAGTAAACATGAGCTGGTGAATTCATGTAATTCATTTCTGTAATAAACTGTGTTTAGTTAGAATTGCCTGAGATCAAAAACTAGAAGGCTTTTCTGGACTGCTTTGCTTTTTTGAGCCTCAAATTGTAACTGTAAAGCCTCAGAATACTGCCAAACAGTAGGCAAAAAGAGTATTTCTCGTTTAGCTGCATTTCTTTTTAATGGTACTACAGCAGTGCCTAGAAACTGAAGCTGAGATTGGTACCTGGTCTTATGTCTGTATGGGCTCTTAAGTACTGGGTGTCTGAAGGGCTTGTTTTGTACACAGCGGAGAAAAAGAGGGGTCGGGAGCCAGAAGTGCTCTGAGGTGAAATGACTTGCCAAGGCCATGCAGCAGGGAAAGGCTGAAGCATTGTCATGACCAACTTTCAGACCAAGTCTTGTATTCCCTGGGCAAAGTTGCCTTTAAATAAGTCAATTTTATTGCAAAATATTTCAAGAAAAATATTGCTCCTAAGCCTAGGTAGAATCATAAAGAATAATACAAGTATTGGATTCTTATTTCATCTCACAGCTTTACAATTTACAATTACTGTGTGGAATTTCACTTACTTTTTTTTTCCTCTCCCTTTTTTGTACTTTTTGTTTGCTGAAGAGACTACATTTTTGTGGCTTATTTCTCAAAATACATATATTTACCTTTTATGTATTTTACTGTGCATTTTACTATACAATAGAATATATATATTATTTTACATTGTATCTGCTTATCATGGATCTATTTTACAGAATCACAGAATTTCATTCATAGTGATTAAGGGAATTCTTTTTAATCCCCATGGGAGTGTTGTGTGTATCTCAAGAGGTAGTCTGCCATATATGTTATATGTGCTGTGTAAATACAAGGTGTCCTGAGCTCCAGTTTGTCTGCCTGACAGTGCACGCAGAGCAGCAACGCAGTCTCTTGCACCAGAGTCATAATTCCTTGGGTTTTAAAAACAAGAGTAGAGGAAGGCTTCCTCTGGAAAGCAGTGAGTTCCCAGGATGTGGGGAAACACCTTCCTCTTGTACCGCCAGATGTAGCCAGCATTGCTCAGCTAAAGCTGAAGCACTCATCTGCATGGCTGCTAGTGCAAAAGAGAGCTTGGGACAGCATCCCAAGTGCAGCTGTCAAAAAACAGTGACATGGCCGTGCTGTTCGCAAGACCCTGGCAAGTTTCTCTGTAGCATTTATGTTATTGTATTAAGCATTGTTAAGTATGCAGTTTGATCAGTGATAGATGCAGCTTAGATATAAGGCTGCCACCTCGCTGGATGTCTTCATGTCCTGTGACTGTCCCAGGACTGGAATGAAAGAGGGTGATGTTGCTTAAGCTATGTTCAACAAGGAAGGCCTCTGATAATGCCACTGTATTTCTTCTCTGCCTGCTTAAGAGTTTCCATCTGTTTCCATCCAGTTATGCTGGCTCCCCCTAGAATTTCTTTCAGACTTAGTCCCATGTGGTTGTAAATTATTCATGACAATTTAATATAGGTGTACAATTCTCAGCTGGTACATAAGCAGATGTAGTCCATTCTCTCAGTGGTATTTGTAAGGCTGTAGCTATTAAATGCTGAACTTTGCAGACAATATTGAAAACAGTGCTACCTTTGAATGGAAATGGTAAGGTCCTGGCGAAAAACAGTCACGTCACCTTAAGTTCTTGAGTGATGATGGTACTCCTGAAAGATTTTTAATGTCAGTTATGTGTATAAAATATACATTTACTTGAACAGTTATAGAAATTTATATTAAAAGGAGAACTGTAATCTCATGTTCATATCCAATTTTTTTGTTTGTTTTATGAGGAACAAGGAAACGAGTAACAATCACAGGTAACCTTTCATAAATATCTAAACAAGGTAATTTCAATAGTGCTTCAGATAGCTGAGACTCTGCAAGTTCCACTGAGTATCTTTGACGTTAAGTCCTAAAATAGTCTCTGAAACTTACTGTTATGTTTATACCTGATAAATAGAAGAGAGAGAATTTTGAAGAACATAGGTTTCTGGAAAACGAGAAAGACAAGTACATGACTACCTGCTTAGACTAGTTGTCCTTGCTTCAGAGGGAGATTTCTAATGGATTTGATAAAAACTGTGATAGAGTTTGTCTGGTGTAAATATAACCATTATGTTATAGAAGTCACTTTGAATTACAGCAACATGTTAAGGAACTAGATCTAGAAAAGGAAATCAGAGTTAAGGTTCTCTGTTGCTTACAGTTGAACCTGGCTGACACCATCTGTGCTGCTCCCCCCCCCCCCCAATTATTTATTTTTTCCTCTCCCATCAGCAAGTGTATCAGCAAGAGTAGTTCTGTTAGTTCTGTGACCATTTTAATGATGGTTTCTCTGTATCTTCGCTGCTTGTGAATAATTTAATTTTGAGAAGATCTAGTAGGAGTGGTGGTTAACCTCACCGCAACCTTCCAAAATGGATTGATTTGATGAGGAAAATCATGCAGTGTTTGTTTTTATTTTTTTTTCTCCAAGAGCTGTATAGTGATGCTTCTGTTCCTAAATGTTGGTGAACACTCTTAAGCTGCAAAATAAAGCATTTTTTTAGAAATAACAGTAAGTGTATAGTGAAACATGCAAGTGGCTGCCAGCCAACAGTACATTTTTCTACATCTTTTACATTTCTTTTTTACAGTCTCACATGTCCTTACGGTCTCTTTCTCCTCTATTCCCTCTTGTACTGTTTGGGACTATGTATCCATTTTTTTGCATGGAAAATAAATAGTGATGTACTGAAAACTCATAAAGATGCTTGTTTTTTCTCATCAGTGACTGCACTGAAGTCTCATCTTTAATTGATGATGTAAATGATTAGTCCTATTTAGAAAATCATTCCTGCCAGAATGAAATATATGCCCCTTTTTGTTCACTAGGAAATCTTACTCCATCACTACTTGCTCCTCCTCCACTACCCTGCTGCACTGATTTCTTTACTCGCATTTTGGTTGCTCTGCTTACCCAGACTGGACTCTGTAGGTACCATTCAATAGGCTGACTTAAATGAATCTTCTTCTCAGGTCAAATGCTTTTAAGAAGCTGGTAGTTTGCTGCTTTTTGAAAAAAGAAAAAAAAAAGAAGAAAAAAGGTAAAAAAAAAAAACACCTTTGATGTTCTGGGTCTATCTGGTCAGCAGGCACAGATAAGCAAAGTAACAGAAACACCGTATTTTTTTCTTTTTCTCCTTTCTTCTTCTCTGACATGGGGATAAAGGTGAAGACCCTTTCTCTGACAGTTCACCACTGTACAGAGGAATTACTGTAGCAGAAATGCAGAAGAGCATCTGAACACCTTCAATAGTGACCCCAGTTTTTAAAATTACATGTAGGTTTTTGAGAGAGAGGAAACACAAACCACAACCAACAGGACTTTTTTTTCCTCTTTTGATAGGATTTGTAAGTCACTCAGAAGCAATTGGAGGGTTTAAATACTCACCTCCTCTCGTTTTGTGAGTCCAAAATACATCAGGACAGTCTCCTGCCAGGAGGAGTGATGGGATGCATCTGGAGAATGGGTGGGTTACTGGTATATGGGATTCTGCCTTTGTCACTGTATATAGCTGTATGCGATGTGTTGCCAAATGTCTCGGGGGGCAGAGCAGCCCCTTGAGAACACGGAGTCAAAAGTGAATTGATAAAAAGATTACAGTTGATCTTAACTGACCTTAATGGTAGTTTTTGACTCTAGCTTGTTTCCTGAACAGAAATGCTTGCAGTAATTTTAAAAACGTTCTTTAAAAATGTCAGCTCTTGAAATCCTGATAGGAAAAGCTTTTATGCTCATTTTGGCCTCATAATTGAATTGCTGTCTGGGTTTTCACTTGCATGTATCAGCTGTCCAGATCTTCTCCTGGTACAAAGAAATAGTTAAGTATCGGCTTAGTGGCTGCACTGAAGTAAGGTTTAAGATATGATACGTTTGCTTTAAAATAAGAATGTACAAAAGAACTAATAATTAATCACCTTCTGGAAGTTTGTAGCTGTATTTAATAAAATCAAGGTCCGCGTATCACTGGACAAAATTGTCAAAGGAGGTGTAGCCTAAACTGAAGTGGCAACTGAAGTGCACTTGGTGTCTTGAGAGCTGATGCTGTTTTTTTTTGTTGTTGTTTTTTTTTTTTTTTTGGTTTTGTTTTGTTTTTCATTTTTTTCCCTCCTCTGTGTATTCTTTTGGAAAGGATTTAATGACACTGAAATCTTTAAATACTGAGAATGAAAAGCATCTGTACACCCGCAATAATATGACTACAGCAGCTTTTTTTGTCTCAAAGGTGTCTCCTGGTTTCTGGAAAGGGAGACTCCTTTGTGTCCCCCCCCGGGTAGGTAGCCTAGCTTCAGGGTGTCCAGCCTTACTGGACTCTGCAACCCTTCACCAGTTCACTGTTGGGAAGGTATTCTTCAACTCAGCTCTGAAATCCACCCTGTGTGGATTTTTCTCTCCATTTGATGTCACAGTTTGGTCTTGATGTACCTTCTCAGGGAGTTGATGAGCAAGGTGTGTATAAACCCCTACTGAGAGTTCCTCCAAAAAAAACATGTAGAAGTTGACTTGTCCACATGCAGTAGCTTCTTCCTTTTTCAAAGTATCATGGTAAAAAGCCTGATTATAGAAATTTGGTCTCCCTACCTCAAAGTGTTTAAGAGGGCATTTTTAGAAACCCCATCGTATCAGAAGAAAACTAGCTACTATTGAATATAGTGAAATGTAACCAGGTTGTGAATAACCTGTAATTCACATACTTTACAAAGGGTTTTAAAATAGCTTTCTGGGGTTGAAGTAATTTTTCCCCAGTTATTGTACTTACAAATAAAATACCTTCTTACTCTTTTTTTTTTTTTTTTTTTTTTAATTTAAGAAACGGAGATTCTATGATCGCAGTAGGCTGCAAAAGGAGACTCCAATTTATGCAATAATTGAATAATCTCCTTAATATACTCTCTGTTGGGTACTCAGACACATTTGAAAGGCACTGCAAAATTTGATACTGCTCTGCAGCTCCGCTGACTCTTTTGTGGTTCCGAAGTAACAGGAATGAAGTATTAAAAAACATAGATGTAGGGCACAGAACAGAAATGTAAAAAGGGAACCCCCTACCTGCATATGGGACAGATTATCAGCTCGTCTTCAATAAACACAAAAATTATTTCACAGCACCATTGAACTGAAGGTTTCTTTTTAACAAGCCATTAACACAAATCCGACCATTGGATTGTTCCAGGAGCCCTGCTCCTTTGATAAACTGGAGCTGACGTTGTCGTGGGGCAGAAATCTGTGTGTGGTGGAATGGAAAGCATAGTTAAAGGATCCTTCTTTTCTCAGTCACTGTGGGGATTCCATCACTCACCACTTTTGTTTTCAGCTTTCTGTTTTTTAATTTATTTTGTGCTTTGTGACCTTATGAACTCAAAGAAATAATGTTTGAACATTGAGAATGGGAGTTTTTGCACAGTTAATCAAGGCACCATCTGGGCTCATAGAAATATGTTGTCTGTGAGGGAAATTAATACTGATGATTTCAAAAATATAGATGGGGTAAATGAAGTTTGATTTAACTGTGAATATATGAATAAATAGCTCATTCAAATAGTGAAACTAAGAGAAAACCATAAGATACCCAAGCAAAATGAACTGTTCAGAGGAACTATCTGAAGATACGTGTTACTGGATAGCACTGGAAGTACCCTTGAGGTGTATTTCATATGTCACTGTTAGTTGTCTATTAATTGGTCACTGAACTGAGATATAAATATATCGCAGTGAAAAGTATATTCCTTCCCATTAAGCAGGTACTACTATTTAGAATGGCAGGTGTTAATACATGCTCTTTGCTTTTGGTAGAATGTTGTGTTCATGTTTTCAAGAATATTCTCTAAAAAGGCAGCCTAATCAATGCTCCTTTGTCTTAAAAACTTGATTTTCACTTATGTCAAGGAATCTCAAACTACAGTTCTTTTTCTTTCTGACTAAAGAGGAGCCCATGACTGGCAACCTTGAATTAATCCTCACTTCTATCTGAATATTTTTTTTTCTTTAAAGAGAAAATCCAAAGCAAATTGTTGTGAAACTTGGTCCTTTTCATGCTGTAACCTAATTGTATTAGAGCCAAAATGAAATCCTCAACGAGACAAATTGGGACATATTGTTCAGAATCCCTGCAAGCTTGTTCCATTGACTTTAAAAATAATGCTTTCTGTTTAAAATAGAATAATTAATCATCTCTTTATCTCCAGAAGCAGAGTTATTCATAAGAATTTAGGGAACAAGTGGAGGAAGACTGTCTTCACATGAATTAGTCTGATTTTGTGGCAATTACATACTAATGATGTGTTCTTGCAAGCTATGGAATTCATTGCTTGCTGCTGTGAATAGCACCACTGGGTGGTTTGTGTTAGCAGCTACAATCTGTGGATACTGTAATTCAAGCACTCTTCCTACTGACACTACTCAGAGAAGTAAGCATTGGGGGTTGCATAGTTGGAGTTCGGCTTCGTAATATGCAGGGATTATAGAAAGAGGCTTAATTACTGTGAAGTAAGGAGATCTATTTGGGGTGAGTAGCACTGCATCTAGGAGTATTTGCATGACTGGGCTTTAAGTCAGCATAGAAATGACATCTTTAAATTGCATATTGGACTTCAGAAGGGAATTGATGAATTGTGATTAAAATGGGGTTTCTTTTAGCACTTACATTTAATTTTGTTCTGTGTACATTCAGCCCTGGTCTGTTTTCCGTCATAACACTATACAGCTTCCAATTATCTGATCTCTTTGTCTTTGACAAGCTGCTCTTTCTAACATACCAATCCAGTTTTGAAACCTATTAACATTCAGTGGATGCCTTTACCTCAGGCCACGTAAAGGGATCCACCAAAAGTCTGCAGCTCCGGGCTGTGAGGTTTCGTTTTGAAAGTTCACATCTGCAGCTCCTCTTTTGTGGAGCAACAGTGACAACCAGCGGCCAGTTACCTAATGCTGGCCAAGTTATTCGAAGTGGATGTCCTTCAGATTACCAGCTACCAATATCCATTCTCTAGAGGTAAAAGACAGAGCTAATTTATTTCCTTTTACTTTTCTTAACTCTGATGAAGAGTGTAAAAGAGAAGAGTGTTTCTCTACTTAAGAACAGTTGTTCCTCTATTAATACAGTACAGAGCTGCTGTAGTTAGATAAAAAAAAAAAAATATGTAATTACTGACCCATGTTGTTACCTGTATTTCTGTAGTGCATATAAATAGGTATGGCCATTGAAGATTTCAGTGAATTGCTGGTGAGATAGCACATGGGGATCATTACCTGTGCAAAGATTGTGGTTTAGTTCTTCCTAAGAGAAAAGGTTTGAGGAAAAAATTCATCCTTTTCGATTGATATGCCATTAATACACGTAATATATGGTACTTGAGTATATATAATTTGAGAATATCTTTTGTTGTATGCATTTTATTTTATGAGTTCTTCCTTTAAAATACAGATTTTATGTATGAAATAGTTTTACTTCTGGTGGTGATGCTGTAGAATGCAGGGTAAAAGTAATTGTATCCACTGCTTTTTAGTTTAATAAAGTTAATAGTTTTGTGTAGACTGAAATTTGAGCAAGCTGTACTAAACCAGCAGTTCTCATCGTATCATTGGGATTATTTTTGTGGAGAGGTGCCCTTAAACTTGTGGAAGGTGCCAGAATTTAGCCCAAATGAGTTTGTTTTATATTGTTTAGATTTGTTTCATGAATAACATTTAAAACCTAATGCAAGGTAAATAGTTTGCATCAGGCCTGAAATACCAGCCCTCTAAACCTCTTATGTTACATTTCTACTCTTTATCAAATATCCCCCTGTCCTCCCACCTACACTAAGTTTAAAAAGAAAAAAAAAAGGGTGGGGGGGAGGGATTTCGGGGAGAACAGAATCTCCAAACCTTCATTTCCTCTTCTTTGGCACTGCTTTAAGAGTGCTTATGGCAAATTTGCTTCTGTAATCATAACTTGAACCCATCTGGGGATGAGATTGGCTGCTCGCTTAGTATTTCCACTTAACATATTCATGATTAGCATGCACAGAAGGAGTAGAATTAGGATGAATGTTTTTGGAACAGTACAGATAAATCCTCATAAATGTAGTACAACAGCTCTGGAAATGCACAGTGCTGAAATGTAATGAAGCTGAACTCTATAGAGAGTTTGGTATTCTCAGTACCATGCCTCTCCTAATGAACTCATTTAGATTAGAAAATGGATTTAATATTTTATTGGAATTAACCTGATCCAGTAAAGAGGATTACAATTTCTTTCCATAAATATGGTGATATTACAGGGTGAGGTAGCATGTTACATGAATATTAAGCATTTTGTGAGCATTGTCATGAAGCCAGAAAGAGTATAAGGTAATTAGGTTTTAATATAGTGATACTGTTCTTATAATAATTAAATTTGAAAAGTAATAAAAGTATATTTGAAAATGATTTAAATTCATTTTTTGTTGCATTTTTGCAACTTTAAAATATGCTTATAATGGGAAATTATGCCATGGTTACTCAAAACAATCAATTTCAACAGTTTGCTTTTAAACATGGCAAACTAACAGCCCTTCAGGTCCTTAAGGTATGGAAGAACTAGCTTTCTAGGGAAGAGGAAGGAAGGCAAGTTTTCTGTTTGCTCCACAATCATATCCGCAGGTGCAAGAAAGTGTGTGTAGAAATCAAGAAAAATCTTAACATGGATTCGTTATTTTTTTTGTTTTTCAAAATGATGCAAAGCTGCTTCCCAGTGTTAGTTCTTTCTCCTAGTCTGCCTTTTATACTCAAAAAAAATTATCCACAGTCTATCTACTAATACTTTTAAAAGGTTATTTATTGAAAATAAGACTATCTTTTTAGTTGTCTTTGCAGATTGCACAAAAAAAAGTGCTGCAAAAACTTGTTAATGTTCTTCTGAGTATTACTTTAAGCATTTTATTTATTTGTTTATTTACTTATATTTAGGGCTTGAAACTGCCTTTCAGTATAAACTGTAGAAATTATTGCCTACATACCTGACCAAGTACTAATTTAACCTACTAAAAGGTGGCGTATGCTGTGCTGGAGAATAGCTCTAAGCCTGAGGCAAGTACAGAACAAATACAGGTACAGCTGAACAATTCAGAATAGATGTAACTGGATGTATGGACTAAATTCTTGAGAAAATTTCCTTCTGCTATCAAACCTTTTCACTTGAAATGTCTGAATACACCAAGTTAATATGTAAGGTCACTAAGAAGGATTTTTTCCTGTGTAGGAACCTTTCAGAAATTTAGTTCAACGTTGGAATAACATTTGCAGTCTGTTTAGGTAATGAGAAAGATCAACAACAGAAAATGTATCACAGTCAGTCCTCAGAGTGATGGGTTTTGTGTTTGGAAAAAAAATAATCTTAAATACTAAGTGTTGGGATGGGAATGTGGAAAAAGAACAATCTCAAAAAATAGGAGCTTTCTGGGGATACAAAGAAAGGAGTAGCTGGGATGGCTAAGCAAGAAAATAGACGGTGTCAAGACCATGGTAGTTTAAATACGGTTAACTAACAACTGTATAGCTGTATTTCATGTGAGAGGTCAATTTTCCAACTAGTCCCACAATGTACATTATGCAGAACAGAATCTGCTACAAAACTGGGTGTGTTTTGATAACTGCTGCCAGGCCAGGGCTTTATACAGTTTAGAAATTCCAATGTGAGTGACAGTCTAATAATTCTCAGTTTTGTTGCATTGTGATCTGGATTGAACAATGGAAGAAAAATTTCAGAAAAAGAGATGAAAAAGAATTAGCTGTGAAATCTCACTGGTTTGCATTGGTTTATTGAGTCTGAAAAGATGTTTCTGGAATACTCTTTTTTTCAAGGAAGCTGAGTAGTGGGAACTTCTTTATTGCCTGTTGGCCTGGGTCTTGCTATAGCTAAAATCACTGTAAAAGTTTATTTCTGTCATTACAGCATGGGAGATATATCTCAGTTTACTCGAGAAAATGGGTTCTTGGTTATGAGCCAAAAAATTATGTGTGATGGGAGGAAAATATATATCAATATTTTGATTAATCATTTTGAAATGAACCTAATGTTGGTACTCATCAGTGCTTTAATTACTCAATGTCCTTTCAATGTTCTTAGTATCATGTGGATCAATGAAATCTGGGAGCAGTGGGGAGACATGTTTCCCCTCAACTCTAGATCTCAGCAGACCTTAATTTGCAACAACAAAAAACCTTGCAACATCAAAACTTTGGCTGGTGCCTGACTGACTGGGCAGTGGCAAAATGTATTGGGTTTATGTGGCAAGCTTTTGTTAACAGGGGGCTGCAGGGGTGGCCTCTGTGAGCAGAGCCCAGCAGCTGCCCCATGTCAGGTCAGAGCCAGCTCCAGCTGGCTCCAAAAGGGACCCACTGCTGGCCAGAGCTGAGCCAGTGAACGACACTGGGTGGGCCTCTGGGAGAGCAGAGTTAAGGAAGGGAAACACTGCTGAGATGCAGCAGCTAGGAGAGAGGGGTGAGAACATGTGAGAGAAGCCCTGCAGCCCCCAAGGTCAGTGCAGCAGGAGGGCAGGAGGTGCTCCAGGCATGGAGCAGCAGTTCCCCTGTGGCCTGTGGAGAGGCCCCTGGTGGAGCAGGCTGTCCCCCTGCAGCCCACAGGTCCCACATGGAGCAGATCTCCACGCTGCAGCCCGTGGAGGAGCCCCCGGTGCAGCAGGTGGATGTGGCCTGGAGGAGGCTGCGGCCCATGGAGAGCCCCCGCGGGAGCAGGCCCCGGGCCGGAGCTGCAGCCTGTGGGGAGGAGCCCACGCAGGAGCAGGGGGTCTGGGGGGAGCTGCCGCCCGTGGGGGACCCGTGCTGGAGCAGTTTGCTCCTGGGGGATGGACCCCGTGGTACGGAGCCATGTGGGAGCAGTGCTTGAAGAGCTGCTGCTTGCGGGCAGCCCCCGCAGGCTCAGTTCGGGAAGGACGGCATCCCGTGGGAAGGCCGGCATCCCGTGGGAAGGCCCCACATAGAGCAGGGGCAGAGAGTGGCAGTGAGGGAGCAGTGGTGACAAAGCATCAGGGACTGATGCAGCCTCCATTCCCTGTTCCCCTGCACTGCTGGTGGGGGAGGACGTAGAAGAGGGTGGATTGGGGAAGGTGTTTTTAGTTTGTTTTTATTGTTAGTAATAGGTAATAAATTATAGTCGTCTCCCTGTGCTGAGTCTGTTTTGCCCATCACGATAATTGCTGAGTGATCTTCCTGTCCTTAATCTCAACACTTGAGCCCTTTGCATTTTATTTTCTCCCCCTTTTCCTTTTCGGAGGGGGGAGTGAGAGAGTGGTTGTAATGGAGCTCAGCTGCCCAGTTGGGTAAAACCATACGATTCTATCCCACAATTCCACTAGTTTTGAGTGAATGTTCTTTTGTATTCATGGACCGGTGAGTCAATGTTATGAATCTTAAAAAAAAAAAAAAAGGGTGGGGTGGGAGAAGAGGTCCCAAACAAGAATTGAAAAACAAAACATTAAAAATAGGATTTTTTTACATTTTTTTCCCCCTAAATGCTGAATTAGCATTGTAAGCACCACCGTCTTTGTTCCCTGGATCTGGAATTTCTTATGTGTATCACTGACACTGGCATTCCTGCCATATTTATGAAGACAAGTTACAGTATTGTTTATCTGCATAATACCAGTCTGCTTGATCAACGCTTAATTATAGTACCAATCTTCTATATTTTTCTGAGTGCTGCCAGCTTCAACACTTCTTCAGGGAATCTGTCTTTCTCTCCTGAGTCACCAGAATTACCTCTTCTGCTTCTCCAACCAGACACTGTGGGTAGTGAGAAGGAAAGGAGAATAGAAGAAGGGTGGTAAGTAACGAAGAGACCTGTTCGATATTTTCTTCCCCCCTCTTCTCTCTTCAGCTTTGTTTAAATAATTGCCTTTGCTTTGTGAGACAGTTATGACAGCAATTTTTTCCTGGAGAGGTGGGAAATCAGGGACAAGCCTGTCCAAGGAGATTTAGCTCAAGGCAGGACTGAAATTCCTTAGAAGGCTAAAATGCATATTATTTATGAGTGGCCTCTCCTTGCAAATAAATATCAAGAGGAAGTAGTTCTTTACATTGAATTTTGATCTTCCTATACTTCCAGTACAACCAGGCGTGAAGCTGCTTACTGGGCTTGAACAGTAAGCAAGTGGGTTACAATGATAAATGGTAGAACTAAAATTTTTAGTAACAATGTCTTAATAACACAACATTCAGTTGTAATTGTCCTTTCATTATAAATACATTTTCTTCCTTGGGCTTTTATCTCTGTTCTTACTCAATTTTTTTCATTTTCATAATTAATTAAAATGGCAGTGTTCTATAACCAGTGATTGAATTATTCGATATTACTTGCCTAAGGCAATGAAAATTAATCAAAATAAGGAGTGAAAGTTTTGCTATTTTTAATACAGCTGATACGATTCCTGGGGTTTTGATCAAATTAAATGAAAGATCAAATTAACCAGTGATTAAATTGAGTAAAAGGCACTTTGTATGCCTGAAATATATTTTAATTTAATTAATTTCAAGACACAAAATATTAACTGGTGTTTTAAAAATTCATTTGTATTTCACTGTTTAATTTGTAGAAACTATTTCTTTCTCAAGGTTAGAATCTCTTAGAAGAGGGAGAAACATGCTTTTAAATAATTTCCTGCTTAACCTTTTCATTTTTTTTCCATACTTTTTATGCTTGTAGAGAATTCTTTGCACTCATAAACTGTTATTCCAAGCTTCTGAATTCAGTCTCAAAAGATTTGGTGTGCCAAAAGCCAATTTAAGCAGAAATTTGGGACTGTTCAGAAGAGAACTTGCCACCCTGAACAGAATTTTTGATCATGCGAGACCTCAAGTTACGACCATTTAATCCATGCATTTGTAGAAGCGTTACCATTTGTTCATACACAGTTTCATTTACTTTTCATTCTAAGCTGGTGTCATGCCATGTTTATTCAATGGACTGGGCAACTTTTTGCTATAGACCGTTACTTACAAAGGAATTAAGAAGATACCTATTTTGGTGCAGAAATGATCCACACACCAAAAATCATTCACAATTTTAAGTTTGCATAGTAAGAAACAAAGCATGAAACTCCACTCTTGATTCCTACTGGCAGCTTGCACTGATGTGTGGAACGTGGATGACCTAGATAGGACGCAACTGCAAGAAGCTGAGGCAAGAGGTAATTTTCTTAAAAGTTGTTTTTGCTTAACATTTAGTGTTCCTCAGAATCAGAGAACAGAAAAAAAGTAACGTGAGGAATGGGATTTGTTTTTGTGAGTTAACAATGTGAGGTTATTATCTTACATTGAAATACTTCCCTTTGAGTCTTTACTATTAATAGAAGTGAAATAAAGTGACAAGTGGGTAAACATACCAGAGATTGATTAAAAATACTCAATGTTGTGTATCAAGGCTGAGTGTATTTATGCGTTTGAGGTACTTATGAATTTCAAGCAGAATGTATTGGTTGTAAGTGGAGTCTAATCTCATTATTCTTTAAGTCCTGGAAACAGCATTCTTAAAGGATTAGATCTATTTAGTGTGATCAGCATGGCCAGCGTATTGCAGCTATTTTTGATTAATAAGAAAAATACTGAAAAGGGAAGGATATTTTAGTGGAAGGAGAGAAAATTAAAAATGGATACTTAAGGAAGTATGCAAGTACTGTCATACTCTAAGAAGTGTTGTATAGCAATTTATGATATCATTTTGAAATGACTATTATCAAGAGGTAATACTGGCATAAGTTGGATCTTAGTTCATTTTGTGCTTTTGTACTTGAAAGTCATCATTAGTGAGTAGGAACAAAGATAAAATTTTAATGTTGGCAGGTTGAAAGTCCTGGTGATAACCTTAGGAGAAGCATGTAAGACAGGAATATGCACGAGCAGTTGGACAGGTAAGGGATTTATGGCTGATAGAGCCATGCAGTGGAGAAGCAGTGGAGCACCCTAGTGCTGCACAGGTTATAAATAACTGTTTGTGGTCTTCAGGGATAAGGTCAGTGTTACTGCACTGGCTTGTCTTACAGTTGTTGTGCAGGACTCAACATTTAGGACACAGACTTTCTCTGTGTCTCTGCTTAACATGGGTATTTTGTGTTAGGATGCACTGAGCCTGAATAAAGATGAGAAGCTGTTCACTGATGGCATCTAAGCCTGCAGGCACCTAACACTTTTCCAGTATCTTACTAAACAGAAAAACACGCTGTCTTAGAAACCCTTCATGCAAGATTCCTTGTAGAATCAAAATTGATTTCCTGTCAGATTTCTTATTAATATTTGATAATGAATGTTTAATTTGATGGGGAAAGGATTTTAAGGTTCCTCTTCTGGCCTTGTTATCAGCTTGGAGTTACAGTTGTGGCCTGCATTTCAATAACTTTCTATTCGCTGATCTGCAAAAATGAATATAATTCTGTTTACTTATTTTATATGATACTTACAAGACTAATGCATTTTAAGATCCTTAGGTAAATGCTGTTATGGAGCAAAGTGGTTTTTTTTTTTGTTTGTTTGTTTTTTTACTGTGTGGTTTAAAACTGCAAATAATATATTTAGAAAATTGTTTTTGCGAGTGTTATCAAAAATATTTTGAGAAATGCTTGAAACTGCAGACAGAGTTTGATGCAAAAGGTCAGATATATAACTGTATTTTTGTTGCATCCTTGACAGTTATTGTATTTTCTGTACCATTTTTAACCTTGGATATCAGTTATATGACATCTGTGAGTTCTTGAAACTCATTTAGTATTTCCTCAAATCTTGATGATTTACAGAAGTAGTTCTTCAATTAGTAACGTTTCTTCCATTGAACTTATTTTTACCTACTCCCCACTTTTAAGAACTTCAGTTATTTTTAAAAATGCGAACAGAAAACCCAACCCTTTTTAAAATTCCAGTACCAGTTATTCTCCCTGCTTTCTCTGATGGACATAATCAAAATTCTTTTGCTTCTTCTTTGGTGTTATGTTCTTTACATGACATCTAGAGGCCAAAATTGATGTGAGCTGTAATTAATCTTTCTGAGAGGCTTTGTAGACCCATTGGTAAACCAGAGATAGGAATCACACTGTCTGCATACGTAAAATTACCGAACATCCCCAAACAAATATGCATGCAGAAACTGTACTTGGTGTTATCGTCCAGCAGATGTAAAAGATCTGTTGAGGGGAAAAAAAAAAAGTGAAAAACAAAGACACATTCAGTACATTTGTTTTATATGCAATCCCCTGTGCAATTAATTATTATAAAAGTTGTACAGTAATCTAATTAGAGCATCTGACATTTGCCTGTGACAGCTAGAACCCTTCAGGTAATCAATGATGTTAATATAAAGTGCCTGATTAAATACACCTTCATTTCCATCTGTATTCTCAAGTTGATATGCAA
Organism: Anser anser; assembly: GCF_964211835.1. Taxonomy (NCBI): domain Eukaryota; kingdom Metazoa; phylum Chordata; class Aves; order Anseriformes; family Anatidae; genus Anser; species Anser anser. The sequence continues at coordinate 84,017,208 of NC_139720.1, read as the reverse complement.
ATTCACCTTCTGTGTATCATTTTTAATGCCTATCTTCTGATTTTTGCTTTCGAGTATATCCATATGCATTCATCAAAAAAAACAAAAGGGCAGAATTTTGCTATATAAAACATTGTAACTTTGTACCCATTCTGTGAACTGCCTCAAAACATCTTGTGCAAAAAGCTCGAGTTTCATAAAGTCATTGTTATGCATTTCTAAATATGTTACTAAATATGGCAAGCAGAAAAACACTGCTCCACAACTTTTAGAGACTAAATTTACATAGCCTAAATATGGATCATGAACAATTATTTTTTTCCTGTGCTTCTGAAATCTGGTTTATCATTCTAGACAATATATTTTACCTTCTCTTTTTTTCCCCCTAAGACTGCATATCAGGTTTACTATTATCCATATCCCGTTAAAAGCACTCTCAGGATTCAGTCTATTGATTAGCAATTAACTAAACTTGTTTCAAGTCATAAGCACTTTAGATCTTGAACTGATGTTTATACTGAAACTTTCTAATTTATACTTATTCCTTTAGACTTGAATTCAGTTTGAATTACCAACAGTCAACTGCAGGTCCTTGAATGTGTGCATGAAGTCACTATTAGTAATAATCCTCTGTATAACATTTTGCCTAAAAATGTCATACTGCTTTAGAAGTCTTTAAATCAAATCACAGTGAAGTCCTCATTTAGTACTTCCACTCAAAACCCTGAACCCCTATTCAGTACAGCTGGGCTGGGATTGGTGGGACAGTCTGGTCCCTTTGCAGGTGAGTGTCTGCAAGGCTCTCTGAAGGTGAAAGAAGCTCCTGGCAGTGCAAGGAAATGGAGAAATGAGGAGCATGTTTGAAGCATGTTTACGTTTGTCTGCAGTCACTGACCCTAATTGGCTACAGTTTCCCATTTCTTCAACAAAAGACTATTTTGCCAAAATGTCAAATGCCATGGTGTTTTTTCATGTGAAGTAGAATCATTATCTTGATCATATTTCTAAAATAAGTTAAAATTATATGCAATTAGTACATTGACACTTTTTTTTTTTTTTAGCTAAGACTGTGAATCAGTGTTATTTTTTGATGCCTAGACCTAAAACAGCACAACACTATTGCATGTTATAAAGTACCTGAGCAAATTAGGAGCCTAAATTTTGGTCTCTGTCACTCTCTCTGCGAAGTTACTCAGGTATCTTCGAAACGACTAATTTTCATGCTGTATGTTTCAAATACTACTGGTTTCCACTCTGCTCTGGAAAAAAAAAAAAAAATATGTATATTTCAGATAAGTTTGTCTGCTTTCCTGTCCAGTAAAGTAAGAACAAAACCTGAAGACGTAAAACCAAAGCAAAATGAAAACCCTCTTTCCAATTCTTACTGTGCCATTTAAACCACAGCTTTTCCTTCACTGTATTCAAATAGTTTAAGTAAACTGATGGAATAAGAAACGATAAAGGTGCCTTAAGATAAAATATGAAAGGGTGTTGAAGGCTTTCTTGGAAATGCCAGAATGTTTATTCATAGATTTCTCAGCAATAATATTTATAAGTTTGGGTATTATGCACATAAATATTTACAAAAATAGCTTTGTATGCCTGAAGTTTTAGCATGTGCTAGGATGCACGATCATTGGCATCTTTTAGATCCAAATACTGTTTTAAAAGAAAAAGTTCTAAAGTTAATTAGATTTCTTCTTCCCTTCACATTTCCTCAAAATAATCTTTCTTGTGGTAGGACTACACATCAGAGTTAACATTGCCTACTGATTTAAAGTCCTTTGAATGAAGTTTAGAGGTATTTTTATATTATAGTAACACATTTCAGGAGGATTATCCCATCCTTTTTATGTGTTGTACTCGAAGAACCAATTCATAGCATATATAGTCTAAGGAATGTGTTTGGTTTTACTCTATTAAAATTTTTTTGAAACATATATAATAATAATATACAAGAAGAATGTAATGTTACTGTATATTTTGATTTCATCTAGTATCTTAAATTATATTTTATTTCAACTTTTAAGAGCAGGTTCACCAGCACACTAAAGCAAGTAGAGCATGCCAGCCAGTTAAGCTGGATTTTATGGTTATTTTGGATCTCCACAGTACTGTGAAACAACCAAAGCATGTTGATGATGCATAAGATCCTTAATTTGAAATATCAGTGACATCAATCTGTTGTATATGGGCGAAAGGGAGAGCTCAGTCTCTGAGTCACATTTCTGCAATCTCTATGGGCATATATAGTCACATTTTTCTTGATAGTGCTGCTTCTTCCAGCAGAGTAAATGGTATAATAAGGAAGTCTTTAAGGAACTGTTGCCCAGTAGTAAGTGGAATGTGATTTATAAATTCCACGAGAAGGGAACTGAGCCCTCCCCATATTACATTTCTAATGCCTTTACCCATTCTCCCTCAGACTTAATATATTACAAGCAGCAGAAGTTTTGTGTGCAAATTTGGTTGACAATGATCTGTAATGTCACAGTGACCTATCAGTATGTAGTCTTACTGTGGTTAGGTAAAAATTAACAAATAATAACAAAGAATTAACACTCAGTTTTCTTGCACTGAGGGTTATATACAGGAATTCAGCAGCTTTTTAAGGTAAGTTCAAGAATTTATAATATTTTCTTTTTGAGGTCGTTAGAAAAAGACTGACATATGCTAAATGGACCAACTCTTTTCTTAAAGGAGTAAAATTTTAATTAACTTTAAGTCAGATTAATTAACTACCTTGCAATTTCTCAGAAAAATTAATCGTCCTCACAGGCTGCGTAGTAATTTTGGGGATAATGTTCTACATTCATCACTTAAAACAAAGAAGTCCTTGCAAAACAGAACTTGGTCAATACTATTAGTGGCACAATTTCTCATGCTTTGTATTTGGGTACCTGTTTGAGGAGTAATTCCGTGTGTGTCAGAAATGATGTGAAATGTATCCTAGGAAACCAGCACAATAGAACCTGCAGAAAAGTTGGCTCACTGGGCCACAGGAGGTCATCTTGTTTGGTTCTCAACACCTAGGTAGAATCAATTGTGGTTATAATCTTCCTGAGGAGTGGGCGCTTAACTTTCAGTGTAAGTTAAGTGATCTCACTGATGAGACGACATGGTCCCCAGCATGGTTACAGACCTTCATGTTCTTGTCATTGCCAACTGCAGCCTTCTGTGCTATGGATTAAGCTCTGGTAGTCCTGTTCCTTGTGAATGTGGGGGATGCGTTTCCTCTCTCCAACACTTTCCAACACTTGCATTTCTTTCTTGAGGTTGAGCCATCCCTTTCTTCCATTCTTTCCTAGACTGACTTGTCACGGCTGTCCTCTGCACTGTTTCAGTAGATGCATCTTCTTTCTTTGCATAATATTACTTCCTGGACCCATCCTAACCCATCAGAGGCCTGCTCAGTATTGAATGCAAGGGAGAGGCTTCTTCACATGGCTCGTGGGTTCTTCTCCTGTTAATAATGTCTGCCTTGATCGCAGTATTCCTGAGGTATCATAAGAATGTAGTTAAGCTTTCTGGTCTTAACTCCCTGACCTATATTTTTTTCCTCCCTTTCTCTCTCTTCCTTTCTTCCTTTCCTACCTGAAAGAATTTAAGCTTTATATTTTTTCATTTTTTTTCTTCTAGAACCTCATCTGTCTTCAACATATCAAATGTTCTGAATAGCAGCTTACCACAAAATAATAATCTGATCCTGATATAGTAATGTACCAATCCAAATATACCAGCAGTCAGTTACGTGCTGTAGCTAAGTTGCTGTCTCCTCTCCCTTCACCATATTTACTTACCCATGCTACTGAATCCAGCATTGGCATTGTGTCTGTGAGCATGTGGCCCTGGCTGCTGGATCTGTGGATACATCCTTATGTCCACTGCGTGGACTATAATCTTTCTGTAGAATAAAAACCTCATATGCTATCTGTGAGGTATCTTCAACAGTATTGAAATGATTGTAGGGTGATTTGAGGCTTACATACATGCAGTTGTACCGAGTCCTTTTAGTAGCACCTCTTTGCCTTCATGTCCTATCACAAGCTGGCACCCACAGTCATAGCAAATGCAAACTCATTACTAGAGTACCGATATTTTATAGTGTTTTGAAGCAGCAGAGTACAAGCAGTTTGAGTCCAAGTAACGACCTACCAGTAAGATCTTTGCTATTTATGCTTTAAATGTATTTTTAGTGAATAGACCTTTAAGAAATCAATGAACAGCTTTGAAATGGTCATTTTTCAAATGGCTAATCTCTTCTTCAGCTTTTCCATTGTATCAGATATCAGGATCATTTAAGGCTGAAGCACAAACTACTTCTGCCTCTTAGAAAATGTTTTTTTATTTATTTATTTATTTTATTTTATCTCAAGCCTCAGCTTCAGCTGCTGGATTTGGGCACCCCTCAGAATTTAAATACCAAATACCTTATAAAGGAATTTTAATTCCTTATGAAGATACAAAAAATGAAATTAGATTTAAAGATGACAATTATAAGCAGCTATATCCTGTAGCTTTCATGCATGCAAAACTCCCATCAATTTCAATATATGTGTATATTCTCAATCTGTATCACCAATGATAATAATTTTATTGATAGGTTTTATAAAGTGTTAATTGTAGATATGCTGTCTTCAGAACAACAACAACAAAAGTAATATGCCAAAGAGCAGTGCACCAGCTTTTATTAAAAAGAAGCACCTGCAGTTCTCATTGGTTTCTATTCCTACCATTGTTGCTCTGCAGCTGAAACCTTGAAGATAAAACTATGCTTGAAATAATTGCAGGTTTACTTTTGCATAAGAGAAAAAAAAGCAGTGATATTTGTTATCTACAGTAAAAGGAATCTCAGCAGTCAGGCTTTTTTACTTTATTTTTAAATATTAAATACTTTCCAGAGTCGGAGCAGGTGTTAAATATTTAAAGTAAGCCCCTGGAAATGGAGTCACCTCTGGCTTTTAACTGCATATGCTAGGCTCTTGTTAAATCTTTTGATGTGAGTCTTGAAATCTGCAGTGCTCTCACACGCTGAAGGTAGTACAGAAGTGTATAGTATAGCTAATACTCTTACGCTATAATGAGCTGTGGGTGAGGAACTTTGTGTTCCTTTGGTGCATTGGTGGAGTCCTTGAACAGAGTTCAGCTCCCTTAGAGTACAAATGAAGGGATTCACTTGTTGTTGGCCATTGTAGGTTCAAGATCTACAACAGTGTTCGTGAGGTGGTGCTGAAATAATTTTATAATTTCACATATGTATTATACATGTGATGTAACATAAATTACAGTTATAGATACACCAATATCTTTGTTTTCAGAAAACAAGAGGTCCTGATCTTATGATTTAAAATAAATAAGTATATATACGTGGCCAAATTCTATGCAAAGTAAAAGATATTTAATTTTAAATAATCCTTAGAAAAGACAGCTTGAAAAATGGCAATATAAATAGCTAAAGTATATTTATATCTTCAGTTCACATATTTCAGCTGTCTTTCTCATTAATCAGAGTCAAATGTTTCAAAAATTAATCAATTTATGAAGTCACTCCAGGAGTGAGTATACACTTACACATTTCCTTCTTTTTATTATTTTTAAGCAGGGATTTATTTAAAGGTATCACTGACAAGAATAATGACGCAAAGGGAGTATTTTTAGAAGGGTACTTGATTGGACTTTTTGAAAAGTTCCACTATTAATTACTATGATTTCACTGATACCTGCAAGGTTTTCTACTATACTTTAATCTAATTTTCAGGAAGCATTATAAAAGCTGAGAGACCATTCATTACATTTGAAGCTTATGTATTTCAAACAAAATGTTTTCCTTTGGAACTGTTACTAAACTGAATTTCTGGATAGAAAATTGAGTTTACCTTTAATGTATGTGGTTACTATGCATTAGTCAGCCGTGTTTTGATGACTTATTGCCGCATAAGCTGATTGCTGAAGTGCAGCTTACACTTTACCATGCATGTATTTGTGTAACAAAAAAAAAAATATTTTTTTTATTGTCCATGAAAAAAGAGGTGAACTGGAAAACCAAAGCATACGCCATAGTGGCTTTGCTAAATGAAATTGTATAGCATATTATGATGCCATATCATAGTATCTAGTCTGATAACAAACTTTATTATATCAGGAAGTGAATTATAGGTAGAGTCATATTACTAATAACAATTGTAATGGAAAGTTTTCGGAACTTAGATTTAGCTGCAGTGAATGCTAAATAAGGTACAAGGGAATTTGTGGTCCTGCCCCAGGCCCACACCCTCTGCTCAACCTCGGTCAAAGCAGTCAGAGTGGCAAGGACTCCCAGACAGGCAGTTTGCTCTCCGTTTGTCTTCAGAGAACAGAAAGCCCTGTGTTACAGATGTCTGTCCATTCGAGGCGTTCTTCTGCCATAGCTGTGGCAGCATCTTGTCTACAACTTCTCCCCTGCAGTCCATGGTAGCAATAATGCCCAAATGTGATGTTGCGAGGGGAGCTAGACAGCCTCTGTGTCCTTTGTAATGTCGCAGCTACTGAGTTAGTTACTGAGGAAAGTGTGTGCTTGGACTGAGGCCTTACACAAGCAATGGTGGTGTGATGGGAATGAGGGTGTATTAAGGTCATTTACTTGAGTTAAAGAAAAATGCAGATGCTTTCTGAAGATCCTCATGGGGTACCTGCAGGTGGGGAAGGAAAGGTTTGTGGGACAGCTTCAGCAAGCCTTGGAGTAAAGGTGTAAGGCAGGTGCTTGGCCCTGCAGGTGGAAAGGTGTAGCGGCTGCACTGCTAGACTAAAGTCAGTTTTGAAAACCTCCTAAAATGAAGGTTTGAGGAGTCTCAGCACAGATGCTTTGGTCTATGCCAAATTACTTCTTACTGTGGACATAATCCTTGTTGCCAAAACCATTTTTGTATGCCCATGGTGGCTGGTTTATAATACTGTGAACACACCGAGTTTAGGCTGGATTAGGGATAAGTAAATCTGGTAATCTAGAGAACCTAAAAATAGATACAAGCACTTTCTATGTAGATGTATGTGCATATATAATATATAACACTCAATGCACTTTTAATGGGGAATAACACTGTATTTTTTCACACTGGGTTCCTAGGTAGGTACATATTTTCAGGCTATGTATCTTTCAAAGGGAAAAATAAGTATAATAACAAATTTAGCTCATTATTGCATCTTCCATAGGTATTTTTGTCCCATGCATTTAAAACAAAGATGATGAAACTCCTTTGGAAACCTCAAAAGGACCAACACTAGTACAGAAAAAATATAAATTCTACATACATGAATATAAATGTGAAGTGTTGCAACACCTCGTTTCCACAGAGCTAACACAAGCAAATACTGAATGAAAGGCTGAGCCAATCAAAAGTGGAAAGTCTGTACACCATACAAGTGAAGAGCTGCAAATCAGGGAAGATAATAGATGTCAAATCAATATTTATATATGTGAACAAACATACACAATAGTGTAAATAAGTAAGTAATTTATCTGGGAATTGCAGAAGCAAGACAAATCCATGGCAATATCCTACCTAGTATATTAATATTCCAAATGTGAAAATGTGTGTATATGTATATGTATATATTTCAGTGTTATTCCTCTGTACAGAAAAGGCGAAAGACTGGTTTTCATCTGTTAAGTACTGAGATCTAATCTCATAGAGAGCCTAATTCCAGTCTTTTTTTTTTTCCTGTAACCACTGTGGATTTTTGGATAGGGATCCCACCATGCAGTTTGACCAAGTAATCTCCATTTTTAAATAACATATGCAGCCCAGTTTTACTATATGATGAGCTCAAAATACATGTATATAATGTATCCCATGAACTGAATATACTTTTTTAAACTGGTGAACTATGACGCAAGTAATTATTTATGAAAACTCAGAAAAATAAAAAAAAGTCAATAGCAGAATTCAGTCTAAGGCATATGTCAAGTCTTTTATCACAGAAGTTTCAGAATAACTGACCTGGTAAGTAACTAAATCTTTCAGGAAATGCGTATTTTTTTATCAGCCTGGTAAAAGGTTTAGCTGTGTGTACATGAGTATGTTTTGATTCTGTTGTTCCTGAATATTTACATTGATTCCCATTAAGGTCATATGCAGGAAATAAACCGTGCCAATTCAGTGAATGTTGCCACTGGAAGATAAATGAAAATAGATAACTTAGTAAGTCAGCACTTGCTATAAAGATATCAACCTTTCTTTCGCCAGACATAAGCAGTCTGTGGATATATCTGGAAATTTTGTTGTGTTTCTCAGGATATCCATATGGCCATGCTTCTAATGCCTAAGTATAAATACATGTTTTGAAATTACAAGGAAAATGGAAAAAAATGTTTATTTTCAATTAGGAATAGACATTGGATCAAACTTGAAAATTCAATCTCAATTTTATTTCTTTATTATTGCAAGATGTCCTTGTTGTAGAGAAACTAAAATGAAAGGTTGTGATACCCCAGAAGGTGTTGCACTTAAAGACTAAAAGAAAAATACACAAAGAATATTCTATAGAAATGTAGCACCTCTAGACTTATTGTCTGATTTTATCTAATTGTCTATTGTAATACTACTAATGATTCTGTTAGCGTAGCTACCACATAACCACCAAGTGATTATATGAAGGTGCTTTATTCAGCGCTGGAAGCCAGGGCAGGTGCCCAAATCTGGCTTCAAGTCCCGTTACTTCCCATACATTCAACATTACGTAAGGCATACATATTCATTACAGGTGGTAACATCAGCCTCGCATTCCATTCTAATTAGCTCCCCTCCCCTTTGCACATGCGTGGCGCTCTCTGGTGGTCGTCCAGGTGGTCGTCCAGAAGAAGTAAGGAGTCTTCCTCTCCGCTAAACTTTTCACCTTTCTCACTTGACGCATGCTCCCTCTGCTCCTTGGTTCTGCTTCAACTCATTTCAGCACTTCCAGGCCCTTATCCAAGGTCAGGTTGTACCTGTTTCCTCCCAGGGTTCCCCTTCAAAGATTCATTTCACTGTTCAGTATACTCCCTAAGTTTCCCAGTATTTGATAATGTAAGTACATTTGGCAATGCTTAATTATACTGTATGACCCATCACCTAAGAGACATTAATAAAACATCCATTCGATTCTCCCCAACACTAACAATTCCATTAATATTTCTTGTTAATATAGATAATAGTAATGTATAATCAGTAGCTGCTAGTTAGATGATCTGGGAATTGACTTTGTAAGTCACACTCATAAGTAAGCAGACATGGGGCACTAACAGATGTGCTGAGCTCCAGGTGCAAGTATGGAAGGGAATTCATAGTACAGCGTGTGTGATATAATGTCTGCAGACACCAGATATTTTTTTCTGTAAGCAGGCCGTATGGTTTCCTGGGAGGAAGGTTAGCAGCCTTTGAAAAGATCAGTAAATTAATTGTGATGGTCTCAGTTAATTGAAGATCCTCTATGAAGTAGATTCTGAAAGCCTCTAACGCCAGACTTTTGTTTATTGCAAAACTAAATTTTAAAATTCAATTTTAAATTCCAAAATTTAATTTTTGAAAGCTATGAATATTCAGGGATTTGAAGGTAGCCCGATCAATTTGACTGCTTATAAGAGTCTTTCAGTCAGTGGAAATGAAGGTCTGTGCAAAATGAGTATGCCTTAGCAAAGCTGAGAGGTTTTTCCAGTTTAGGTTTTTATCATATGATCTTTGTCTGCTTTCTTGAAGGCTGTTTAAAAGTGTTCATGCCATCTTAGAGTTTGGTATTGGTTTGTGAGCAGGGCCGTTTGTAGTGGTCAGTTAAAATTACATAAAACAACCATGAGGACCGAAGTAATTTTGGCTAAATTTTGTAGTGAAAGATGGTGTTAGAAAACACACTGCTCTTTGTGTAGAATCTTGCAGAACAAAACTTCAGCTGTCTGCAAAGTTCTGTCTTTGTGCAGGCATGGATGAAAACAGATATAGACAAAATTTACAGTTTCCTTTTAGAAGGAGAAAAAATCTCCAAGAATCTGGATATCTGAACATAAGAAACCATAGTGTGGATGGAAGCAAAATTTAATTTGCATGAAGGTATTTATAAGCAGAGTTCAGGAATGTAATTAATTGCTTAAACATGATTCCTGCGTATATTGACCATGAACACTAAGTCAAGTTTTTTTACTGAAATGTGCATTCCCTTTTCTATGCGTAAGCACATTTGTTTTCAAAAGCACAGGCCTGCAAAAAATTGGGTGTAATAACAAATTATATGACTGTTAATTGTGCTTTCATTTTAAGTAATAGCAATAGTACACCTGGAAATTGCAAACAGCATCTGCAAGATTTGCAAATCAAATTATCTTGAAGCCTTCACTGTGTGGGTCATCTTAGAGTAAGTGTGGAAAATACAAGAATTTTGACAGTGGTTATTCATTTATACGGTATGTTTTGTTTCATTGCATAAAATCGGTTGATATCACTATTATTCTTGTAGTGCAGTCTGCTTGTAATGTATGCTGCATCACAGGCTTTAACCTTACATAAGACTATACTCGAGCTTTTTTTTCATTTTATCTTCTGTAGTTCTGTAACCAGTCGTCCACAACATTTTATTTATTTATGGCTTCCCTACAGTAGTCTTTGTTTCAGAATCTTTCACTATAAAATGAAGTAAAACTTTACTAGGCAATGTCTGTGAGATACTTGGATCTAATAAGCTTTAGCTTTTTCCCTGATGAATTTTGGAGGCTTCACCTCTTCCACAGAGATGGGCTTACATGAATCAATAAATGCAGTCATTCCTTAAGTGGAAAATCAAATTAAATGCAAGCCAGGGAGATGGAATAGTTAAACCGTGAGCCTCTGTGAGGCTGGAGTGAGTGCATGAGGAAAGCTGTTGTCCTTGGAGGATTCTTCTGTGCTCTTTTTCTGTTCGTTCTTGTCTGTATTGTTTGATGACTAGAATCCTGACGACTTCTGCATTAACATTGTGTTGCTGCCATGGGCAGAGCTGACTTGATGATCAGCTCATGGGGAGCTGAAAAAGCCTGCCTGTGCCTTACCTCCTCCCACAATGGAGCAACTGGAGTATTTTGTTGAAACCTGCTGGGAAAGGCAGTGTGTCTCATGACGGTGACCCAGGAAATCACTTAGCACAAAAGGAATTCCCGTTTTATTTTCATGTCATTTGTAAAGGAAGGGCTTGACCTGATGGTAAGACCTCTGAATGAATGTGCTGACTTGTTTGGGGAATTCTGAAAACACTTTCTGTGCGTTGAGTGAAAAAAAACACACAGTCTTTCAAATTATACATCCACAGATAAAGCAACTGAAAACAATCCTATCTTATTTTTTGTTGTTGTTTGCTTTTTGTTTGTCAGTTTTAAAGTGATTCTGGAAGTGCTTTCCCAAATAAATCAGTAGCTGCTAAATACTTAGGACTTATTCTGATATTGCGCCACATCATATATGAATGTGTGTTTGAATAAGTGCTTAAGGAAGAGAGGTAAATGAGTTTTGTGGTACTTCCCCATCTCTACTAACTACACTGAGCTTTGTGCATTGGGAAAAAGAAATAGCAAATTTGCCACAAAATTCATTACAAGTTTTTGATTCCTACAGCAGATTTTTTTTAGTCTGTTTTGCATGTCAATTAGGCATGGGTCTGAGAATGTGAGTAAGGTCTTAAGGCTCATTGGGCTCCAGCTGAAGTGCCTAAGGCTCAGAAGCAAGGTTCAGAAATTCAGAGAGATTATCCACTGATGGGATTTATGGAGTTCAACTGTTTTTTTCATTTAGTTTGACATGCTCCTCATTTGACTTTCTGGCATGATGCCACATGAGTTATGCTGAAGCTTTTCTCTTTACTCAATAGACACAAATATAGGAAAGAAAAAAAAAGCCTCGTTTATAAATGACAGGTTGGCAATGAAAGGTGACACAATAGATGCTATTTGGATATAATGCTTCAGAAATCAGTGACTATCACTGGAGAAGTCAACACTTGCTTGCAAAAACAAAATCCAGCGTTCTCCAGATTTCTCAGCATTACCAATTTTAGGGCGTAAAATGAATTATTGAACAGTGCTTCTGTATTAGGGAAGTTCAATGGCTATTTTTTATTTATAAAATATTTATTTGCAACATAGCGAATGAGGACTGTTTGTTTGCTTGTCTGTTTCTTATACCTTCATAATAACCAGTTATGTGAATTAAATAGAAAATGAGATGGGTTGTTTTGACTTAAATGATCATACAAACAGTTGATTTTTTTATCACAAGTTTACTCATAGTTTGGAGTTACTTGTAGTTTAGAATCTCAGTTTCTGAAAAGCTTGTGTTTCAGAAAAAGACACCTGTAGAACAATTAAGCATATTCTTTTTCCTCCAAAATTACTAAGAACCAATGGCAATTCCATATACAGGAATTGATTTAATGAACGTGCAGTGTCACTGAAGTACAGCTCCTTCTGAAGATACAGCATTGTCATTAGTGTGCTATGTCTGGCACAGTGGATGTGACTGCAGGTTAAAGAGTGGAGTAAATCTATTATCTGTAAATATGTCAGTGGTTGAGGATGCCTGACTTTCTTGGCTAAGTGCCATTGTAAACTGGTCCTTTCCCTAAGCTTTTGTAAGATGAACGCTGGAGAACCGAGATACCCAGAGTTACCTTCAGGACTTTGTAGGGGTTTGATCTAAAAGCAGATGTGAGGGTCTCAATTAACTTAAAAGAAGTTCAAATTAACCCCATGCAATATTGCTACTTGAATATTAATTTCAAGTCAATTTACCTTATAACAGTTATGTTCCACATGCTGGAAGTAGAAATGTTCTCTGTTTCAGAAGAATATATTCACGTAGCAGTGAACGGTGACTCAAAATTAAGCCAATAAAAAGACTGAACAGTTCATAAGATCTGTGACAGAAAGAGGAATATAATCCCTAGGCTAATACTGTATCCATAAGATTATATTTTTTCTCTCAGGACTATTCATCTAAAAGTGCTATAGTAGAACTAGAAAGTTCTAGGAAGGAAGCTAGAAGGAAAATCAACAAAGATAATCAAGTTGTGGAATGGTTTCCGTATGAGTAATTTACATAGGAGGACTCTTCACACCGAAAGAAAGCACTGAAGGGGGGGGGATATGATAGAAGAGTGTAAAGTCAGGACTGTGGTGAAGATGATTAAGTTTTCCTCGTAAAAACAGGGGGAGTGATTGTAAAATGGGACAAAGTATACCCTTATTCACATAACAGATGGACAAAGATCACATTGTCATAGAATGCCGTAGCGTTAGACTGGTTCTAAAAGTGATCATCTAAAGTTATTACAAACATAGAAAAAACAATCAAGGGATATTAAATATAAATATACCTAATGTTTATGAATATCCTTTTATTATGTACTGATATTTAATCTGTCTCAGAAGGCCTATAAACTGTAGAAAGCTGGGAGCTGTATAATTTGAGTGCTCTGTCTTCTGCTGGCAACCCTGAAGAAACAGGGTACTGGGCTAGACAGACCTTTAGAGCTCACTTGCACTGGAATGGTTATCAAGGATACTTGATGGCCCATTACAAACAACTTTAACTGTTTAAACCTAAATGTTTGTAATTAAATATGTAGTAAGATAGTTTAGCAGTTATTATGTCAATAATTACTTACGCTGTAAGAAGTAACAACTCATCAATGTGACCTATAAAATACATGCTTACTTAGTTAGGACAGCTATCATTCCAGGATTACACAGTGATACTATATGCATATTTGATGACCTTTTCTGTAGATTATTACTCAAACCGAAGTTGTTTAAAAAAATATTCAGACTTTTGGTATTGTGAAAAATAACCATAGAACCACCTCAGTGGTACATATTATATTGGCTGTTCTGCTTGGAGCTTGTTTTTATTGTTAATTTCAAGAATAGATTAATGGGAAAAACTTGAGTATTTCATGACATTGCTGCTGTTTTTTCTTTCTAGTTTTAAAAGCTTTGTTGGAACCTTTAGAGTTTGTTCTTTAAGTTACACAGAGCTTGCATTCTGGAGGGTTTTGCCTAGCGCACTATATCTATTCCTTCCTGAAGGGCGGGGGTTGAGGGAAGATAAAACTACAGAATTTACTGCCATTATTAGTGGTTCTAAAACAAATGGGCTAACTTTCTGTAAAAGCCTGACTGTATATATAAAATTAATCTGGCCTTTGATAACCATTGGATGGATCCAGTTAATCTAGTGTATTGTCTTGGAGAATGACCAGAATAGGCTGCCTAGGGAGCAGGGGAAAAAAAAAAAGAGCAGGTACACAGTGATAGTTCCCAGAACACTCTTCTAGCCTCCACCAGTTTGCTGTTCAGGGACTGTCTGACCCGGGGATGTCTGTATGTAAGTGAATATTTAATAATTCATTGCAGTATTGCATTTCTGTGAACTTGTTCCGTTTCCCCTTGGCATTGTGTAGCTTTTTAGTATCCACCACATTGTTTTGTCTCTTGGCTGTTTCCTCACAATTCACCCCTTTAAAGAGTATGTATGACTCTTGTGCTCAGTGGTGTATTGTAAACACACATTGAACATACTAAGTGTGACTGAGTATAAGTATTATGTTGAACAGCACAGAACCTTTCAGGACAATAGTGTTGATCTTTGCTGTCATAGTTCACTTTCCATCCCCGCTTTTCATATATATCTTCTGAAGGTATTATTCCCACTAAACAGTGCTTGTTTTTACATTGTTTTATTTCTTGAAAAGAAACTTGGGTGAAGGCACAGTGCTGAGAATGTTGATCTTTGCTTTCAGTGCTATTAAATGACCAGCTAGTTCTTAGCAGTATAAGAACAGCATAATGAACTAAAAATAAAAAACAACCCTTCTTCCCCTGGAGATGTTCTTCCTCTACCTCTGCTAAATTGTGTAATTTCATACATCAGAACCAAGACAAGCATCTGAAATGAAGTATGATGCTTACATCACTTTTCAGGTATAGTTTGAGAGGTTGTTGAGGCTACCTTCAGGTAGCCCATCACTAGAATGATGTTCAGGTCATCAGAACATTTTATGGGCAGAGACAGGGCTTTTTGTCACTGTTAAAAGGTAGAAAGCTCTAAGAGCTTAAATATAGGCAGAAACTAAATGCTTTAATCTGAGGTTTAAAAGAAAGCGCAGAACAAAGCTGAGTAAGGAAGTCTTGGATAAAGCAACCTTGTTATCCAGTAGGTTTAATTTAAAGGTTATACTTCAAATACTGTTTGCAATATTTTGGGATTATGAAATGCATATTTGAAAAGAAAGTTAATAATAATTCTCTTACGTGCTTTTTCTGTGTGAAAGAGTCTACATATGCTAACATTGCATTTTGCTTGCTGGATCATTACTGATGTCTTGTATGGTTGTAACATGACCAAATTCTAGATTATTCTTTAAAAAAGGAATGTATGTGCCCCAACAAAGGGCAATATAATGTACATTGAATACTAGATAATATTAAATATCTGTCTTCTCTTTATACAAGCAATATTATATCTACAATATTAAAATCCAGTCTATGTATTATGGAAAAGTAGATCATAGTACAGTGGCATTTTAAATGGCAACCTGTATCTGAGTTCCAAATATTTCTTAGTTTAAAGTTCATGTGTAAGTCACAGTGAACAGCAGTTGTCTTCTGTCTCCCCATTCATTTCTAAATATGAAGCTTACCAAGTTGGCTTTTATGGACAAGAAGGCAGAATATCTCACTTCTACCCATGTGATTTGTAAATCAGCTTTGCAGGTCTCCAAGATTTTAAGTAAATCTAGGTATGTCTGTGTATACGAATACAGTACTGAAGAAAATGCAGAACGGCAGAAAAGATACTCCTAGTTTGTCCCCTCTGATTAGCTCAAACCTTTTCTGGAATATAGGCTGGAAAAAACCTTTCATGGGGTCTTAAAAAATTAATGACCAGAAGCCTGATAAAGGAAGAAGAGGTTTAAAGAACAGAACCTAAAATATTCAAATTTTTGTTACATCTCTCATAAAAGAATACCGCAGTTCTTGAAGTAGAATCACAGAATTATAAAATGGTTTGGATTGGAAGGGGCTTAATCAAAGGCTGGATTATCCTTAAAGATAATCCAGTTCCAGCCCCCTGCCATGGGCAAGTACACCTCCCACTAGAACAGCTTGCCCAAAGCCCCATCCAGCCTTGCCTTAACACTTCCAGGGATGGGGCATCCACAGCTTCTCTGGGCAACCTGTTCCAGAGCCTCACCACCCTCAGAGTAAAGAATTTCTTCCTTACATCTAATCTAAATCTATGGTTTTTTAGTTTAAAGCCATTACTCCTTGTCCTATCACTACACACCCTGATAGAGAGTCCCTCTCCCGCTTTTTTGTAGACCTTCTTTAGGTACTGGAAGGTTGCAATGAGGTCTCCCCAGAGCCTTCTCTTCTTCAGGCTGAACAACCCCAAGTCCTTCAGCCAGGGGAAAGTGCTTCAGCTCTTGGATCGTCTTTGTGGCCCTCACTTGGATTAGTTCTAATAATTCCATGTCCTTCTTGTGCTGGGTGCCCCAGAGCTGAACACAGCGCTCCAGCTGGGGTCTCACAAGAGCAGAGGATAGAGGGGACAATCACCTCCTTCAAGCTGCTGGCCACACTTCTTTTGATACAGCCCAGGATATGGCTGGCTTTCTGGGCTGCAAGTGCACAGTGCTGGCTCATGTCAAGCTTCTCGTCAACCAACATCCCCAAGTCCTTCTAATCAGGGCTGCTCTAAATCCATTCTCTGCCTGCCTGTATTGTTCTTGGGATTGCCCCAGCCCAGGCGCAGGACCTTGCACTTGCCTTGTTGCATTTCATGAGGTTTGCACAGGCCCACCTCTCAGGCCTGTCCAGGTGCCTCTGGATGGCATCCCTTCCCTTTAGCTTGTTGGCTGCACCAAGCTGAGGATGCACTCACTCCCACTGTCCATGTCACTGACAAAGATGTTAAACAGCGCCAGTCCCAGTACTGACCCCCCTGAGGAACACCAGTTGTCACTGGTCTCCACCTGGACATTGAACCATTGACCACAACTCTTTGAGAGCGATCATCCAGCCAATTCCTTTACCCACCGAGTGGTCCATCCATCAAATCCGTGTCTCGCCAATTTAGAGACAAGGCTGTCATGCAGGACAGTGTCAAACGCTTTGCGCAAGTCCAGGTTGATGATGTCAGTTGCTCTTTCTGTATCCACCAGTGCTGTAACCCCATTGTAGAAGGCCACCAGACGTGTCAGGCACAGTCTGCCCTCAGTGAAGCCGTGTTGGCTGTCTCCAATAACCTCCTTATTTTCCATGTGCCTTAGTGTAGTTTCCAAGAGAATCTGCTACATAATCTTGCTAGGCGTAGAGGTGAGAATGACTGGCCTGTAATACCTGATCTCAATTGTATAAAACAGCTATGCAACACTAAATAGTTATTTTCTTTTCTCCTAATGCTGATTGCAAAGATTTGTGATTTAAAACAGATAAGCAGTTTGATCTTGTAAAGAATGATTTCCAAAAGCTCATGCTTACATAAGAACTTCTGTGGACTTTCTTGATAAATCTCCATCTGTCCTTGGTATAAAAGGGTAGGATTATTTATACAGAAAGTAGTCTTGCTCCAGTGCCAATGCATGCTAATACTGGTGCTTGAGAAGTAGTTTTTTCTGATATCTCTCTGGGGACCTGTTTTCTTTTGCAGTTTCTGGGACAGAATCTGTTGTGGATCTCACATTGTAAAAGTAATTTCAAATGGCTTTGGAGTAGTGGTGCAATACTTCAGTCGTTTTTGTGGCAGGAGTAAGCAATAGGATGCAGAGTCTGAGGAACCTCCATCGTGGGACGTGGATGACATTGTCTTATGTTTCTGTGGAGCATGGGAAGTGGTTATCTGGCAAGAGCAGGGAAATTAAGGGACTTTGGATCTAAAACTGCTCTTGGGTAAGATCTACTTTTTCCTTCTCTTCAAAACCATTTTCTGTCTTTACCTATCTGTTAATTCATTAGAATGGAAAGGCCAATTAACCTGAGAAAACAAACAAAAATAAAGCTCCTGGAAATTTTAGTAATGATTAATATTACTAAATGACCTGAGCTGAATGACTTTCAGATATTTGTAGATATTCCTCAGTTTTTAAGAGAGAGAAGGATTATCGTTGAAGACATCACTTGGGATCAGAAGAGAAATCGATATGTTGAAATGAAGGGATGGAACGTTAGGAGGAAAATACTCCTTTATGTTGAAATGTTCAAAATAGTCTTAGCAGAAGGTATGATCAAATCCTCTGTAGGACTTTTTATTATGTGAGAAAACAGTGGAAAATACACAGTAAAGAACAATTCTTCAGTGTCAGGACCCAAGGCAGAGGTCTTATAACCTTGGCATGATTCTACACAATATTCTACAAAAAAGCAACTTTCCCCTGTCTATTTTGTCTAATCCAAAAGAGATGACTCTAACAAAGCAGCATGATCTTCCCTAAACTTCCATGTTCTGACCGGCTACCTAGGTAGGCATATTTTATTTTCAGTTCCCTTCGTTTCACATCTTAGTGATTCACTCAGGAGACACTGTTAATGTTGATGAAGAGCCAGGTGTCACTGAGCTCATGCTGATAAAGACAGAAGAGAGCCAGGCTGTACTGAAGCTTATTTGAAGATTAAATACATCTCACATCTAGATTGGAAGTTTTTGACTTTGAAACCATGAGACACTGTAGTGACTCAATGTGAATCAGAGATGAGACAGCCCATAGTTGCCTTCCAGCATTAAGGAGAATTAATCTAGGATGTGGTCACACAAACTCTTACCTATTTCTAATGGAAGTTAAGTTCTTCAGGCAATCACAGTTACAGAAATAAAACTTCCAGAAGGAAGGTCTTAGTGTTATACGGAATATATGGCCATCTTGTCATCTTTTAACTGTTAAAATCCAGCTGGTATTCAAAGTGAAGAACTGATTTAATTTGTTTGAAAAGTTAGAAATGTAAGAGGTAGAGATTGCAGTAATACATCCAGTGAAAGTCAGCACTGATATAGTGCTGCTCTGTTTTCATTATCTGCATTATTAAATTCACAATATCTTCTGTCCTTATCTATGAATCAAAACCTGAAGATAAAAGCTCCCCAACTTCCATTGGTATGAGCCAGAAAAAATAATCTCTCTTGTATTGCTTGCTACCAGTGATTCACTGTTGCATCTAAAATGAAAACCAAGCTTCAAGGGCAGAGTATCAGACCAAATGCAAGCAATGAAAATATAATTCTCCTTTACTGACAACCAAAATAATACTTACGTACATACTGCTGTGCGATATGAGAGCGATCAATTCTGCATACCTGATGCTGAAGTAGGGTGCCAGCCCAACCAGTGGTTTTTATTGTGGATTCATACACACGATCTAAAGACAAACCTGTACGCTGTTAGATATGTACAGGTTTCGTAGGTTGAAATGCAATTCTGTGCCATTTTAAAGAGTAGGCAATTTCAGCAGAAGTTCCTTCTGTTCCTAATTCTTCCTCAAGAGTCAAGTTTTTCTCTATTAGGAGATTTCAGTACTCTTCAGAATATATGTTTTTCTGTGAAGATAACTACTGGTCTCAGTAGCACAATTAAGCCATGTATAAAGCCTTGTTTTGTTAGTGTTTTTTGTTATGCCCTAAATCTGGTTTGTGTCCAGGTGGATCAATAAGTAGCCACCTGTATTTATAGTCATAGGCCTTTGTCCATAGCCCATACTTTCAAGACCTCTGTGTGACAGTCCTTCATTTTGCATACGTTGTAGGGTTGTTGCTTGTTTACTATACACCAAAATAGTTCCTTAAAATAATATTGTGTTTATATATGTAACGTTCTTATCTGCTTGTATCTAACTACCTGTGGCAACATTGGAAGTAGTTTTCAAATTTGTTTACATTTATTGTCCTCAGATTACATATAATTGCACCTCCTCCCTTCCTGCCATGACAGAAGTTCATTGTTATATTCTCTTCAGATTTAGGGTGTCAGCCAGACAACCTGAGCTTCCTCTGCAAATTAGGGAACTTCTTCCTTGGTCAGTCCGAGTATTTGTGGAACAGACTTGCAGACTTCTGAACAGCTCCCAAGCTCTGTATCTGTGCACATACATATGAAGTCTATATTTTTGAAATGATACAGAAAGGCAGTTACTCATTCAGGTTTTGTCCTCTTTTTGTTCAACACAGTTAGTGCATTGTTGTTTTGTTTTATTTTCTCCAAGGAAAAATATCTGTTCTTGTACCCCTTCAGGGAGGGTGCATCAATTGGTAGAGGGACAAAACTAAACTTAATGTGAAAATGATAAATGATTGCTTCCAAAAGTAGGAAGTATTCCTACCATGTTATTCTAATACTGTGCAGAGTGATTTCAAATGTTTTTTTTTTTCCTTTCGTACCTGAAATTTGAATTGCATTATTTTACAATTTTGTCAACCTAAACCATTAATAATGCTCTAAATAAAAGGATGACAAGCTCTATTTATCTTCTTGTCTGCTTACTGCATAGTATTGTAGTACTGTATTCTTTTAAAGAACTTTTAATCTTGTCTTACATTTATGGTTTCTATCCCATACGTTTATCTGAATATTTCATTCTTTTCACGCATCTATTTTAAAAGTTTCTTTTTTTCTTTTTTTTTTTATATGAGTTTAAAAAAAAAAATTAGAAGGCGCATGTCAAAATACTATTTTTAATGATCTTTTGCTTGTCAACACTTCACTTTTCTAAGGGGTTCCTGCAGGGTTTTGCAGTATTCTCTTCAGCAAAGAACAACATACATAATTTTGCTTCCTTGATTTCCCTGTAGGTCCTCTCAAACTATGTAAATCCCTTTTTGCAGGTATAATCAGTTTTCAGTGGTCTCTACTGTGCTTATGAATGCAGTTCTCTTAATGAAGATACTGACTCTATTGAATAAGGAGATGGCCGCATAAGCATAATATGAACTGGGACCATTTAGTAGAGGATCACAGTTTATCAACATAGAAGGCAGACCAGCTATTAAAGGAAAAACAGTGTAGTGAGCAAAGAAGTAATTGAGAAAATTGTAAGAAGGCTTTGAAGATACAGCATGATCTCAGGAACCACTCTGCCCCTTTGGAAAGGGAAAGGCACAGTCCTGTTCTGCACTTGCTGGTGGAGGTCTCCTGTACAACATACCTACTGCCAGGAATTGTGTAACTGTGAAGTACAGTTCCATTTTCTCTCTCTTAGTCAATAGTGAACATTCATGGTGCTAGACACAACTATGCTATTTGAAAGCCAGTCTGTTTGGAGGTTAAAAAAAAAAATCAAAACTAAAGAAAACGTGAATGGAATCCCTAATTTTTGACTATTGAAACTCTGAAATTGTCAAAGATTATAGGAGGAACAACGTGCGTTGTTGTCAAGCACTAGTGAAGGACCTGAGTTCTGCCTATGTAAACTGTCCTTTCAGTTGCTTGAGAGATTTTTGCTTTTTGTCTGAAACTACTATATAGATTTTGCTGTTTATCTTTCATGCATTGATGTCATTATAACAAAGTCAGTAAATGACAGTGATTGTGATTAATCCAGGAGGTTCTGGAAGGGCTTTAAAGTACGAGATTTTGACTTACTAGACAGAGTAAGGTATACAATACAGCAGAAAGCAGATAAAATTCATGATTTTTCCCATAACTGATACCACTGTCATGGCAGTAGCTAAACTGAACTATACTGTGGTAGTCTAGCAGACAACAAAGATCTAGTGTTTGAACAATATCAGATAATAAAAAGAAATGTGGAAAAGCTGTCAAACTTAGGCGTACCTAGTAATATATTTTGCATTAGTCGTGGGTTATATATGAAGTAACACAACACTTGATAGAGAGTTTTGGGTGGTAAAACTTTGAAGAAGAATTAGTATTCGCATAGAGAAATAGAGGATCTTTATCTCCAGTAAAAAATATTTGAAATACTACCATTCCAAACACACACACACAGCAACAATGCTGATCATAAATTTGCAAAGCCTTACGTGAAAGCCCTTTCCCTCAGATCTGAGGGAGGGCTTCATATACAATTTATATTATTTGTAATAAGAGTGTCAAAG
Source organism: Anser anser (assembly GCF_964211835.1). Taxonomy (NCBI): domain Eukaryota; kingdom Metazoa; phylum Chordata; class Aves; order Anseriformes; family Anatidae; genus Anser; species Anser anser. The sequence goes on along the minus strand of NC_139720.1, from coordinate 83,995,156 downwards.
TGAGAAGCTTGATTTGGAGAACATTTATCTTTATTTTACCTGTCTAGAAATCCAACCAAGTGAAAATGGAACAGTTTATGGGTTTCATAATCTCATTTTATTCTATTCTCTGTTGCAGCAGAGAAATAAATCCTGTGATTAAGATTTTCAGAAACCTGTAGTTAGGCACTGGCCCAAGTTTGCAAAATGCTGAGCTCCTGCTAGCTTCCACTCATCCCAGGGACATGGGCTCTTTCTTTTCTTCTCTCTTTTTTTTTTTTTTTTTTAATAACTCTTACTTTTTTGCAAATTCACTTAGTTGCAGTAGAAACCAATGCAATTTGGAAATTTGAATAGGTCTTAAAATGGGTGGGACAAACAGGTATATCTGAAATCTATCTGGTGATTCAGAATTTAACCCCAAACTCATCTGTCCTTTGCTTACTTTCAATGAATAAAACTACACTGAATTTTTAATACTGTTGTTACGTGAAAGTTACTGAACCATGTGAACTGGAGCACAACAGATGATAGATAGAAATGACAAGACTGGGCCCTATGACTGGGTAGAATCAGATTTATTTTGGGAAGTTCTTTAAGGGGATAGAAATTTCACAAGAACAACTTCCCTTTCTTTTTAAAAGACTTCCTTTTACCAAGGAGAGGGAGGTTTGTTTATTTGTTTTGACTAGGTGAATGGGGTCCACATCCTGATACAAGTTTCTTCAGTATAAATCCCCATGAGCTATGTTGACTTAAATTGTAACACTATAGTCTTTGCTATTGTTATTCTGTCTATCTCATTAAAATCAATTGAGTCATTCCAGATGGGAGCAACTGCAATCAATGTTTGGTCCCTGATAATTTAGTTTAACCAGAGAACAAAACTTCTGTTTGTAGAAGGAACTCTTTGAAGTGGAAAAAATACTGATAGTTAGCAGTGAAGAGAGATTTTATTTGACCTTTCTTTCTGAATTCTATTCCTTTCTCATCAGATATGGAGTTATACTTTCTGACGTGAAGTTCTAAGGGAAAGAAATCTGGTTTTGTTTTGGTCTCTTTATCTGTTATCTAATTTATATGTAACAAATCTAGTTAACAAAAATCTTTCTCGTACTTCTGTTTTTTGATTTTGGCTTAATATGTAGAAAATTTTGAACTTTGGATTTTTTTTTTTGAAAATCATACATTTGATAACACTGGCTGCAAAGTTTTTGTAATATTGTAGATGAGCATACAGTAACTTCACTGTTTCCGTAGGAATAATCTTTTAATGTATGAGAAATGGCTTCTTATATTGTTGAAGTAACAAACAACCTGGACTGAAACTGTCTCAAATTGCTGAACAAACTAGAATAGAATAATTTGTGAGACATGAGAAATTCTTTTTGTTTTTCATGTTTTCTTATGTTTCTCTATCATAGGTCTAGGACAGGAAGTGGAGAAATGCCTTCATTGGTCAAAGTTGGATTTAAGTATTTCAGGAAAGTAAACTACTTAATAGAGAAGATTGTGGCTGGTTCTTCAAATAATTCAGCTTTCATCGCTCATTGAGGCAAGAGTTTAATAAGGTAAGAAATATGTAGCTCAGCACCGTTAGGGATTAGATATATCTGAAGGCAATATAACAAGTCTTGAAGACAGAGAAGTTAATTTTATTGTAACAAAGAGCAGTTAATGGTCAATGTTGTTGACTGGTATAGGAGCTTAAACTAGTTCTTGTCAGGAATAAGGCTTTGCAAGGAGTCACCATGTATTTACCATTTAATTTGGTTCATATGATCAAAGCCTGGGCCTTGCTGAGTTTCTTCATAGCTCTGAGAACATAAAGAGGAGCAGTCTGTCTTCTGTGTCTGTACAGATGCATATGGTGGTGCTAGGAGGGCACTCCAGAGGTACTGCTCAGGTGCTTGCAGTAAGACCCTTTCTGGGGATATGGAGTCTCCAGAGACCTAACTGAAATACGTTAACTGTTTGTCTTCTAACTGCTTATTACAAAGCTGATAAGGTTTTGCTATTTTTTGTGCGCTTTTTTTTTTTTTTTTCTGCTTCCAAATCATGAATGTCTGAAGTCAGGTTGATTATGCTTCCTGGTAACACTTGAGCTTTTTGATAAAATAGTGATGATGCAAGCATATTTATCAGATGATTGTCTCAAAAATTTAGTCTTAAAAAGATTTTTGAAGACTCCATGTTACACTAGCAGGCAGCCAAAATGACTAAAGTCCAGAGTATCACTTTAAGAAACACAAAATTATCACAGAAACAATAAAGAAAGCCTCAAGAGAGGTCATTCTCCCAGAATCAATTATATATCTTGGGGGGGAAAAAAATGCACCCTTGAGTTTTCAGTGAACAAAGCTGTTAAAAGACAAGTCAACATAATTTTCTGAAACAAGATTAACGTGGTAAGGCAGGGGACAAAAATAGGTATGTTCCAGGGAGTCAAAGTCTCATCTAACATGGTGTAATTCCTCTGCAATTCCAGCCCAGTAAAAAAAAAAAATCTATTCATAAAAAATTGTAAATTTTTTTTTTCTGCCTTATTCTGACTCAGAGGAAAAGAAGAGACCTTTTGAAGCGTTTCGTCAAAAATAACAGAAGAAAGTACTTGATTCCATTAAACAATGAAGCAACTACTTTCTAAAATGGGACACAGTTTTAGGATTTGCCTGTTTTACACCACTAATTCAAACCTTTCACATCACATACAGTGGCACTGTTAGTAGGGGTTTAATTTGGAATTTGTCTTTTTCAAGCTGACCTTAAAACAACCCTAAGTTGTTTTGGTAATCTATTGTGAGTCTTCAAAATTCCAATATCCTGTTTGCATATTCTCAGTTGTTCATTAATCTTTTACTTTCAGTAGGAAATCTGAGTAAAGAACATAAATTATTTACATTTTAATAATATATATCTTCTGTTAATTCATAATTTGATGCTATGAAATACCGTAGATATAATAGCATCTGCTATCCATTTTCTACTTCATTTGCTTAGACAGTCCCCTATATCATTTAGAAGGAAATCTAAACATGTTTTTTATCATTTGTAGCTAAGCACCAATAGTCCAAAGTATAATTTCCATTGTGTTTCAAAAATACTTAGTGTTGACATTATTATCATTCTTTATTCGTCTACCTTGACTTAGAAACTTCTATCACAGTAATAGAGATTTCAGATAGTTTTGTAATGTGCCATCTCCGTTTACTGTATGCACAGTCTATACAATATAGTACACATCCTTCACGCAAAAAGTATAAACTACTTTTTTATCAGTCAAAATTATGAGTGCAGCTATAGGCCAGAGTCATCAAAGGCTGTACAGGGGAAGAAAAGATTGTCTTTTTATGGTAGGCAGTTCCCCATTATTCACAGAAGATTTACTACAGTAAAGGAGAAGGCTCTTCTGGCTAATCTTTAAAGTGCAGTTTCCACAAAGGATGACTTCAGTTCTTACTAGGGCTAAGTGCTCCAGCAGTGGAAGAGTAAGAAGGGAGGTTTTGAATCACGGTCTTTTATGCCCACACCACATTTCCTTCCAGATAGCACCATTTGCACTTCAGTCTGTCAAATGTTACTCTGGGGAATAGGGGCTAATGCAGTCATCTGCTACTAAGGACATAATGTCAAAGATTTTATCCTGTCATAGAAAAGAGAAATATGGTTAAAGATAACCTCTGGACACCCATCATGTAGCTGGATTATGAAAGGCAAACACTGAAACACCATGTGAGACTTGTATTGAATACATTCCTTCCTGCTAAAATAGCTTAAGGCTGGATGGATTTATTGCCAAAATGGAGTTGAAACAGTGTAAAGACAGGTTGCCTTGTTTAAACTACAGGAATGCCTGTACATATGATAAGGGTGTGAGGTCTACAGTTAATTCTTCGAGGTAATTTTGAAGATTACCCTCAGAAATCACTTGTCCCCATCATACCAAGATGTCTTAGCAGCTGCCTTTGTTGGATTACTGTTGCATTTCATTATGTACTCTAGAAAGAGAAAACCAGCTAAAACAGTTGAGCAATAGAAAGCAGAGACAGTAGGACAGATTTTCAATCCTGTTTAAGATTTTTCTTACGGTTAAACAAGCTATATTAAAAACAAAAGGCTCTAATCTGGTAATCTGGGATATAGCAACTCTTAGTTGGATTTAGAAGAAAATTAGACCTATGTAATTGGGGTTTATGAGTTTCCATGTGCTGTTACAACTCTTTTCTCCTCATTCCCCTCAGTAACATTATAACTTGTTGTTCAATTCCAGCTATGTTTGACAGAGGTCACAGACAAAATACAGTTGAATTCAAGGCTTATGAAAATAAGATACTGGACAGAAAAACAGACATTATCAATACTGTAAATATGAAGAATAACAGCAGATTGCTGTGCAGTATGAGGCATGAGGAGGCTATGCAGGAGAAAGCACTTCTCAAAGGTCTTAAGCTTTGTAAGCTCTTCCTGTAGGTTTACCCACCATGTGTGGCACTCATGAGACATAAAGCCAATGGAAACAGACTTCATTAACCAAAGTGTTTGACAACTACTACTTTGCCTGTAGACTTCCAGTGGGAATCAGGTCAATTGCACATTGACGAGCTAATTACTCTTTGACATTTGGCTGTTTCATCTGCATGATTTCAGTTCAGTTCCCCATGGGAAGTGTTTGTATCATGAGAAATCCAGCACTGTAGCAGAGCCCATTGTAAACCAGAGGCTTCACCGTGAAGTACTTCCTTTTTGAAAAAGAGATTAAAAATGTCAGCATAAATGTACTGCAAAGGTATGTAATTTCTCTGACCAACTGCAAGTAATAGTTTGCTATGATGGCTTACAGTTCATAGAATGCTAGTTTCCGTTCATTCCAAAAGGGAGTGACTACTTTAATAATGGTTTCTGGAAGGATGACACAGCAATGTAGAAAAAAACATCCTGTACTGTTTGCCCTGTAGATTGGAGAACTTCTGTATATCTTGCTTCCATCAATGCAAGCTTTTAGAAGAGGTTCATTGAGTTTGTATTAGACTGTTGTTTCATTTTATTAAAAAAAAAAAAAAAAAAGGAAAGAAAGAAAGATAATATTCAAATATTCCCTGTTAAGGGTTTTTGTTTTGTTGTTGTTTGGCTTCATTGTTTTCATTTTGTTTAAGAATTAGCTAGGTTTCAGATAATTCACTTCAAGTGCGGAATTTTATGAGTGAATTTTGAGACCCCTTGACTAGAGAGTTCCATTTGTGAATCACTGACAAACAGCTAACTATAGTCAACAGCCATATACTTGACTCGATCAGAACAAACTGAAGAAAGTAGAGTTGATTTTTAGCTGGATAACAAATCTTACATTTCTGATTTAACAGTCTAATACAGTAAGAGGTAAAAAAATGTATTCTGTTTCTTCAGAGTTATTTCTTTCAATGTATCTTTAAGGGGTATATTATTAGTCTGTCCTAATGCAAAATGATCAGCTGAAACTAATCTTACTAATGAGGTTCATTTGTTCTTTGACAAAGCAATAAATAGTTTCCTCAAGAAAAAAACTTAACTAATAGTTTAGCCACAGTGTTATAATTAATTTTCTTCTCCGGTGCTAGGAAGCATGGAAACAAACAGTAAATTTTTCATTTGTTCATCTCTTCAGAACAACTGTTTAGCACAGATATGCTTGATTAATGGATTTAATTTGTTCCCTTCTCCTGTAGTCAGTTTTCATATTACACTGGTTATCAGAGGATAGGACAATAATGTGGGTACTCTCATTGTACTGTATTCCATCAGTGTCAGGGCTGCCTTCTAGCTCTGGGTCTGCATCTTTAACCTTTGTAGTCCTGCCGAATCTTTCATCAATCTGTGTTACAGTCACCTTGGGAAGGAAAAGCAGAAGCACTCAGTCAGCACTTACAGGTAGTAAAGTGTGTCATTATTTCTTACAAAATGCTGGCAGCAGTGCACCTTTCATTTCGAACAGAAATATGATTTGTGAGTTGAGCTACCCTACTGTTAAGAGAAGAAAATGTAAGTTAATAGTCTGGTTACTATCTGGATTTTATGTTTATATTTGTGTGTGTATGTTTGTAAGAATGTGCATACATATATATAAAATTATATTTGTTTTTCTTACAGTTTTCATAGACTATATTTTTGTGGTTCTGAAATTATTACTGTTACATACTTATAATTTACATGCCTGCTTCAAGTAACATCATAAGTAATAAATAGACTTCAAAAACTCTTCCATTTCATAATCTTAGTTTCCTCTCAGTGGAACACACAGAATCATAGAGACTTGCCAAGGTTATTCAAGGGTTCAGGGTAGTGAAGTGCTGAACAATTAGAAGGTGCCATGTTCCTTCAGTTTCTATTACGGTAAAAAGGAGTTGAACCAAATCTAGTGGCAAATATATTACTTCTGTAAGTGGCACATTACATGCTTAAGTAATAAATCAAGTGTAAAAGATCATTAAGAACTACTGAAGTAATAATGTGTTTCACGGTGTCACCATAGGTATGCATCATACAAATTCTTTGAGGATGCTGGCATACAACTGGTAAAAATAATTTTAGTGAGCTTGGATTTTTTTAATTCAGCAGCTATGTAATTAAGAGTTGTACATCCTCTGAGTTGTCATATGTGTTTCAGTGTTACACGGTGGTGTTGATATTTACTTGTGTTCTCATTTCAGTAATGTAAAAATGTTGTAAGAGACAGTTTAGGCCAAAGAACCTTCACAAATGTAACCAGACAAGACCAATTACACAAGTGAAAAAAAAAAGGGGGCAAAAAAAAAAGAGATGAGCATAACCTGCCCAAAGTCACAGAGCAGGCTGGTGTCATAGCCAAGAGTAGACCTGAGATCTGAGATCCTGCTCAGTGTGCAGTCCACTGAACATACTGACTGCCTGTGACACTTGTATTTAAATACCTTACATCCATGTTATTTCTGACACAATCACTTCTTCAGGATGGAATAAGACCATGACACACACTAGACATTTCAATACGCTGTTGTAGAATGAGGAAAAATATTTGTTACACAGAGCTTGCTTTAGAAGAACCTTATACTAAATCCTCCATGGCACATAGTGGCCCAACAAGGTGTCAATTTTTTCTCTTCTCTTCTGCAAATTTTTCTCATTTCTCAGACTCACACCATTCATTTTTCCTATTTCAAATGTAGTTCCGGATTGGAGAGAAAAATTGTGAGCATAAATTGATACATTTATTTATTTAGCATCTTTTTAACTTGATCCATCCTAGGAAAGTAAATTTGGTAAAATGAATAAAAGAAAAAGAATACCCGTGACTGATGTTAGGTAATATCTTAATTGACATAATTATGACATCTAAAGCCAAGAGTAAATCAATAAGGAAATAATAAAAATAGGGTTGTGTATAACTAAAGATAGGATGTTTCAGAAACATTTCGTAGTTAATACTGGTCAGAGTGATAACTTTCTAAAATGTTATTCTAGTTCTGATTTGTTACTGTGGTTCCCTGTTTCAACATGTTGAAAGATTTTGTCTTTTTTTTTTTACTTCATTCAGTTAAAGACAACTTGGTTTGCAAGGCAGGTTGAGAATGGCCAAATATAAATATTTGGTTACCTTTTGATTTTGAGTGTGTCCACACTAAATTTTTGTTGTCTTGGTGGGAATACTGGAAACTCCAAAACAAAGCAGAAGTTGGATTTTACCAGTGAATCATTTTTGCTCATTACAATGTACACGTAAAATCTATTCAAAATTTCCATGCAATTATTTTTACATAGAAGTGATATCAACGAAAACAAAAATAACCAAGCACAGCATTTTTTTCTAAGTTGTAAATTGCTAATTGTGCAAGTTTCAAAAAAAAATATGGAAAAAAAGATTTAATGGTTGTACTTTGAAGTTACAGAAATCATAAAATGATAGAATAAACTGATTTGGAAGGGACCAATGAGGATCATCAAGTCCAACTTCTGGGACTGCACAGAACCATCCACAAATCAAACCATAAGTCTGAGAGTGTCGTCCAAACACTTCTTGAACTCTTGTCAGGCTCAGCGCCATGAGCACTGCCCTGGGGAGCCTGTTCCAGTGCCCAACCACCCTGATGGTGAAGAGCCTTTTCCTGATATCCATCCTGAGCCTACCCTGATGCAGCTCCATGCCGTTCCCTCGGGTCCTGTCGCTGTTCCCACAGAGCAGAGCTCAGCACCTGCCCCTCCGCTCCCCTCGTGAGGGAGCTGCAGGCCGCCAAGAGGCCTCCCCTCAGCCTGCTCTGCTCTGGGATGAACAAACCAAGGGATTTCAGCTGCTTCTCATACGCTTTCTCCTCTAGACCCTCCACCGTTTTCACGGCCCTCCTTTGGACACTCTCTCCAGTAGGTCTGTATCCTCCTTACATTGTGGCGCCCAAAACTGCACGCAGCACTCGAGGTGAGGCCGCAGCAGCGCAGAAGGCAGAGGGACAGTCACTTCCCCGGACTGGCTGTGCTGGGCTTCATGCAGCCCAGGGTGCGCTTGGCTCTTCTGGCTGCCAGGGCACGCTGCTGACTTTTATTCAACGTGCCGTCAACCAGAACCCCCGGATCCCTCTCCACGGGGCTGTTCTCCGGCCTCATCCCCCAGTCTGTACATATATTCCAGATCGCCTCTTCCTTCCCAGGTGCAGAATCTGGCACTTGCTTTTGTTGAACTTCACACAGCTGATGATTGCCGATGATAGTCTGTCAAGGTCTCTCTGCAAGGCCTCTCTATCCTCGAGGCAGTCAGCAGCTCCTCCTAATTTAGAATCATCTACAAACTTACTTAGTGTGAATTCAAGTCCTGTGCCCAGATCATTTATGAAAACATTGAAGAGAACTGGCCCTAAAATGGAGCTCTGGAGAACCCCACTGGTGACTGGCCACCAGTCTGATGTAACCCTACCTACCATAACCCTTTGAGCCTGGCCCTTCAGCCAGCTGTTCACCCATCGTACTATGTACTCGTCTAGCTGTATGCTGGACATTTTGTCTGGATGGATACTGTGAGAAGCAGCATCAAAAGCTATGCTGAAATCCAGAAAAGATTACATCAACAGGCTTCCCTTTGTCACCTAGATGGGTAACCTTGTCGTAAAATGAAATTGAGTTAAACAGGAGTTTCCCCTCAGGAGCCCATGTTGGCTACGACCAGTGACTGCGTTGTCTCTCAAGTGTTTTTCAATAACTCTCAAACTAGTCATCTTCGTGGTTTCACCTGGCACTGAAGTGAGACTGACACGCCTGCAAATACCACGGCCTTGGGCATAGTCCTAAGCAGCCTGCTCTAGGTGGCCTTGCTTAAACAGGGGGGGTTGGACCAAGTGACCTCCAGAGGTCCCTTCCAACCTCAGCCAGTCAGTGGCTCCTGTGTTTTTGGAAAACATTTCCTAATTCTGTGGCAGCGGTGCACTCAGCACCCAGTGCCCACATTCCCTCACAAAGTGCTGCGCAGACACGGTCAGAGCATTTGTTCACACGAGCTATTTATTGGCATCAATATATAGGATGAAGCTCCTTGATGGAATGGACTCTCTGCAAGAGTTTGGGTGCTCACTGCCTGGAAGAAGTTGAGCAGTCCAGCTGTTTGGGAGGGTGGGGACAACACCATCCATCTCCTCAGGTACCCTCTCGTTGCCTTCCCTCTTGAGGAAGCTGTTGAGGCATTTCTTCTCCAGGCAACAGCAGAGGCTCCGCAGGAGGTCATCCAGGCGCAGGGGGCAATCTTTCCTTCGCCAGGCTTGCCAGGGCTGTGGCTGTCAGGTGGTGAATCACAGCCGTCTTCAGGGCATGGGGGGAAAAGCCTTTGCTCACCAGCATATGGGCGCAGGTCTGCAGATGTTTGAGGTGGAAGCTGTGGGGTCGGGCATGCCTGGCCGTGTGCCCGACAGACTGCATCTCTGCCACAGCGCAGCTCTTTGGCGGCGCCGTGCTGCTGGTGAAGCTGGCCGCGGCTACTCCAGGCTCAGGAAGGCGTCAGAGTCATCTAGCCGCACCCCAAGCATGATCTCAATGGAGAAGGTGCTCTCAGAGGCGTTGGCCAGCCTGAGCTTGCAGGAGCGGTGGGAGGGCAGCACCGTCAGGCGCCAATGGCGTGACTGTGGCAGAAGCTCCCAGGCTGCTTTCACCAAGGCCTGGAACCAGCGGGTGGTTTCCTCCACATCCAGGTAGGAGCCGGTGCAGAGGGTGCGCAGCAGGCTGGGCTCCTGTCTTCTCTTCAGTTCGTCCTCGGGGTGGTGGAGGAAGCACAGCATGTCCCCCACCAGCCGCTCCCTCGCGCAGGCGCACTCCAGCTCCACGCGCAGGCCGGGGTTCCTCGCTGGCGTCTCCCCCGCGGCGCCCAGCTCCAGGTGGAAGGCGTGCCCGGGGGGAGGCCTCAGGGGCACGAGCAGGCGGTAGAGGACGCTGTCCTGCCGGGCACTCCAGCCTTCGTAGAGGCAGCCCACACCGATGGCCGGCTGCAGCCGTGGCTTGAAGAGGGATTTCCCAGAGAGTCTTTGGCAGGCACCAAGAAGCTCCTCCACCTGCTCCTCCACCACCTTGCACTTGTCGGCCATGTACGGTGCCGGCCACTGGGTGCGATCGGCCCAAACCCTGCCCAGATCCCAGGTGGCATCGGTGTCTCTGTCGTCTTCTACACCATCCTTCTTCTTCTCCTTCTCCTTCTTCCTTGGGTAGCTGCCCTGCTTGCTTCTGCTGCCCGGCCCACGACTCCTTTTCCTGAGCCACCGGCAGAGCCCGAAGAGCAGGACAAGGAGGTCAACAAAGGTCCAGAGCTGCCACTGCTGCAAGGCAGTGAAGAGCAGGGCTCCCAGGGCCACCCCGCTCTGCTCCTGGCTCCTCTCCTCCATCTCATGCAGCAGCTGAGCCATGCCTTCAATCAGCTGCTCTGCATGCTGCCGCATTCGCTCGCTTGCATCCGCATCCACATGATCATCCACGAACCACGGCTTCTGGGCAATGCCCAGCACAGCCAGGGCGAGGAAGATCAGCCGAGCCATGGCCTGCAGGAGGTGCGAACTGCACTCACCGACAGCCAAGGCCACAGTGTGGTGGCGCTGCCTGCTGCTGGCCCTGATGACAGCTCCCCCGCTGTGACTCATCCTCTGTGCTGTCACAGGAACCACAGCCGCATCACAGCAATCCCCCCCTCTCCCCTCCTCTGCTCTGCTTTTCAAAGGTGAAGAGGACCTCCCCATGTTCATCAAATGTATCGAAATGATATATCAAGGTAGGTTCATATTACATATTAAGAAAATGTTCATCACTGAGAGGCAGTTGGACATGTGAAAAGGCTTCCCAGGGAACTGGTCGCACCACCAAGTCTGCTGGAATTTAAGAATCATTTGGATAGTGCTCTCAGACTTACGGTTTGATTTTTGGACAGTCTTGTGGCTGGGCTCAATGATCTTTGTGAGTTGTTTCCAACTTGGGATAGTCTATGATTCTATGTCCAAATGGCTTTTGACTCTGTTTAGTTCTGCAACAGTCACCCTGGAGAGGTTCTGAGTGAATGGATCCTCATTGGTCCCTTCCAAATCGTGTTTTTCCATGATTTTATGACTCTAAATCATTGAAGTTTCTCTCAATTTCTTATAGGAAAGTTGAAGAATCCAATCTTCATTTTGTGGAGATGTGCTAATAACACAGACCCTCATTGTGTAGCACTAAAAAATACAAAAATTCTTCAAGGTAATTAATAGCTCCATTTTCAAACTGAAGTATGAAAAGTGTGTCATGTTGACTATCACACAGTAATCGTTGACTGCAATAAAATGTTTACTGTTATGAGTAAGTGACTTCAGTTCTGTAGGGAAAAATGAAGAGTAATACCGCAATTAAATTGTAATGTACCTCTTTTGTGTCTGCACATTAAAATAAGGTTGCCTTTAAACCATGGTTCTAGGACTTACCATCTAAGGAACATTTTATTTTATAATCTCAGTGGTGATATTTTTAATTAAATGTAGCACTGTGTGTGCACGTGTCCCTGAACACATAATATCTATTCAAGCTCCATCATTAGCAAGAAAGCTAACAAGCTAGGAGATGACTTAGTTAAAGGTCAGGTGCTTCATTAAAACCACTTGTCAGCCATTGGAGGATTTCCACGAATGGTGAGCTGTGACAAAAACAACTGAGTTTATATTATACTTCTGCACAATTAATTCTAAAGAAATTAGAGGCAATTTAGAGGAATAGCTGAGAGACTAGTCAAGATGAATTACACTCATCTGTACTAAACCAAATTGCTTCATTGCCCTGGCAATTAAAATACTGTTATCTGTATAGAAATGACCATTATGTCAAGCAGCTTGGGCCTGTAATCCTTAGTCAAAAAACATGTCATAAGTTTTCCTCAGGAGATATAATTGAATTCAGAAGCCCTCCTAACACATTCAATAGCATATTCAGGGCTTTGTATTTACTGGGGAAAGCATCCTGGTATTTTTGATACAGGGCTGCAAAGTCTGTTTGTTCTGTTTGTTCAAACAGAGGAATTGGAAGTCACTTAAGGCTCTTGCTTAGGGAGATTGTGGACAATGTATTTTAATATATTCTGTACTTTCTGTGTCTCTCATACCAGCACTAAACCTAGAGGTGAAACAAATGCTGCATTCTCCTATATACCAAAGAAGGAGGCTGTTCCATCGGAGGCTTACTGCTTTGCAGCATTTTTGGTCTGCTGTCTGAAGGACATACTCCTGTCCTACTGTGGCTTAAACTTGGTATGCCCAAGTAATTAAAGACCATTACAAGGGTTGAAATAATTCAGTGCATGAAAATGAACTGTTGAAACAGGACATTTATAGTATTAGAGTAAGATTACTTAAGTACTCTAATCTGACACGTTGACAGAGAAGTTAACAATTTGGAAGGGAATGATTTCCTTTTAATGTCTTGTTACAAAATCTGAGAACAAAAAGAATGAACTTGAAGTAGGTATTGTTAATTCGGAGAACACAGGATAGAATTCACTAGTGACAGAGAACCAGATGTTGCAGCTTGGGTTTAAAACAGGCAAGGCAATGTACTGAATGTTTACTTTAGATGATTAATTTTTCACTGTTGAAAAAAAAAAAAGTTATCCAAGCCTCAAGAAGTACTGTGAGCTGTAGTTGAAGGAAGGGACTGCACATTTTCAACTTAGGTGAAACTTTTCGTTATAGTCTGCTTGTAGTACAACAAACATGCAGTAATTAAAGCCAGAATGAAAAGCAGGAAGCAAATGGAAAGAAATATATGTTTTAAAAAATCCATATTAATTTGGTTTTCAGGAATTTTAATTTATTAGAACATTCACAAGTAGCAGCCATATGAGAAGATACATAAAGAACTTTTTATTAAATTAATGACTGTTGAGTTAGTTAATCTTCTTGCTCCACTTCAGAAGCTCTCTTGTCCTTTCTCTCTAATGGCATGAGAATACTTTTTCCATTTTTGTTCCAAAGCCTGAAAATTCAAATTAATTAATTTGGTATTTCCATAGCCTTAGTATTACTCAGAAGAATATTTATTATGTACGTCCCAATGTCAGCTGTGTTCTTCCAGCTTTCAAGGTTTCTGTTTCTCCTCTCCCAAACCTAATGTTGAACTGAGGGAAGGTGGAAGAAACGATCAACTGGCCTGTTTTTACCAAAGAAGATGAAGTGCCAAAGAAGTTTTCCTCCCTTCCTCCTGTTGCCTTTTTCCTGTAAATATATATTAGCATTTGAGAACAGAGGAGGACAGCTGAGATTTTAATTAGCTGCTTTTTTGAAAGAGGTATGAGTATGCATAGATCAGATAATCAGTGGCTGCTCTCAATGGTGGACAAAACAATAAGAATGTCTCTGAACATTAAAATCATGTCAGCCCTGACCAAAAAATTATGACTAAGAAAAAAATCAGAAGGTAACAAAACTGGCTCCATTAAAATCTCAAGATATATTTCAATACACAAATAAGACTACACTGTTGACAGAGATCTAGTTTAGGACCTCTTTCTGGGATTTCTTGTCAGGTAACAGCTGGATACAGTAGAAATGTTTTAATATTTCATGTGACAATTTGTTAAGAGAAGCTACTGGGTGATCCTGGTGTGTATCACAGCTTTTATCCTTTAATTTCACTAAAACATTACTTCTAATATGTATATATACATAAGAGGAAATTACTGAGAGTAGCTACTCTATACCTACTTCAGACTACTGCAGAATGTCATAATGACAATCATCATGGATGTCTGTTGGGAGGAATAGGTTAAGAACAGAAGATTGGCAAGGAGGATGGGATCAAACAGAAGACTGGCAAGAACTGTAAATACACTCAAGTGACCTTGCATCTGGGAATGCATAAAGTCTGGGGGGTAGTAATGTAGGAAAGCACATAAATTGCATTTCATGCTGTTTGTGCTCTGTTTGGCAAGTAGCGCATGTGTGTATAGATAACACAGGTGTTTGGTAGACTTGGAGGAACCCTATCAGATGCGCTTGAGAAGATGCTGCAGAGAAGATCAAAGAAGCACAGTGAGAATCACAGCATGGTGGTAAAAACTGTGCCTGCGTGAACCCTGGATAAAAACAGGTGTAAACAGCAGGCTGGTGATCTGTCATGGACTGAGCTTAGCAGTGCCTGCATCCTCACTTATGTGCCTCTGCTGGGGTGTTGCTTTGGGGATACCCCAGCTCGCAAGGTAATGAAAATAAATCTCTTTGCATTTTAGCCATGGGTCTGCTGCTTGCGTGTGTTGACTCACACGGTGTCATCAGAAATCTTAAAATGTAGAGGGAACAAAAACATGAAAATTGAATCCTTTCAGGCTACTGTTTACAGAAGAAATATATCTAGAATGCAGTATTTACTTTATGGCAACTTTCCATAAAAAAAGAGAAGTTGTGAAAAACTGTTGCCTACTTTTCATGATATGCTAAGTTTGATACAGAAGAGTTTGAATATTTGTGTATATGTACACCATAACAATGTATTTTCTAACAATTTTATTTTCTAAAACCTGCTGCAAACTACATAGGCAAACCAACCTCAAGCCTGCCTGAGCTTTTGCAATACCCTAGAATATCAAGTCCATGCCAAACAAGCAAGATTAGTGTAATGAGGGCTGGTTTGGGTCTAAAAAGATTTGAGTTCAGTTCTCTTCTGTACCAGAGTTTTCCTTCCAAAATGGTCAGTCTTTCTTCCCCAGATACCAAGAACAACATTTTCTGACTTTAGAATTACATAATGGTGAAGGAGATCTGTAGTCCTGCTGCTATGATTTTGGTGGTGGAATATCCCTTAACAAAGATGGTTAGATACAGGGTTTGTTTTCTTTTTAATATTTACTCTCTGAGTAGCTCATCATCTGAGATACAATGTAAATACTTCTCTTGGTTTAGTTCAGCTGTTCCTTGTTTATTACATAAATGTATATCATGGAAATTCAAAAAGTTGATTTGATCTTTATCATTTGCTTAATTTCTATCATTTTGCTGCTCTGAAATGATAATGCATCTGGAATCTACTTGAAATAGAAATCAAACATGCCAGCTTGTTTGCTGAGAATGCATTGAAGTTTGTCTGTTTGTTGTCTTCTGACTGGACTTTCTGATTGTGGTGATCTTTTTGCAAAGTCCTAAACAATGTTTCCTGGGCTGTGTTATAACGCTCCTTTGCCCTGAGACCAGCTTAGAGGTGGAATTCCCTTAAATTTGAATTTTTTGAAAGAGCTCATTTGAGCACCGTTTTGCTCGCTTTTATTGCAGAAGGACTCCTTTCTGATGACATTAAAAAAAAATAAAAAGCAAAAAAGCCTAATCATTGCCTTTGTACCACAGATGGTAACTGCAGTGAAATTGCACTGGCTTGGGATTTCAGTTGTTCTGATGAACAGTGCAAATTCTCCAGGAAATGCAGATTACTTGAGACCCTCAGACATGCTAAAGCTCAGGTCTCTGCCATTCTTTTTTATCTCCTATTTAGTGTGCAAACACAGGTATGCTATAAGTCTGTGTTCCCATTTTCAGTTTTCTCTGAAAATGCATCTGGAAAACTTTCTATATGATGTTTTTTGTAGTGTTTGTATTTAACGAGGAATAAATCTGTTACTATTTGCTTAATGATTTCATGATGTATTTTTGTGCATAACAAAGGATTTGAGGACCTGCAGGGGCCTTTTTGGTATGCGTTTGCATGCCAATACCTTTCTGATAAAAGCTGCATAGAAAAGTATTTTCCAGACAGGTCTTATTTGGTTTTATTTTACTTCTACCGCAGAAGACAATAGATAGTGTAAATGTGCAGCTGTATGCTGAAGTGAGGAAAATTTAGTTAGGGATCTCAGTGAAAGCATGACTGTGCTCACAACATATCTTTAAGCAAGGGTAGTCTCCCTTCTCAGTGGGAACAGTGACATGAAGTGTGATATGAGGCAGATTAGCTGTGTCGTGGTGTCTTCTGGCAGCACATTATGTTCATGTCATGTTCTTGAATTTCGTTTACAGATAAGCTCTCTGAGTAATTGTAGCATGTGTCTTAAAATTGTAATCTTCTTTTGATGTATGGAAACAGAGAAAATTAGATTGAGAGAATCTTTCAAATGACTTTGTATGTTATTTAGCTTTGGAGTACACGGTTTTCCATAAACAAAGCAAATCTTTCCCTCTACTGTTTCTCTTTAACCTTTCCAGTCTCCTAACAGACTGTAGTTTAAGATAAGAGGAATAAATTGGTCGCCACTGAGCTCTTGAATGAGTAGGTTTTCGTGTTTTTTCCTTAATGTGTTAAGTCCTAATGATCTTGCAAGCTTGGATAGTATTAATGTTCATGATACTATTAAAGTTCATACGTTATTCTAATGGTCTGAGTGCCATTATTATTCCACCTTAAGCATCAGTAATTACTCTTCAAATGATATTTAACCTAAAAGAAACATCTTTAGGGAGCACATCCCACCTTTCTCCCACACAGGTCTGTGACACGTAAGATGTGATTAGAAAATAGCAAATGGATTATATGAATTCCTAATTGTTCTGTAAAAAACAACAAAAAGCTTTTGAAATATGGTGATCAGAGTGTTCAGTCTGAATGTGGTACAGTTGATCTTTCCATCTCTCTGCTTAAGGAATTGTTTCCAGATTTAACAAAAGAAACTCAATTGGCACAGGGACTTCATAAACCAGGGTGATGCCATTCTGTTCTCCTCAGCAGGTGACAGAAAATTTCCTGTGTTAGAAGAAATCCTCTGAAAGTAACAATCTTATGTATTGATAAAAGACTGCCCATCAGCTTGGCTAGTCTGGAGAACTAAAGTCACGTGAATCTGTGGAAAAAGGGATCTGTTGAAAAATTCTGAATTTCAATTTTTTGGAGGAAATCTGTTTCAAATGCTAACATTTTTCATTTAGGTTTTATTTTGTTTGGCTTCTGAGTGTGATGACGAGGTTCCCTTCTTCACTTCACATTAAAAGTAGACAGCCTACCTAGCTGACACCTCTTCCTGCTGTATCCCATAAATGACTCTTCTACAGATTCATCTCTATTCAGAGCTATGAAATATAATTATCTTACCTGACACCTAAAAATTGTCTCTTTTTCAGTCACAGCAAAATACAGGCCAGGCTTGGAAATTGCCCACTTCACAGTGTTAAGAGATGAAATTTCACATCATTATAAGAACTGTTAGGGAAGAGTTGTTTTGCAAGCAGCTACTCTCCCTTCTGATCTGTTTTCTTTTCTTTGGGAATTAAAACTTATATTTGCATATAACTTGTGGTAAGACAAAACACCACATATATCCCCTCTTGTAGACAGCAAATGAATATTGCGGAGGTATTTTATTGCATTATTGCTACTCTGTGCCATCGCTGCCTTTTCACAAATATCATTAAAGTGGAAGAAGCTCAGTCATAATGTGTTTAAGATTTAGCGTAAAGAGGAGTTATGTGTACAGATTTGCCACGCTTGAGCAGCAGGCTAGCCCCTCTGGAATGAATGAGTGTTTACTAGCAAATCCACTTTGCTGGTAATTATCATTGCAACCAATTAGCCCTGTATTCACTTCTTGGCCACTCTTCAAAGTAAAACTCCGTTTCTCAGAAAAATATTTTGACTTAATTTTAATGCTATTTTTGGAGTTGGACTTGTGGGAGATACCATTTTTCCAGTGACCTTAAACGATGCCTGGTTTTTATTTCTCATATGAAAGGCTTTGGTATACCCATAATGCATATAGGCTTTATCAGAAGACAGAGACAGTAAGAGAGAGCACAGCGTTTTATTTAAACTTGACAGTGGTGTTTGAGCAATGCCCTGATACATAACACTCAAGTCATCAGAGGAAAATGACACATGGACTTTAGTTCTCCAAAGGCTTTTTCTGTGAAGCCTATGCTATCATATTGGCCTAGTCTCGTAATTCATTGTCCGGACTTCACATTTATAAATTCTAAGAAGTGATAAAAATGAGTCTTTCTCTGAGACTGCTTCATCTGTGATTGTGTTTGAGATGCTCAGGAATCATCCTATCTATAGGTACTTTAAAGATAGCATTTCCTGCAGGACCACTTTCAAGGGACTGTAGTTAACAGAAGTTCATTTATTTGGACACAATATTAAACATGCATATATCTGCTGGAACTAGTTGTCGTAGCTAAAAATGCCATTGATTCAACCAAAGAAATTCACAGTTAATGTCTCAAGATGTCTTCAGTTTGTTAAGTACACTCGAGGCTTTCTGTTGCAAAACAACAAGGACAACAAACAAACCAACCCACCACCAAACAAAAAAACCTTTCCCAGCATGCTTCCTTTCCTGAGTCCTGCCCCTCTTTCCTCTTCATGTGCTCGGCCCTTGGAGGGCCTCAGGCCAGTCTGAGTACATGGAGCTAGTCAGAAAAAGGGACAAAATGCAGGGCAGCCTTTCAGAAAAAGAGTAGTGCATGGTATTTATATCTGACATTTTTTGTTTGCATCCCTGCTGTAGTGTACAACTAGTATTTACCCAGTACAAGATTCCACTAAGTATGAGATGCCGTCCTTTGATCCTTTGGTTAAAAAAAACATACATTCTTACCTATATGTTTTTTTAAACATGTGAATGCAAGTTAATCCTATCTTTCCTTAGATATTAATTTGAAGACAATGAAAGTTGCTTGAGAAATAATCCAAAAAGACACGTAAGTGTTTAGACCCAATGTCTGATTAAAGACTTCCAGAACATGGGAGAAACCTTTGACATAAAGCACTTTTGATTAATTTTTTATCAAGTAAGATGATGTTCTTCCATAAAGAAGCCAGTTCCCATGAATTGCTATGTTCTAGAGTAACTGTAAAGAACTAAAGCTGGTAAATTCTTTGCAGTCCTACATGTGGCTTCCATTATTTCACAGATATTTGCTCCATCCTGAATGAATTATGAAAAAAATGAGCATCTTTCTGGTCAAAAGACATACTAATTTAAAAAAAAAAAATTACTTTGTTTCCAAAAAAATCAGATCATGATTTTTAAACTTCTCTGGTCAAAATAAGAAAGAAAAAATGCTAGGCTTGAATCAGTATCTGCCATACCCAAATCAGATTCCTACCTTTTATCTATAAAGTATGTTAGTGTCTGTGATGTAACTCTCATGTTAATTAACACTTTTCTTTCTTTGCCATAGGGTCCTAAGTTGTTGCTGACCAATGTTCTTCGTATCTGCCTGTGCTGAACAAAGATGGCATCAATCCCCAGCCCCATCCACCATGGTTTATGATTTCTCCATGCTAGAGGTTAGTATCCGTATCAGCTAGCAACCTCATGAAAAACCCTTTCAAGCCCAGGCCAGGCACAGTGCTTTAGGGTTGCAAAAAAAACCCCTATATTTAAATATACCTCAGTCATTTTAACTGAAATTATTTGGAAGTATCGGTACAATTAGCTGAAATGGAGCTTGGGAGGGAAAATTGTAATACTTGATCATCAATCATCAGTGCCTTCAACTGTGAATTTTTGGCCCTGCTCTTGAAAGGAGTTAATTTCTCTCTATGGTGCTGTACCACCCTATGTACCATGACGTATCTTACCTGTATGTTGTCCTTTGTATTTGACTTCAACTATAGTTTTTAGAGTGCCTTTCTTTTCTTGAAAACTACTATGATTGTTCCCCAAACCCCAAATTTGAGGAGAATTGGTGGGGGGAGGGAGAGAGGAGAGACAAAGAGAAGAAAAAGCCATGTAAAATTGCCAGTCTCCTAACCACTAAACAGAACACTAAACAGAAGAAATGCAGTAACATTTGTTTATTTTCCCAACTGGAACACAAATACTGTTAAATCACTGCCACTTGTGTATTTACACTCTGTGGTATCAGGGGAATCTTTCTATAATGTGATTTATCAAGCTAAGTACCTGTTCCACAGTGGAAATCTTCCTTTGCTTTAATAAAATATTTCTCCAATAAATATTGTCAGGAATTTTAATTAAAATAAACAACATGGATCATTGTTTAACAGATCTGGAATTTGTAGTAAATAACTTTATCGTTGGTTTTAGGGACTTAAGAGACAATGTAAACAACCCATGGAATTGGGAAGCCTCCCAGGAAGACAGAGTTTGGGCTAAACATGTATGGTGTAAATAGCTATAAAACTAGAAGGAACTCTTACTTTTAGACAGATATTTTAAAGCCCAAATAAACTAACACTAAAGCATTATGTCTCTTATTAAGCACTTAGTTGAAAAGACCAAAGGAAATTAAATGATTCCCCTAGGTATCAGTAGTGTCAGGTACCGTTGAACTCTCAATGAAAATAATACCAGTATTTGTGCAGGAAAAAAAAAAGTAATTATGGAGAGAGGAAAACAATTAATATCCTTACAAACAGTTCTGATCAAAGAAGTATTTCTCTCAGACCATTCTGTGTCCATCTGCAAGTGTCGTTTTGTGTTGTAAGTTCTATATGTGGCCTAAAGCCATAATTCTTAACTTTTGTTTTTTCTTTTTTGTGATCCTGATAATACATCAACACTCTAAAAACAGGTTGTGTTGAAGTTTTTTTTTTCTGCTTGTGTACATTTTATCTGAAGAGAATGGATTAAAGGAATATTCCTTTTTACAAGTATATGCAGTTCAAGTAATCACACATAACCTCAAGATTATTTTGGGAGTCATAAATTCTTCTCTTTTCACTCATTTAAAGGCTGATGCAATTCCCATGGAAGTCTATGGAAGGTTATCAAGACTTACAGGAATAATTTAACACAGCTAAACATCTAATTTGTCTTCAAAGATATGTAAGTAATCAATCACGTTTGAGTTTTGTTATATGTTTTATACTAGTAAGTGTATATTAATAAGAATTACATAAATATAGATGAGGATTTTTTTGTTTTTAAAATAACATAAAAATATTTTCTTTAAATTGATATAATACTTGAAATACCTGGAATTTATAGGATGGTATGAAGAGAGAGTCATATGTGTTATTTTCAAATTATTGTATAAAAATAATTATGGAAGCTATTATGATGAGGAATACAAGATACAATCTTAAAAGGCTTATATTAAAAATACCATAATTATTAGTATGCAGAGAGTTTTAATTAAATTTTACAATATTTTCTGCTAAAAAATATTTCCTTCACATGTGTTAAAGACGTGTCTTAAAGAATGAAGAGTTTGTCCATAGAGGGGAAAGAAAAAAAAAAAACTTTGAGATTGCACAAAATTGGATAAATTCTTACTGTGAATTGAGTCAACTAGTGATTTCTTTAATCCAGAACAACTGAAGAACTAACTTCACTATGACATTTTCAGTTTCATATTTGCAGTGTAAGTTTTTGAGAAGAAAACCAGGCAAGACCATTTATTAGCAAATCTAACCATGTTGTCCTGGTTTCAGCTAGGATAGAGCTATTTTTCCTTCTAATAACTGGTATGGTGCTGTGTTTTGGATTTAGGATGAGAATAACTCTGATAACCCACTGATGTTTCAGCTGGGGCAGAGCATCGCTCACACAGAGCCAAGGCCGTTCCAGCTCCTGGTGCTGCCCGGCCAGCGAGGAGGCTGGGAGTGCACCAGGAGCTGGGAGGGGACACAGCCAGGACAGCTGGCCTGGCCTGCCCAAAGGGATGTCCCACGCCACATGGTGTTGTGCTGAACAGTAACTATAGGGGAATTTGGACAGGATGGGGCAGCCACTGCTTGTGGCCTGGCTGGCTGGGCATTGGTCAGTGGGTGATGAGGTGAGCAATTGCATTGTGCATCACTTGTTTTGTGTGTATATATATACACACACTTCCTCTTCCTTCCCCTTCCCCTTCCCCTTCCCCTTCCCCTTCCCCTTCCCCTTCCCCTTCCCCTTCCCCTTCCCCTTCCCCTTCCCCTTCCCCTTCCCCTTCCCCTTCCCCTTCCCCTTCCCCTTCCCCTTCCCCTTCCCCTTCCCCCTCTTCCTCCTCTTCCTCCTCTTCCTCCTCTTCCTCTTCTTCCTCTTCTTCCTCTTCTTCCTCTTCTTCCTCTTCTTCTTCCTCTTCTTCCTCTTCCTCTTCTTCCCCTTCTTCCCCTTCCTCTTCTTCCTCCTCTTCCTCTTCCTCTTCCTCTTCCTCTTCCTCTTCCTCTTCCTCCTCCTCCTCCTCCTCCTCCTCCTCCTCCTCCTCCTCCTCCTCCTCCCCCTCCTCCTCCTCCTCCTCCTCCTCCTCCTCCTCCTCCTCCTCCTCCTCCTCCTCTTCCTCCTCTTCCTCCTCTTCTTTCTTCTTCTTTCTTCTTTCTTCTTCTTTCTTCTTCTTGCTTTTCTGTCCTCTTCAGCTGTCTTTATGAGCTGTGTGGTACTTACCCGCCTCCCAGGTTAAACCACATCATACATTTAAAGAGTGAATCTTTTTGATTCATCTTCTTAGAGGTAAAGATGACACCATACATATCAAGAGACTTCAGCCTTGCAATTCTAAGCTTTTATCAGAAATTTCGTTTATCTGGACTTCAGGAAATGTTAAATCGGTGACAGAACAGCCCAGATTTGCTTCTCTAATATTCCACTCCATCTGGTAGAGATGTTATGGTCTATTACACTGAGTGAGATTTTCAGAATAAGTTATCAAATCATAGAAGTCACCAGATAGGAGTTCAGGCCAATACGTGTGATAAATAGATTGGCTATTTTTTTCCAAAAATAAATAAACAAGACTAGCAATTGACTGAGTTTTAACTTAATTAAATTTAATTTATCGATTTAATTTCTAAATTTCATTTAGACTTTCAGTAGATTTTAGATCAGGTTCTCTGCCATCAAGAAAGCAAAAACTAAGTAGCATTGGCTAGAGCCTAACCTGATTATATGCAGGTAATAAATATAACTCTGCAAATGTACCTCAAGTCATATTTACCATAGTCATACTTACCTGTAGCATTGCCAATATATGTCAAATCGTGTCATGTTCATTTTGTGAGTGTTAAAAAAATAAATATTTTAAATCAACATTGTTTATAAGTAAAATGATTAGATTAATTCTTCTTTCCCTTTACTCATGAATTCCACTGATTTTCAGTAATTCTCATGAAGTGTGGTAAGTGAAAATTTGGGAGAAAATACACATCAAGAATTGCCCTAGTACCACATCAAAATACACAAAGGAAAGAAAAACACAAACATTTTGGAAGACAAATACCAACATAATCCTGCAACACTAGAAGATCCTTCAAAATCTGCCAGACCAAAGTGGTAGAACCTGATTACTTAAATATTTTTACTTTATTTAACTTTGCTTGGCACAGTGAAGCACATAAGCTTAAAAATATGTGTAATCTATGCACTAGAGAAAAGATGTGCTATCAAAACCTGGGACCAAGAACAAACAAGCCGAATAACCACTACTGAGTGGGACTCTCAAAATGCTGACGAAAGTGCTAAGTGGTGGGGACAGGACGGGGTCTTGGGGCAAACCTTTCATAACTCTATTTTTAACTGGTGTTTTCATCTATCAAAATACTACCAGAGACATAATGCTGGAAAGTGAGCAATTTCTCAATATTAGGTTGCTGAAACAAACCATATATTTGGTATTTGTGTGATGGTTATGGACAAAAATTACATTTTTTTTTTTCTTTCAATAAATAAATTTGGAACTGTATACAAATGTGCCTGATTACATTTATAAGACCATATACAACTAGTTCTGTAAAGAAGAAACGGTTGTATATCATGGTGTTTTTTATTATCTCTGTAGAGAGGCACTAAAAGGTTTCCCATTTACATGCTAAGTCAAAACGGGAGAAGAGAACCTAAATGAACAATCTAGAAGGCAATACAGGAACATATTATTTTTAGTTGGATATACATTGGTGATACATAAATTGCAACTAGAAAACAGATAAACAGACAAAAATAACCTCCTAACTAAAATTCTTGTCTCGTTTTAGGGGGAGAAAAAGGCAACAATTGATGTGAGGAATCACAGTCCCTCAAGTTATTTTACGGAAGGTAAGTTCATGGATGAGAGAATTGCCTGGATTAATATTGCATGAAAATAATAGGATCCAAATGTCTCATAAATTAAGTATATTTATAACACTGTTTCTTCCCTTTATCACCTGATTTGCAGGCAAAGAAATCAGTGGAATGATACACTTCTGTTCTATAGGTCTTGATTAATCTACAGTTAAATAGATATTGTACTATTAGAAACAGAACTTGATGACAACAAAAAATCTGTTTTAACCTGTTTGGATTTATTTTTTTTCCTATTCTGTCATATATTACTGCAAGCAGTTTTTACACAGATGTAAAATTCTTCCTCGCTATTTTTCAGTAGGTGTTAATATTGGCAAAGAGTTCATGAATATTGTTTGTTCTTCTGTGTCACATTTAAATTGAGAAGTTCAAACCATTTTCAAACTTTAAATTGCAGAAAAATTTTGCAAAGCAGAGAAAAGAAATGTGTGTTTTTTATTAAATATTTCCTTACAAGGAAATTTTCTGTGAATATTTTTATCATCATTAAAGGCAACAATAATATAAAACTAAGCCAGAGGAGCAGCATGATTTGGTTTTAACCAGGCAGACACAAATTCAGTAAATGCTGATAATCTGCTTTAATGTACCATCTTGCTACCTACTTTTACATTTTTGTGACACTCATATAGCAGCTCTGTGCATATGTATCATTTGTGTATATAAAATAAATAAAATTTAGAGGTGGATTTCGTACATGTGAATACACATGCTTGTTTATTAATGGCTATGTTATGATGTATTATAGATATCTATCTTCTGTTTTTACAGAAAGTGCACTTTCAGCTTCTAAATCTTAAATTAAACTGCTGTGGACTAATAAAAAAAAAGAAAGAAAGTCTACTGAAATAAATTGCCTCCGAAATAGATTTAAACTTTGTAAGAATTATCAGCCTCTTACATCTAGTGGGGAAGAAAAAGTATGAAGGAACTATTAAATTCATATCTCAGCGATTACAAAACAGTATTTCTGTATCTGTGGTACATGAGATTACAGTGCTCTGAGATGTCCGTAAAACCAAGGAATCTGTAATGATAACTACGGGAATTAGCAAACAGATTAAGAACCAGATTGCTTTACAGTGGGACTAAAAGGTTTCTCCTGAATCCTCCTGTTAGTGAATGTTCACCACTGTGACTAAGGCAGAAGCTTATCTTCAAGAAATATAACAGACAAACTTAGCATAAACAAGTGTGGTTATGTTTTCAGGTCCATAGAAAAGTAGGAAAGGAAGTGGAGAAAATAGTGATTTAATAGTCTAGGTAGGTTGCTGTAAGTGAAATTGAACTGGCTAAGCCTTAAAATGGCAACAGATGCAAAGAACTGCGTTAATAATAATGCCATTATTACTGCCTCATTAGTGCTAATGACAAAAAGAAAAGCATGTTTTGCTTAATTCTTAATGAGTACCAGGTTTACTTAGAAAATAGATGTTCTATATATAAATAAAAATTATACTTATATAATAATTTACAATATATTGTAGAATATATAATAATATAATAAATAATATATTAGTATATAATAATTATTTAAAATAATTTCTATGTGGAAAATCTACTAAGAAGGTATGGCCTTTTAAAACAGAATTACTAAATTAATGAATTAATAGAAAGCAAACCCTTGGGATTATAATAAGGCTTATTTGGAAAATTCTGCACCCTAAAGAATAAAGAAAGAGACTCTCAGAAGAAGATTAGTTTATAACAAATTCACACTGAATGCCATATCCTGAGCAGAATCTAGACAACCATGCTTTTATTTAGACTGGCCCTCCACCTTGTAGTCACCTCTGCTTGCTTTGCTGATCCTCTGAGCTCAGCCAGTAGTCTCTTAGTCCAGCTACTGGTTAAGCAGGAAGAGAAGAGGCTAGCTAACATTATATAATCTGTACTCATACATTGATGAGATTTAATAGACGTGTGAAAATGATTTAAATATCATGCCTTTTTATATGCCTGTAATTTCTCAGAATAACTGCAATCTCAGCTCTAAATGTAATTTTGAATACAATATGATGGTGTCACCTGGCTTGATGGATCAGGGCCCTGAGCTCTAATTCCAGGTTATATAGAGCCCTTCAGGGACGGTACATTTTGGTCCTACACAGAAAAGATAACGTACAAATCCATCTCTCTCCTGTGTCTCAAACAATTAACTGAGATGGCAAACAGTAGATAATGCAAGCAATCATCATATCCTGTGAATCTTTACAAATCTTTCCACTTTGATTAAGGGATTGGTCGTCTTGGTGTTTTTTGTTTGTTTGGTTGGTTGGTTGGTTGGTTGGTTTTGTTTTCCCCTGGAAATGTGCAACATGTTACCTTTTACCTGAGACATGCTACTATGAAATAAACTAGCAAAAATTATGAGTAACAAAGCCCTGATGCCATAATTCAAATTTTTAACAGGTAAACCAGTCATCTGCTTCACAGTAGAAAGAGACTGCTATTGCTGAGAAAAAAACATAGCTCCCCTTCTGATCATAATCCATATTATCTTTTACATGTTCATTTCAAATAAAGATAATAAAAAGAAAAATACAAACCTCTTTTGAAATCCACACAGCGGAAAGGTAGTAGCATGCCTGTTTTCAGGCACACAAGGAGAATATAAAATCCTTGTGTAAACTGTGCATTAGCAATAGCATTTGTGACCACAAATTTGCTATCCTTTCATCATTATCTTTGCTGTAAGTGTGAGCATTGTGAGTACAGAATTACTGTAATTAATTCAATAGTGTTGAATAATATAAACATTTAAAACATAACCATTTTATACTACTGTATTTTTAAACAATATAATGCATGTGCATTTATAAACATTAATGTAATTTTCTATTATGTTATAACCATATTTGTAAATGTTAGAAGTATTTATAAATATTATATGAGTAGTTTATAATAATATAAACCTATAGAATGAGTATTTCGATATTTTGAAGTGTGAACTTCTGTTAACTTTCTTTCCTGCCTCCTTCTGTCACATTTTAATTCATCACTATTTTTTATGAACAAAGAATTTGGTTGGCAAAGACACCTGTAAAGAAACCAGGCAAGAAGACCAGTGATTTGTAAAAACTGCCACCTGAGACCTGGGGCTGGGAAATGTGTGAATTTATTCAACCTTGTGTGTTGGGAATAGTCAGATTGAACACCATGATGCTACTCCAAGTCCAGGAAGTCTAATCGTGAACCTAACTGTTTGCAGATTGGATGTAATGCTCATTGAACTCTATATACAATTTCTCGTCAAGTTCAGTAGGCATTCAGGTGGTGTCTACACTAAAAATCTTAGCAACTGTGTTCCCACAGTGAATAGTTCAGATGCATCACCACCACAGTGGAAAAAGTTGCTCTTACAAAAGCAAAGGCCTAAAACCTAAAGATTTGGTATCATGGGACTTTGAACTTCCAGTTAGATTCAGGAGAGATGAACTTCGTTATGCCTTTGGTTAGTCTTTTTAAAAAAAAAAATAAGAAAAAAAAAAAAGGCTAAAAACCCACCTTCATTTACTGGGACAGCAGAAAGTAGAAAGAAAAATTACTTCTCTCACTTGTTGATTTTTCCAGGCTGAGCAGTGAAAGTGGATAATTCAGGGTGGTTAAAAATTGATTTACATATAATTACCTTGAATAACTCTGTTCTCAGTGGCACAAGGTTGTTATCTGGCATATGTGAAATGAAATTCAATTCCCTGATCTGTCTAACTTATTTTATACCGAAAGATTGTGCTCTATATTTAAACACTTTCAAAAGAATCATTGCATAATTTAGTTTGGAAGGGGCCTCTTGTAGGTCATTTGGTCAAGCCTGTTCTTCAGACCATGACCAACTTCAAATTTAGATCTTTCAACGAAGTTAGAGAGTGGCCAAAGCCTTGTCCAGCTGAGTTGTGACAATCCCTAAGAGTGGAGAACCAACAGCTTATATATATATATATGTATTTATATATATACATTATTATATTTATATAGTGTATATAATATATATATATATATGATAACATATATACAAAATGTGAGGTGTTACCAGTACAACACCCAGCAAAACTGCTCCCAGGAGTGTGGCTAATTGACAATGGAAAAGTCTCTCTTCAATGGCACAGAGTCTGGTGTCATCCAGATGCCCACAGCAAGGGTTTGGTCTGTGCAGATCTCTTGCATAGAAGTTCTTATATGGAAGCTCATCTTGGATAGACAAGTAGTTCCTTTTAATACCTTTTTTGTACAGGTAGTGGGTGTAGGTCACCAGTTCCTGCAAGGGAGTTTGCTGACTCCTGTTTTCCTGGAAGGTCCGTTCATTATCACAGTTTTCTTTGTTCTGCAGTTTCTTTGTCTTACTAATTACAAAATTACAATTTACTTTGTTTTTCTCCTCCTCATCAAGGAGGTTTTGGCTGAGCTCACCAGGGATTCCTCGGTGACCCCTGGATAAGCAGATACCCATTTTTGTCAGCAGGGTTACCATGTCACTTTTGCGGTGGCTCCCTTGCCATCACTGTAGCTTTTGGCTGGACTCCCCCCTGCTTGTTACTCTACTTTTAGTGAAGTTGCTGAGGCACAGCGTGTCCCACAGGGCCGGTTACTGATGAAGAACCAACATTACAGTCTTGCCAGGAACAGGTATGCTCATAAGAAGATATTTTTTTTTTTTTAAGTGAGAGAGCACTTTATGTTTGGTTTTTCAGTTTGTTTGTTTGTTTGTTTTTATTCAGTTTCCTATTCTAATGATCTGGGGAAAAAGAAAACAAAAACACGAAAACGGTTGGTTGGTTTTGTTTTGTTTTCAGAAAAGATCCAAGATTGTTTAGTTTATGGAATTTGCAAGTAGGCCACTTCTTGTCTTTTCCTGCAGAACATTGCTACTGAGCTCCAGAGTATTTGGAATTCAAAAAGAGTTTTGCAAATGATATCATTTTCCTAGGCTTTTTCAAGCTCCAGAAATCAATTGAATGGAATCATTAGTGTATTCTGAGCACATTAGTTCAGACAAGTATGTGGTTCAGAAAGCTTAGTGAATACAAGTGGGTTATGAATACATTTGAAGCAAATAGTCTTGTTTATTTTTTTTTAGTCATGAGATTATTCATAAGAAATCCTGTATTTGCTCATCACTTTTACTCATAGGCAAAGAACACAGCCATGCTATTTATTTGTAGTAGAAAAAAATGTAACCTAAGAGAATGGCCTTTATTCGCAAGTTTGAGAGTAAATTGAGAGTAAAGGCTATGTTGAAGCAGAAGTAGTGAGTATTGACCCATCCCTGAAAATATGGAAGATATTTCTAAGTGAATATAAGATAAGTAATAATGGTGGCGATGTTGTCAAATGAAAGTTTTAAAGCACTTACTTTCCCATATCAGCTTTATATTACCAGTTTTATATCTTCTTAGGGCTGAAGAGGATATAAAAATGGTAAAGAATATATGCACCTTTGTTTTCCCTTCCTTGAGTCTCCATGGGTTATGCTAGCACCTGTCAGATAATCTATCTGTATTGCCTATTAGTAAGGAAAATAGGCAAAGTAAAACAAACTATGGCATGTGACGTGTAACGCACATATGTTTGATGAATTGAAGTCTTCATATTGTATTTTGGGCTGGCAGTTTATATATACATTTTGTTGCTTATATATGACAGCAATAAATCCTGTGAATTGAAATAAATTCAAATTAATGTTTTCCAATTGTTTTTGCCACAATTGGAGTATCACACTGATTCAAAACCATCCAGCTCTAACATGGATAAATATCTATATTATATTGAATGTGCATGGGTGTATTAGCACCGTAGGTGGACGAAAAATGACAGCAAAGGCCATTGGTCAACACCTAAATTACATTTTTAAGAATCTGCTCTATTTTCATTTATCCCATTCTTTTTTTTTTCTTTTTTTTTTATTTTTTTTTTTTCTGTCAAAATCCTTAATGTTGTCTTTCAGGGATAGTCACACAGAATAAGCCCTGAATATGTAGACCAAAGAAATGACTGCCTAAGCACCAAGAGCCAAGAAAAATCTCTTGGATTTTCTCTTTCCTTTACATATTTCTGAATACACCTTTGGGATTCTTCCAGACCAAGATGTCAGTGAAGTTGCTGTACAGTGACTGGGAGCAAGGTCTTCCAAGGGTTTTCTGAGAACAGCTTGTTCCTTGCAGCATTTGTAGACATTAGTGGTATATATGTTGATATATTATCAAGATGTTATTCTAGACCAAGAATTAGGGTCTTAAACTAAGCTGAAGTGACCTTATATGAAACTGCAGAGAAACATTAATTTCTGCCATCCTGTAAATAGGTATTCTGAAGCACGCTGAAAAATTATATCATCAGAATGATATTTTAGCAAATATTCAAAGGAATACCCTTTTTGTCACTTTCTGATTTAAATAGATTATTGAAATTCTAATACAGTAAAGAGCTACGATTTTATTATGTCTAATACTATAGTCACTTGGTCAATTCACAAAATAAAATTATCTTTTGATAGAAATTCAAACATACAAGTTGAGTTAGTACTAAGATACATCGAAATTCTGTAAAAAGTCTACGTGAGCTTTAGAGAATCTACACAAAATGGCAAGGGTCAATTGAAGAAGAAATTCTGTTGCTAGGAGATGAGAATTGCAAGAACTCCCAGTAATGTCTCCTCAGGTAGGTCAATGATTGTTTTTTTGTTTTGTTTTGTTTTTGAATTTATGGAAAATTCAATGCAAATGCAAAATGTTCCAATCAAACTCTTTTATGCTCACTGTAACTACACATCTAAATGAACACAGAGTGAACAGCTCACTGTAACTATGCGTCTAAATGAACACAGAGTGAACAGCAAATCCATCTTCATGAATTGAATCTGTGTTTTGTTTTATATAATACCTGTCATTAACATCTGCAAAAAATATTCTGAAGATGCAAGTGCATCTAGTACGCTAAATTCGTACAGATCACTTTATTACAGTCTCATATAGAATATAACAAAAATGAACAAAAAGAGAAAGATACCATTGCCAATTATACATTCAGAAAGAGCTTAAGTTTAACTACAGAAGTTAAAGGTTCATCAACAAGGTTAATTGGCTACACAATATTCAACATTACACAATACCTCAAAAAGACAACTGTAAGGGGAAAGGAAAGAGTAATGATAAATCTCTTCAGAAAAGTGTTACTGTCTCATACCTTCATACTAGCTTGTTCCCATCTCACTTCCTTTAAACCCATTCAAAATGCTTTAGATACTTCAGTATCTAATGTGTCTTATTCACATGTTCACATCTACCTTCTCAATACTTGATCTTCTCATTCTTCCATTTTTAATTTTAATGCTTATTTTTACTACTCTGGTCTCCAGCTGGCAAATAGGAAGAGTTCTCCTAAATAAGCCATTGGCAAACTATGAGTTTAGAACCTTTGATTCTGTCTGTGGAAAAATTTTTGACAGAAAAATTGTGTTGAATTAAATATCACTTTGTACCAAATCCAGGTGTTCACACTATTGATGTTGCATGTAAAGTAATTACTTCTTTTTTTTTTTTTTTCTTAATATATTTGAGAACAGTTAAAGAACATTTAAAAGTACTTAGGAACAAAAATCAGAATAATTGATGATTCCAATATTCAGGCCTGATTTTACTGCACACTAAAATTGTGATAACTATGTTTTTTTCAGGTTTCTGAAATTATCTTTATGGGTGATGCTTAATTTTTTGCTACCTGTTTGGCGCTGTAACTCGTCCGTGTGTGTTGAGCCATGGTGCAATAACAAACTAAACAAAACACGGGAGAATTTATTGTAACACTGTCCATATGATAGGGTTTTCTTGTGGCATGTTGTCCCATTTTCTAAGTGGACCCCAGCATACGTAAAGAGAAAATTAAAGCATTTTGTCTATGTGAAGATGGAATTTGAGTAAATCGTGATTTCAATATCAGTTTACTCGTATATACAAGTATAACTATATAATGTTATATTGCCAGGCCTTTTGAGATGTTCTTGACTGTTAGTCATTAATCTCTTCATATTGCAAAAGGTTATTGAGTTCATGAAGTAAATGACATGCTAGTTTTATCAAACTGCTAATTCTTGCTGTAGTGTTTTTTTTCAGGTTCCGAAGGTCTCCCATACGCTGCTCTATATTTTATTTCCTTTTAAAACACTGTGTAATTTAGTATCCCCATCCATGTCAAGCTCATTTATGTGAGAGCAATCCCTTCCCCTTTTTCCCCTCTGATCTCCTGGTAACAAAATGTTATTCCAATTGATAAAAAGTCATTTAGAAGAAGTAGAAAAAAATATGGAATTTTGAAACAAAATTTAAGACAGAAAGGTTATACCATGGAAAGGGATCATCAGCAACAAAACTGCAAGCATTGTATGTTTTCCAGTATCTTCACGCAGCTGACACAGTGTCATTACTGGGACGTAACACTGAGGCACTCTGTCTGATTTCAGATGTTTCTTACAATTATACAGCTGAATGAGCAGCACACCAGAGCTTAAAGCCAACTTAGTAACAGACATGAAATTAATTCAAACTACCAAAAGAGTCTGAGGTTACAAGGAAGATGAGATGTAGGTGCCCTTGAAATACAGACCCACTTCTATCAGAGCATACTGGCTTTTATGATTCTGTCAGACTGTTACTGGCAGAGAAATAATGGTCTCACTTGCACACTACCTAGCTTGATATCGTAATACTAACTACGACCTATCTTCCAGCTGTCCTAAATTTTACTCAGGCTCACACATACTTTTTGGTTTTGCTTATTACAATCCAAATGTACTTGGTCTTTACTAATGTTATCCCATTTCGTGGCATTTTCATCAGAATACATTTCTGATGCTCGGGGATACTGCTAGTACTTTTGCCTTCTCTGTTGGAATCTCTTCTCCCTGTAGAGCTACCCAGCACATATAATAGTATGTATTACCTTTTTAACTTTCCAAACCAGTATAGCATCCAGTGTATAAAGATCAGAGTTGTCACCTGTATAGAGAGAAGAGAAAATTATGCTTTTTTCTCTACCTAGGAATGGCATAAAGACAAAATTTGCCATTTACTTGTCCAGAAGTATCAAAAAATGAGCCTTGAAAAAATATTTTTTTACAATTAATTAATAGTTTGTGGGCCTAAGGCCAAGGGAGTTAATCAACGGCATGTACACGTGGCATGATCCTAACTGTGATTAGAGGTGGAATTTTTTTAAGGCTGCTTGTAAATCTTCTGATAACTAGTATTTCAGTTTTTCCAAAATTACTCAGAGATGTATCAATTATTTATGATGGAATATCAGATGCATCACACAGTTCCAGGTGTACAGAAGGGAAGATTCAGTTCCAGAAAGGATTCAAGGTACAAAGTTTGTGTTATAATACCTGGATCAGGTAAGGCAGGGAAGATTTAAACTTGGGTCTTCCATATCCCAGAAGATAGTTCTGTCAGTCAGTTTTTTTAGATATTCAGAAACAGCTCCTACTGGAGTGTTCTGTTTTCCTGTGGGGAGACCTATAAGAGTCTCTGGCCTTGTCTTGTATTAGTGAGCATTTTGAGGAGGATTAGGGGGAGGGATTTTTGACACAGTGGTGAGGTGAGGGAATTTGTAACTTTTATTTCAGCTTAAGAACTCTCCAAATTGTTCTCAGCATCCAGAGGCTAGAGGAGAGTAGAAAAATGTGGTGGAAGAAGAGTAAGGGCAATGAACAGGCACTTGCTGGTGCTCCCTCTGCTGCAATTGGCACAAGGTACAATGTGTGCCTTGCTGTGCTAAAACCAGCTGTATAACGTGCATGGTTAGAGGTGCTAGCTAAACATACTCCAGTGTTTCAAATGTCCTCATTCCCATCTAACAGCTGAACAAAAGGAATGTTGATTTTTCTGTTTGTTTAAAACTCCATTTTACTGTCTAAAATGGTAAGGTAAATTGTTCCCCCACACGTACACACTACACCAGACAATATCAGTAACCTTTGTAAATTCCTCCCTTTTTGAATACTGAGATTTACTCTCTACCTTCATCATAGATACAGAGATTCACCATGGCCAAGGTAGTGTCATTTCCCCTTAGGCAAGCTTTACTACAGAGGTTGTGGATACTTCTTATTTTTCTGATCTTGCCACTGATTCCTGCAATGATGGCTTTTATTAATATTTATGTCCTGTCCAGTGAGACAACTTGTTTTTTAGGAAAGCTGGTTGTGGTGAATAATGATTATTCATCTGTGCAGTAATTCACATCCCTTGTCTATGAAGTTCAAGTGAAGAATTGAAGGTTGAGCAGCAGAGGCGGTGTTAGCCTGAGGGAGTTTATTGACTTAAAAGATACAGACAGTTCCCGTTTAAAAGCGAACTTATCCCCATGATATCTAATTTTACTAATATGTCTGAGGTCAGATCATATGTATTACGTCAGTTTGCATTTACAGGCTTCTTCTGACAGCTTCAGGTGAATTCCCAGGTGAGAAAACCATAGGTTATATATGCAAAAATGGAAAAGCTCTGAAGCAAATGATTAATAATTTACACAACAGTTTATTTTGGTTTGGTTTTGCCTTTTCAAATAAACATTTTGTTTCCTATATTATTTGTTGTTCCTGACATATTTCCTGCATTGTTAAATTTGAGAATTGCTCTCATTAGTGTGTAAAACCATGTAGTTAAGTAGTAGATTTAAAAAGAAACAGGTGCTTTTGTTTATTAGAATAGTAGGTGAAGAGAACTGTATTTACTGTTTTAGTAATGTGTTACGGTCATAGGAATATAAATAGCAATACTATTTACTCTGAAAGCAAACAATCAGAACAATTTGACTGCAAACTGGCATTTTGAGAAACTAGCTGTTTGTAAAAGTTGATGAAATGTTGAACTGTCTTCCTCCTATAGATTGTGCTGGTGCCTCAGGATCTAAAACCTCCAAGAATGGCTCATGATGAGGAAGTAAGACAAAACGTGGTTTGCAAGTAAGAATTTCTAAATCTGCTGTGTATTTTGAAAAGGTTTAACCTATATGATTGTGAAAATGCAGTTCCTCCTAATTAATGCAGCTGGTGGGTAAGTCAGGCTTTGCATGAACAGAAACTTAAAGGAGGATGAGGTTAAGAACATAAATCAAATACTGCTTCATACACTGTCAGAATAGTCGATGAAACTGAAGGACAATACATTTCACATTGGAAAAAAAGATCCATTTTGCAAAACATTTTATTAGTCTTTCAGATTTGCTGCTGTGAGAGAAAGTTAATTACAGCTTAGTGAGATTCATAAGAAGCAAGCATTTGCATGGATATAGAAAATGTCTATGGTAGAGATGATTGAAAGTGGGCAAATTTATCTAAGAAGATAGTGACTAACTGGAAGCCTTTTATAAGTGGTTTTACCATTCTAGTCTAGTTGTTGTCCACCACAAGATTATTTGCACCTTTTTTTTTCCCCCTGAAAAGTGAACTACAAACTATTTTTACCACCTGAAAAAAATTAACTACCTTTTTTTTGAAATCCAATTTTAGGATTTAGGATTTTTTAAAACCCTATTTTATGAAGCAACACGAGTTGCATCATAGAAAATTCAGTACATAGCAAGAAGAGTTAGATTTGCATGTAAGTTAGTAATTTGCATGTATTGGTATATATATAAAGTATTTGTATATGCCTAGATAAAAATCATGTCATTTGCCTGTATCAGGGCACGTTATGTAATTTCCTTTTGAATTTCTCACGCTGAATTCTGTGGAACTGTGACTCAAAATATTGAATGTCTGTGGATTTTTCAGTGCTTACTTTTTAACTGTCCAAGTTTGGTGGCAATCTTGGTGTTGTCTTTAATGTATGCAGAGGTGTAGCTGAGCGTGGCAGCTTTAAATAGTGCCTTTTATCTGAAACAAACTTTTGCCTTTTAGCAAGCTTAAGCTGACACATGGTAAGGCTTTGTAAAGCTAACTCTTAGAGAAATCGAGTAGCTGGAATAGGGCATTATTTTTCATTCAATCAGCCTTTGTCTCAGTAAGTATATATGTAAATAAGACTCGAAGTGCAATCAAAAAGTTTTTCTTTTTTAACTTATGGAGTCTGTCAGCAAGCCATAAAATACCCCCAAAGCACAAACCCACAAATAAATAAATAAATAAATAAACAGCCTTTGCACATCCTTCCTTCAACCCACTCCAATGACAGAAGAGTTGCTTTCCTTTTGTCTTCCTCCAGAGAATAAATTCGTCTGTCACTTGCAAAACAGTCTGTAGAAATTTTGATACCCAGAGGTTCTGAGGCTATTTTATACCTCATCTGAAAGATACTGCTGGAGCAAAAAAAAATACTACTGTGTCTTCCTGAGAAGCCTGCTGCCTAAGAGCTAATCCCACTGCTGTAGGGCATTCTTTGGTTTCTCAGAAGACAACTCAAATTCCATGTAGTTATTGAAATCTCATGAGAGGATAGAGCAAAGCAAAATTACAAGGTCATTCCTGTTATTGTGCTAAAATTCAAAACATTCAGTTTGTGGTAGAGAGTGAAAAGACCAGGCATGCAAAAAAGCTGTAGCCTACCGCTGTATTTGTAGGTTTTCTCTACCAGAGGTAATTCTTCTCTCTGAGGACTCAGCCATGAACTAGCCATAAAGAGGTACCATCCATGAACTGTAAATAATATTATTTAATTTTGGAGACATTCTTGGGTAAAACAGGTGGAATTATGCCTTCCAGATGTATGACTTACTATTGTACTAATTTCCTTGCTTTCTAAGCAGAAAGACAATTTGCTTTAAATGAGAAAAGCAAATAAAGGAACGAAGACAATGGTGACTAAGAAAAAATATCTTTCATTTTTATGTATTTTTGGAGTTAGAATAAAAACTTAAATTTCTTCCAAAGGTTTCTTCCTCTCTAAAACTGGGATTAAATCATTGCAGCCTTTTCCAAGATCACAATCTTTGCATTAACAAACATTTGAAAACAGTTTCAGGAAACAGCTCTGCATTTATCAGCCCCTCTGAGCTGTGAGTGAAATGATCCAGATTTTAATGGGAATCCACTGAAATTAATAAACTTCTCAAACTTAGATCATGAGTGTGCTGAACACATGCAGTCTTTTTTGAGATGGTGAAGTCTCCTTTCACACTGACAAAGACACTGACAGGTATTTTCTTTAGAACAGTAAACAGGACTGGGCAGGAAGCCTGAAAGGCTCGTTTAATGTTTTTGCTCTCTTCCTTTGCTCAGAAAAACAAATGACAGTAGCAATAACTTTATGAGGCTCTACCTTCAAGTCAAAAGTGAACATCTACTTCTGCAATCCCAAGGACATATATGGCTAAAATCATGTTTTAGAACACGAAGTTTGATTTTTAGTTGCTCTCTAGTTTGTTATGATGGTGTAAGGTCTAAGATTAGAATGTGAAGGCTTTAGTGTATGCAAAAGTCAAAACTGCAGGCATGTAGCGTGCTGGCGCTGCAGCTGTTGAATAATGCTCTGTTTTGGCCCTTCATACAGAATGATAAAGAGAAAGTCTGTGTAGTTATGATGAATAAATAGAGGTCACTGGTCTTCAAACAGTACAGTTCAGCTGACACGGAGTGTAGAGATGGAAGACAGGCAGCATCGCTTTTGTGTACATGGCTATATGGCAGTATTGGCCTGTATTTGAA
This sequence comes from Anser anser, assembly GCF_964211835.1. NCBI lineage: Eukaryota > Metazoa > Chordata > Aves > Anseriformes > Anatidae > Anser > Anser anser. The sequence continues at coordinate 83,957,069 of NC_139720.1, read as the reverse complement.
TTTTCACAATTTTGTGGAATTCCTATGGATTTTATTATTTAGATCTTGTATAGAGTTTGATTTTGGACTTTCAACCCAAGGACACAAGAATTTTATGGCAGTATTAACAGAACAAAAAGCAGCTTTGTTCTGTCTAATTTCATTTTTCAAGTGTTTTAAGCCTAAAAGAGTACAGTGTATGCTGAGCATGGGATCTGAAAGAAGGAAAATAGAAGGTAAGTAGAAAAATAAAATAGAAGGCCTGACAAAAGTGATTGAATAATCCTTTTTGGTTTGGGGGCATTTTTTGAAATGTTCAGGTTTCTATTCCTTTTGAACTACTGTTAAGTTACTGTAAAAAGGGCCAAATTCAAAGATTGGATTTGATGGATAGATTGTTGTCTACAATGAGATACCTCAGATTGGATTCTAATTCTGGTATTGTGCAGGCAAGCTAGTCACAAAATAAAACATGTTATACATTGTGGAAATTAGGTTCTCTGTGCTGAAATTCCTTTCTGACTTTGTCCAAGGGCATCCTTTCACATCTGCAAGGTTTGCAAAAAAAAAAAAAAAACACCCCAAAACTAATTTTTAAAAAATCTATGCATACACGATATCAGCCCTTCTGATCTAGTAATGGAATAAGTAGCCATATAGCTCCAATTCTAATGAAATCTATTTTTTTCTGGACTCCCAGAATATGTTAGTAAAACACATTCACCACTCAGCTTTCAAAGGCTATTCCATAAGCAGAGAAATGTGTACTTTGTTAGAGCCCTTGACTATAATCCTAAACACAAGTGGGTTAAACAATTTTTTTTTTCTATTTTGTTCTGGCTTCTGAAGACAATTGCATATTCTATAATTGAAAAGCTAGTTCCATTTTTATAGACTTAATGAAAAGCATTTTTTCAGTGTGTATTAAAGAATAATGTGTTTTTTCCTTAAGTCTGCTTAGATTAGTTGTAGGAAGCACATTCCTTAGTAAGGCAATGTGCTGTCAACTTAGCCATGGAAGTTGACTTTGGACTAAAGGATATAGACTAGGCTAGACTAGAACAGAATACTTCAGCTGGAAAGGACCTAGGAAGATACTGTCCAACTGCCTGACCACTTCGGGGCTAACCTAGAGTTAAAGCACATTAATGAGGGCAGTGTCCAAATGCCTCTTGAACACTGACAGGCATGGGGCAACAACCACCTGGCTAGGAAGGCTGTTCCAGAGTTTGACCACCCTTATTATAAAGAAATTTTTCCCAATGCCCAGTCCGAACCTCCCCAGGCTCAGCTTTGTGCTGTTTCCTTGCGTCTTGTCATCGGTTCCCAGTGAGCAGAGATCGGCACCTCCCTCTCCCTTTCCCTTTCTCAGAAGATTGTCTCTCTGGACCTTTTCTGTCTTTACATTTGAGTGCCAGGCACAAAAGTGGGGAAACCACACTGGCAAAGGCTTTCTTAATAGGAGGGATTTTTGGTACATATAGCTGGGGAGGATAAGGGAGAATGTTTTCAGAACCACCAGAAGTAAAACCATTCTCAGCTCCCTGGACACTGGGTTCAGATAACTCACAGTCAGATGAGGCAAAAAAGGCAGATCTACATAGCTAGGCACATACAGATCTGTATGGCAAATGGCGTAACAAATGAAATGGACTGAATTTATTGTGACCAGGTTCTAAATGTGCTCCAGAATCATTGGCTTTTCCTTCTGCATTTGATCCTGAATAAAGTTCTACAGTTCGTCAGTGTTTAAAATAAAATATTTTCTACAAACTCCTTTTGCAAATTTATAACGGGAACAGAAGAGTGTTTAATGTTGCCTTCTCAGTAATTTTTACTCTGACTAATGACTGTCTATCAGATCCAAGAAGAACAGTTGTAACTTGTGTTACATGCTTCAGACTTTACTGCTTTATTGTGATAACTTTGAAAACTTAACTAAAAAAGGCCATTTCTGTAGAGCAGAGATACTACAAGGTGAAATCAATCTTTCTGCTGATGAAAGGAGTTCTATGCCACACAGTTTGCACTTTAAATTATTTACAGTGTTAAGGCTTCCTTGCCAGCAGACGTAATTGATTTGAGAGTTGGTTCACTAAAGACTAGCAACATGCTATGTAAAATTTGTGATGTATTCTCTGCTAGCAGTTCACCATGCTTCTGGGCTAAAGAAATTGCTTAGAATTGCTTTAATTCATAAAGGTATTCTAGGCAGAGTCATTGTGACAAGAAGCACTGCAGATATAAAATGGTCACTAGTTTTCCGTGCAATACTGGAAATGGGGATTCAGTCTTCTTAGCAGATTTCATGCTCCCAACCTTCCTTCAAACCATAGGCAAAATGTATCATCAGTGTAGCTCCCGGAGCTAGAAAGAAAATGTCAGGCAATCATCAAATGAAACAGAACGAAGCAGCAAATTTCTTTCTGGCTTGTCCCCTCAGTCTAGACAACTCAGCATGCAATAAGTCTTAACTCATTTAAATGATTTCCTGTCTGAAAAATCATTTGCCACTTTTTTTTTTTTTTTTCCTGATATCTCAGTAGGCTAGATGAAAAAAGACATGCTAGTGCTTGGAAATCTAAAATGCAGAATGAGTTAGTTCTTCGGTCATAGTTCTTTTAGTGATAATTTATTGCCTGAACATACTAAAGCCCAGCTGAACACCCCAGCCTTTTGCTACTAGATGGTTGCCTGTAAGGTATCTGAACCAAATGGAGCAGAAGCAGAGCCCAGACTGCTGCTGTCATTACATCTACAATATCAATCTCTACCCATCTTGCCATCCAAGAAGGCCAATCACATGTATATTCTGTGACTTTCGAGGAACTCATGTGTAATCCATTGTTTATGTTTCCTTGCCTCTGCTCTTGGAGCTTCTGAAATGTATCTGAATATATTTTTTAGCCAAGGGTAAATAATTTAGGTGAAAATAGTTGAAATTTAGCTTCAGGAGGCCGGCGTGGCTGACCAGGAACATTCTAATGGAGATTAGGCGGAAACAGAGAGTGTTTCGCTACTGGAAGGAGGGCCAGGTGTCATGGAAAGAATACAGGGATGCCGTTCGTGTTTGTAGGCAGAAAATTCGTGTGGCCAAAGCACACCTTGAGTTGAAGCTGGCTGTGTCTGTGAGAGAAAATAAAAAGGGCTTTTTCAGATATGTGAATGGAAAAAGGAGAACTAAAGAATACATAGGGCCGCTCCTTGATAGGGAAGGTCTCCTCACAGACAATGACATAGGCAAAGCAGAGACGCTTAACGCCTTCTTCGCCTCTGTCTTCAATGCCGATGATGGGCTTCGGGACCCAGGGTGCCCTGAGCTAGAGGACTGGGACGGTGGGGATGACAAACTCCCAACCGACCCTGAACGTGTGCGGGATTTGCTACTCCACCTGGATCCCTACAAGTCCATGGGTCCGGATGGGATTCATCCCCGGGTGCTGAAAGAGCTGGCGGACGTCATCGCGGAACCTCTCTCAATTATTTTTCAACGATCCTGGGAATTTGGAGAGGTCCCGGTAGACTGGAAGCTGGCAAATGTTGTGCCGATTTTCAAGAAGGGTCAGAAAGAAGACCCTAGCAATTACAGGCCTGTCAGTCTCACGTCAGTGCCTGGTAAAATCATGGAGAAGATGGTTCTCGAACTTATTGAGGCTCACCTGGGGGACAAAGCAGTCACTGGTCCCAGCCAGCATGGGTTTGTGAAGGGCAGGTCCTGCCTAACTAACCTGATTTCCTTTTATGATAAGATCACCCGTATGATGGACCAAGGGAAACCAGCTGATGTGATTTTTTTGGACTTCAGCAAGGCTTTTGACACGGTTTCCCATAGGATCCTACTGGACAAAATGTCCACCATACAGCTAAATAAAAACATCATACGATGGGTGAGCAATTGGCTAACGGGCAGGGCCCAAAGGGTTATGGTAAATGGGGCTGCGTCAGGCTGGCGGGCGGTCACCAGTGGTGTCCCTCAAGGCTCCATTTTAGGGCCGGTACTTTTCAATATTTTTATAAACGATCTGGATGTAGGAATAGAAGGTATTTTGAGCAAGTTTGCTGATGACACCAAACTTGGAGGAGTTGTGGACTCGAATGAGGGTGGAAAGGCCTTGCAGAGGGATCTGGATAGGTTAGAGAGCTGGGCGATCACCAACCGCATGAAGTTCAATAAGAGCAAGTGCCGGGTCCTGCACCTGGGACGGGGAAACCCTGGCTGCACGTACAGACTGGGCGATGTGACGCTAGAGAGCAGCCTAGAAGAGAGGGATCTGGGGGTCGTGGTTGACAGCAAGTTGAATATGAGCCAGCAGTGTGCCCTGGCGGCCAGGAGGGCCAACCGTGTCCTGGGGTGCATCAAGCACGGCATCGCTAGTAGGTCAAGGGAGGTGATTGTCCCGCTCTACTCTGCGCTGGTGCGGCCTCACCTCGAGTACTGTGTGCAGTTCTGGGCACCACAGTATAAAAAGGACATGAAACTGTTGGAGAGTGTCCAGAGGAGGGCTACAAAGATGGTGAAAGGCCTGGAGGGGAAGACGTACGAGGAACGGCTGAGGTCACTGGGCCTGTTCAGCCTGGAGAAGAGGAGGCTGAGGGGAGACCTCATCACAGTCTACAACTTCCTCGTAAGGGGGTGTCGAGAGGCAGGAGACCTTTTCTCCATTGACACCAGTGACAGGACCCGCGGGAACGGGGTTAAGCTGAGGCAGGGGAAATTTAGGCTCGACATCAGGAGGGGGTTCTTCACCGAGAGGGTGGTTGCACACTGGAACAGGCTCCCCAGGGAAGTGGTCACTGCACCGAGCCTGTCTGAATTTAAGAAGAGATTGGACTGTGCACTTAGTCACATGGTCTGAACTTTTGGGTAGACCTGTGTGGTATCAAGAGTTGGACTTGATGATCCTTAAGGGTCCCTTCCAACTCAGGATATTCTATGATTCTATGATTCATATCTTCTGACTGCGTGCTCATCAGCTGAACCATGCCTTTTGAAGACCTGTGATCTCTGTGCAGGAAAAAAATCCTTTTATCATTCTTTATAGTGAGGCTTTTCACCAGGTATTCATTCGTTGAGCATAGGCTGAGTCTATCAGTATTGGCCAACATGAAGAAGACAATAAATTATCACTAAAAGAACTATTCGTGATTAGTCTGCAATAAATGTCATATAGTTAGGGAAACAGAAGAGTGAGGACACCCAGTGCAGCAGGTCAGGCCTATGCATGGGTGATAGGCTTAATGAGAGATAGTGAAGCACGTCATGTCTGAATGGAGACTTCAAATAAATAGTTTACTTACTTGTCCATTCTGCCTCATTAAATCTTCCTTCTTGTCTTTCCCTTGTGACAGTTTTATTACTTTCTACATTTTATTGTTTTTACCTGTCAGGCTTTATAATTCTCTTTCATTATTTTGACTGTTCAGCTGAAGCAAAACACTCTTTTTTTTTTTTCTTTAGCAATCTGCAAATAACAGGGTTACTAATGTGACCTTCAGACTTTTAGGTTCTTCCTTGTTCTAAGCAGGATAAATTAGCAGTGATCTTAAGAAGACAAAATTGTAGCCACTTTTAATAAATTGAAAGTAGAAAGTAGCAAATGAAAATGAATGGGTGGCTGATAAGACCTGTCCGTAGGTCTTACCGTATCATCTTGGCATATTGAGCTCTTGAAGGTCTCCTGTAGGCACAAATCACTAAGCTTCAGCAGAAAATATCATTTCACAGATCATAGGATAATGTAAAGTGTCTGTATCTGAGTTTCTCTTTCTTGTACACACTACTATCCCCATCCACATACATACATACTCAAGTTGCAAGCAAAAATTGGGAAGAAACGCTGTCAGAATTAATTACAACAGTGTCATCTCCATGTTTACTTTTCTAATTTTTTTAATGATGCACTGATATCATGAAAGATACTTTAGTCATCAATACGTGATTATCAGAAGCAAACCAAGGATTTTAATTAACAACAAAAAAAAGAGTTTTATTAGTTTTAAGGAAACTGACCTCTGACCTGGGTGTATTTCTTGTCTCCATCTCTGCACCTTCAGGAGAGAATTAACTTTAAGGTGCCTTTCACTGTAAGTTATATTAGGGTTAAAAAGGGGGGGGGGGGGGGGGGACGACAAACAAACAAAAAGAACAAAAAAACCCCACAAAACTCTTAAACTTTAATCTTGTTCTCTCTGCTAGAATGACAAAATTCAGCTCTAGGCACCTCTACCACCCTTTCCCCCAAGTCACTCTGAAACCACTGGAGTTGGTCCAGGGAGTGCGAAGCCTAAGTGTAATCAATATTAGGACTACAATGATGCAGGTCTATTTCAGGCACCTTCATTTTAATTTTATTCCATATCTTTTATCAGTGACACTTCTCTCACTTACCAAAGAACAAAATCTGGATTAAAAGTACTAATTTTAAATCCAGGTTCATTTCTCATTTAGTGGTTGAACAAGCAATTTTAACAGATGATGATGGCAAGGGGACAGGCAAGAGCAATAGGGAATGGGATCTGCTTCAACTGCTACTGTTAAGATTCAGTGATTGTTTAAGATCACCAAAATGATTTGCATGAGAAGTGCCACTTGAAAAGTGGAGAATAAAAATAGAAGTAGGAATCGTTAAATTAGTGTTGTTCAGGATAGGATTCAGTGAGATACAGGGTGACAATTTTTCATCTCCTTGCTGCTAAAAGAGAGGGTCCTGGTTAGGCCACCATTTATCCCAACTATTCACATGTGATGCTTACTTTGTACTGGTTCTTATTCTCACAGGGCCTATCTATGAGCTAATTTAGTTAGCACGTTGAATAATTTACTTAGAGACGTAACTGGATAGATTTCTGTCTGATTAGGGAGTTAAACAAGCTCCTAGCAAAGACCTGTGGTTGCCAGCGATGGAGCAAGGCAGACGTGTGTCTTGCAGCTCTTCAGTAATTCAGCTGCTGTAGCAAACAGACAGCATACAGCACAGCTGGAAAGGAGAGACTGCATAAATGAAATGCATTAGTTAACTTGCACCAAATTTCCTGTTGCCTTGGAAATGGGTTCTGGCTCCTTCCATGCAGAGATGGCAACACTAGCATTTCAAGGAAAAGGTGTGGTTGTACTCTAAAGAGCTGTGGACTGGTGGGGAGAAGGGAAAGGTCTCTCATTTTAGCAGACGTTTTCTCTTCTGTTTTGTCTCTATCTGGAGGCAGAATAGTTTTCTGTAGATCAAGCATAATGTAATATTGCTTGCTATAAGGTAATGTTCTTATGCGTGCTGCAAGTATAATAGAGGAGAAGTGTTCTTGTAACGAGTTCTGTTGTGCTTACCAAAGAACACAGGCACAAAGCACCACTGAGAATTGAAGGAAAGGGGCTGTTTTTTTTCAAAAAAGGAGTAGAAAAATGGTTAAGAAAAACAAGGGAATGGATGTACAGTGAGGAAAAGGGCGATAGAAATTTAGTGCTAGTTGTGAAACACATCACCAATGTTAACTCAGGGAAAGGAAGTATATGGATGCAAAAGCCTAAATTCTAAATTACCTCTGAAAAAAAGTATAAATGGGAGAGAGAGAAGGTAGAAAAATCACCGCATATAACTATATTTAGCTTTCATTTGCATGATTTCTGTTTGCCTTTGTCCCAGACTTTAGACGTTATCACATCTCCTTTCATGAATTGTTCATATCTAGAGGACTGGAACTCCATAATTTTTCACAATGAACATGTTAGCCATATTGCTGCCAGTTGTTACTGCTGGAAAAAGAATCATTAGGAAAAGTCTTTTTTAATAAACATTACAGCAGGTATCAATTTCTTTATTTGTGTATTTATTTTCATTTGTGGGGCAAGCATTCCTCAGCAGATTTCAGCAGGAAGGCCACCCTACAAAGTCCTTGGCAGTTCTCCATTCTGCCAAGCTGCATTTCGCTTATCACAAGGAGCCTACCCATTCTACCTGTACAAAAAACTGTTGAACTGCAGCATGAGCAAGATCACTAAAATGATCTGAATGAAAAGTACCTCTTAAGTGCAGCAAAAAAAAAAAAAAAGAAGTAGGAATTATTTTTACATCAGTGCTGTTCAGCAGTCAGATTCATAGTTTGGTGCAGCAAGCCACTGGGGCAGGTCTCCATTTTGGGGAACAACTGTCTGCCTCTCAGCTTGCAATGCCAGATAGGGTTTTGAGCTTCTTTGGGGAGAACCATGAGGAATACAGGGAAAAGAGAAGACCTTATGATAAAGAATAATTCCAAAGGAATTTTATGCTCCAGGATGGAACCTTCTCCGTAAACCTGAAGTTGGTGTCTGCAGTATGTTTGCACTCTACTTCCAATATGTATGAAATGAGAAAAGAAAAAAAAGGAAATTTAAAGATGACAAATGTAGTATTTGATTCTTGGATGCATGTTTTTCCTTATAGGTTGCATGAGTGCCATTGGGAGGCAGTTGGGAGGGGAAAGCACGAAGCTTAGGGAACCTCCTTCCCTGTGGTGAGCAGGAGGCAGCATGGAGCCTGCACAGCCCAACCTCCTGTGGCCCCGGGGGAGCTCTGAGAAAGAAATTGCCCTTTCAGTGAATCACTCTCCTGACTGCTGAAGACTTTTGCACATTTACTAATACATATTTTTTACTGATGCCTACCTTTTCCCCAGAAGATAGGTGTTAGACCTGTCATTATGAGCCTTATGTCACCCCACTAGAATATGGTGAATATTTTTCCCTCACTTTTTTCTCTGTTAAGGCAAGCATTTTCTCAGAAATTTTATTTTAGCTGCTAAAATTTTCTGAATGTGTAAGGGTGTTCAGCTTCATAGAGGTTAAAGATAGAAAAGAGCAGGAGATGTTCTGGGCTCCTTTACTCTTACTCTTGTGTGTTACAGGCCACTGAATGTCAGCTTTGTCTGAAATCCAATTGTGGATGTTTTATTAAAACATACAGTTCAGGAAGATCTGTCTGATTTTGAACCTATTGAAAGATGAAGAATCCAGACCTTTCCCTGGTTAGTTACTGTCATTGTTATATATTTTAGCTCGTTAATATCCATTAATTGCGTCTCTGTTCATGCCTGTGTGTAGATAATTATACAGTAATGTTATAATTATTTTTTGTTACGGGTTATACAGACTGAGTTCCTCTGGTCACTGACTAAATAGGCTTTTTTTCTCTGGCTCTGAATTGTTCTAAAGTTTGTTGCTCAATAGTCTCTATTTACGGGGCTCAAAGAGTGGCATGTAGTATTACAGCACTGGTCTTGCTGATGCCACAGACTGAGGTAAAATCATTCCCCCATCCCTCTCATTACTTAGTTTTGTATATCCATCCATCTCAGAATTCCACCGGGAATTCTTGTTAGTTACTGCCTAACCCTCACAGCCCTTAAATCCTTTCCAGGGTAGTTGTTTTTGCAGGATAGCATCTCTCTCTGTATGAAGCTACATCCTATAGACCTGCCAGATCCTCTTAATTATTTCCAATATACTTTTGTTATAGACAGCTTTTGGTTATTAATCATGTACCTCCAGATACCAAAGGAAGAAAAATATATAAGATCCAGAAATCTCGATTAAAATTGTGGGGAGGTGAAGGAGGGATTTCTCGATTTGATTTCCCCATTTAAAGGTTTTTTACATGGTCTGTCATAAAGTTCTTAATTCTTTAACATGGACCTAATGCTATTTTAGTGCTGCTAAGTGGAGCATCAAGTGACCTTGAGATAATGTTTTTCATGACATGCAGGCTTCCAGAAAATCAGAGGCATTTCTAAACTTTCTATGGAGGCCTCACAAAAACAGTGAAAGGAGGGGTGATTAAACAGAAGGAAAAGAGTAAGCGGGAACAAGAAATTGGACATTGTGGGACATTGCTCCAGTCTGCAGAATTTTCTCTAGTATTTCCGAGAGAGAAACAATGTATTGACCTTGAAACCTTAAATGGCAATTTAGGAATTCTGAGAGAGAATTGCTTATATTTGTTAATTGACATGCTTATGTGTACAAAAACGTATTTTTTTTCCTTTACACATTATTTAACATAATCTTCAGTTACAAAGGAGATGGAAAGTATTAACATCCTCAGTGATTAAGAGTACAGAAAATATATATTTATTAAAAATCCTAACATTCTTATATCCCCAGTAAAAATGTTTTAATTTCAATCTAACTATGGGGTTGTTTTTTGTTTTGTTTCCTGGTCAACTTTAAATTCTTAAATATAGTGCTAAAAAGGGGGGATAAGCACCTCAAATTCAGTCTGCCATGTATTTAAAACATGAACAAAAAAAGCAGTCACAAAATTTAGCATTTCTTTGTCATTATTTAATGACCAGGAATAAACTCTTTGATAGTTAAAGGGACATTTAATCACTTTTTTTCAAAGTAAAGCAGAGCTCAATTTTCTTGGATTAAATTCTGTTCTTTTTGCCTATGTACTGGACTTGCAAAGTAGAAAGTAAGTTGTTTTTTTTATTTTAATTTGAGATTTACACATTGTTATGATTTAGCAACAGTTTCATCTGAAACAAAATCCTCTCTACAGCCTATTAATATTTCTAATCATTAACCTCCGGGACTTTGAAAACCTCAGAATCCTCAAGTACCTGAAGGACTGGGGCCAATAAGAGCTATATAAAATTCATGTTGATTGGCAGTCCCCCAAAGGCAATTGTTCTATCTTTGTTAAGACTAAAGGCTATTTTAGCTTTCATTCATTTTACATGTTCTGTAGCCAGGAAAGAAAACAAAACAAAACAAAACAAACTGTAATTTAGAAGTACTGTATGTTTGTTTGTTTGTTTTGTTTGTTTGTTTGTTTTTTCGTGAGATAAAACTCTCCCCAAATTCCTACAAAATGTCTTCTTCAGATCAAGTGAAATGCTTTGTTCTACAGGAGTTCGAGGTGCTGGGAATTCTTTGACTTGTAAGAAAAACAAAACAAAATGACTGTTTTGATATGTCTGAAATAGGGTAAGGAAATTAGGATACATTCTGCAATTAACAGAGATTTTTAAATATCTCATTGGATAGCTGTTAGAAAACCTGTGGTACTCTGAGTCACCAGAAGGATCAATCAACTGAATGTGTAAATGTAGAGATAGGGAAAAAAAAGAAGAAATTGTGTACTCCTTCTGAAACACAGTCAAGTTCATATGAATTAAGGTTTTTATGTACTTGTGTCAAGCACTGATGTTTTCATTATTTGATTCTGAACTGATTTCAAGGGTCACCACCTCTCTCTTTTTTTTTTTTTTTAACTGATAAATGAAAATGTGAACTGAATTAGGTAACAGGCTAACAATTGACAAAGATAGAAACGAATCCTAAGACAACAAAGGTTGAGGGGATTTCTGGAGGTCACCCGTCTCAAGCTCCCACTCAAACCAGAGACAGCTTTTTATTTTGATGCAATTATCAAGTTATATCAGGCTGCTCAGAGTCAGTTAAGCACTCTCTTTCCCAGGATGAAGGTTTCCCAATTATTCTGGGCAACCTGCTGCATTGTTTGATCTCCCTTATTATGAATTTATTTTTCCTAATATGTATTTGGATTTCCTGTTGTTGCACCTGTAGGTTGATAATGCCTTTTAGTAGCTCATGTGAATTGAAAGCTAACCAGAAATTTAGAGGGAAAGGGAAAGGGAAAGGGAAAGGGAACCTCATGAAGGAGTAAATCAGTCGCAAAATTGAGAGTCAGAACCTGCAAAACAGCTGCTATAGATTTCTGGTAAGTGGCATGTAATCCCAGCAATGTAATCCTGGCTCTTGTAAGGTCAACATTACAAAGACTCAAAGCTTTTATAAGGGTCATATTTTCATAGCTCTGACTGCTTCTTAAGAATGAATTCAGGATCAGAGAGAACAAGAAGGTTTATTCCTGAGAGGACATGCTAGGTAGATATTTCTATTTTAGTATTCTGGGGATGAATGATTGATCTATGTTCTCTATGGGTAGAATATCCTAGGAAGTTTTATTTGTGTAGTGGTTTTGGGATCCTGTTAACATGTTGGAGCTGGGTAGATTCTTTTCTGCTTGAAGTATGTGAGAATGTGTATGGACCTCATAAATTTTCTAAACACATCTCTTATTTGTTTTGAAGCATGTCTCAGAATACTGATGTGAGGTAGTGAAATCTAGGTATCCTTAGTTGAAATTTTTTTTTCTTTTTTTTCTTTTTTTTAAAAAAGATACACACTGAGTGTGAAGTTCTTGTCTTTAACTAAAAGTATTCAAGGATACTGGTTTCTTTAACTTTCTTTTCTGTGAGGTCATTGGATTAAAAATTGCAATGAGGAAGCCATTTCACTTACTACTTTACTCTTGCTAAAATGGGAGACTTAAAAGTTAAACTAAACTAAGTGTGTAACTTGGTGAGATGGCTTATCTAATAGATTAGGGGTCAGAGGAATGATGGCATAAAACTTTCAGCTCCTTCTTTTAGGCAACTACCTCACATTGATTTCACTGACAGCTAGCTGCCTGAGTAATTTCTGAGGTTTGGATCTAATTGCAGTATAAAGATTGGAGATGAAGTTTGTGGCAAGCCTTACTGAAATAAATCTTCCAACAAGCATTGCATGCCCTCTTGGATAATATCAATAATATTCTTCCCGCTTGCTTCATTCCTATGATATAATTCATTTGTGAATCAGTGTAATGCTTGGACACTATGAAAATTTATAAATAAATGCTTAATATATAAATGTTAAGCTGAAAAACTACTGTGAATTGTTGTACTTTCCATTGTGTTATTGGTGGAAAGTGCCTATTATATAGAAATCTAACAAATTAATGAAAAGCATTAAGTAGATGTCAGGAGAACAAGCTAATATGTGTTACAGTACTTAACTCCCGAAAGTACATAGATGTGATTGCCATTAACTTGCAACAACTTTAATCAAATTTGATCATATTCTTACTAAATCTGTTTTATCAAACTAAGACTGTAATTATACAGTTGTTAATGTGCATAACAAAGTACTGTATGCACTTTGTACAAGACCATTTAATCTTTCTGCCCACTTCTTGAAACTATTTATTGTATTTACAGTTCTGCAAATACTTTACTCAAATTATTAAGCTGTTGTGAACTTGAAAAAACAAGTCTGCATTTGGTGGAAATACTTTAGCAACTACTATTCCTAATTGTTTCTTCCTGTTAAATTTTATAAAAGTTGTGGAGTTGCTTCTAGTGAATGTGAATGCAAAAAAAAAAAAAAAAGAAATTTTCATTACTATAACAACTGTTTTTATGTAGACTGGATAGTATTTTAATCCTTGTTTTTTCTAAAAACCAAAACATTGTCTTAAATATATTAATAGCAAATGTTGTAAGTAGATAGTATTTTTTTTTTTAATGTCAGTAGATATACTGTTGATATACTTTGCCTCTTTCAGCTAGTACAATAGTCAAAGTTAACTCACAATGTATGTTATTTAATAGCAATAAATTTGATCTGTTTTTTCAACATCAGGCAAATGAATGCCTTGGGGAAAGGTGTAAGGGTATTTAAACCATAAAGCCTTATATCTTTTTAGTGTTTCTTTTCGCGTGGGATGTGCTCTACTTTACTTTGAATGTTTTACGTTACATAAATAAGACTAGCTTAACGTAGTTTTCCATTGTGAATCAAACCATATGCTTAGGTTACTTTGCATGCATCATTCCCCCAATCATCCTTTGAGAGAGTGAATATTGAGAAACATAGGCTTTTTATCCTTTTTATTGCTAGCTGTTCCCTGTACTATTTGTAAATATGTTGAATGTTATCTATCCACTTCTGATGTAAATATTCTTCTCTCCTTGCTTTATGTAACTAAAATAAGAAGGTGGAGAAGTATTCATGCAACAAATCTAAGGCATTACGTAGACAATAGAAATATTGTTTGTGATGGATAGAGTGAACACAAGAAAGGAGAAGTAGTAATCTTCAAATTCTGTTATCCTCAAAGAAAGAGCTTCTTTTTGAGAAGAAAACAGAGGATGTGGACTGTCCTAGGTTGTATTACATTGAGTTTGTACTATTTAACCATTGACCTTCAAAATGTGAGGCGAAGCTTTGAATAAGGTGTTCTAGGGAGTGGGTGCCTACTCCAGCCTGTAGAGCCTAATATGATAAGTTGTTTTGAGCAGAGAGAAACTAAAAAGCTATGAGCATGATGAACAGGTTCCTAATTTCACATCTTTTTGAAGGCAAGGCCACTTTTTTTTTTGTTGTTACGGTACTTGGTTTACTTTTCATGGCATGTTATGTTCAATTAATGCCATAAGCAACCTAGAACACCAGACAATGCAAATACTTCTTGCAGTAGAACCCCAAAAGTTTACTGCTTAATAACCTAGATGATACAGTCTCTTAGAAACAGGAAAAAGAAAAACTAATTAATTACCACATCACTTTTATACAGAGTTGTGGAGTAGTGTTGGAAGAAACTTAAGTAAAAATCTGTCTTAGAAGTCTAAAGCTCTGTAAAAAGTAATTATCCAACTTCGGGGAAATTTCTGTCCTAGAGGGATTCCTGGAGCATTTTGCATTTGGAAGCTGTCTTGTGCAAAAGCATTGAAAAATAAATCAGTGGTTCATAGTAGAAATACACGTTGAATTCTTTGCAGTGGTAGGTGAAGTGAATATTCTTTCCTCACGGATGCTGCTACTTGTGGGGAGGATGGACAGGGCAGTCTAGAGATGGCTCTTCTCATTTTCTAGCCTCTTACCATTCTTCTAACATAGGTCTCCCCAAATGTGATTGTGTAAGACACATCCATTCCTTTTGAAATTGACTTCCAAGGCCAATTGGCTTTCAAATAGAAAGTAATCTCCTGCCATGATAAAGATTGGAGGAGGTCCCTGTAGAGGGATGAATAACCTCTTGAAACAGTGAAAAACGTCATAAATGCTAAATACAAGCAGAAATACCCAAGGACCGGCAGCGATAACATTTGTGGGGCTTGGAATATGACACCAAGTCAGTGAACTTTGAAATGGATTTGACTTTGCTGTTAACTTACTTAATTCTTGCAGAGTTTTTGAAGAGAAATATCTATATAGATGAGCAGAAAAAGAAAATGAATAGATTGTATCTGAACATAAATTTATTTCATTCTCTGTGGAATTTAAGTTTTGCTTTTCACCACACTAACAAGGTTACTCTATTGACGAGTTCTATTCCTCATAAAAGCTCTTAATTTATATGGCTATATTTACTTTCTGAATTAATTGTATGGTGAATGTTTAAAATGTATGTATATGGTAATACCGTCTTTATTGCTTAACCCAGTGTAGCAGAGCCAAGAAACCTCCAGAAGTGCTTGAAGTCAGTTGTTCTTAGTGTATGAATGCACACAGGGAGGAGGGAAAGCAGGGATCTGTACATTGAGGCAATACTTGTTCTTTGATGTCCTTAGTCCTGAATTATTAATGGCAAATTGAGATTCTGGACTTGCACAAGAAAAAGCATAGAAATCAACACAAGTGTATTTCTGATTTGGAGGAATGTTATATAGTTAGTAAATACCAGAGTATACCAGTGGTATTAAGCTGTTGTCCCTTAAATGCCCTCCCTAGGCTGCTTATAGGAGTTAAGTCACGTTGTCTAGTAACAGCCATTTCTGTGGAAGATACCTTCAAATTGTCTTTTTTTTTTTTTTGAGGGGCTGGAGGTATTTTGGTGTCAGATGATTTTAAATGAGAAGCATTTAATCTTAGTTTATAACGTGACTTCTATAGCAACATAATTATAGGGATATGCTTTCAGAAAAACTCTGGAATGGCTAATAGTGTCAGAAAACAGAACAAATTAGTACACCGACTCTGTGCTGTGCATGTAAGTACAATGGGGAAGTTAGAAAAATGCAATATCTATTCTCAAATCAAATAACTGAAAACTGGATTGTCTGCATATAACTGAAATAGCAACTTACTGCTGATCTAACAACCAAGCTTTAATAAAAATGGCTATTAGACCTGTAAGGGACATCCATCTCTAATAGAGGGCAAATATTGTAAGATTATATAAAATACTTCAGCTGGCTTAGTTAATGTAGGAAGGTAGAAGTTTTGGAAATCCTATCAAGTTAATGTTGCTAAGTGTTGATAACTTAGCACTCAGCTCTTCTTTTTATTCATGGAAAAATGAGAGCACTCCTTTTTTAAAAGAAAAAAAACCAACCTGTTACTGAAAATTTATGTACAAGAGCTAAAACATATCTCTTAATATCATCAAACTTGGCATAGCATTTGTAGTGAAGCAATTCTTACCTCCTAGAAAGACTTGAGATTGGATTAACTAATATTAAAATCAATTAAATACAGTTAATTGAATAAAACTTAATTCAATATAGTTCCCTTTGAACTGTATTTTGAATCAGCTTTTGGGCAACCTACAAAACTAATCTAGATTATGTTAACTCACTGCATAAAATCCTGGCTCTACTGAATTCAGCGGTAGAACTCCTGTGGACTTCTTTCAGGTCAGAATATTATTGAAAATATAAAGTCTTTATTATAGAATAGCTTGAAAGGGAACTTACTACCATCTAGTTCTAACCCCCTGCCATGGGCAGGGACACCTCCCGCTAGATCATGTTGATTACAGCCCTATCCAGCCTGGCCTTGAACACCTCCAGGGATGGGGCATCCACAGCTTCTCTGGGTGACCTGTTCCAGTGCCTCACCGCCCTCTGAGTAATGAGCCTCCTCCTGATATCTAATCTAAATCTCCCCTCTTCTAGCTTAAAACCATTCTTCCTTGTCCTGTTACTATCTGCCCATGTAAAAAGTTGCTCTCCATCCTTTTCATAAGCCCCCTTTAAGTACTGAAAGGCTGCAATGATGTATCCCCAGAGCCTTCTCTTCTTTAGGCTGATTATCCCCAGCTCTCTCAGCTTTTCTTCACAGGAAAGGTGTTCCAGCTCTCTGATCAACTTTGTGACCCTCCTCTGGACATACTCTAACATTCTACATCTTTTTTTGTGCTGGAGGCTCCAGACATGGATGCAGGACTGCAAGTGGGGCCTCGTGAGGGCAGAACAGAGGGGAATAATCCCCTCCCTTGCCCTGCTGGCCATGTCTCTGACGCAGCCCATGATGCAGTTGGCCTGGGGGACACCACTCATCGTTGGCCTCCACCTGGACAAAGAGCTGTTGATCCACACTCTCTGGGTGCGGCGTTCAAGCCAACTCCTTATCCACTGAGTAGTCCACCCTTTCCAATTTGGAGATCAGAGTGTCACGTGGGACTAGGTCAAAGTCCTTACAGACATCCACGTAGATCATATCAGTTGGTCTTTCCTAGTCAACTGATGCAGTCACTCCATCATAGAAGGCCACCAGATTGGTCAGGTACATCTTGCACTATGCTGGCTGTCTTGGATCACCTCCTTGTCATACGTGTGCCTTGACACTGCTTCCAGGAGGATCTGTGATCTTCCCAGGCACAGAGGTGAGGCTCATCTGTCTGTAGTTCCCTGGGTCTTCCTTTCTACCCTTTTTAAAAATGGGAGTCATGTTTCCCTTTTTCCAGTCACCAGTGACTTCACCTGACTGCCTGGAGCACCTCCTGCCCTCCTTTTGCACTGACCTTGGGGTCTGCAGGGCTGGTTCTCACTCCTCTCTCTCAACTGCTGTGTCTCAGCAGTTTTTTTCCTTCCTTCAGTCTGCTCTCCCAGAGGCCCAACCAGTATCACTCTGTGGCTCCGCTCTGGCCAGTCGTAGGTCCCGTTTGGAGCCTGTTGGAGCTGGGTCTGACCGGACATGGGGCAGCTGCTGGGCTCTGCTCACAGAGGCCACCCCTGCAGCCATACTCTGCTACCAAACCCTTGTCATGTAAACACAATACAAGCTAAAAGATGGCTTAGGTTACTGCTGGAAAGACCGGATACCACCTGGGGCTTCAAACTGCTTGAGGGAGCTTTAATTCTTGCCCTTGTTTCTAAAAGGACAAAGCCAGGACCAAGTAGGGCTGGAGTGGTCTTGTGGGAAGAAAATGCAAGTCTCAAGGTTTGGGTTTGCTTTGGGTTGGCTTTTTTCCTGTTTTTTTTTTTTTTTTGGTGGTTGGTTTGGTTCCAGCTTCTCTATCTACTATTTTGATTTCTCTAAATGCTTCATCTGTAGTCTAAAGCTTTACAGAACCATCGGGTTCTTTCTCAAATGTCAGGATTGTAGGGTTGGGGGGCATCAGCATTTTAACCTTGTTGTTTTCCTTATTGTTGTGGTAGTTGGTTTAAAGTGTTAGCATGGGTTTTAAAGTAGCCTTAACCTTTATCAGGAGATAGGTGGATACAAATATATAAACAAATAACTGTCTTTGTGGTTAAGTGCAAGCCAGCTTTTCCTCAGCTGTTGCTGTTTTGGATTTGTAGCTAAAATTTTAACACCTGAGTGGAGAGAGGGAAAGTGAGTGAGCAGCTGTGTGCCTTACTGCTGTCTGGGGTCAATCAGATGCACTTCTCTAGCTTTCTGGTTACATTAGAAAAGAACCTGGAGAATATGTGCTGTTTTTCCAAGCCTCTCCCCTTTCTCCCCATTGGGGAAAATGTTATGGGTCAGTGTGAGCCAAATTACTGTATCCAGTTCTGTAGCTATGTATGCTTCCATCTACTTGAAGTATGTCAAGCACCCTCTTCTTTCTGAAATAAGTCTGGCTCTGTCTTAAGATATTAATAGATTACATCCTGACTGTGTGATATTACATAAATACTGTTTTCTATTTTCCTTTTCATGTTGTTAAAGGAAAAGTAATCTTAGAATGCTGTATAGATGTGTTCCCTGATTTCTTTCACTTTGGGAGTATTTCTGCCTGTTTTAGTTAAAGAACTGACAGATCTAGGGCTTATAGCAGAATTCTGATACTGAGCAGAATATTCCTGATCAGGAAAATTGTGCACTCCTAATGTGCTGAATATCTGTTTAGATTTGGCTGAGCAGCTGAAAAGTTCCACTTCACTTTTATGTTTTGTGTTCTAAAGCTTGTTTTGTTTCCTTTCCCCCCCCCAAAATACAATACAGAAATTATTTTAAGTAAGCTGACTAACTGAATGGAACTCTTTTTTGAGGACTCTTACTGTGAACTAAAAAGCATTGGTGTCTGGTGTAAGAATAAATACCTGCACAGTTAGGGAAGCTTGTTTGATGATATTTGTTATAGATATTATATATTATATATATTATTAATCGGATTTTTGGCTTTCATTAAAATGTTTAGAAACTTATTTTTGCAGTTCAACATGCTCTTGTATCCATCTTTTTTAATGAGGCAATTTCATGAGGGGACTAAGGGAATAAGAATGTGTGAGAGAAAAGGGGGGTGGAGAACTGAGAATTGGAGTGAGTACCCTCATTAAATTGCAATCTTCAGTCTGGTCTCAAACTGTAATCCTCTTGTGTGTACTGAATGCTCTGCTGAGAGGCAAGAGTGCAAGTCCATCCCTTGCACTAGCCATAGACTTTGTCACTTTCTCTGCTGGTTTCAAGGGGACACTGAAGGTTGAGGTCATAGTGGTGAAGGAGGAGAGAATGTGTTAAGGAAAAAAGGCTGCAATTGAAGATGCTGTGTGTGGAGTAGAAATTCACAATGTTAAGAAAAGACAGGTGGGTGTACTTGATTGGAGTTGCACAAAGATGTGTAATATTCTGGTTAGCGGACCACCCAGATTTATTACTCATGTAGCAGACCCCCAGTGCTGTTACTCATGAGACTACTTACTGTGGGGGAAGTATCCACTGGTCTAAAAGCTGCTTTGGGATAAAAGTTATACAGAATACTTACATCTTCAGCAGTTGGCCAGAAAAAATCTACAAATAAAGATCAAGTGTAATTAGTCAACTTAGGAAAAACCCTGTTTCTTAATCTAAGTTAATATATGCTATTTGTTATGGCAAATGTTTCTCTCCAGCTGTTTTCTTGTTCTACTTGGCATCAAGTTGGTGTAAATATTTCATACATTTGAAATATATTTTAATAGTGTCAAAACAAAATGCTTAATTTTTTCTTCTCTCTAGTATTTACTTAATTTAATATGAATCCATAAGTGAACATAAACCACATTTTTTGACAAACATGCTATTCAACTCCCAGACTGCTTAGTCTGAAGTAGAAATTCAATTTCAAAAGGGATGATGGAGGCTTGGCTGGGTGGATGGGTGAACCCAGGTTCCACTACCCTCACCACCTCCTAGTCCTCAGCCAATGATGCTGGAGTAGTGTAGGAACTTGCAATCTCAGGTGTGCCACAAGAATGCAGTAAGGGCTTCCTGTAGATGCTCTCCCAAGCCCTCACCTTGTATCCTAAGCCTCTTGAATCAGGAGACCATAAGCTGTGTTTATATAAAATGCAGGCCTTGTATGTAAAAGTCTCATGGGTTAATAAGTATGGACTATAAGACGATTCTGATCAATCTGAGGAATTTTCAGGCATAAACACAAGAAAACTTTCTTCCCTCTCCTTTACTTGTCTCCATTGAACACTAACTTAAGGAAAAATCTCAGTGTTAGTGGTAAATCAGGCTTTTCTCTTGTAGGTGTGAACTGTGATCTATGTGCAGCAGGTTCTGAAACTGTAATTGACTAAAATTAAACAAAACTTCATTCACTTGCTGCTACACTCAAGCTAGGAAGTTTCAGCAGTGTTTATCCTTTTTAGTGTGACCCCAAAATCAAGACTCTTAAACTTAAAATCAATAGCTTCTATTCTTCCCATATACAAACATGGAAAATGCTTTCTGACAAGTATTTGAATTTTGGTTTACTTAACTGAGTTTCAGAAATGTAAACTTGCTTTAAAAAGAAAAAATCCAGTACTTCTATTTTCCTACAGAGTATGAAGTTTTTGTTGCACTTTGTCCTCTGAAGGGGAAAAAAAAGAATATTGAACAGATGGTTGTTATATGTTAATAGCATGTCCAAATTGCACACCAGAGTATGGAAACAATTAGGAAAATATGTACTCTGAAATAAGTATGTAAACAGAGCTCAAAGGGACAGTAGTGTTGTGGATTTGTTTTGAAAGTAGTTTTGAATTAGAGGCACTTTAAGGAACGTATTGCATTGTTTCTATTTCCTTGTATCCTCTTGTCAATGTTTAAAAGAGCCTAATATAGTTTGTTCATTAGAAACAAGGAAAGTTCTGCTGGATGTTGGCCAGCTACACAAACCATTGTAGGTGCTGTTGTAGGTTTTGACACTGTAGGTGAGCAGGTGAGCTTTAAGCATTAATACTCTCCTAATGACAGCAAGGGTAGTGTTTAAAGGCCGCTCTATATCTGTCTTCAAAAATAAATTGGTGAGTTAACCACATATGTCCCAGTGAATTCAAGTAAAACCAGCACCCTAGGTATAAAAGCCTACTTTAAAGGTAGAGAGTAGTAGATATAATTCTCATTTGCTGGACAACTTCACTCAGCATCATTTAACTCTCTGCTTAATTTCAAAATGCTGCCTGAGCCAATACTATTGGTACAGTACCTCACAGAACAGACACTGCTGGCAGGCTTTCCTAACCAGTGTTGATACAACATAAATAGTAATAATGATCCTAAGTAAAAAAACAGTCTGTGAACTATGTGATATCTTTCTGTTGGCAAGTGTAATATGTTGGAGCGCTGCAGAATGAGTAGAAGGGCTGCGTGCGTATTTGCGTTTACCTTCACCCGTAAATATATCTTATCAAGCTACTTCAGGGTCCAAACAGAGCAAATCAAAAAGTTGCATAATCTTGTGCACAGAGTTGTTAAAAATAATAACTTTTAAGCCACAAGCGTCCCACAGTATAAACCCAAGCTTAACTTTGCCCCATGTGTGACTTTTGGATGAGGCATTTAATTACCTCTTTCAACCCCAGTCAATGCATGGAGGAAACTGTATTTAAGACCTGCTGAGTAGGAAATGAAGTAGGAGTGTGAATATCTGGATATTTCTTAGCACCCATATTAACAAAAGTGAACAAAACTGGCTGAGAAGTTATTCTGGCTACTAGTTTGAGGCATTTCAAGAAATCGCTTCTCTTGGCATTAATAAAATGACAATGAATAAATACAGTGATAACTTCTTTTTTTAAGGACCACTTGCTTTTTTATTTAATCAATGTACCAATGCATGTAACTGTTTTCCAATAAGTTCAGACTTTTACTGGTTATTTTTCCTACTACTGTACATATACATATATTTGTCATAGTGATCACATGGCATGTTATGACTTACTGAATTCATGATGTGACACTACTAGCATTAATGTCCCTAGATTATCTCAAGTTAAACTGTTAAACATCATGCAAGATCTGCTGTTCATAGGTTGCATAAAAGTTCAGGAATGATCCCCTAGGGTTGCATGTTATTAGCTAACATGATTTTCAACATATCTGGGTAGAGCTGTTCCTTATGGCTTTTGTTTTCCCTCTGAATAAGGTGATCTACAAGCAAGACTTTTACAAAACTCTTGTTTGTAGAGGCAGCCCATGCTTGTCCCTGCCCCAGAGCAACCTAGGGCAGCTCTGGCCTTCTCTGGGGTGCTAGCAGTACCTTAGTAACTAAGGACTAAAAAACATAGGTTGGGCAAAAGTCCATTCAGCCCGGTACTCTCTTCTCAGCAGCAATGCAAAACAGATGCTTAAATATGAGTGAGGTAATCATATAATGAAATTTCTACTTGGATGCTCTACTTGAGTCCAACAAAGTGTGATTCATGGATGTCCTGAACCAAGCAGTGTATGTTCGTAGCTGGCAAGTTGGGATGGACTTTTTTCCATGAGTTTGTAAATATGTAAAGGTGTGTGTGTATACAAACATAATGTAAGGCATGTTGTTTTTTTCTAAACCTAATCTAATAATAGATTTTGGAAAAAAATCTAAACTTCACTATTTTACTTCAAACAACTAGCTTCCCTGTTATCAGCTGCTAGAGATACAACCACTGTCCAGCCACCTAAAGCAACATATGTCAGCTGCGTAAGTATAGAGAACTATCCTCTGAACCAGGAATAGTTTCTGCTGGACACGTAATGCCAAACTATAACCCCTTTCTAACTCTTCTGTGTCTGGAACTTAGTTTTTGCTATATAAAGCAGTTATGTTAAATGAACTTGCTGGATTCAGAAACACTCAAAGTTCTGAAATAGGAGACTGCATGTGCAACTTTTTCATGCACCTGGGATTTTAGTTGTGTGTCTCTTTTTTCTAGCAGCTATGCATTATTTAACTTCATTAAAAGCATGCATAATATCCTTGTGATCAAATATGACTTCTACTTTGATCAAAAAAAAAAATCAAGCACTAGTTCTGTCATAACAAATCCAGAGTCTGTCCTGTGTGTGGGATATCCACTGGAGACTCAACTTTGCAACTAAATACAGCAAGGGACAGAAATTCTCAGTTTATAGCTAACAGGATGCATTACTGTAATCTGATATGTTTTGCTGAATGATAGTGAGATCTGTATGATTTTTTAGTTCTAGGAAGGTTAAAGTTGCTGTATTTCTTTAACTTCATTTTCTAGTAATAAATAGTATCAATGGTTGGTAGAAAACATTCTGGCAGATGGATAGATTTTAAAAAAAAAAAACTTGCTTCTTGAAAGTAATTCTGTCAATGAACAAGAAGAAAATAATTTGGCAATGCTCACCTGAAACATGACATCTCTAGGCTGGTGTATGCCACCAGTGAGCCTTTCCATCAGTTTCAGTATTTTCAGACAATCGGCATGCTCTGTGATGGGACAAATGGATAAGATGTAACTTAAAACAGCATACTATAAATTGTACATGAGTATTAGAGCTTAATACAAGCAAAATCATAGTTTGAACTAGAGTTGATCTTGAACTATAGAAAGGACTGTAGTGGGGCTGGGGAGGAAGGGTGATCATAAAGAATAAAGGCATCCTGAATACATTATAAAGTAGAAAGACGTTTGGGTGTTTACTTCAGAAACTGTCCATTTCAGTCTAATTGCATAACCAATATACTTGGTTTGTATAGTCTGATATGAAGAAATCCCCCAGAGCTTAGATCTTATTAAATTTTCAGTTTGTTGTGGGCTGATTACTGAAAGAATTAGGTATCATTTGATTTAAATCAGTGTTTGGAGATCCAAATTTGAGAGTGAAAATTCATGTCTAATTGCAGATGTAGTTTTAGTTTAGGATTTGAAATAGTATTATCTCATTGCTTCTAACAAGGTCAGGAGTTGATTAAACTTGTATAATCTTCAAGAAATTAGAAAACTGTAATCAAACTCTAACAAAACTGAACACATTTTCCCAAGTGGGAATTTAGGTATTTGATTTCTAAGAACCTCTAATATGAAAAATTCATTGTGTAAACATAAGCTATTTTCCATGTTAATCAGAGCATTTGTCTTGCTAATTACTTAAATGATATACTAATTAGTTGAATAATCTCCTGAGGTATGAGTAGACTTAAATGTATGATTTTTTTCTAATCAAAACTGTTTTCATTTTATTTTGATAAGACTTGCTTTTATTCATGTTATGCTGCCAGTAAAAAGAAGCAAAGAAAAGTTTTTTTAAAAAACTTTCTTATTTTTTTTGGTTTAATCAATTGTGGTAGGGGATTGCCAAAGAAACATCTCAAGTTGACCTCTGAAGTGCTTAGGAAGTAAGTTAGTTTTCTGATTTGCTGAAATGCAGTTTCAGTAGTTATGTTTTAAATTATTATTAAATCTCCATTTATGGTGGGAAGTGGCTCTGCTACAAACTTATGGATGACATGGGGAAAAGTTGGCTACTGGAAGAGGGAACCTTGGCTCTCTAAATCTTTCTAAAATGCTGAAGTGGTTCCAAGTTGGCTCCCCTTCTGCCTCTCTATCCTTTGTGACTTCATCTGAGTGCGCTCAGTAAAGCTTTGTTGTTAACTCTGTTTCTCATATTAAAGCAGCTGCTGAGTTAGGGCAGGAAATGGTGATAAATACCATGCAAAGCAAGTCTTAATAATGCTGAGGAACATGTCAAACAGCCGTCAGTGTTGCTTAGTAAGGCTGGCTTTTGAACCTGCTTCCCTTCCCATTTATCCAAAAAGAGTGGGAAACTGCAATAGCACCTGTACTTTGTGATCTTTCCTCTTCAGCATCTTGAACCTTCCTAATCTTCAAGAGCAGTTGTTCAGAACCCAGCCCTGAACTTGGCATACAGGTTGGTATCAGTTCTTTGGAACCTTTGGAAATGCTAACACAAGCTCTTCTTGCTCTTAGTTTCTGCAATAGCTGGCTTGTATAGCAATTCATGGGAACCACCTCATGAAAAGTATGAGGTTTTGGTACATTAATGTAAGACATGTTGCCACAGAACCATGGTGGACTTGAGACAAAAATCGTAAGTTACAGATGTATACATCTTAATAAGAGGGTACATAGAGAAAATTCCCAGAAGAAAAGACCTGATAGAAGTTTTGGGGGTAGTTTGCCCTAAAAAAAAAAAAGAGCAAAACTAAATATCCTGAAAACATGAAAGGAAAAATGTTCTAAACATGAATTTCTAGAAATACAGACATGTTTTTAGCCAAAAATTCTTGCCTTGCAAAGGGAAAGAAACAGGCTTATCAACCAGTTTGTAGGGGGTTTTATACCACTTAAGAAATTATGTGTAGCTTACTGTTAGAAACAAATAGAATCTTACTAAAACTATTTAAAAACAGAAAAATTCTGCCTTCTTTCAGTGGGTGGATAACACCACCACCCCTCCAAATCAATTACAACCTGGTCTTCAAACTAAGATTGGTTACTAGAATCTACTGTGGCTCTGATAAGACTTACATTGTATGGTTTGTGAAGCTGTAGTAAGTCAAGAACTTCTTAACCAGGCTGTAATGTGAGTCTGGGCTTGAGTTCTGTTTCCAGTTCTTCCTTCATGGAGACTACACAGCTTGCATTAGAAACTAGCCCTGCACTGAATGGAATTTTATTATCTAGCATGATTAACTCTTCATCTAAAGAAATAATTGTCATTCCTTTCAAAACTTGAAGTCCATATAATAGATTACTTTTCTGATGCATACAGGTGCATTTAAAAAAAAAAGTTAACTTGTGCTCAGCTCATTTGGCAGCACTGCGATTCCAGTGCAGTCAATTTTTTCTCTCTGCTTAAGCACCTTCTCAAGCAATGCTGATTCTGCAGGCCTGAATCTGCTATTAGTGGCAAGGTTTGTAAAACTGCTGTCATCAAAACAGGAAAAAGCAATTGTCCTACCATAGTCCCGCTCTTCAGCTGAGGAGCCAATCCACTAAATTGGCTTACTCTCATACTGCAAATTACCACAGGCTTTTGAAGAACTATGATAATGTTGTCATATCCATAATACAGAAATCATTTCATCTAATACTGTAATCTTTAAGGTGGAAAACTGCAGCTATTTAATAGCACACAGAAATATTATACAACAATTTTTGTCCAGCAAATGAAAAGCAAAGTCTTATCCAGATAAAACTGCAGGGAACATACAGATAGGCAGAAGAAAATTATCAGTTGTGATTGAATTTGGCAAGGACAGAGAAGATAACTCTAGCCTTATGAAAAGTGCCATGGGATCTTTAATGATCAATCACAAAGGGACCTCAGTTGGCTGTATTGTGCAGTTACTGTACAGATAGACTTGTTAATGGAAGATTACAATGATCAAATACACTTCTCTTTTTAATTTTAGTGATGTCTTTAGTCTTCTACCATGGGTTCCTGTGGTCACAAATTGAAAGCTTTATTGGGGGGAGTACTTTTTTGTTCTCTCTTAAATTAGGTTTTGTTCATGTTAATTCTATGCTTCTGTCAGTAGAGCAAGAAGCACACACTTTTTTTTTGTAGTTTATCACTCAATAGTGACTGTTTTCCCATAGAGCCAAAAATCAATTGCTGCTCAAAATGCCCATGCAGACAGAGGAATGCATCGTCTTACTAGTCAGTATGGCCATCTGAGGAAAAAAAAATCAATATAGTTTTCTTAAAAAGGGTGCCTGCAAGAGGAGAAAGCAGTTTATTTCTGCCTGATGAAATTGCTTGAAAGTTGAGTTATCTGCCATTAAGCTCTGTGTTTATCCTGGTCACTGTTCAGGCTGCTGGAGTTAGGTGCTCTGGCAGCACTCCTATTATATTATAAGCCAAAGTTGAGAGCACTTGGAAAAATTGTAGAACCAGAAAGTTTGCTTGAAAGGGAAGTATGGGGGACTTTTTTTGGTGGGTAGGGTTTTTGTCTTTCTGAAGGTAAAGTTTTGTTTCTTCTTTTTGCTTGTTTTTAAACACAAGCTGGTTTCTTGCTGAAAGAAACCATCCAGTGTGAAACAAGGTCCTGTAACAGATGGTCATTCCCTCTTCATGAAAACAGAAGAGGTTACTTCCTACAACTTAACCTGAATTCCAAGTAAGGTAAGGGAGTTACTACCCATCCTTATTCAGCACTAGCAATAGTCCATCATTGTTAGACTTCTCAGGTTGAGTCCCTCTAAAGATAACCTTAGTGCTTCCTGTCTTTCAGAGCTCCTCTAACTACTACTTCAGAACTGAAAAAAAAAAAGCTTCTCTGGCTGTCCCTATTCTCTCTGAATAAGCTAATCAAAGGTCTAAAGCCAGATTTTTTTTTCTAGGTAAGGAAGTGTGTACCTTTTCTGTGTTACTGCTACTTCCCTTTCTTTTATTTAGACATAGAGATTTCTCCCAGTTGATGACTTCTTACAACAAATACTGCTTTTAGACAAGTGGTTTTTTAGACAAATGCTATTTGCTGTTATGTTACTTAATCCAGACCTATCATTTTAAAAGGTACACAAAAAGAAAAAGGTTGAACTAGGTCCAGATTAACCTTTCAAGTCTTCATATATTCTCCCTGACTAGCCAATCTGGTAAGTAAAAACGAGAAAGGAACAAGCATGTGAGAATTACTTTTATATGGTATCAGTACTTTTTTTCTTCATATTTCAAAACTATTCCATATGAAATAGCAAAAGTAATCTTAAATGTCAGAACCAGGGACTCCTGAGAAATTTAGTGAATTAAGTTCCTGATTTTTTTTTTGAGAACAAGCTCAGCAATTCTTCAAACTCATAAGTGAACATCAATTTGGACCTGTATTCAGTGGATTTCATGCGATGTTACAATATAACCTTTACAGATTCACACAATGGAGTTTCTATCCAACAAGGGTGTTAGCAAAGCTGTTGTGTGTGTCACTGAAGAGGCTGACTGGCAGAGATGTATAGATGAGTGTCCACCCCCCACCTTCCCTCTCCTGGTGTAATGAGGCTTTAGTGGTTTGATTGTCAACAGCAAATAACCCTTACTGCAAAATAAAAAGAGAAAGCTAAGCGGAGAGACTGAGATTGGTGAATATGCCACTTTCATGTCAGATGGGAAGTATCAATGAGTTTTTAAAAGGTTGATTTAAACTAATTAAAATCAACAGAAACAACCTCGATAACTTTCAAATGTTTTGCATTGGTCCTTTAAAATATATTTGTTCCACTGGCTGAACTGACATGTGGCCAGACCTAGACAAAATTCCTTTGCCTTCGAACTACTGGGGGGGGGGGGGAAGGAAAACTTCCTAGAATTGTCAGCTTTCTTTGGTTGTTTGAGAGTTCAGTTGCACTCCCTATTTCCCATATTTCATCCTAATCCTCTTGCTTTTCTACTCCTGGCATAGTCTCCCAAGAAAATCTGAAGCCTAAGTAGACTAATTTTATTTAAGAAAACACTACATATTGATTAGGTCTGCTAATCTCTAGTTCAATCTCTCTTGATACCAGAGACCTTTAGATCAACCTTTGAATAAGCAAAACTAAATGCTTTTTGGTACCGGAGGTAGTGCAAATTATACAAATTTAGAGGGAGCAAGTTTTCAGTTTAAGCAGTTTGTCATAATTTACCTGATGTAAACTAGATATTATACTTTTTAAGGACCTACTCCCACATTTGCTATTTAATTTTTATGATATGCAATGCAGCAATGCATCTGAAAGTCGGTCTCTTCTCCATAATCTGTCTTTATCTTTTTACTGACCTCCATCCTAATGCTTCTACTTCTTCAGTCAGCCACAGAAAATACCTTAATTCACCGTTTTCCTTCATTCATGCTGTGTAGGTTTTGGTATTGTTGAGTGAAATTGCTGTGTAATGTGGAATACAGTATTATATAAGAAAGTGCTGTTTAAAAATAAGTCCTTGTACTGTACAAAGTAATGCTACATGGGAAATACCTAATGGTAGTGATGATGATAGGAATCATAAAACACAAAGGAGAGAAAAGCAAGGAAAGCAAAAAATTAGCTTACAGGTTTGAAAGCTTCCCTAGTCAAGTATGAGCCACCCAAATGTAAAATTACATCAGAAATGATCATTGCAAACATTGCTTTTAATTAGCAACAGACACATTAATTGCGATGATATATCTGTTTCTCTCTCAACAAAATAGGTAAATCAGAAATTCCATTCATCTTTCTCATCTTAACTGCTCGTTTTCTTGACTGCATGAATAAGCTACCTCCTAATTTATTTTAGTTATGTTAATAAATAGCTATTAGACTACAATGAAGCTATTTGTTAGTCATAGCTGATATATTATTTAGAGATTGTAATAAGCCTAACCATTCTCATTATTATCAATCTCAATAGACATAGATCTGCAGAGAGAAGAGAGCAGGGTAAGTCTGCAAAACCTTAGTCTGTAAATGTTAGCTCAGGTTGTAGTTGGCAGTTCTCTTAGAAATCCACAGTCCTTCAGTCAGGCCGACACTGCTACTACAAGACATAATTTACATGCAACAGGTTCACACTGTATAGGTATAGTCATGCTTGTGCTGATACTTGGCCTTGTGTCCTTGGTCTAAAGCTAATAGACAATTATGATCATCCCTGTCATGGGAGTGGCTAAAGTCTGTGTGCATACCTCTTCAGAGATTAAGTAACTTTGGTCTTCAGCAGTGGTTCAAATCTTCCAGGTTCAAGCCATAATTACTACTGATAACTTGAGGCATCTGACTGTACCGAGTAGCTAAATGACTACTTCTGGATGTGGCCGCAAACTATCCATATGCTGTCAGTGCCAGCAGCACAAAGAATCCTGTACTATATTCCTTTCTAGCCAAAAACCAGTATGCATTTTTAGATGCAACCTTGTATAGCTTTACACTTATCAAGAAATACTGTTTATTTTAAATCAATTACCATGCATCCTAGCATGCTGGTCTTGAATCTGCCAGTTGAGAAACCCTATTTGTCAGGGTAAGCCTGACATGGGACTCCTTCACTTCTGTTGAAGCTCTATTCTGAAATGAGAAGCAGAACAATGCAGCAGATTCTTTACTAAATGGCCATGAGACCTATAGGACAGTGGATTTCAACCCTTGCTCCAGTTTGCTTTACTGAAGTATGAGGCAACCTTACTTGGTTCAGTTTTTCTTCTTCCATGCCCCTTTCCACCAAAATGTTTTAAAAAGTTCACACTTCACATTATAATTAAATACCAGCTTATATTTTCACTGAAAGTCAGGAAATGATGATTTGGGAGATGATGATTCATGCTCAGGGAATCCATCTGACAAAGCTTTCACCAGCGATAGGCAAAGATTCCAGTACCTCCTCCACAACGCATTCAGAAAATTAATGGGGATAGGAGACTAATGCTCTCCAGTTTAAGGCTTACGATAGGTATGAAACAAAATACATTTTAGATAAAGTTGGATGAATGGAGATGTGCAATAGGAGGGAGGAAAGGTCAGGAAATGTGAAATGGAAAACTTGATTGAAGGATGCAATGCGTAGGAGGTAGGTGATGAGTGGGTTTGGTGGGGGGAGAGGAAGTAAGAAATAATCTTCCAGCACTAAAATACAAGCGCACACAAAAATCAGAGGTTATCGTATATTCAGGGTCATGATATTTTTAGGAAGCTCAGTATTTAATAGAAAATGCAATTTGAGGTACAAATTCTCACTCATCCTTTTGAAATCTTCATTCTCCGTAGATATTGAATTCCTCTCGCAATAACTGTCAGGCTGCTATTCCTGCACAGGGAATGTGTATGAGGATTTCATCCGTTAACTGATGTATTTGAGGATATGATAAGATCAGAGTAGGAAAGGAAAGGGCATATTCCATATACTGAATAGGAAATGCAAATAAAGATTCAGAGACTACCAGAGGTTATTCAAGGCACATTGTGCAATGCATATACACAGAGTAAATACTGCATTATATTACAGTGAGAAGGTTCAGTGTGGCTCTTGCTATGGCAAGCAGTCCCAGGCATGATCAAAGGGATAAGAAAATTAATACACATTTCTTAAAGACTTGTTGAATTTCTCAAAGCTATAGTCTTGCTGGTAAAGTTCTTTTAGCCTAACTGGCAGAGCCTTAGAGTAAGAAATTGAGTTGTAATTCCTGCACAGCTACTACTGTGTTGCTGTGCTTCTTGTATGTCTCTTTCCTAGCTTACCATCTTTGCTTTTCCTATTTCCTTCCTCCCCATATTTATTTCCACCGTACACTGTGATTAGGATGAGTGTTATGATATGTATTTATATAATTTCCAGCATATTAGCATCCTTGCGAAATAAATAATCTAATATTCATACTACGTAATTCCATGTAATGAAGGGAAAAAAAAAGATGTTTTTTTTGTGCAGGTTGCAACAGAGGTGGGTTAGAGGGGTTGAAATCAGAGCACTGTAACTCTTCACTGCAGTTACTTTTCCACTAGGAGCAATTACATGTCTTCATAGCCTCATGTGGCTCTTTGACAACTGATGAATGTATACTGGGCTTGCTCCAAAACACCTTATTGATCTGGAGCAAATGTGCAGAAAGATATCCAACAATTTAACATTAACAGACTGAAGTAATTCTGGTTAGTCCAAGTATTGCCATTGCTAGCCTTTTATCATGGCTGACTTTAATCTTATGAGTCCATCACACAGTTATTTGTCTACCATTTATCTGTATGAGCAGAATATCACATGAAATCTATATAAATCAGGCTTTGAAAGCCTAATTTAGTATATTTACCTCTTTTTGAGGGGAGGGGAATTGTGAACAGATTTTTGTCAATAGCACAGGTTCTTAGCCAGTGGACAGGTTATGAGCAAGACCTGCTTGGCATGGTACATGCTCAATGTTACAATATCGGGGTGTTGTTCTGCACCAGGTGTGCTTGTATGTGGTGCCACTAATATTTCCATAGGCTATTTAAGTTGACTATAGCTTGCATTTGCCTGCCACTTCCCTTCATGAACGCAACTTTCCTAAAAATCAGCGTTTTTCAGAAACTGTGAACCTGTTGTTCTTTTTTGGGAAACTCCTCAGAAAAAGGACATAATTTTCTGTAGTAGGTTTAATCTTTGAAACAACTTCTACATATTACAGGTACCGGACTTCTGGTACTGCAGGCAGTTATATGCTAATTGCAATTGGAAAAATCTAGACAGCAGAGGAAATGTGTTCACTTTCTAACCAGGATACAAGGGAGTTTGGATGAAATTCACTAGCATAAAGCCATAAATAAGGTCAGAATTCAACTTCCCTGTTTTTGTTTTCTGAATTCATCTGATTCTCTGCTGCTTTTTGCTCTATTTTCTTATCCTGAGTTTGTGCAAACCACTGGTGATGCATTAGTCCTGAGGTTTGAAATGATTTTTTTCCCCTTTCTACTATGAACAGATTAAATATTTATACACAGATAGTGAGGAATCAGTCCATTTCATCTTAGATCTTCCATTTTTAGATGAATTTTGCACATTATGAAGCTATTTTTTTTTTGCAAAGAAAGCGTAATGGGGTATCACAAAAGCGGTTAGCATTTTATTCCTGCTTTACAAAGCATGGCTGTAAAGAATCAGTAGTCCTTTGCTTTGTATCAGGTAGAATCATGCACTGTTTATTTTGCAGTTGACTAAAATGCCCCCACTTCTGTTATTCAAGGCTGACTAATTCCACATAATTCCTTCAATTTTGGAAGAGAAATTTGGGATTCAAATCTCTTTTAAAAGAAGCCTAATACTATGTATTAAATTCAAATATTTGGTTATTTCTTGGATTCATTCTTTCTGCAGCCCATTGACTTCCTTGTGTGATCATAGCCTCTCCAAACATTGATTGTAAATTGACACCATGTAGGAGAACTTCTAGATGGTGTATGGATACTATAGGTTATTGGCATCACCCCCAAGGGTTAGAACAAGGGTCTCTTTGACTTTTTTTTTTTTCCCAGAGTACTCTGCCACTTCCAACTCTATGCCTCAGGCTTGTCAAAGGAGCAAATTAAATTAGGGTCTCTATGCCTTAAAAGAAGCAAATTAAAGCAACTTTGAGGAACTTCCAGCTTGTGTGAGCTGTTCATGTCTGTCTTTATAGGCAGGTAGCCTGATATGCGCACAGAAAAGAGCACGTGGATATGCTTTACCATTACCCTGCACCAGGTATGCCTTAGCCATGCACAGAATTAGGGAAAGCTTAGTCCTTCAACAGAAACTAGTAGGCTAACGGGGCTGGAGTCCTATTTTGAGTCCTGTATTTGTTTTGAAAGAGTCATTATATGTTTCACTACCTCCTCGCCTGCAGTGTTTTCATCTCATTGTTCTCTAGGGCACCTTTGTACGAAAGAATAAGTTCAGGTACGTTGGGCAAGAACACCTTTCTTTTCTGGGTGAATGAGTTGAGTTCTCAGGAATGCTTTGTCTTGATAGCTTATAATGTGAACATTATATCTTTCTATGTTTGGAATGTACTGGCTTTTCAATCAATTGTTTGAAAAAGTAAAGCTGCTTTAAAAAAGCAGCTTAAAGTTGATCTGGGTTGATTTTTAAGGCTCTAAGAAAGCTTGAAATATGACTTACTAGACTCATGTGCCCAGGCAGTGGTAGGGGGGCTGCAGGGTTTCTGTATGAGGCAAGGTTAGGGCTGCCCTGTGCTGGACACAGTTCCAACTGGCTCCAGTGGCCCCACTGCAGGGCATGGCCAAGCCCCACAGCCAAGATGGTAGCACCTAGGGGACAGCCTGGGGAAGAGAGGCCAAACCTCACATGGCAGGGGATGGCGTGAGGAATGGCCCTTTGAAGGCTAGGATCAGAAGGAGGAAAAGGGGAAGGTGGTGTGCTCTAGGTGCTGGAGCAGAGGTTCTCTAGCAGCCTGTGGTGAAGACCATGGTAGAGTAGGTGTGTCCCTGCAGCCTGTGGAAAGGACCATGGTGGAGCAGATAACTTCCTGCTATGGTGTGTTGTCCTCCATGGGCTGCAGTGTGGGTATTTCCAGGAGGACTTGTTGCCTGGGGAGGACCCCACACTGGAGCAAGCAGGTTTCTCCTGAAGGACTGCACCCCGTGGAGGACCTGTGCTTGTTCAAGGGAGAAGTGTGAGAAGGAAGAAGCAGCAGAGAGAAGCTGCTATGGACTGATGGCAACCCCTGGTCCTCATCTCCCTGTGCTGCTCAGGGAAAAGAGGTAGAGAAATTAAGAAAGTGGTAAAATTGAACCTGGGAAGGAGGAGTGGGGAATGTGGTTATATTTTTTTTCTTAATACCTAAATCTGTTTTGGTGGGCAATACGTTAAACTTTTTTCCTCAAGGTGAGTTTGTTCAGCCTATGAGTGTAATTGTAAGTGATCTAGCTCCCTGTTCTATCTCAATCCACAAGTTTCTCCACCTTATTTTCTACCACTGCCCTTTTGAGGAAGGGTATTAGTCTGGGTGGGTATCTGGCCCATCCAGCCAAGGTGAACCCACCACAAGAGAGATGTCTCGGAAATTATCTTTGATAATATAGCTCTATTTAGTTATTCTATTACTGTGCTTCAATGCAATGGATGCTATAAAAATAGCCAAATTACCTAGTGACTCACATATTAAACAAATGTTTTAGTGATTTTTAATTATTTTTTTGTGTGAAAGTGCTTTTAAAGCGATAAGAACTTCAAGCCAAGGCAAAGTTAAAATGTTAGGAGAATGCAATCTACTACCAAAGCACACTTAAAATGAATTGCTAGATCTTTTTTCTGAAAAACGCATGGATAGTTGTATATAGTTAGTATAGCTGTACCTGTTATATTCAATCTGTCCATATGATAATTCTGTTAGCTTCAGTTACAAGAAGATTGAACTGGCACAAAGTATAGTGCAGACAAATTTAAAATGGTGCACGTGGAGAAGACAAATTCTAGCTTAGAGCTCATCATTTTATATGTGAAGCTAACTGTTGCCTCTCGAGCAGAATTTTTGGGGCTGTGATGAAAAATTCCACAGTAACATCAGCTCCAATCTTATCATCCCCAAACCCAACTTTAATGAAATAAATTATTAGAAAAGAACTAGATGCAAAGTAGAGAACATAATTATTTTTCTGTGTGAGTTAATGGTTTGCTAGAATATTGAATACTATGTGAGGGTTTGGTCTGGCAATCTCAAAAAACGAGCAGCAGAATCGGAGTAATTTGGATTGGAAAGGACATCCGAAGGTTACTAGTCCAGTCCCCTGCTCAAAGCAGTTCTAATTAGACTTGGTTGCTCTGCATCTTGCAGAGTTGAGTCTTGACTGCCTCCAAGAATGGAAATCCAACAATTTTTCTAAGCAATCTGATCTAATTGGACCTGCTTTGAGAAGGCAGGGTTGAGTAATGAAGCCCATTCTAACCCAAATTATTCTGACTTTAGAAGGTCCAGTGAAGGGTTGGAAGGATGAGCAATTCCATATGAGAAATGATTGGATGGGCTGTGTCTCTTCAGCCCAGCGAAGGTCTATAATGGTGGTCTGCAAAGTTATTGACTGGAATGGAGAAGGTGAGTGGGGATTGATGTTCCTGTTTGCCCCCAGTGGAGAAATCAGTGGCAATCAGATTAAAAGGGAAGAAGAGGAGATGGCTCTTCGTACAGTGAGCAATAGATTTGTGGATGACCTTGGCTAAAGGAAATCATTTACGAGGGTGTGAAGGGAGACTGGACGAATACCTGGAAGAAAAATGCTTTAGACAAACAGCAGTAAGTTCAGTGGAGGATAAGTAGATGTGATAAGGGGCTGAGAAAATATTAGTTAGCAAGAACCATCGTTCATACTTGCCTATTTTTTCTGTTCCCTAGACGTCTCCTCGTGACCAACTTGTTTATTTTTGTTTTTTAGTAAGTATTTTATTGATGGGAATAGAACAGTAAGTCAACCAATCTCTAAGCTTGCATGTTCCTCAGAAAATATTATGCATATGTTATATGTATATGAATGAAGAGTTTTGAGAAGTGTTGGGGCAGGGTGGTGCAGTATTTCTATTAGCTACAATATAGCCTCAGGTGTGCCAATGTATCTATTGACTGTCTTGCGTTTTGAATGTGAGACAATTTTTCCTGCGTGAGGGGGATGGGGAACTTAGCTTCTTCCTTGTACTGAAAGATTTAATTTAAAAACAAGAACAACAAAAAAGGTTTTCCATTAAGTGTCCATTGTCCACAAAAGAAAACAGCAGCAAAATTTCATTTTGCTGAGATTTGGAGTAGTAAAGAATGGTGGGAGGCACAAGGCAGGAGCTCTGTTAGCCAGTACTTCTCCTGAAGACAGTCTGTCAAAATGTGTCTGAGACTTCATAGACTGGCCTGTGCATGGACTATTTGGCTTCTCCAGAGTTTGAAAGTGTGTTAGAGCAATTGTTCACCTAGCACATTGGTATGTTAAATGGAGCTTCTAAGATAAAATATTAAACATTTGATGGTAAACTTATGAATGGTTACTGGCACATTGTAGAATAAAGCAGTATTCAAATAAGGTAACTAATTATTTTCTAATTATTTTCTGCAATATATCTCATGTGTCCCAGATTTGGCTTTATCAAAATGCTCTGTTTTTCAAAAAAGGATAAAGAGTAAAGAGGGTATATGAGGTATGGGCTAATTACACCAATTGTATAATATATATTTTTTTTATTTAGGAGCACTTTTTTAATGTGTAGTATAGGTAGAGCCACTGTCCTGTATATGTAGATATGTGGGGAAGTGTTTTTTTTGTTGTTTATTTCAATGAAGGCAGAGTCAGACCCTGTATTTGGCAGCAAGACTTTGCATGGTAAAAAGTACTACTTAAATTTTTTTTCTGTCTGGATTTGTTCCTGGCTGTGGTTTATTGTAATTCTCAACCTGTAGTGAGATTCTACTTGATGCATTAAATAAGCTATGTTTTTTTAATCTGCGTGTCTTTGTATGTATAACATTAAATTTTGTAATAGTGTTTAAAGCTCTTGTAGCTTAAGGGTGGTGTATTAACATCAAAATGCAAATGATTAACCCCAAGTGATTTAATAATTATGTGAACATTAAAGAATACCTTAGTAATCTCAGGAAGAAAAAGGATTTATGATTACAGTACCTATTGTTAGTATACTGGTTATCATTGCTGTTGAAATCCAGAAAACATTTTTTCGTAAGTTTTAAATATACCTTTTAAGTAACTCTACAGCAAAATTCATAGTGTAAGATAAATGAAGGGTTAAAGGAATTCTGCAGAATTTAGATTGTCACATCTAGACAGATTAGTCTTATTGTGTATGTTTGGATATGTTTTAAAATAGGTATATTTTGGATTTTTGAGAACACACTAATTCTGTTCTTCATATGTCAGGCACAAGCTACTTTTTGGGCTGTGTCTCCCTCCAGAGGCACTTCTAAAAGTGTGCCCACTTCTTGATTTTGAAGCAGAATGAAAACAGAAGAACTATGCCTATTTTACAGTATGATGTAATAATTTATCTAGCATAATATTGACTTAAAATGCTGATGACTACTGAAACGTTTACTTTCTGCTGGAAGGAAAAAAAAGAATTGAAGTTTGAGAAAAGACAGACTGCAACTAAAGGAATAGAAGAATGTATTCTTTGTGATAAGGGTACAGTAAAATAAAAATATCCTACTTTCTATTTTCTGTGGACAGGTATGCTTTTACAAAACAAATAGTATATAGTACCCCTTATGCAGACAGGAATACCTCCTTTTGTTTCCTTGGTGGCACTGGTCCCAACCACAGCAAAGATAGCAAGGGTCATGGATCCATGAGCTGCAGGTGAGCCACTGGTGGGGACCCCAGGGTCCACGAGGCGCAGCTGGCCTGGGCACTGGAAGTTGCCCAGTAGCTTGCTCTCAGGCTGAGGACTGTGAAGAAGACAATTGATGGGAGGATATGTCAAAGTGTTTTAGACACAAAAACAACAACAAATTTGGGATCAAATATATTTCCACTTGCAGACCACATGATAGCTATCTGCTACTGAAGATCTATCCTGTCTACTGTTACTGTACTTCAATTACAAGTTGCAAATAGGTGTCAATTTTATATTTATGTATATATTCACTTTCTAAAATGGCCACCTCATGAAATGAGATTTTTGAACACATACATTTGTTTCCTTTAGCAAATGGTCAGAAGAATCAGTTTTTGAATAAGTTTTCAACTGAAATTATATGTAACAGCTTGGAGCAGCATGCTCTTATGCATACACTGCCTAAGCATAGAAGAGCTCAACAGTTGCATCGTGGGTATGTCTTAAGTATTTGCTGTCACAGTTGGTGTCAGTAAAGAGACATTTAAAAGCAAGTCTGTCTTATTCTAAATATTTTTTTAGCTCCTGGCTTGGTGACCTTCCTTTTGTATTGTTTTCCCAGTTTCTTGCTCTCCTCCCTACAGCAATGAGCCACTGCTGCAAACAGCTAATCATGGCTGTCACTCTAAGAACTTTTTGGAATCATGAAGTTTTGATGTCTCAGCAAATCAGACAGTACTTTCAATTTAGTGCATGGCAGATTGCTTTTTAGAAAGGACTGGAAGGCTTTGTAATGGAATATGGAGCCTTTCAGCTGTTTAAATCTATTTCAGGTTTATAGTGACAGGAAACTATAACCAGCTCTATTGTGAATAAGTACAGATATTTGGAGGAAGTTTTCTTTGTCTCTTCTTCCTCCAGTACTCAGAAGTTCAAACGTGTCACTAAGTGCAGTTCTTACAGCATTAGCTGACATCTAATTTTAAATTTAACTAATGAAGATATTCTTTCTACCTTTTAAGTTCAGGTCTCAATTCCTAAACATCTGTAAATTGAGTTGTATCGGCTCTGAGTTAATTTTGATCTAGAGTACAGATGATATCCCCCTTCATAACTGAAGGGGTTGAAGTCATGGTAAGGCATCAGGATGCAAGTGAAAAATCGGATACTTGTGTTAGTGTAGGTGCTTGCAAGGGCCTAAGTAGAACTGCCACTGCCTAACACTACTCTGAGCACTGTCAGGGTCACAGCATTAATGTTGAGTACTCTGCTCCATCCAATTTCTTGTATGATTTTATAGATGTTTGACATGATACAAGATACTATTAAAATAAAAGCCAAACTGGATGTTTTGAGGAAGTGTTTCAATTCTGGCACTTTGATCTTCAACGTTTCCTCAAATTTTGAGGAACTTTTGATCTGCTCTATTGAGTAGTAAACCACAGTTTTACTTCCTCGATGTTAACCAAGAAGGTTATGAATATGTCTTTCAGATTGGTCTCCAACAAGTTTAGTGCTCTGTGTCTTTAGATTACACATGATGTGCTTAAACTTAGCTTATGGAGAAGAACAAATAATAGAAACAAAGAATGATGCAACTTTGTTTCCCCATAAGGTCTTGCTGAACATGCTAACATGCTTAACTACGCTTTTTCCCAACAGGGCATAGTCAGGTCTAGGAGAGAATCGAGTTCTGGGTTGAGCTACCAGGTTCACTTTTTCAGAAGTGCTTTGCTGACCATGAGATTGTCTTGAGTTACTTCTCAGCCCTAAACAAAGGTCATTTTGGAGGTCTTTATGAAGCTGATTACACTTCTGCTTTATGTACTACTGCCTTTGTGTTTATTTATGCAAGCAAGAATGAGGAGTCATACTATGAGCTCTGTTGTTAGTATCAAGAATATAGAATGTATTCAGGAATGTATTCAGTTTTGTTGGATCTTCTATTCTCACAAATAGGGTTCTTTGTTTTTGTTTTTTTTCAGTAAACATATTTATTTACTTAATAGATCCACACATCTCTGCAGAAGTCATTGGGGTTGTATAAAGTCAATAATCTGTCTTTATGTGCAGTGAATCATCAAATGTGTCATACACATTTTAGGATGGCATAAAAACATTTGCATAATACAATCGTAATAGAACTACTGCACTGTGATCCATCACATCAGCTCTCAAACACTCTGCAGGGTTTATGCTCTTCTTGCTACAGAAAGAAAATTAATCTACTGTAGTGATGTTATCTCTATAGTTGGTGCTAAAATATATAATGTTCATTTTTTTTTCCAGATCTGTGAAATGAAAAGCATGTTTATACTTAAATTTTGGGCTTTCTTCTTACTAAGTGATCTGTTTTGTACATCTGCTAAGACCATCACCTCTTCATATCTGTTTGTATGGCATATGGGAAGCTTTGTAGGTTTCATTAATTTCCTTCCTTCATGGGAAGAATGGGAGCTCATAGAAAACTAAATAAATTTCCTCTCTTCCAATTGGAAAGTTACTGCTTCATGTTGCCATCTAAGGATGGTGTTTGACTGCAACAGTTTACATTAACAAAAGTAATATCAACACATGGAGACATCAGTATTTGTCCAGAGTCCATACTGTTTTCTTTTACATATCTATTTAAAAAAGTGACTCACATTCACTGTTATTCTTGAAACCAATTGGAATTTACCTTATCTCTGAAATTCTCTGAAAAAGTCCCTTATGTATAGAAGGACCAAAGCAAATGGTGTCATAGGTAAACTGTACTGTGCATCTGTGATGTCACTAAACGATAATCTGAGTCCTATTGGCTGTTTGTCACAGTGCAAATTCTTTTTTCTTTTTATGTGTGTATTAAAATGTAGAGCTCATTTCACTGGTGGCTGACAATCAGGATGTGCTGGTATGAATTATATCCCATTTCAAATTAAATGACATGCAATTTCAAGTGTCTGTATTTACAGATTCTGGTTGAAGCTTCACAAGCAAAATGCATTTCACTGCAAAATTATAACAAAAACCTTGAGCATGGTTTCTTTCCTACAACCTTTGAAAAATATGAGAATACTTCTCATGTCTCTCAGCCCTTGGCTCAGGAATGATGGATATGACTGTGGCCCTGTTTCCGAGTCTGAGTAAGATAACCTTTACCTATTACTGTGTGCTTTAAGTAGATATATGCTGAAAAGCAGCAGTGAGAAAAGCAGTTTAACCCTGCCTTATCACATATTGACAAAATATCATCACCAAACTCTCCTGGGAGATTGTAGAAATTGCCATATCCCTTGGAGGTAAAAGCTTAATGAATGAATCCTTAAATGTTATCTCTAACACTTACTACATGACATGGAGAGCCATGGAGTTTGGTCTAAGGACCAGTTGGTATATTAATGACATCTAGTTCTGAAGGGAAAGTTATTAACCAAGACCTAGAAAATCGTTTTAATCAGTTACAACTCATTATTGATGTGACAGCCCTCTGCTATAGTACATTTAATATCCAAATTCCGTAATTATTGTATGAGTGTAATCTACTAATTAATAATTTAATGCATCAGTTTTTAAAGCGTGGTTTATATGTGAGTGTAATTTAAAGATGTAGTGAAGTATATCACTTGGGTTCTTAATATCACTAGCAGTTGCAAGCCTGTCAGTCACAAA
The DNA here is from genome assembly GCF_964211835.1 of Anser anser. Taxonomy (NCBI): domain Eukaryota; kingdom Metazoa; phylum Chordata; class Aves; order Anseriformes; family Anatidae; genus Anser; species Anser anser. Next base: position 83,915,470 of record NC_139720.1, on the reverse strand, counting down.
ATCAAAATGTTTAAAGATGCATTTGCTTAATTTTTTTGGTTACATTTTATTATAATACGCAAACTGAATGTTAGATCTAACAGAACTTAAGGGGTAAGGGATCTTTGGATCACTTGATCTGGCTTCACGGATACTGTAGCCCTTTAAATTATACTTGTTATAAGCCAAGTGACTATTTGGTTTAATGCATTTCAGTCTTTGAGGCTGAGGTGGCACTAGATGTCACGTCTAGCAACAGCAAAGGGTTATTAGTATGACTGACCCAGCAGTCAGCCCAATTCCCATGCCTCTGATAATGGAAAAATCTTCTTTTTATCCTCTTACTTCCACTCTGTCTCCTTTTCCTTTCAAATTTGTACCATTACCTCATGAGGTAAGACTCTTGCTGGGTCCAAAATATCATGATCATCAAAGACTGACTACGTTGACCTGCAATCTGGGTATTTCATATCTAGGTAGCATCCGAAGTTTCTTGTTTTAGTGGTAAATGGACTCTTATTGCATTATTATCAGTTTTTAACTGAAACCACTTCTGACCAACTGCAGGAAAAACAGTATAATCAACTGACGGAAGACCTAAAACATGAGATTTTAAATGTTTTCTTACAGCACAGCAACAAATGCTGTGAAATACTGAAGATTATGTAGACTGTGAAATATGAATAGACTAGAGGATTATCAAATCATTACTGTGACCTTTCAGTTTCATCTCTTAGGAAAATCTTAAATCTTTTCTTAAAGACCCTACCATCTTGTCCACTATGGATCTACCATCTCATTCCAAGGCTGACTTGTACATAAGCTCTGAAATATTTCTCAATTTTCCTTTAAGCTTCATGAACAGACTGGACTCTTGCATAATAAGGTTTCAATTACTGCTTTTATTTCATTTGCAGGATTCAGTATACGTCCTTCTTTAAAAAAAAAAAAGCTTAGACTTGAGAAGCTGTCTAAAATACCTTATACACACAATTTCAGCAGGAAGGTGTTTGCTTATTTCACGTAGGAAGATGAATTGTGTGTATAGTCAGGAATGTGTCATGTGTAGTTATTATATACTTTAAACTCATGTAATATAATTGCCTTTACATAACCTTTTATATAACCTACACAAACGGGAAGTTTTCTCATGTTAAAAACGCTAGATTGAGATGCAGGTGGTTTTATCTACTTTTTGCACAGATACCATAATGAATATGAAGGAAATCACTCTCCTTGTATCTATGCTGTCTGTCTGTAGAGAGGTCATTTATATATTTATATATATTTAATATCTGTCAGTTTCATTTATGTGAATTGCAAAGAAAAAAACTTCTGAATGAATGAGGGTGAAAAGCATTGTCAGAAAAGGGTGATTTTGACTGAGACCCCAGGTACATTGTCTAAAAATACTGGTCCTGCATATAAAGCACAAACCAAAGGGGGCAGTGGAGCAGATGGGGGGTGCATGGCATGTGAGCACGTGTGTGTATATACATATGTGTATGTATATTTACTCTTCAGTTTACAGAGAAATTAAAACCCAGGCCAGTCCTTTGTCCTGTTGTGTTTTGGGGATTTTTTTTTCAGTGACGTGTTGAATGAGGACAGGTTACTGACTGACCTACATCTGTCCCATCATGGAGAACTCTGGTTTTCCTCTAATAGACCACAGAGTCCTTAAGTTAGGGCAAACTTTCAAAACACACCCAAGTTCAGTTGAAAATTACTGGTACTTCCATTCCAAGGGTCCTTTGATTCTTTTTTTCAAAGGCAGTGGGAAGTAGGTTTTAAGTTAATTAGGAATAAAAGAAATCCTGGTAAGAATGCAAATTTGGACAAGAAAAAAGGTGATGTTCTGCATGTTACTTTTATCTTGTTTTTTTTTTTTACATATTTTAAAGAGAACCTATATCTTCTACTTCACAGGAAGAATGAAATACCTTTCCAGTTGGTTAGCAACACAAGGTGATAGGGAACAGCTTTGCTTTTCTAAGTCTTACCCTATAAGAACAGCTGAATTTATCCTTATACTTAACAATCCTGCTGGCATTACCATGTTCAAATAATCACCTGATTACTAGGTTGAGTGCTGGCCAGATTTTTTTAAGCTGAATGAAGGCCCCATGTGTGTGGAGGGGTTAAGGACACTCCTAAGCATTTATGTTATCTTTCACTGATGTAACTCAACTACTTTTGCTACTGGGTAATTCCTTGCTATCATCACCTGCTGTTATGGGGAAATCATGCGGAGGGCTTGCGAGGGAGGTGACAGGGTGGCAGGGACCTTAGCCAGGGTGAGAGGTGAGAAAAGGGTCCTTGGGGCTGTGTGGGAGGATGGTGGGTGTTCCTCCTGGGTGCTCCCAGTAGCATCACAGAGCCCAGTTCTTGTGCAGACCTCTGGCTCTGGGATGTTTCCACTGAGACCTCCATCTCCCTGTGTGAGTAAAGCATAGTTCTTCCCCTTCTCACAAACAGATGCACTGTATTTTAGTACAGCTGTTTTCCAAAACTCATTTCTAACAAACTGTATATAATGGCCTGCTTCTAATACAAATTAATTTCTCTATATGTCCTAAGCTGAACTGCACAACACAATATTTTGTTTTCTATTTGCAAATTAAATGCCTTGCTTTGGCTTTAAAAGAAGAGGATGTTGAGAAAGATGTTCCTCAAATGATTATCTACTGATGCAAATGGAGAGATTGCTACTAAGGTGAGCAACATCAGCAGCCACTTGCCAGGAGGAGAAAAAATGCTATTTCCCCTCCCTTTGCATTTTAAAATGCTGATGTGGCAGCAGGTGTCTAACAGCTTCAAAAGCATGAAAATCAATCTGAATGCAGTATTGGTTTGTCTCACTCTTCTGACTATGCCCAGGCTCCTGCTGCAATCGCTCTTTCTTATTTGCAAATAGGATTCAGAGAACTCCATTTGCTCTAGTATAATATGCAGAATAGTGCATGGAGCACTGTGTCAAGGGTGAGAATGGGTACTCACAGACTTGAAACTTCATTTTTCTTATTTTGTTTTCTTTCTGCTACAACAAAGACATGGATCACTGCTTTACTGTGTGATGGCTCCAGCATGCTCTCTGCCATGTAGTTAACATCATATCCACCTCGGAAAATCACTGGAGCATGCAGCTGGCCCATGGGAGTCAGGCAGGTGGTGCCTTATTAGTGTATTGCATGGATTTTCAGTTTCTCTAAAGCTTGCTTACTGAAGCGTCATTCTTGCAAATGCTATTCTCACACTTATCGCTTTAATCCTTAGGCTAGTTCTACTAAAAATTAATAAAATCAAATGATGTGAGTAAAGTACGCATGTTCATATACATCAACTTTCATTAGGTTATAAGCAGTCCATACAAGAAGAACTTTCAGTATGTTTTTTTTTGGAGGAACTTTGGATATGCTTCTAATGTTATTTTAGCTGACAGCTCTAATGTGATTAAGTAAACAAATCTCTACCATTTGTAAACAAGCCCCAAGGAGGTCACAGCTTTTGCAGAGACTTTTGTATTTGCTTGTTTGGTGAATTGTTTGCACAAGTATTTGTAGCTCTTTACACAGACTAATTCTATAATCATTAGCTATGGCTTTCAAAACAGCCCCCATATGCCATGCTGAGTAGGTTCTTTTTCCTTGTAGGGTGTTTAAACCTTTACAAATCAAGATGGCCTTGGAGATTAAAAATAGTGAGCTAAAAAATGACTTTTTCATCCAGTACTTTCTTATGCCACCATTGCTCTTTCTAAACTTAATACCCTTGCTAGAACAATACCTACAGAAATTTGAAGTCCCAGGTTAACCCGAAGACTGCCATACAGAATGAGAATGACACTTCTATTTTATCACTGAAACTACACTGAAATCTCATAACTTGATCCCTTGACTCTTTTTTTTTTCCCTCTGAGGTGTAAAAGCCAAATAAAACCGAAATAAGCTCTCATAAGGTTTCCAAAAGTGATGCTTTTGTATGGAATAATAAATCTTGTTTGGGCTTCACACGGTTGCACTACTTCTGTGCTGGTGGTCGCTGCACGTAACTCAGGGATGAAAGTTATAATTTCATTTCAATACAACCAGAACTACATAAAGATAATTTTGATACTGTTAATTCATATCTAACAATGTGACCCTAGCTAACTGTGTATTCTGACTATGCATCTAACTAGATTTTCTATAGTACGGACTTCATTTAGACTTGGCTATCTCTTTTCCTTTCTTCCCTTCTAAGCTCATGTTTGTTCAGCACTGTTTGTAGGATTTTTTTTTTTTGGGGGGGGGAATCCTTCCCTCCTTCCCCAGTTCTTAGTACCCTCTATTGTTCTCTTTCACCTAGTAAAGATATCTGATTTTTTATCTTATCTGATTTTTTATCTTCCAAGGTGTGTCTCTTCTTGTAAAGAAGAACTGCAGAACACAGCAATCATTTTTGTAAACAAATTGGACTACTACTGCCCACACAAACAGATCCAGTAAGAGAGCAGAAGGTGTGTTTCCTGGAGTGTGGATTTTGTAGTACATCTTGCCCACCTGCAGTGCTTAATAGTAGTGGCACACACATATGAATGCTATCTATCTTACTGCATGGCATTTATTGCATATCGGAAGTGGAGAGAAGTAGTTGTTTGAAAGAAAGTAAAGAGGGTGGGTGAGATTTCCTTCCTTTTCAGCTGTGTTAAATATTCTTTTTATTTCATCTCAATTTCAATGGAATTAGACAGGCTTTAAATAACAATCAAATTTTTACTTTATCTAGTATTAGCCAGTAGGTAGCTAAATCAGAGAAGATAAATCTGGCACTTCTTTTTTATTTTACACAACATTTCAGTGCATACCAACAGGTCAACTGATGCAGCCTGAGACAACCAGCCAGAACTGTTAAGTTTGGCCTGCAGCTTGGAGCAACTAGTCTTGCTATTTCACATTTTGAGTTTGATATTTTCTTCAGTTCCTTTTCTGGATATCTGAGCTCAAATTTTCTGTTCTAAAGCTCCAGTTACCTTGATCATAGGATTATAAGCTACTAGTATAATTCATATATACAAACTGAATGGTATCTAAATGTTTTGTTGTTGCCTTTAAAACATGTTCATCTGGTCCCGATCACCCCCCGCTGCGCTCTTTCCTTTTTTAATTCCCAAGGAGCTTTGCCATCAGCCAACTAACCTAAACAAGTGAAAATAAACCCTGTATAGCTTTTCTTGAAACCACAATGAATAACGTATTTCAATTACTTTTTCTCTTTTAGAAAAACTTCATCATGAAGGATGACAAATCTATCTCAAATAATAATAACATTATATATTAAAGCACTCGGTTTATTATTGTATTTTCTGAGCTTGTAACAGATGCCAAAATGAAGTCCAGTCAATGACATATAAAGGTCTTAGGCTGCAAGTACGAATGATACCCTCAAGCAGTGATTTCAAAGTATCCTACCACATGTTTTCCAAAACAGGGAAGAAAAACACCATTGTTCTAATCTCAATTTAAATGGTATTTAAGCTGGTTATTTGTTGCCATACATGCTAAGAAGATGTCAGAAAATAAATATTTACCAGTTTTAGATAGTTCATTGTTGTTTCTGGAAATATATTGTAAACTAATAAAGCAGCAGTTCAGAGTAATGATTATAGAACTCACATTTACCACAGGATAAGAGTGTATACAAGGCAGTTAGCGTGGCATAGATGAGGTGCAGCGGCTTATCTTACCTTATGATAAGATGCGCTTTCATCCTTCCTTTCTCATCTTCTCAATAGGTAAATCAAAGACTGTTTGGATTTTAAACCATAGTTATGGGGGAAAAAAGCTATCTTGCATTGAGATAAATAAAAACTTTGTTTTACTGCATTTCCTGTGCACGTTGATTCTCTTTGTTCTTTTCAAGCTGGGGAATATTCACACTGGCCAAGACGACTTTTTTCCTAGCATTTAACAAACCAGTGTGCATTTCAAAAACCATGAAGCATTACAGAAACAAACATAGGTTTTGTTCTGAAAAGAGACATCAGAGCAAAATACCTAATGCCTTTTGTGTAGTGTGATCATTCAGTTCTATGAACTATATAATTGTGCTTCCAGATATGAGATTCTCCCTTCAAAAACAAAACCTATTTTTTAAATTATTTTTGCAAGGCTTCTTTCTGACTATTAAATGTATGTTAATAGGTATTAGGTATTTGAATCTAAATCTTCAACTAGAAAGAATACTTGGATAGGAAGAACTTGCCGTTATCAACCTGCTAGTTTGATATTAATACTGTAAATTTCAACACTGTTGACTATTTGTCCATTGATCAGTTCAGGAAAAATATTAGTAGTGTTTACTGATATTGGCTAGAAGTGCTTCAGGATTCATTGTTCTTATAAATGAAGAATTAAATACCTTTTGTTCCAGTTTTTCATTTAAAATAAAATACGACAGCAAAAGTATTGTGCATTTGGGAGAAACAAAAATAAAATTGACTTTAATACTGACCAGCACTCTTCTCACACTCAAAAGTGAGGGGTTTTAAATGTGTGTATGAGGAAGAAATAAACAGACTTTTTATCTTCCCTTCTCCATCTCTTTACACCCCCTTCCTCAGAAAATCCTGTGTTTTCCTTGGGGAAAAGGAGGGATTACTATTAGGGTCAAGCAGAGGGAAGGATGTTGTAATGTCTGAGCAAGCTCTAAGTATATTAAGTCCTTATAACCCCATTTATTCCTTAGCTAGACAGCTATATAGAAATGAGAGAAGCTGAGTTAAACGAATAATATCTTTCTTCAGTTGCAGTTCAATGAGATGTATTGATGGAGGATATCTTTTTAAGATATCTTTCCCAAAGTCTGCTTGAAAATTCAAAGGCACATTTCTTGTATGGTGAAATCAAGATAACTGTTGTCCCAGACTGTAGTAATAATACTAGTGGATTTTGGGGGCAATAAACAGAAACAAAAACAATAAACAAATCAGTTTTGATCTTAAACTGAGTATTCTCCCCTCTGCAGACTCAGTTTGTTGCCTGTGCATGCTGAAATCTCTGGTTTGCCAGAGAAGCCACAGTAAGAAGCCACAATGTAGGCTCTCTTGGTAGATAGTCACGAGGCTTGCTGAGCTGAGAGCTGTGAAAAGGAATAGAACCAGCAAGTACTAATATTTATGCACCTCCTGTGATGTTTATAGCACTTGTTTTGTAACTGGGGTTTTACTGATAAACACCTGATAGTGGTTTGCAAATTAGTTGGAAAGATGTGTTTTGGTTTTTCAGTAGCGTTTAACTTGAGTTTTCTTATGTAGACTTCAAAGTGATGTAACACGGGAATGGAATTACATAGTACTCTAGGGTTCAGAAGCAAATTGCTTTTAATTCTTTTGCTGATAAGTAAAAGTGGAAAAACATCTTGAGTATTGCCAGTTTTGCCCAAGAGTGAATGTATCAGTAAGTAGGAAATGGTTGTGTTAATGCAAGCATTAGGTGTTAGTCTGCCAAGGCATTATATTCAATTGGCATATTCTCCAAACTAGTTCTCTAGATTGTCATTTTCATGCTCTCACAAATTGGATTTGCTGCTGTCTTGGGGACTGGATTTTGCAAAGGTAGAGCCAACGCATCAGCCAGGGGTAATACAAAACTAGGAAAAAAAAAAATACTTTGAAGAATTCATTTGGAGAGTGATGTTACATACGTTCACCATACCTGACAAGCATACTGTCTACAGTCTGTCTATATACTGTCTACACTAGTTTTGTCTCATGGCAGTGTCATGTCCCAGTCTCATGTCCTTGTCACGTGTTCCTTGGCTAGAAGCTTTCTGGAGCAGGAGTGTTGGCACAGGCTTTCTTCTGGGCACATCCTGTGCTCGTGAAACAGCGTCTGTAAACCTCAAGGTAGGTTCTGAACTAAACCTAGGTTAAGTGAATTAACGTTAACAGTAAGCATTTTGCATTATTAATTCATCAGTTACATTGTTTCCACTATTTCCTCTTTTAACTACAGAGATTTTTCCTTTGATAGTTCTTCTTGTCTTGAAAAATAAGGAGTCTCGCAGATTTCCCTGCTAGGCAGTAGAAATAAATATTTGGAAAGTGGTGGGAAGTATCTTTCAAATTCCTATGGCTTTCTATTTGTTTTTGTTTTGTTCTGTTTTGTTTGCAATGGGAGAAACTTCTAAGGTATAACTGCTGTATAAACGCATTAGGAAAGCTACTCTTAAAAAAGGAGCAATGGCAATTGAATTCTACTTTAATTAGGCGTATTCAAGCTAGTTCAGGATGATGAGGTAGGTATCTGTAGCTCTGGAATAATACTCCCAGTGAGAAAGCTTGTAGCTTGATTCAGTTTTGAGGCAACATCCGAATTCATGGGGGGCACAGCAGGAGGAAATATATATATGTTATATATATATATATATTATATATATTATACTATATATAATATAGTATATATTGTATTATATTATATATATATTACATATATAGCTATATCAAGAAGAAATAACCTAACTTTCTTGAAAATAAGGTCATTATAGCAAGATTCCAATTTCATTAAACAGAGGGATGCTACATAAACATCTGAGTGTGTTTCAGTTTGTGATTCTTTTGTTAGCTTTCAAAATATACAAAGTGGTAAATATTTTTGGATGTGTGCAATAACTCTGACCATTAAATGATGGCAATCACAGATGTTGCTCATTAAATAGTAATACTTTCATTTTTTTCCCTGGTGGTTTAGCTTTTTTCTTCTTTTCTGCATTTTCCACCACTCTAGCTTTTCTGATGGCCAATTTACAAGTTCAGCCTCTTGAGGAGGGAATGATTTGAGGCTGCTGTTGTTTCTCTCTGTGATGTTTGACGTATTTAAAGCTACTTTTGTTCTCTTCCCTGAAATATAATGGGGAAGAGATTTAGCATTCATTATTATGTACATTAGTTCCTTTGTTACCCTTGTAGTGGCACAAGCTCCTGGCACTGGGGTTTGTTTATTTATTAATTTTCCAGGTGCATGCTGTGTTTGCATAGGTGTTGCACGATAAGAGTGTTGGCTTTGTTTTCTCCTGCTTGGGGACAAGCAATTTTTTTTCTTTTTCTATTTTTGTGTATTAACTGAGGACTAGTGTGATTTTGCAGGTCTCTTTTTGGGTGTTCCTCTGAATTGCTGTAGTTGGTAGATAATTGCAGGCCAGGAGACAGAGTCAGTGGCAAAATAATGGGCAAACATGAAACTCAGTAAATAATGTAATTGTTTGTCAGACAGCTGTGCAGTCTGGAGAGAGAGAAAATGAACTACCATGAAAGCAACTGTTATAACCAAGGAAAGAAATAAAAACAGGCTATAGTAGTATTGAGGGACAGACAGACATTTTTTTATCTGTTTAAGGTGAGTCTTTGCATGGGAGCTATGTCTGCGTGCTATCTTTGTAATCTGTTGTCTTTTTCTCTTCCAGTTCTCACTAGCTCAGTGGATGGTGTTTCAAAAAACATGGCTTCTCAGATAGGGATAAAAAAAATATCTTCTCTTTCCTACTATGTCTTGCTACTATCTTTGTCTCTGAAATGATCTCCATGGACTTGAGGTGGAGGAGAACTCAACTCTGTCTTAGGCTTTCTATCATTCATTGGTCTACGAGGCAAGTAAGGGGCGCACTGGTACTTGAACTTGAATCATGGAATTAATCTGAATAAACAAAATGACTTGATCAGGAGTTTTACAGTAAGATAGATAAATGTAATACTACTTACATCTGATGCACAAAATTCTATATGAGAATTTTCATGCCCATAACAGAGCTTTTCATCATATACTTAGGAAGGAACCTGTTACATTGCAGAATTATTGATTTTTATTTTTTTTCCTACTGTGTGGTTTCTTCCATCTTCCATTAAAATATTGGATACTGGCCATGTTCAGAAATATATATTAGTAGGTGTAGTGCTTTAACTCTCAAGTTCCTGTGTTTGCTTCTAAAGTAGGCTCAAATGTGCCAAGTTTTTGTAGAGTACGTTTATATCAGTAGCCACTGTGCTAGCATTTCATCTGCTCTACAGTGTTAATCCTCTGCTCCCATGGCCATGAACATCCATTGAGCACCATCAGTGGGTAAACCCAATCATTTATGAAGCTTACAAGGAACTAAAAATATGTCAAAATATGTCTCCGTAGCTGTTTTGTTTTATAGGCATGCCAAGGCAATACAAGGATGTGAAATAAATTGCTGTAAAAAGCTATTGTGGTGAATTCTTCCTCCAGTCTTGAAATGGAGCCATATTTTGGTAAGATGCTAGTGTGCATACCAATATCACACTGTGGTTTGGGAAGGAGAATAAAAGAGGAAGCACTGGGAGCAGAACACCTTGCAGTTTCTGTAGTCTCCAGGGACAGAAAGGTTTACTTCTGCCCTTCTAAAGAACTGCAGTGCTTTTGTATTCCTGGGTTGAATAGCATCATCTTCTGAGACTTCAGCTGTTGTATCCATTAAAAACTGCAACCAACTGTATCTGTTCAAACCTGGTACACTTCAAACTAGGCATATTCAAAGCACCGTAAAAAACAAAACACTGTATTTGTTCAAAAGCCTTATTCAAATCTCACATATTGTATACTGTTCTCTGAAGGTATAAGGCGGCTCCGTAATCTCTAAGACTTGTCTGCAAGAAAGGATTAAAACAGCAACTATTTACTGCATTAAGCTTAATTTAGTACATTAACATGTTACTATCGTTTGATTCCTACAAATGTAATTGGAAAGTGTAATCATGCACATTGGGTTACATGGTAACCTTTTAGTACAGAACAACTTCTTGATTAATATTAGTTTAGCAAGAAAAAAATAATTATTTTCCTAGTTACTAGAAATAGCTCTCTGCTGCCTAAGCAGGTCCTTATTGACTAGCCTTTAAGAAGCATTTTGTTTGTTATGGAAAATTAGTATGTTAGCTGATACATTGTGAGAGAGAAATACAGGTTGTACTAGATATGGTCCTTTGCAAGCTCAGGGGAAAAGTATATTTTGGGGGCCCATTTGAGGTTGTAGGCAATATGCCTTTGCTCTCTGAGAAGTTCTGTAACTGAGACAAATTTTCTAATCTTCCAAAATAATATTAGAGAAACTGGTGGCCTTCAGTTGGAAATTTTATCCAGAGACATTGTCCAAAATGGACCAGGCAGGACAGATAACTCTACACTGCAATATTCTCTTTCCCATCTTCTCTGTCTTATCAACTCAGCTGCAAAGTAGCCTTAATATAGGTAGTTATAAGGCTTCCAGGTTAAATCGAGCTCGTATCTATCCAGCGAAGAGCATAATGAGGCTTGCCTGTGTCTGATATCCCCTATGAATATGTCTACATTGTGGGGTATATAATAACAGAAATTGAGCTCTGACAAATGTAAACTGTGCTGGCATGTCTGTAAAAGAGGTGGGTATAGATATATATCTGTATGTGTGTATATATATTATATATAAAGTTATATTTATGTATTGCTCAAATTGGAAGATGGTGTTTTCACAGATAATTTTGGGGGAAGTAATAGGGTTAGTCCAAGAAACCCCAAAGGCAAAAGTGTGTGGCAAAGTCATTACCTAGCTTTCATCAAGAGTTCAGTATCTTCTGCTTACTCCTGCTTTTGGAAATCCTGTAGTGGGTATACGTGGCAAGGTTTTGGTAGCAGGGGGCCATAGGGGTGGCTTCTGTGAGAAGAATCTAGAAGCTGCCCCATGTTTGGTAAGGGCCCCACTGCTGACCAGAGCTGAGCCAGTAAGTGATGTTGTTTTGTGCCTCTGTGAGAGCATATTTAAGACAGGGAAAAAAACGCTGCGCCACACAGCAGCTGGGAGAGTGAGAGGAGTGAGGAACAGCCTTGCAGGCTCCAAGGTCAGTGAAGAAGGAGGGGGAGAGGTGCTCCAGGCGCCAGAGCAGGAGTCCCCTGCGGCCTGTGATGAGGACCATGGTGAAGCAGGTTATCCCCCTGCAGCCCATGGAGTACCACCGTGGAGCAGGGTTCCACGCTGCAGCCCGTGGAGGAGACCACGGTGGAGCACGGTGGACCTGCACCGAGGGAAGCTGCGGCCTGTGGAAGACCCCTGCTGGAGCAGATTCCAGGCCAGACCTGCAGCCCGTGGAGAGGAGCCCATGCAGGAGCTGCTGCCCATGGGGGATCCAGGTTGGAGCAGTTTGCTCCTGAGGGATGGACCCCGTGTTATGGACCCATATCTGGAGCAGTTCTTGAAGAGCTGCTGCCTGTGGGCAGCCCACGCTGGATCAGTTCAGCAAGGACTGCATCCCGTGGGAGGGACCCCACAGCACAGGAGACGAGGGTGACCGAGAAGGAGCAGCAGAGAAGAAGCACTATAGACTGACCATAACCCCCATTCCCCCGTTCCCCTGCGCCGCTCGGGGGGAGAAGGTGGAAGAGGGTGGATGGGGGGAAGGTGCTTTTGGTTTCTTTCCTTTGTTTCTCACTTCTCTAGCTTGTTAGTAATAAGCAATAAATCTTATTATCTCCCTATTCTGAGTCTGTTTTGCCCGTCATGATAATTACCGTGTGATCTCCTCGTCCTTATCTCAACCCTGGAGCCCTTTTCATCGTATTTTCTTCCTGGAGGAGAAAGAGGAGTTCCTCTTTGAGGAGGGGGAGTGAGAGAGCGGTTGTGGTGGAGCTCGGTCACCCACCCAAGTAAAACCACCACAAATCCCTCTCTTGTAACGAAATACAGTACTGAGGAAAGGATAAGAAAAGGAAATGAAGAATATGGGGGTCTATATTACTTCTAAAAAGTCCAAAAATGAAAATGTATTTCTAAATTGGCCCTTATAGGTTTTTCCTGGCTCCTTTTGACGGTAGAACATATGTAGCTGGGGGAAGGGGTCACATATGTGTTTAGTGAACCCCCGAAGACTGTCTGCTCGTGCTGGAGCTGGGAGGTAGCAGAACTGGGCAGTCAGCAGTGGAGGAGGAAGCTGACTGTCCGAGCTCCTGATGGTGATTGTGTCCCTCCCACTTAGTTCCTGTTTCATTTGTAGTTCTGGCTCCTCCAGAGAATTAGAGAAATGAAGACTTCCTTTGCAGTGCAAGAAAACTAGACAGCCTCTGTGTTTTATACAAAAGGTGATGTCACAATTTCTCTGCTAATTTCTGGACACTTTATTTCCCACTGGCAGGCTAAGCAATGGCTAGGAAATAATTCAAAATCAGTTTAAGTAGGATCAGTATAGTCTGTAGGCATGTGGAAGGACTGAGTGTAGCGTGCTGTTGTTGAATAGAACTATTGCTATGGAAATAAATCCTAGGAAAGAACATTATTCCCCTATTCAGTGATCTCTTAAAATCCACTTCTATGTTCATGGTGATTTTCAGATTTGATCCAATTCTGAAGTTGTAAACAAATGTTCTTAGAAAGGAAATAATATTCTAGAACACTTTTCACCTGCAGGTAAATACATCAGAAACAGCTGAGAAGGTAGAAGGTAGAATGGCTGAATAGTTTTCTGTCTTTGCCTATTAAAGTAAAATAAATGGGTTGCAGTTTTTGATTGCTGATTAAACACAACCCAATTAGGGGATGTTAGCAGTCTTCAATGTTAGTGTTTTGTTTTGTTGTTTTTTTTTACTTAAAAAAAAATACAAGCAGAAAGAAAATCAAGCACAAAATCAAGCCTCACACCGGAAATTTCTACAATGTAATTTACCTATATCAAAGATAGATTAATAACACAAATGGAGATAAATTTTTTCTCTCACTTTTGAGAGAAAAAAAAAAAAGGTTTATGTTTGGGTAGCACTTCTGAGAACTGAAGTTTTTGCCATTGTCACAATGTAACATTTAAATATGATTTGGAACACATGGAGACCATTCATAAGGAGGAAACCAAATTTTATATCTTGGTGCAAAAAGGCACACCTGTAGAGAAGTAGCACAGCGCTGCAGAAGGTCTTCTGGTTTTGTATCAAAGAGTCAAAGCCCTCCTTGGTCACCATAAAGAGTTTTTTCTTAAAATGATTCTTGGCTTTCTTAAATTTTACTTGTATGCTCAAATGGAGTAATGAATGAAAGGTGATGGTGTACAGTTGTATGTTTCTTGATCTTTCAGGCTGCAAATAGAGGGTAGTTCTGATTTTACACAACTTGTTTCAGATGTGTTTGCCCTATAATACCTATAAGGTATTGAGAAGAGTGAGACTTGTAAACCCAAAAAGAAAGGTGTGGAAATGTGTAATAGTGGTTTTCAGCCCAGTCATGGTGCAACCATTAAGCCGGAAGGACCTGAGATAAGGCAGTATCATAATGAACATAATGCAGACATAATTATAAAGCTAGAAATGTCCATGGGTGTGTGAACATTGTTGATAAACAACAAAAAAAATCCTCATCAGAGATATGGGTGTTTATGAACTATCGTTTATGTTTTTAATAAAATATACGTTTCATTATTTTTTTTTCTTACCTCTCTGTCTTTCCGTATTTCTTTATGTTCCTCACCCTTTTGCTTTTTCAGGTGGCTTATGCTGTGCATACAAAATGAGTGACCCCTTGATTAAGAAATGTATGCATACCTCCTTCCAGTGTCTTCCAGTTGTGTGTTTTTTCTATATGCAAAAGCTTCTTTGTGACTACAGGCTTATATTCTAACTGCCAGAACTGCTCTATCACTTTCAGTCTGTTGAATCCGATTTTTAATTCTTACCATCAGTATGGCAAGATTTATTAACATAACTCAAAAAAATTGTATATCTTCTTTTATAACTGTACCTCATTTATTAGATACTGATTTGTTCAACAGAATTTCACGTTATGTGGATTTTTTTGTGATGTTATGATGCTACACATCAGACTACTTGGTGAGGATATATTCTCAAATGTTCCAGCAAAAGATATTTAAAATTATTTCTGAAGTAAGAAAAAAAATACAATTCAAGCAGATGATAAGAGGGATGTGGGAAACTGTTGGCATACACAGCTGAATTCACTTCATTTCCCCATGTGTTCTTAGAACTGCCAGAAATTTCCTTATTTATACACTTCACATACAAACTTTTGTGCCTTCTGAATTGTTCCATATGCTAACATGAGTGAAGTTGCTATCATAATGAAACACATATGGTGTGTGTCAGGCACAGAAGAGAGCTGACAAAAGGTAAACAGACTTGACACAGAATTTTAAATAGAATGGATTGTTTTTAATTTTTTTTTTTTACCATGCAGTTCTCTTTCAGACAAAACTACATATAACTTGGTGGGACTAAAACTTCAGTGAAGTCAAAAATAAAGCCAGAAAAAAATAGAGTAATATATATGTCATTCAGTTGACCGAAAACGTTATGGAACACAGTTAAGGAAGACATTGCTTGAGAAAACTTTCCTTTAGTGTATTTTTAGAAGGTAGATCTTTTTCTGTGCAAGTTACACTTTTCTTACCACCCCTTCTCCTTTGTTTGTAGTTGCAACAAATGTTTGACTTAAAGAATCTGATTTCAAGCGTCTTTCATGAAGAAATGTTGGTAATAGCTGCCGCTTTATGTGGCTTGGTTTAAAACTGATTTTTTTTAAACCTATAAGTGTCATTTAGAGTATGGTTACACATTACAGCTCTCAACACTTTAAGCCACCCTTGGTGCTTCTCTGACTCTCTGATGAACTGAGCCAGGGAGTTAAACAAGCCAAAAATCAATCTTAAAAGAAAGAGATGAAAAGTGCACACTGCACTGATTCTCTGAGTCATGTCATTCTGGAGGCAGCTCCGGTGAGATGGGAATGGCAGAAATACCAGGCCAAAAACTGACCTTTTCAATGGCAATTAGGCACTAGATCATTTTAGCTTTAACTGCAAAATGTTGAGGTGGGGGGGTTATAGTCATTGTTAGTTGTCTTCAGAAAACTCACAGTGAAAAGGATATCTCAACATTTGAATGCAAGTAAAGTAATAGGATGTGGCCTGAGGTGTGAAGAACAAATACCACACGCTTTGACAAACCTCAAATTACAAAGAGGTATGTTTGAAAAGAATCTCAAGGAGCATAGTCAGTACCATGAATATTAATACAGAGCAAATATTATGTTAATACACCTATATGTAGTAAGAACACACATAGAACCTCCCCTACAAGTTGTTTGAAGAAATACCGTTCTTTAAACTGAAATATTGAGCATTTGCACCTTTCTGATGAAATTTCCATCAGCTACATTGCACTGGTCTGAAAGCATCGTAATTTACCAAGAACTTGCATTGAAAACAGCTGTATGACAGAAAAACACAGATTCATTTTGGTTGTTATTTACCAGCTTAAAAATTGTCTACATTTCATCTTTCTATTTTTAACATACGCTTTTTGTAGTAATAAAATAAGAATAGAAATTACTTCCTGAATAATTGGTCAATCAATTACTTATTCTCCTGTTTTTTCTAGTAATAGTTAGTCAAAACATATCTAACCACAAATTGCTCCAGAAAACAGCATATAAAATAGTGTTATACGGAAAGCTGCAGAAAAAAAATAATGGTAATAAACTATTAGATAATATTATTGATGCAAACATGTTTTCCTTAGTAGACTAGGTTTGGTTGCTATCACTCTGTTGTTACAGATGTGTGTGTGTGTGTATACATATATATATATATATACACACATACAGATCTTTTCATCTATATTTGAGTGTATTTTTCTTTTTAATTTACAGTTTATCTAGTTCCTACAGTCTTCCCTCCTTCCTCATCATTAGAACAAAAAATAAATACGGAATAAAACATATATTATAACCTGCAATATGGGAGCCAAATAAGATTACACATTCCTATATTTTTTTTTATTTTGTGCTTTCCTCCCATTCTAATGAATTAAACTTAGTTCACTTTTATGTTCAGACTGTAGTGTGACCTAGCTCTCAGACGGAGTTTGATGATTTCATCTGTCAGTTCTGGGTAGATGAACATCATTTTTCATTTGTCTGAACGCGAAGAAGT
Organism: Anser anser; assembly: GCF_964211835.1. Taxonomy (NCBI): domain Eukaryota; kingdom Metazoa; phylum Chordata; class Aves; order Anseriformes; family Anatidae; genus Anser; species Anser anser. The sequence goes on along the minus strand of NC_139720.1, from coordinate 83,898,537 downwards.
AATTCAGTATTTCCAACAAGTCCTGACTAAAAAGGGTGGTTCTACAAAAATTTTGCATTGTGTATGGGTGTTAAATCCTACCAAATGAGCTCTTCAGTGTGCATAGATGTGTTTCATTTTGTTTCCTCAGATATCCCCAACCACAACAGCATTCTGTGCTATCCACAGTTAAAGCCAACTCTTGAAACAGCAGCGATGGTTTTACCAAGAGTACTCATTAACCTGCACAGAAACCATCTCTTCTCATCCCTCCAACTCCTCAGTCCACCTAGCTCTCCCACACAGGGCTCGTGATGTGACTTTATTATTTGTTTAGAATCAATGGCTTAGCACCTCAGAAATCGTTTAAAGGACTCGCTGCCTGATGAAGTGGTAGAGAAAACTCCTGTGATGATCTTAGCTATGGGAGGTGCTCATCAGTTTCCCAAAGTATCAGAACCACTATAAATCCAAACGTAATTTAAGAGAGCCAATTTTTCAAGATTTTGAAATTCTCTCCTTTCTTAATTGTGTTAGAGCTGACCTCTTTTCCAGCTATCTGTGGCGTAGGATCTACATGTCACTGACTTTTACCTTCTGTAGTAGTCTTTTTGCCTATAGATTTTCTAAGACAGCAGTTAGTCTTATACTATTTTAGCTTAAGTGTGTTTTTTCATTAAGTAACATAACATTAATATCTTTTGAGAATTAAGATCTCTGAAGTGGAAATTTTCTTGGTCATACTCATAAATGAGGCTTATTTTTAGGAAGCATAATTGAATTATCTTGATATTCTTAAATGATAACTAATCGTAATATGGTTTCCACCAATTATAGGAAGTACCCGATAATGAAAAATTCAAAAAGGAGAATATGGTACATGCAATGTTGTTTAATTATCATCATGAAGCATACACATGTACATAGTGTATGAATGTTTGTGCCCCCATGAGAAGAGAGTCACCAAGCTGGGAATGACTTTTACATAATGTATTTACATAATGTGCCAAGGATCCCTGATTGTGAATATTTCTCATTATCTTTTATATGTATAAATAAACATATATCTATAAATAAAATGCTTTAAGCATTTCATTACTGTATTATTTAAAAATTACTGAAGAACATGTTCTGTATGCTGAGAGATGGGGTGGAATTCCCTCAAGTGGCTGTCAGCTTGCTACTGATACACAAACAAAATGGAAAACTGAATCCTCCATAGGGAAGCAGTTGCAAAAATGTGAGGTGGTTCTTAAGATATATTCCTTGTACATTCCTTGTTTATTACATAAAATGGAGCATAAGGAAAAGGGATTTTTTAAACATGACTGTCTACAGTTTTGCTTTATAGCCAGTAAGTGTTGTGTAATAATGACATACACTGGTAATGAAATGGCACTAACTCATTCATTTTGTTTGTGGGATTTAAAAGGATGGTAGCAGTGCTGAATCATCATGACTTTGACAATTTTACCTTTTAGAAACTGAGCTAAGATTGATGAAAGAGTCAGCATCCAGAACTATGTTTCAGCATATTCCTAAGTGTGATACTAAATAGAAATTATAGCATTCCTCACCATGACCTTAAGTTGTGTTTTGCCTTACTGACAATGTCAACTGTTATTGTTCGTTTCTTCTTCCTGTATTTGTAGTTTATTCTAAGGAATATGCAAGCAAAAACATGTTGCAAAAGTGTGATAGAAAGGATGACAGTGTTTCTATAAGTTACTCTCAAATTACCTCAGTTCCTAGTTTATAGTCTGTAAAAACCTACCCTGAAGTGAAATGACAATCCTTTTCTTCATTTATAAATCTTTAAGATGGACAGTGGCTAAAACATTCCTGATACAATTTGGCTCTGTAGTGATCATGCTGTAGGACAACTGAAGGGCCTTAAATTAACTTGGCCAATTTTCTGTATTCAGAAGAGAGAAAGTCCTGAGGAGAGAATCCTGGCTCTCCAGTACCACCCACGTTTCTGATTCTGACCTAAACTGTAGTAACCCAATTTTCCAAGGTGTTGAACACCCACCTGTCCCATTTACAGCTGCTGAAGTCTTACATGTCTGAAAGCTCTGAAAACCTGGCTGCAACCAAGGTTAGGAAGAAGTCACAATAACTTGTTTGACTTTGATGTCAGATTTCAAGAAGTCCTTGTTCAACGATCCAAACATGCTTGCAACTCAAGCAGACGTACTTGACAAGCTAATTTAGATGTTAAGAGCCATTAAGGATAAGTTATTTAATTAGCTGGTATGCTAACATATCTTATTTCTGTATCCTTCGCTTGAAAAAGCATTTTATGTGTGAGGGTAACACTGATGGAAGTTTTGGGAAGTTCTGCTCTTCAGTGAGGTGCTAAATAAGAATGATCTCTGGCACTCCTGAACTGTGGTCTTCCTTGACTCTTGAACTCCTCACGAAGCATCCACCTGATAGTTATTGGAAAGCACATGCTTGACTGTGTGGGTGTTGGCCTGGTCTGACATGAGCCATGTTCTTGTGACACTGCAGGGTGATCCAAACCAAGGCTCAGTTACCAGGCCTGCACGTACGGTTGGGGATCTTTCCCCAGCCAGGCACCAAGAGAACTAATATAGTTCATAGTGGGAGACCAATAATGGAAAATTGAACTATCACACCTGGCACATGGAAAGGAGAACTACAGTGCTGAGCGTGTCTCAGGTGCAGCTGCTGGCTGAATATAGCTAGACTGCAGTTGCATGCAGACTGGCTGAAGTTCAGTCAAAAAAGTCCAAAAATCAAATTAGGCACTAAAGAACATGGTTTTAAGAATCTGAACTCTTCGGTGATATTCCCCTTTCATTTTTTCACTAGTTTTTTTTTTTTTTTTTCTCTTTGGTCTTTAGCCACTGCTTAATTATCACAACCTTTTTCTTCCCAAAATGCCTCTCTGTGCATGTTACCAAAAGCCAAATTATTCTGCATAAAGTTTAAGTGATCTTTCTAATGTTCAAATTTTAATAATTATATCCAACAATCATGCATTTATTTCTGATATATCTCTTAATGTTTTCTTATTTCTACATGGAGAAGGCTTTTGCTTAAACTAAGGAATGAATAACCAAATATCTTAATTCTTCTCATTTCTATTTAAAAGCCTTTAGGGAAAACAAATAGTAACTGAACACATTCTGTATGCAATACAAAGATGAATCATATGAGAGTCCCATTTTGCTGCCTGTTGGATTAAAATAAATTCACATAGAGGAATGAAATAAATCTGTTTTCTTCTGTACAGTGAGCTCTTAACAGCAGCATTACACTTGGAGTTCCTCCTGAAGGAGCTAGCTGGAAGCTATGCTCTTATAAGAAGGAATTGTTCAGCTGAGAAAGATAAAATCTGTTCTGGCTTCCTTTAGTTTGATTTTTTTTGACAGCTGTCATTAAACTGCCTTTTTTTGTTGTTTTGTTTTGTTTTCTGTCAAAGGAGGTAGGTACACAGTTGTCCCAACAGCTGTTGCCCTTGCTACTCTCCAGTAAAAGCGTATCTCCTCCTACAAACATGCATCTCTGTAGGTTGGGAGGAATAATGAGTGGTTTACTGAACAACTGCATCCTTATTAAACAAAATATCTCACATTTGAAGTCTGGGAACAGAGTTATTTTCAGTTGAGATATTTTCAAATGAAAAATAAGTAGTTAGAATTTTTTCCCTTCAAGGAGTTGTATGGAGATGAAAAAAAAATATGATAAAGCTGCGTGAGTACAAGTCATTATACATATTTTGTCAGGCAAGTATGGTACCTGTCTCTGTTTGGAAATACCTATATACTGTTCTTGTGACTTTTTTATGAATGCACTTGTTATTTGTCCAGTGAGAGTTTTGAATACATTTAATTTAACTGTTGCCAAGATGCTGCTTGCTATTCTGGCAGTGATTGCTGGAGCTGGTATGTGTAGACCCTGGCCCTAGGGAGCAGAGGGTCGTGCAGCTCCTACCCCTGGAATCAAACATTCAAGTTAATTTTCTAACTTGCAGTTATGTCCCTAGCTGTGGATGATTTGTCACCTGAATCACCTGGCATGCCTCTTTCCATTCATTGAATCATCTAAACTTTATAAACAGAAGTATTTTGGGAGAATTATAGGGAATTTCATTATTTGTGCACAGATAAAAGATAAATGGGCATTTTATGTAGTACTGAGATACACCTACTAAGAGGCCTAGATACCTGCCAAAAGTTGAAAACTGGTGTCTGAATACTTTTGCATACTTTATTGGTATGTCTCTGGGTCAAGACAAAAACACACATCAAACGTATGTATGATGTGATAATAGGATTTGATTTCTATCCTGGTCCATTCTGTACAGAAGAGGGAAGGACTAAGTAATTTTCTGCAGGTTGTCTGTAATGCCTGAATCAGCAGATTTTCCTGATGTGGTTAATTTCTGTTGATTCGGTTTTCTGTGTGTTTCTTCTTCTGCAAGGCATTACCCACGTAGTCTTGCTCATTGCATCTAACTTGGTTCCCTGGAAAGGACTGAAGCAAAATGAGTATAAAATGTCATGACTAACAAACAACCCCTCAGATTTTATTTTTTTTTTTGATTTTTTTTCCTCCTCGGGAACAGTCTTTTAGTCTGTAGACATTTTAGGCTAGGGATGTTCATTATTTTGAACTTTTGAGACCTCCTCAGTGCATTTAATGAGTAATAATAATTGCTGATAACAAAACGTCCTTGGCATAACTGTTCTCAGAAAAATCAATTGGAACAGTCATAATTATCAGCAAAAACAATTTGTGGAATTTATTTGTAATAACACCTATTGCTGAATTATTTCCTGTTATGCATTTGTCTGGTTGCTAATATTGTGTCTAGTAGAGGTTGCAGAGTTGGGCAGGTTATTGTCTGTTAAAGACTGAAATTGAAAATTTTTGATTGGAGGCCTCCAAAGATACAAGTTCATGTTTCATGTAGTTCAAAGCAATAACTTTTTTTTTCATAATTGTGTAACCAATGCATCCCTTGCCTTATTATTCTCAAACAATGTTTCCAGTATTTCCTTGTCTCTCGCTCCCTCTTCCCTCCACCTCCACTATCCCTACATTATTTCTGTACCTAATGTGATATTGTTCTTTCCCTAGAATTTAAAAAAAAAAACAAAAAAAAAAAAAACAGAAAAAGGAACGTATGAAAGGTGAGATACATTGTTCTTCTTTCTATTGCCGTATGGATTACTGTGAATATCATTGTGCAATTATGTGATTTGTGTTTTTGTAAAGAACAAAGAGGAAATTGCCATTGCAATTTCACAGAATATCACAATTTTTTAATGTTAGGTCATGAGGAAGAAAGTCCTTCTATGGCTACTAATGCTTTTGAAAATGCTTTCCATGTACAAATTGTCACCTGAAGAGATATTTCCTGGTGACATACATTTAGAATTGCAAAATACTGCTGTACCTTGTTTTTCTTAAATACTTTATAACCAGATGTAACTGGAGCTGAGTAGGTATGCAGATATTTAAAAATGGATCCTGATACTAGGGAATACAATTCCTATCATCTTTGGCATTTGGAGTTATTAAAACTCTTCAACATATTAATTTTCAGAAAGATCTTTTAAGGAGCTCTATTTAACGATCATTCTGCTTAAATAACCACAAAATCTGCGAGCTTATTATTTACATTATATGATAGTGTTTTTTAACAGTATCTTTTAGTACATATCAAATGTACAATGCCATGGATAATTGGTTGCAGAAATCATTATCTAAAAAGCCCTTAATGGCACAAATATGTGTGAGAGTATGTCCATAGAAGGCTTTTACAGAGCTGGCCTTTTAAAGCAAGCCATTAGTGACACTCGCTTTCTGCTCAGCCTCTAGAAGTCAGAAAAAACCATTAGGTGTTTCTGATTCAGAGGTGCAATTTCAGCTGCAACTGTTGAGCTCACCACGATTCAAAAGGTGTGTTTTTTCTCATTTCATCCCTGTCCCCCAAATCACCCCACCACCTCCTTGTGACAGTTCTCTCATCCACCTGCTTTTCATCATGAGCTGATTTGATTCGATTCATTTAGCTGCTAGCAAAAAATTAGCTCTTGCAGCTTGGCTGCTTTATTGTGGCATTAGATACCAAAGCTGATGTAGGGGAAGTGGTGAGTGGTGTTCAGTTAGGGGAGGGGAAGAAGAGAAGGGTGGAGGAGATGAAGAAGGTGAAATAGGCCCTGCTGTTTTGGCTGTCTGGCTGAAAAGGCAGTAGAGCAGCTTGGCTGCAGTGCCTAGCTGCTCCCTGAGAGAGCAGCTCTGTGTCCTGCCACACTGCTTCACTGCAAAATTAACATAGCACTGAAATAACAGCGTTATGTCTTTTAAGGCAGAGATCCTGTAAAATAGACTGGCATATTTTTCATCTCCTCTGGTTGCATTCTCAAACAGGCCGAGTCTATCTTTGTATGCCTGCAAAACACAGTTATTTGTTTTACATAGCATGCTGTTAAGACCAGGTTCATTTCTTACTCAAGGAAACTCCAAAAATAAATTACAACTTCATAAATGAATCCATCACTGTTTTAGTATTGCTACAGTTAATCAACAGTATCTTTCCAAATTTGAGACAAATCTTAGCCACCAGTAGTAACATATGTGCTGTTAGGAAAAGTGGCTCTGTAGATCTGGTTGCTGTGTCCTGCTTCCATCCTGCAAGTGGATGCTGCTTTATTTTAGCAAGAAGCTCCAGATTTGGGGATCTCCTAGCTTCCTCTGATGGTAGGGATGATGATTTTCCACATATGCACATCCTCTCCTCTAGGGATGCATGCCGCTTCAGTTCTTTCATACTGCAGACATACTCTCCCACATTTTCACTTTGTAATAATGTACAGGGGCATTTGTGGAAGGCAAATCTATGTAAGATGCATTTTTTGCTACTGTGGGTAATGGCCTTCATCCTGCAAACATTCTTGTAAAAGAAACAACCAAAACACGTTCACCAATTACGTAGATTATCTTGCCTTATGAGGCCAAGTCCCAACATTACTATGGCAAAACTTCCATTGTGTGCCCTAAGTGTTGTGGATTTTTTGTTTTGGTTTTTAACGTCAGCAATTGATTTTATGTTTTCAAAATCTCTCTACGTGCTGTTAGGGCCTCATTCTCCTCTCACTGCTAAAAGACAGGAATTTTAGAAGGGTTGCCTCCACTTACAGTGGAGGCAGCTGGGAAGAGAATCAAAGTAAAATCATTCAGCAGGAGTTAACTATTTATGGCAAAACAGTCTTTTTTAGTAAGAGGTATTATTCTGAAGTACCTGTTATATCCATGTCTTCAACAGAAAGCCTTCAACAAAGTGCCAAACTGTAGAGCATCTTCTCTTCTTTTTTTAAAAACTTTCAGGAGAAAGAGAAGTTTTGACAAGTGATTAAAGTGATGCAGACTTCAGAACACTGGAAGCCTGGGATTTAAAATAACTAAAACTGAAGGTTTGAAAAGAATAAGTTTCAATGGTTTTTCACTTCCTAGCTTACAGTAGACATGTCATAAAATACTTGGATCCAAGCAGCCTTTCTCATTGATGTGTGGAATGGTTTGGATAAAAATGAACCACTAACAGCTCTCTGTCTTGAACATCAGAATAAGATCCAAAGTTTTCCTTTCTGAAAGTGTGCTGGTTTAAAGTTATTTTTTTTCATGGGATTCTGGATGTCTTCTTGAATTTCTGCTATCCTGATTACTAACAGATCAGGATCAGTGCACATCTTTACACAGATTTCTGAGACTGCATCATACTGCAGATGCAGAAATAGTGGCAAACCAAATGAGGTACTTGCAGTATTTCACTCCCAAATGAACCAGAAAATAACTATCAAGAGGTGTTTTGTTCTGTTGTGATTTCCCATTCCAGCCCTAGACCAAAGTTCAGATTCATTTCAGAAGTTTTGAATGTTTCTTTAAAACAGCAGGGTTTGCTCTCCTGCAGCCATTGTACAGGCTCTGGCAGGGACAGTGTCCTCTCTCCTCTCTGTTCCCAGTGTTTTTGTTCTTTCTTCCCACCACTTCCCACGCTCTAGACAAAGTGGTGAGGTGTGGACTGGTGGAATGGATAAGTTGGGCAGAAAACCAGCTGGATTATCAGGCTCAGAGACACAAAGTCCAACTAGTGACTGGTTATCAGGGAGGCACCACTTGTTGCTGATGACCTGGATGATGGGGCAGAGTTTGTTCTTTGTAAGCATGAGGCTTGGTACGATATCAAATTGGGAGAAACAGTAAGTATGCTGAAAGACAGAGAGACATAGGCTGGAGAAATGGGCTGGCAGGAGTCCCTTGAAGTTCAACAGAGGTGGAAGCCCTGCATCTGGGATAGACTAATCCCTGGCAACAGTACCAATGGAGGGCCCATGGCTATAAAGCAGATTTTCAGAAAAAGATCTATGGGACAACAAGTCAGCAATGTGTCTGTCCCTATGGTAAAGAAGATCAAACATATTCTGGGCAGTATCAACAAAAATTCAGCCAGTAGGTAGAGGGAATTGATTCTGTTTCTTTATTTGGCAATTGTAGGACCCCATCTGGAGTGCTGCATTCACTTTTGGCATCTCCAATGCAATACAGACAGAGACATACAGGAGCAAGTCCTGTGGCAAGCCACAAAGATGGCTGGGTGGGATGGAGCACAGGAGGTAGGAGGAGAGGCTGAGGGAGTCGGGTTTGGTCAGCCTGAGGAAGAGAAGACTTGAGGGAGTTCATATTTCTCTCTCTACCTATCTAATGCAGGAAGGGTTCAGGGGTGTTAGAGCCAGACAGGGGTGTACAGGGATAGAATTAACACAAGTGACAATATGGGAAATTACAATTTGATGTAAGATTTTTTTTTTTTTTTTTTAACCTGGGTGCAGTCAGCACTGGAACAGGTTGCATAAAGAGATCATGGGTTCTCTATCCCTGGAGATACTTAAAATGTTACTAGACACTGCCTAAGTAGCCTGCTTTAACTTGTCCTGCATTAAGCCATGGATTGGAATAGAGGCCACCAGAGGTCCCTTCCAGACTGCAGATTTTGGTGATTCTTAGAGAGGCATTATGCATACTTGTAGGATACTGCTTTTTTATCTGCAGATCTCTCAGCTGTAAGTGGTTCCAGGGTAATTATAAAGCCACTTTTATTAATGATGATGATACTACAGTGGAGACCTGGTAATCATGTAGTATCAGTTTCTGTCTAGGAATGCAGAACCTTTTCTTAGTGTTGCAGATTACACCACAGGGCCCACTCTGAGCTAGAATAATGCAAAATGGAATTGTTTCTTTGAAAGTGAAAGTTGGTAGAGGATGCATAGCTCGTTTGGTGCATCTTGCGGCTGAAGTCAGTGTTCCACAATTTGCAGTACTCGTTGGTCATGGGTTTCTGAGTGGAGACTATTTGTCAAGACATACGAGGTTTTAAATGGCATTGGTATTGCACCCCACTGCTCCTCCCATGTCCCATACTCTAATACTGACTGGATTTGAACATCTGAACTGGATCTTAGTAGAAAGAAGACATGGATACTTCACAAAGCCTAGAATAGGCAAGCTTCTAGGATATATTTTTTTTTTTCATCTGCATAAATATAAAGGAACAGCTCTGTGAGACCAAGAAGTATTATCACCATTTCACTAGAGGAGAGACAAGGGCATGCTGGCGGAGTGGTTGTTAGTCATTCAGGAGGACTAGGATGGAGCAAGCAGCTAAGTGCTTTAATTTGTTTTGAAAATTAGAACATTTATATAACTACAGTAAGTGATAACCAGGAAGAAGGAGAAGTCATAAACAACTCAAAACTTTAATAATATTAAAGAAAATTAATTGTCATTCATTTTGTTTTTCTTTGATTTTCATGTGAAAGATTTAATAGTGGTACATTTCACAGCAGGAGAGCTGGAAGTAGCTGTACTGCCAAGAGAACACTTGTGAGCAATGAAGCCAAAAGATTTTACCACCACACTCTCTAGCAGTTTATTAGAATTAAATGTTCAGTCGCTTGCTTGAAGGTGATTATGAGATGAACTGGGGTAAGCTATGATGCATGCAGGCAATTTTCTTTTGTCTAATGTCAGTAGTAGTTGCAACAAAAGTTAAAAACAATCATACTAGAAAGTATGTTTGGTTTTCTGTGCACTAAGTAATGTGCCGATAATTTCATTTTCATAAGTACTGCATTTTTGAGGCAGAGTAGGAACATTTAACTGGAGGTTTTGCTTTCTTGGTTTTAGAAAATTAGAGAACAGCTAATTTCTTTCAAAATAAACAGTCTTAGGAAGTTATACCATACAGAGTACAATTACTTATGCGCTCTTTCAGGAAAAAAAACAAACAGTGTTTTCCTTTCTTACCATGATATAGATGCTTTCCAGTCACCATTGTTAACTAGAAGATTTAATGAGGAGAAACAGAGTCTGGTGAACTACCTCTAAGCCAGAGGTTCCTTTGAAGTTCAGTTTGAAGCTTACATGCATTAGTGTAATGGCGAGTATCACACTCATTGAAATCTCAACAGACATGGCCCTATAGGTTTCATTACATTTGAGCATGGCTGAGTGCTTCAAAAAAAGACAAATTGTGTTTGCAATGCAATACACTCTGTTCATCACTTACATCATCATCCCAGCTGTAGGGTGTCAAATCAAATTCCTCCAAACTGATTTGTATCCAAAGATTTCACGCTGGGCTTACAAACAATGATTTGTAAATAAAGTCAGGTTTCTGAATTTATGTCTGGCAGGTTTTTTATATTCTTTCCACTTCAAAATTGTCATTCTCATGGCTATTCTGATAATTGTTTTTGTCATTTATACACCCCAAGCTTTTACAGTAAATTGTAGGAATATCCTCACAGCTTTTTTATTCCCCTCCAGTGTTTGCATTACCATGTAAACTTTTTCATTTGTTGCTCACTTTAGCTTAGGTTTAGTTTACTATTTAGTTTCCTGTTGCTACAAAAATTAGATTGCTGTTTCTGTTACTCTCAGAACAGAAGAATAATAGGTGAATAATAGGTGAAAATTAAAAAAAAAAAATCTCTTAAAAGCAGTTTTAAAGTTCTGAAGTTGGTTTAAACTTCTAAAAGTTAACCAGATTAAATACTAAAATTTCATTTAGCTTCTACTTCCATTTTATTTTCCTACAGTAGAAAATTTCAAGTTTGCCATAAATTTGACCTTGCTAAAACCTGATATGATATAAGAAAAAGGACTTTTTATCGGCATGGGGCATTTTGCCTGAAGGAAAAAAAAAATGACAGAGTAAAATGTGGATTTGGTTGTACCAAATATTTCTCGAAGTAGATCAGCTTCTCAAAAAGTGAGGTGCACCTTTGTATCAGAGAGTGCCACATAGACCTCAGCTGTTCAACACACGCAAAGCTAAATGTGCAATGCTAGAAACTTTCAGCCTTGAGCTGGCAAAGGCTTCCACCTGTTCAGTCTTTATATAATTTCCACAGGGCCTTATTTTTTGAGGTGTTCACTATTTTACCATTAAAAACAAAACAAACAACAACAACAAAAAACACTAATTTTAAGGGTGCTGAAGAAGTGATTGGAAATTCCTTCAGATTGCAAGAACTGTGTTTTCAAAGCTCTGTTCCTCTAACACAAGCAGCTGTTTGAGAAGTAACAGACATCCAGCATTCATGACATTAACCTTCCTCCATTCATAAGAAGAAAAGTTCAGGTGAACTGTGTGTGGCTTGAGAGATCTTTTACATTGTGAACAGCAGTTTAAAAAGTTCAAATGCACACAACAAAATGCTAGTGCCAACTACTTAGTATGAATTAGTATCACAGTGACTCAGACTGTGGAAACTCCTTTAAATTAAATTTCTGAAGTGACTCTTCAGTTCTTGTCCTCTCTGTAGATTGATTGTAAAAATGTGCATAATTGGAACCTCCCCAAGATAGCTGTTCTTGACTGGATAAATTATCTGTTCATGTTACTCTGTGTTGATTGAGAAAACATCCACAAGATTTTGGTGCCCATTTCCTAAAAATCTTTAGCACTAAAAGTGGTTTCTAAAATCTCATTAATGAAGGAAAATTTTGAACAAAGTGAAGGATGGGATGGATTTCCTGCTGATGAGACTTGGACATTTTATTTTATATGAGAACAGCAAAACGTACCAAAGGGCTTTTAATCTCTAAAGGAAGTTCTATTTTATATTATTTTTTATTTTTTAGTAGAGTGGACCTGAAACTGCTGGGTGTGGCAGATTAAAATGAAAATTTTGAAATATAGTTTTTTCTTATCCATTGTTTCATTGCAGAATAGCACTCTTCCCCCCTTCGCCCCCTCCCCCCCCGACTTTTCACAATTCAGCTGAGCCTATCTAACTGACACTAACAGAGGCCATTTCTCCCTCCAGTCTCTCCTCCAATCTTACACTGATTCTACTTATTATTTGATCCCTATGTGAGCTGGTACAGCAAATAAAAAATAAATCCTTTTTCTTCTTCCTTTTTCCGTCTTCCTTCTTCTTTTCCAAGAAAAGTCCATAATGCTTTCTTTTGTAATGATCCAAAATTTACTGTCTTTCCTCCTTATTAAAGATTCAAACAAAAACCACAAACCAAGAAGACAACCAATCAACCAAACAAAAAGCTTTTAAAATATTTTTGAAGTACTTTATTTATATTCAGAAATGCTGAAATACTGTATCTTGACTTTTGTGTTCTGAAAGAAACAATAAACTGTCTGATGCATCTCTGAGCTTTAAGACACCTAATGAGATTTCTAATTCTGATCCTTCACGTTCCCCTTTTTCTGGCATCACAGATTGCCTGATATATTCTAGCAGTTTGGGCAGTGAACATTACGTGAGATCATTATGGAAAATGTAGCTATGGATTTTATCCCATGCTATTAAAAGAATCAATAATCCATCCAAAGAAACTCCCATGTCCAATAACAATAGCTGTGGAGAACAGGAATAATGCAAAGCAACATATTTCAGTCTGAGAAAGCAAAATGTTTCAGTCCACGTGACCCAACACTCAACAACAGTTAGCAGGATTCTGAATAATAAATGTGAACTATATAGAGAGACATGGAAAGTGTATTTAAGGAAAGGATTGTTTTGTGGAAAAGAGAGAAAAAATGATTCAGACAAAGGTGGACAGTGATTTATTAAATGAATGGTCTTACTTTTCTTTTACAATATCATAATATAATGGGTAGGAAATATATATGTGTGTGTATGCACGTATGATAAAGAATAGCTGTATAACAATGAGGGAGTAATAAATGTGTCGTGCAGGTTATATGGCCGCATTGTTCACAAATTCACTAAACAGGGCATGAAAAGGTCCTATCGAGTTTGCAGAGAAAGTCCATTCTATTAAACTGTGTTGCCCCTGAGCCCTTCTTGTAAAGGAGATGGTGGACCTTACCCTTCATATTGACCTGGTGATAAAAAATAGTCACCCTCTCATGCTGTGAGTAAAACCCTAGTTTTCTTAGGGGAGATTTGCATTCCCTGAAGTGCACAGTCTGGGACTCTCTCCACAGGGGAAACTAGAGGTCTGCCTAAATTGGCACCAGGGAACCTACCAGGGAGGATTCTCCCCAACACTCCTCCATCATAAGAAATTTTAAGCTCTGAATATTACAAGTACTGACCCATCTGAAATACCTAAACAGAGCAGGGAACCATGTCTGTGAAAAGATTTTTGGTTAGCCCAGGAGGTGTCACAGTCATTTAAAGCTGCTGCCTGTTCTGATGTTGGAAGGAAATTACACTGAAGTTCCAGGAACAGTAAATCCTGAAGGAAGTAACAACTTCTGGGGTATTTAAGACCACACAAACAGGTGAATACTAAGAAAATTAAGTGGAATATTCTTGGGTAGAATATGTACAATTTCATCGCTCTTGTTAGTTCCTAGACAGTTTTGGCTATTTTGAGAGTGATTTCAATAACAATTTTCTGAGGCATCAAAGGTAGCAGTATGTTGCAAAAAAACAACTTTAGCCATCTGAGGATTCAAATAGGGGCATCTGTTTGGCAATGTGTTAAGTGTGCCACAGTGTACCTCCAGGCAGTAGATTCACATCTGCTTTGTTATGTTAGGAAATTTAAATGAGTTTTTCGAAGATACAAGGATGGTTTTGTTTAGTTTGCCTCTCGTATCATATGTATTTTGAATTCAGGATCCTTGTCTGTTCTTATGGAGAGACACATTGCACATGTTTGTACTCTGCAGAAGTGGGGATCTTGGTGAGGTAAGGTGGTAAAAGGTAGACAGATGTTCTATCTTGAATAGACTTAATGGTTTTTAGTAATAAATGTATGAAAATATAAAGGGAATAGAAGGAAGGATTCTAAGACAGAATTTAGTCCAAGAGAAGGCTTCTTGTGCAAGCATCTCTCAGAATAAACCTGAATCAAAAAATGCCATTAAATGCTACTTCTGAAAGAAAATGTTCAAGACAATGAAAGAAAATTCTAAATTTGTTATTCCTTTAATTTATGTTTAGTTAAGCAAAAGATACAGATTTTTGTTGTTTCTTTTTGCCTTTCTGTGCCTCTAGTCTGGTAATCTCTTCTGACAGCCAAAACCCTCGGTACCCCTGACATCCTGCTCATGAGTCTTTTGACCTGCCTTTATTTCCAGTCAAACAAAGGACAGGGCAACTCCAGCTACTGAACAGTAACTAATAAATTATCTTCTTTTAATTTAATAATAACAATATTGAATTTCAGAAGGGAATAATCTCCTCTGCTGCTCTCCTCTATTTTTAAAAAATCTCTGTACTTTGTATGCTTTGGTTAGAATTCCAACCTGCAGTCCTGGACCCAGGATATCCTGTTGATTCTTACACTTTACATAATTTCCTTCAAGAATGAAGTTAGCTGCACTTTCAGGTATTTGAAAAACTCAGATGGTGCCAGGACAAGTAGTTACTAGATGTAACACACGCTTGCCTGCTTCTTAACTTTTCATACTTTACTGGGAATAGGGCATAAGCAGTCTTTGCCACATTCATTATCACTTTGTCTGAGTACCATGTATAAACATGTATATAAACTCAGTAATAATCTCTTGTTATCTGAGGAAAGCTGTTAAAGAAGCAGCAGCTGTGGCCTATACTCTGCCTCTGCATTTTGACACAGGTGTGGTAGTTTACTTAAATTTCCTCTTAAGTTCAAGACTTCTGGATGAAATCCCAGCCACATCTTTCCTTTTGCTTTACACCAGTCCTTCCACTGAGTTAACCAGCAGCAGGGCTGCCCTGAAATTTGGAGGAGGGTGTTTTACCCTTAACTAGGTGAGCAGATGGGCAGACAGACTTACTGTAGGATGCAGCGATGGCTTTTGAGGCAGGTCCAGAGTATGTTAACATCATTGGAAGTGCTTTCATTGACTTCTATCCAGGTTTTGGCTGGGGTAGAGTTAATTTTCCTCCTAATAGCTGATATGATGCTTTTGGATGTTTTGGATTTAGGGTGATGATAACGCTGATAACCTGCCGATGTTCCAGTTGGGGCAGAGCAGTGCTCATGCAGAGCCAAGGACGTTCCAGTTCCTGGTGCTGCCCTTCCGGTGAGGAGGCTGGTGGTGCACCAGGAGCTGGGAGGGGACACAGCCAGGACTGCTGGCTTGGGATGCCCAAAAGGGTGTCCCATGCCACGTGGTGTCATGCTGAACAATAAATGTGGAGTGGCTAGATGGGGCTGAGGGGGACTGCTGCTTGCAGAAAAGCTGAGCATCAGTCGGCAGGTGGTTAACAATTGCATTGTGCATTGCTTGCTTTGTACTTTCTGTTATTACTATTAATAATAGTTATAATTATATAATAGTTATAATTATTATTCCTTCCTTTTCTGTCTTATTAGACATTCTTTATCTCAACCCAAGAGCTTTTACCTTTCTTTTCCTGATTCTGTCCCTCATCCCACTGAGGGGTGGAGGCGGAGGTGGGGGTTGAGTGAATGGCTGTGTGGAGCTTAGCTGCCTGCTGGGTTAAACCACAGCTACTTCTTCATGTACTGAGAATGTTTTGAATGTTACCTATCCTTACTAAGGTTTCAAACCCACATACCTTTAGTGGGTTTACATGGCAAGGTTTTGGTAGCAGGGCGCCATAGGGGTGGCTTCTGTGAGAAGGATCTAGAAGCTGCCCCATGTTTGGTAAGGGCCCCACTGCTGACCAGAGCTGAGCCAATAAGCGATGTTGTTTTGCGCCTCTGTGACAGCGTATTTAAGACAGGGGAAAAAAAAACCACTGTGCCACACACAGCAGCTGGGAGAGTGAGAGGAGTGAGGAACAGCCTTGCAGGCACCAAGGTCAGTGAAGAAGGAGGGGGAGAGGTGCTCCAGGCGCCAGAGCAGAAGTCCCCTGCGGCCTGTGGTGAGGACCATGGTGAAGCAGGCTGTCCCCCTGCAGCCCATGGAGTACCATGGCAGAGCAGGGTTCCACACTGCAGCCCATGGAGGAGACCACGGTGGAGCACGGTGGACCTGCACTGACAGAGACCGCAGCCTGTGGAAGACCCCTGCTGGAGCAGATTCCAGGCCGGACCTGTAGCCCGTGGAGAGGAGCCCATGCAGGAGCTGCTGCCCGTGGGGGATCCAGGTTGGAGCAGTTTGCTCCTGAGGGATGGACCCCGTGTTATGGACCCATATCTGGAGCAGTTCTTGAAGAGCTGCTGCCTGTGGGCAGCCCACGCTGGATCAGTTCGGCAAGGACTGCATCCCGTGGGAGGGACCCCACAGCACAGGGGACGAGGGTGACCGAGAAGGAGCAGCAGAGAAGAAGCGCTATAGACTGACCATAACCCCCATTCCCCCGTTCCCCTGCGCCGCTCGGGGGGAGAAGGTGGAAGAGGGTGGATGGGGGGAAGGTGCTTTTGGTTTCTTTCCTTTGTTTCTCACTTCTCTAGCTTGTTAGTAATAAGCAATAAATCTTATTATCTCCCTATTCTGAGTCTGTTTTGCCCGTCATGATAATTACCGTGTGATCTCCTCGTCCTTATCTCAACCCTTGAGCCCTTTTCATCGTATTTTCTCCCCGTTCCTCTTTGAGGAGGGGGAGTGAGAGAGCGGTTGTGGTGGAGCTTGGTCACCCACATGAGTAAAACCCCCACAATACCACCCACTACTTTCTTAAGGCTACAAACAAATCTCAGGACACACAGAAGAATTCCAGAGTGCATGTTTAAGTATTTGCTGTGTATTATGTTTGCGTGCTATAATGGAAAACTGTTTATAGAGGGCAGAAAAATTAGATCTTTGTATGCAACGTTTATCTCTTGATGGAGTCTGTAAGAGCTGGAAAGAAAAAGCAAACCACTTATTTTCACATTTTCACTGTAATTTCTAAGCATAATTCTGACACGCTAATAACAATTTAAGAGCAATTTCACTGGTATTGGAAAGAAAAAAACAAGCCCATGATACTCAGCAAACTGACAGCAGAGGGCACCAATGTCCTGCATTGGAGAAAAAAAAGGCTTTTCCCTTATGTAAATTGTACAATAAATCCTTGTTTGCTCTTACCAGCTTAATGCAAGAAAACCAAAGCAATATGTCAGTTTTAACAGATTTTTAAGGTTGGCTATTTTGAGTGTTTCAGATAAGTCCTTGTTATGGAAATGCAGTTTCCAACATCAGATGCCAGAAAGAAAAAAGAAAAATGTCTAAACTGTTGTTTATCAAAATACATTGCTCACACATTTGCTAAAGATAATCCAGTTGTAATGGCTTGTTGCTTGTGAATTTTTAGCCCTTTCTTTCCCAAGAAAAGTAGTTATTCTACATGCAAAATATTTTATGCTCTATTTATTAGTAATCTAAAAGTTTTAATGAATCTGTAGGAAAAATCTAATAGTGACTTATGTGACAGTAATTTTCATAAAAACTAACAAAAACACCGGAGAAAGTATTTGATTGCTGAAATCTGTGCATGTTACTGGCATCTCCAAAAACTGAAGCTGACAAGGTTGCAAAAGCTAAGAACATCCACATAGAATATTCATTGCATTTCCTTGATATTAACATGCAAGTGTAGGTAGATAGTGCCTACCACCAGTATTTCAGCTTGCTGTAGAGATGTGAACCCTTGTGCCCCTAAGACATTTAACTGTTGTCAGGTACAAAGGGTCAACAGGAAGGGCTATACAAACTGTGTGTGCATGTGAATATTTTTATATATACCACAGAAAGATTATACCATATGCTTTTATGACATTATATACTATTTATTGGTGCACATATATTTGTACGTATTTACTGAACAACACTGTTGCATTGTGTTATGTTTATTTAGACAATGGCTGTAACAGGATGACAGCAGGAACAAATTCTTTGCAAATAGCGTTGATGCAGGGTATCTTTTACACATGTTCAGAGAACACTGAGATAACTGGTTATTGTGAGACCAGTAATTGAAAAAGGAATTACTAAACCCACTGGTTATTCCCTTGGCCTAACACTGGTTTTACTATTATTATATATTCATATTTGTTTATTGAAAATAGCCATGTGAAGATAATGAGCTGAAGACCATTCTTTGTTTCTTGGCATTCTCAGGCACTTAGTCTCCAAGGATTTCGAAGTTGGCATGCTCTAAATTTGTAATAAAATACCCTTCTAATTGGTAAGCATAGAAAGTATTACTTTAATAAATATTTGATGAACAAAGATGTTTTATCTGTTCATTAGACTCTAGAGTAATATATGTTCATTAGAAGAAGATGAATAACAGCATTTAATATTCTTTGTTTACAACAGAAGGTCACATGGAAGAATATATTAATATGTAAGTTGTGACCTTCACACTTTGTCAGTTTTAACAACAATGGGTTTGTTTCCCTTATATGGTCAGATCTGTGTTTGATTTCCAGCTTAATTAAAGCAATTAAATTCACCCTCTGTGACAGGTAAAATGCACTGTGATTGACAAGACTGGTTTGGTTACTTCTAGTTTGTCCAAAAATAAATAAATAGATAATAATAAAAAAATCCTTTTTAAGAAGGGAAATTTCTATTCACATGCCATGGAATGAAATTGTAAGTTACTATTGAATATATGAGCAATTAATATCAGAAACAAGTATCAGAAATAACATCAGATGATTTTTCTTTTTGAATACGTATGTACCTTAACAAGAAATAACAGTCACAGAAAGAGAAAGGTGCAGTATGTCTCTTGCACTGCTTATCTCATAAGTCATGGACATACTCTAAGTTCTCAAAGCTGTTAGACAGTACAACTCTGTTTAAAATTGCATGACTGTTAAGTGTATTACACTTAATAGCTTTCAGGCATGGTTTCACAGAAAATACAGTAGGAACAAAGAAACAGTGGGCCAGAGAGAAATAATGCTTAGAGCTTGTCAAAAGCTGCTTTTGTTGGATTGTTTACTGAATGTAACCGTTCTTTCCATTATCACTTTCCATCAATAAAATCATCATTTTCTTCGAAAATCTGTTCTACAGTTAATCTTGGAAACCAGGATCCAGTCATCTTGCAGCCCAGAAGAGGAATCAGGTCTACAGGAAACCATGGAATCCCAGCTTTCATTGATTTCTTACTGATTTTCAAATGAAAAGAAAGTAAAAATGTCAGAATTTCCTGGAGGACACACACTTAAATCAGCAACAGTGCTGGAGAAAAGCCATTCCAGTAAGACGTTTGACTTTGTGGGAGGTAAGCAAGGTAGGATCTTTACCTGTGGTTTAGCTGATGTATATAACGTATTTTATTAATAATATAGACATCTCAACAATGTGTTCTTTTGCTCTTTTCTAGTCAGGGTATGCTCTTCTTATTCCTTGTTTCCATAAAGAATGGTCTATGAATAATTCTTGCGGCATATATGGGTCAGACTACTAAAGAATTCAAAGGAACAATACTAGAAAACAAGAAAAAAGTTTCTTTGTCATACATAATCTGCATACAAAATCTTTTTTTTTTCCTTCTATGTTTTCCTTTCTTCAGTCACATAGGTATCATCCCTCTTACTGAAAAGCAGAGCTGGAAAAAAAAAAAAACAAAAAAAACTTGCATCTTTATCCTAATCATAAACTACTTGATTTTTTTCCTCACTTTTATTTTGTACTCTAAATGCAAACATTGAATGCTGACTTCTGAGTAGCAGCCTATCACATACTCACAACAGTAAGGCATTAGTCACAGAGGAAAAGAAAAAAAAAACAGCAATAAAAACAGCCATCATTGTGCTTCTGCCCTCCATATTTCTGTAGAAAGTCCTGAAGAGGGTGCAAACTATGCTTTATCTTTGTGGTTTTGATTTACATTTCAGTGAGTCCACTTTCTCCTGTGCAAAACTACTTTCTTCTCATTTGCATAAGCCTATATGTTGCATAAATAGCATTGACTATGAAGGAGTCAGCATAAAGGATGCAAGCAAGAATTACACATATTCAAAGCAAGAAATTAATAAGTTGGATGTATTATATCTCTTGAAGGGGAAGCACTATTTATAATGTTTGGTGAAAAAAATGATTTTGAGTTTGTAGATTGGTTCCATTCATGATGATAACCATGAAAAACGGTACCCAAGATGCTGAAAGAGCAATGTTATTACCCTGAGCAAAGCGTGCCCATTCCTTGAGGCAGTGCTGATACACTAACTATTCTCTTTTTCCCTGTTCCGAGGGAACTGTGTTGCCACGGCTGAGGAGAGGGGCTGTCCCTGTGCTCCACCACTCTTCTCTCAGCACAGATTTGGTGTCTATCCCAGAAACACTGGGGCTTGCTAGCAGCTCTGCCCGCACCCCAAGAAACCATGAAAGTGATGGAAGCCAACTGCTCCCCCTCTCCTTTTGTTCCTCTATTGTGCTACTCTTTTGTGGTGTCAATTCCGAATATGTTTTCATCCTGTTTAAGAAAAGTCGTTCTGTGGAATTAGGAGCCTGTGTAAACTTTGCCCTCTGGTGACACAGTTAATACAAGAAGTTGTTAATATGGCTACTATATAGAAGTAGTGCTGGGTTATCTGAGATGAGGATAGCAGCTGATGTTGAATCCTGTTGTTCTTTCAGAAGAAGACTTGGTTTTGACTCGGTTTTAATTCTTATCATACATTCATTAGCATTTCTGTGAAAACCCATAATTTCTACGGCATTTATAATCAATTAGTGATTAATTTCTTTGCACAGGAATCTTCCCTGCATTAGTAGAACAAGGCCATATATTTCACATGGGTAGCTGTTCAGAATGTCCTGTGACATGTCCAACAACAACTTTGTCCTACAAGCACTCTTCTTGGAAATTCAGAAGTAGCAACAAGATCCAAATAGATGGGATGCTTGAACTTTCCCTCCAGAGACAGGTGGTGTTCATCCTCAATACGCAGGCCAGCGTGCCCATGATTACCTGTTTTCTGAATAAAGACCTGTTCAGCTTCAGTGATATTAATCTGACAGTGTTTTATAATTTGTTCCCAATTTAGATTTATAATAAATCTAAAAAAAATTTGTTTAATTTGGACCTGGTTCCCAACCAAAGTTGTACCAATCCTGTGTACAATTACTATTTTTTCTCACCTGTAGTCTGTTAATTTCTAAACAAATAACATTTAGAAACACTGGAAATTCCTGTGTCAGATTTTAGAACTGCTTTTGACACTCATAAATTGAAAAAATTTCTCATGTCATTGAAACACCAACATTTGGCAGAAATTGTGAGGGGTACAATGCCCTCACAGTGGCACACTGTGACACACTGCCAGAGCAGTAAATCTTGAATTATAATTGCTATGACAATGCAGCTGAAGAAAACACAATGATTACTTATGAGGTAAAATAAATGTCTCTACCTCTCACGGAAAAGTCTACCTATGATGATAGCTACTTTTTACATTAAAAAAATTGTGCTTGAAATTTGCATCCAATTCTATTCAAATTAATATGGCTTGACATAATTTGTAGACTTTTCTAAATTGTTTCTCAGGGTGGTTATGTATGTACATATGCATTCTATTTTTCCACAGTCACCTGAATTAATTCAACATAACAAAAGTTCAGTACTCATTCTATAAGCCAGACGTCAACAACCATTTTTTTTAAAATTAGTATTCTTGTCACTGCTTTTCTGTACAGAACTAGTTTGTTTGCCAAAATTGAATGTGTGCTATTAGACTATGTGCAGTATTATAAATAGATGTATTTGGCCAGTCCAGCATATTACCAATGCCTTGTCCATGCTGTTCCTTGCAATGCACCTTTCTCATGTTCTGCAACTTTCTGGTTTATGTAAATGCTGTATTGATATGTTTGATGATATTGCTCAGTACTGGTATGGCAGATTTCCACTAGAATTAAAGGAGAAGAATGACATTACCCAAGTTACTAAATAGTTAGACTTTACCAGATTCAGTAAGTCTCCTAACCTCTGTAAGTAAATGCAGAGAAGAAAAGAATACTCAGGGATGTGTCATATACACTAACATCAATTTGCTTTTTCCCAAAGCATCTATTTATTGCCATCATTAAAGTAAACAAATAAATAAATAATGAGTCCTGGAAAGGATGTTTTGAATCAGAATGGCAAGTTCTATAGTCTGGTGACAGAGAGGAGAAAGGCTATCATACTGACTGTTTTTGTTAGGGTACATAGGCCTTCTGGAAAAGGGTGGGGAGGCAGGGAGGGGGCACTTCCCAAATTTTCTGTTGGAAAAGTTAGTATGTTTGATGAACAATGCAGAATAACTCATTGCCCTTCATGGAGGAGTTTACAAGAAGAATGAAAAAATAACTTTCTCAGAAAAATAGAAAAAATAAACCAGCAAAGTTTACAAATCATCTAGTTCTTTTTTTTTTTTTAATTTTTAAAAATGGTGCACAGAATATTGAGAACAATATCCCGTATGTCTTATGAACCTTCAAGTGCAAAACCTTCTATAGATTACACCTATTAGTGAAAAATTGTGTACTAAAATTACTGTTTATTATTGAGGGGAAAAAGTGGTTGCAAGAGAAACCATGACCTAAGCACTTGTTTGTGTGAGAATATTAGTTTTCGCACTAAAGTATTGGATGCATTTTTCAGATTGGATTAGACAATGTCTATGAAAGAGCCTAACTAAAAGTAATCCTTTTCAAAGATTAAGCCTTTGAAGTCATCTTTTAGAAGATTTATCTACATGTGACCTGCAATAGAAAATGGTAGTACCATAAAATGTCTATGAGTTTCAGTTCCTACAAACAATAGAAACTAAATGTCATGATTTTAGTTTTGACATCACAAATTTTGTACTTTTGACACTGTTTAACTGATTTTCATTTTTGACATCTCTATTACCATACTGACAACAACCTTTTAATGTTTAGCGAAGAGAGGGTAGAGAAGGAGATGTTAGAGATTTCTTGGATATCTCTAAGGAGGGATGTAGAAATCCTACCAGCAGCGATTTTGACTGTGTAGCCAAAATCTGAAAAGAATCAAATCTTAAGTATTAAGTTAACAATTTAATAATAATAATAATAATAACAATAACACAACAAAACCCTCTGAAGATTAGTTTGCATTCAGAGAAAAAAAATTGAGACATTTTGTTTAAAATTTTGTTATTTAAAAAGACCCCTGAAAATTTTCTTCTCATGTGTTTATGAATTTCTATTCCTGTCTAAGCTTTTATCATTGTGTTTAGACCCTTTCAATCCATTTGTGCTCTGTGGGTGTAAGACAGGATTTGTAGTCATGCAGGAAAAGCTGAAAGTGAAAAAATTAGTTTCCTGACATCCTTAGGCCACAGAAAAAATGTCAGCAGAGACAGAAGTGTGAGGGATTTAAGAGAGACAAAGGAAATGAAGAAAAGAAAGGCAGAAATCTACAATATACAAGGACTTTGTCCTAAAGACTTTTGGTCAGAAGCAATGCCTGTATGTGCAAAATGTCAGTCAACATTTCAGAACATTCAGGGGAAAAATTGTAGTACTGTATTTTTTTTCCTTCCCTGTTTCAGACATGTAGGATTGTGAAGTGTCTTTAAGGATGACACAAGCCAGTTGCTTCAATTCTTAACTGAATAAATATTTCATTCTTTACAATGGAGATTGATACGAGATTCGGTTTGTTGGCACAGTTTTGAGATAACTGACGTTCTACTGGGAAGAATACCAAAATAAGACACGTCCAGGATTGTCAGCTACTGCACAGTTGTCACAGCTCTCATGTATTTCCATCAAGCGGAGAGGACAGGTGAAAGAGCAATTGCTTTCTGTGGAGGAAGTTTTGGCTTCACTCCATGAGAGGGTGTGAAGGATGCCTTGTTGAGGAACAGGAGAAGCAGTTTTTTTTCAGGAGTGTTGTTTGTAAGACCCATGCATTTTTTTTGTGCTTTCCTGCCCATAAAGGCAAGTAATGCAGCGACATCAGAACAATCCCTTGTTTTTGTGTACCAGAGTGAGCTACAATCTGTTCTGCTGCTGCCCACTTTCCAAATGGGATTGGGACAGGAAAATCTGATAATGAAGAAGCTGTGTAGGAGCTTTAGTAACACTCAGGGAAGCCAGTGGATTACTGCTTACCCTCATTAGAGGTCAGGAAAACAGTCTAAACAGACAAAATGCTAGGAATTGCTAGGATATAGAGGAATAGAGAGCAAATAACATCATTACGGTGCTATATAAGTCTGTGCCCCTACGTTTTGGCTACTTCATGTTGTTCTGCTTTCCGTATTCAGAACTGTTATGATAGAAATGGCAAAAGGAAGTATCAAAGATACTTCTCTATCAAAGCAGCATCTGTGGGAGGAATGGCTACTCTGACTAGGATTTTGTTAGATGGAAAAAAATGACAGAAAAATGTGATAAAAAGTCCATATTAGTCATGTAAAGGCAGATATATGACATCTTTATTTATAAAATCATGGGAGGGACAGCAAAAGTGAATGGGAGGAAATCCTTCACTGTCAATTCCAAGGCGAGAGCTTGAGTACATCAAGGGAAATGCAACAAAAAATGTCCAGAGCTGAGGCTTCTGAAGCAAGGAGATGTAGTTAGGAGAGGAGTCTGTCTGCTAGAAATCCTCTGTTGTGAGTATGTGGAGACAGGTTATGGAGCTAAATACGTCTTTGGTTTCACCCTATTGCTGCGTTTTTTCTCACCTAGCAGAAGACATCAAGAAGATAGACCAAGTTTTTGGTTTGAGTGCTCAGAAACAGCAAAGAGAATATGGAATAAAGTTTGTGCGTTGATACCAGAAATGCTGTCATAACATAGCATTGTACGTGGCTATTCTCAAGGACGGCATACATAGAACATAAACTTCCAGTCAGGTTATGTATAAGGCAAAAAAAAAAAAAGAAAAACAAATAAACAAAACCACAAATCTAATATTCAGTAGTCAAATCCAGTATATTCAATATTTTTTGAGGTGGTATCAGTCAATAGTGAAAAAAGAATTATTAAATTTTAATTTCAAAACCTTTTTAATTTAGAAGTGTATGACAATAATTATTAAAACTCTCACTGAGAAAATGAAAACGCTTTAAAAATTTAAAGGGTATAAAAATTATCCCTGTGTGGAAATTCAGATTTATGTTAAAAGTTATCTGAGTTCTTTTAAGGTGTGTAAAAATATTCAATAGTTATGTGTAAGGCAATCTATCAAAGTCATTTGCTTTGCTGGAATGCAAGTTTTAATATGCAAATGGAAAGCAAAATCACTACTACAGCTGCATGTAAATACTGTTTCTCGCTTCTCCCAAGTTAATTTCAACACTGACAATAGAGAAATAAGGATGTATTTTAATTAATATATGTGCCACAGTTCATTTCATTATGGATAAGATTTAGCTGTAAGTTACAGAGCGACAGTTTGATTTGGTTTCACTTGAATATTTGGAAGATTTTTGAACTGAAAAGATACAGTATACACCAGAACAATGCTCTATTTCATATTAATATTCAGTATTAAGTTCACAAATTGAATTAGCTGGAGAGCTGAAACTCCCATAGTAAAGCTTCTACAGCTTAGTGCAGATTTTAGGCTATCAAGCAGCTTTACTGTAGCTTTGTTTACAACTTCTTCTATTTATAATATATACTTTGAGATGACATGTCAAAGGCAATTCTTGCAGCAGCATTAGTAGAAGAAACTGTTGTATTTCCTTTGAAAGTATGAAAGACCTTGTTATTGGAAAAATGTGTTAAGAGAGTCTGAAATTCAGTGTTGAACAGGAACTTTTTTGCTTCTGAGCTAAATCCCAGTGAATAAATTGGAAATGCTCAATTTGGCTCAAATGCAGTTGGATTCAGATTTACAAATAGTGAATAATAATAGTTCAAAATGCTACTTTTGAATAAGACCTGAGAATAGGGGCTGAACTTTTATAAATCCTAAAGAGTAGCCTGTTCCTGAGGGAATTCCAATGAAGATTTAACTCAGTGCAGGCTGTGCTTTCAGAAGCACTTCAGCAGTGATAAGGTGTTGTAGCAATACATGAGTACACATTATTATGATTGCAGGAAAGTGGCAAAAACCACAACAAGCAAACTACTTTGGGGTGATTTTTTAATGAGAACGCAAAACAGAAAGACTGTGTAAGGCATGGTTATGAAGTGGAAGGAA
This sequence comes from Anser anser, assembly GCF_964211835.1. Taxonomy (NCBI): domain Eukaryota; kingdom Metazoa; phylum Chordata; class Aves; order Anseriformes; family Anatidae; genus Anser; species Anser anser. The sequence continues at coordinate 83,872,012 of NC_139720.1, read as the reverse complement.
GATGTAGTGATGATAAAATTTTAAAGATATATTTTTTAGATTTTTTTTTCCGTTACTTCATTTTTTTTGGGGAAGGAAAAAAAAAAAAGAGGAGGTAGACGAGAGAAACGCATCATTGAAAGGCATCATTCCAGAGAAAAGACTAGAAATACAGATGGTGGGGAGAAATGATGTAACTAGATTTCACAAATCACCTGCTTGTTTAATCTTTTGAAATATGTATTTTCGTGATCAGTACCGTGACTTCATGTTTCTCTGTTTATTTCAAGAAGGAGAGACAACAGATTAGGTGAAGAGAAGAACAGAGAATCTCCATCAGCATAATATTCTGTCAGGAAATGAGGTTTGAACAATGCACCACAAAAGTACAAAGCATGTTTTCCTTATTGGAAACAGACTTTGCTTCTCACACCTTAAGGTTATACTAATCTTTTCTATTAATTTTTCCACTTTCTTTCATTTATTTTGTTTCATGGTCTGTTTTCTATCTTTCATATATGCATATTTTTCCATTCATTTTCAAAAATATCTTTATGGTCATTGGGTTATTCAACGTGCATATCCAATTTTTATACACTACAAATCAGATCCTAAGTAGTGTTAAACACAGTTGGATTGCCTTAAATGTCCATGGTATTATTCTTATTTGAGCAAAATGTTTGTCTATGAGACTCTGCCATGGGTCAGTTCCCCATTTTGGCAAATTTGATAGAAATATAACTAAAGTTCAGGAATGCTTTTAACCATATTCTTCAGTTTTGAAGCATAAATGAAATAAATGAACTCAATGAGAGAGCACTAACAAGTAGATAAAGCAGTCTCATCTGTGTGATTACATACCTGTATACGATTGTATAAAATTTTGCTTCTGAGGCCAAAATGCCACTCCTAGATTTCCAGATTGTTCTACCTGTAAAGCTAGCTGTAATCTATATTGGCAAGCAAATATAAGAAGGCACAGTTCTTTTCCCAGTTTGTTGTTGGCAAGGAACTCTTTTCGTCTTAGACATGCACACATACGTAAACCCTAAGCCTATTACCACTGACAACAAAATCCAGCAAATCTTACTTCATTTATTGCAGCTTTTAAATATGCCTTTGAAATATGGCACAGATGCTGGCTAGCACATAGATTTTAAATGGCTCTCTCCAATCTTTGCATCTCACCTTTCTATAGTATCAACATATATTCCTCATAAATTCACTTGCCAGTGCCTAAAAATAATCCCAAAATTAAATGAGTTTGATGAATCGTTATAACACTTACTTCAAGCTCTTGGAAAATAAGAGGATGATGATTGTAGAAAGCACCGGATTTATGATAGTAAGTCTAGATTTGTTTAGACACAAATTGTTAAAACAATGTAAGTCTACTTCCTACTCATTGCTTAAATGTCTAAGAAACCAAATTTCAGAGGATTAGCAGTGAGAGCTGACTTATGTTGCAGCTACTGCATTTCTGACAGCAAACGAGGCCAAGGAGACAGCAAGTACTCTTGCTTTCTCAGCAGTGTTCTGGATGAAGGTGCCCAGGTGGGTCAGTAGCTCCTAGTAGCTGGCCCAGTCCTTCCTGATAGCAGCTTCCTGAGGTTTCCAGCCATTCCAAAAAGGCTCAAGCCCTCTTCGCAGCTCTGCAGCGTTATTTAATCCCCTGTCATCCTTTTCACCTTTACAGCTTCCAGTCAGAGATCTTCACAGCCCTCCTCTGTCCCACTCCAAGGCTTGACAAACCGAAGTCTACAGTCTAACCAAAACATGCTTCCTCTGAGTAATTTGCTCTCTCCGGCAAATCCACTCCAAACCTCCTCTTACCTCAGAACCATCAGCTCCCATGCCATACACTTGTAGCTCAGCTCGGTGTTGTCTGCTCAAATGTTCAGTGTCACAAGCCTGTACTGGCTGCCCACATCCATGACCATCCCACTTGCCACAGGCAGGGGAGCTCAGCATCCTTCTGCAGAACCATCCCTGTCTCTAAAACTCTGGTGTAATCTGTGGTGAAAAAAAAGGAGGAAGGATCTGTGTGGGATCAAAAAACTGAAGGAAAAGCAGGACCATGTTAGCCCTGTCCTGATGCATCTTGATTCTGCTACATTTATCAACTTCATTTCCTTCTCTTTCACTAAACAGCCAAGTCCAGTCCTCTGTAGCCTACTTGCAGTGACAATGGTAACCAGTTCTTTTTTTTTTTCTTTTTTTCTTTTTTCTTTTTTCTTTTTTTTTTTTTTCTCCAGCAAATAGGTCCTCTGGAAGAGTTCTAGCAAGGCTACAAAATCAAGTCATTCAAGGTAATGGGTTGTAGGGCCTGATTTTGAACTACCAGTCTGGAGCTGTAAGTCTGCTCTGCACCTTGATTTGTGTAGCCTCTCACACACAGTAGTTTATTTAGAAACCCTGCACACAGAGGACTGTAGTTTTGAACTGTTCCCTGCTTCTTGGGCTGCTTGTCTACAAAAAGATATATATTTATATTTATAAAGAGAGAGTAAAAAAAAAATAAAAATCTTTGAGGACTAACCTCCCTCACAATATTATAGTAAAATTAAAGTTTTGTAGTAATTCAGTTTCACAGGAGAAGGGCTGCACATGAACTGCAGTTTCTCCAGTGTAACCTATCTTACCGCAGCCTTTAGTTGCAAAGGCTAAAAATAATATAAATAAATAAATGTAATATTGCATGTAATAAAAAAACTGTCATCTTGTGGCAATTCCACAGAGCTGACAGCCTGCTTCATCATCAAGCATTTCTCTAAGTTGAAAGTTCATGTCTGTCCTTCTCAGGAAAGTTACTAGCCTTTAAATACTGAAATATACATTTTTCTTTCTACTATTCTCTAATGTAGGTGAAGACTGAAAATCTCTAATCTGGTTTTGTTGAGATACCTCATCTTTGAAAATACTTTCTTCCTCAACCTTCTTTGTCTCTGTATATAAAATAATATACATATAGTATATGTATATTATATTTTTATGTTTATTATTTTGATAATTCTAAAATATTTTAGCTTAGTCATAATTTAAACCTTTTCTTCTGCCTTTGTTTCATTTAAGGTCAGGGGAAAAAAAAGACTGACTTTCTCACTTCTGTCTGACTCAGTCAGAGGACAGAGTTTTGTGTTTTTTTAAAACATTTTTGTAGAGTAATTTTCTCCTATAACTTTCCTGAAGGCTGGAGTGGTACTGCAGTAAATGTGCTGGCACAGATCCTCTTCTCTAAAAGCTGGGATAACCCATACACCTCAGCATAGTGCAACCACTCCATTATATTACCACAGCAAGAGATAATTCAGGTTTTGATTTTAAGTTCAAAGCCTAACTGTCACATCATAAAATCCTAGTGAAAATTGTCAGGAAGAGATTATGTTTGGAGTTTCTCAGTAGAAGATCCTTTTTTCCTCCTCTCCACCATCCCAAACAAATAGTTGTTTCAGCTGAAGTTACAAGACCATCTTTCTGCTCTGCAGTTTCCTTCTTTATTCTCCAGCAGAAATGAAAGTCAGCATTGACTGACCCTGATTTCTTCACCATGAAACACTGGAGTTAGGAATTTAATTAACAACAAAGAAAAAGTTGAATACGAATGGGTTTATTGTAGAACATAACTTGTGTTAACACAGCATATAATATAACTGTGACTTAAATTCCTGGGAGTTATATTATCATGTCTTACCAAAGATACAGTTTTGGGTTTTGCTTAATCACAGAAGTTAATTTAAACATGAATTAGAAATATTTATTCGGGGTACAAAAAAAAAAAAACACAACAAAACAAAAGTCTGTTTGAAGATCAAAGTCTGTTTGAAGATAACCAGATGTTGATTGAATTTGCAGTAGCTAATGGTAGTGGTACTGTTATCATCTTGTAACTTTCTTAGATAATTTTAAATAATTCAGAGTACATTAAAAGGCCATGCTATTCATTGTTTTGCTTTGAAACATTACATGATATATGTTTATTTAATATCCCTCAGGTTCAAAAAAAAAAAGAGGAGTTTTGATCTAAAGAAAAAAGAAGCCATTTTGTCAAGGTAAGATGGCTTTGCAAAATCTCCACATTCCTTCCTGGGAACCTGCAGTTTTAGCAAGAGCTTATAGGAAAGCTAAAGTACGCTATCTTCTTTACAAAGTGAGCAAGAGGTACATAAGCCAAGCTGCCAAATAGTTGGAGATTTAATTGCTGTACAGATTAAAACAAACAAACAAAAAACACACACACACACACACACCTGTATTAATGCCATTATATTCAGGTGTGCCCCTTTATTATAATATGTACCACTGGGTTTTAAAAAATTCACATCTCTAGTGTTAGCATATTCTGAACTTTTCTGCATCTTTGCTTGTTGATAAACTTTCACCTGGTTGTGTAGTTTCTAAAAGGAATTAAATTGTTCTCATTTACACCATTTTCACACTGCCATATCTTCAAAGAATTCAAGCTTTAGGTGTTTTTATACTATATAGAAGTATCACTTAAATTACTAAGAAATTAAATATTATTTCCAAGGAAACAAAGAATTATCCCAGTAAATAGTTTAATTAGTTTAAAAAAATCACTGAAGATCTCATCCTTGTGCCATAGTTTTTGTACAGCTTCACCTAGGATTTTTTTTCTTCCCTTCAAGTTATTTCTAGTTTGCATGGGCTTTACTTCACCATATGGTCACCCAGCCACTTCTGCGGAAATAAGGAGGTGCATAGAAAAGTGATAGAAGAAAGTGGCACTAGAGGAGAGGTGTCAGGAGCTGCTTCTATTGGTTTAACACCTCCTGTATAACGTACAGGAAACTAGCCTTAATAGAGTGCCAATAATATGGAAAAAGTACTCAGAATCATGCTTTTTATATCAAATCTAGATAGTTTGGTTTAACTCATTCCTGTTTTAACATTTAAATTAACCAAAGTTTTTTGAAATACTTTTATTTCTTGAAACAAAGTTTTTGAATCAGTAACATAGCTGCTGCTCTCTTCAGGTCTTATTTTCAGTATAAGCTATTTAAATAGTCTTTAATCTGCAAACTAACTTATATATTTATAAATGCTTTCCAATAATTTTCTTTTCCCCTATGTGTGGAATATGAAGGACTTATGGATTGTTTTTGGAGAGACTAGATGATTCAAGTCCTCAGTAATTTTAACCATTATTTATTGATTAAAAATCTTATTAAATACCTATTGAAGTATTTGTTTATAAAATAGAATTCCATTTTATTCAGTTTTGTGTCAGTAATGCTTCAGTCCTATTTTTTTTTTCTTTGTTACAATTCAGATCTGAACTGTAATAGCTGAAATATAATCAAGGTAACATCTACATTATCTCTACAGTTATATATATCCATACAAACTAGCAAACAGAAGTCAATCCTCTAGCTCTGTTGAGAATTAATGGACATAGCTTTTTAGACAAATACATCTCTACTGGCAAGTGCGATCTCCAGAGCAAAGGTAGTCTTTAAATGGAATTGTGTGGTATTGAGTACTAGTGGAGTTTCTACTTCTCATGGCTATGTGTAGCATAGAGAACTATACTATTAGTTCTTATCTGGGAGAACTAATAACGTCTTGAATTGTGCCGTACTGCTGTTTAAAATACATTAAAAAATAAAATCAGCTTACTCAGAAGCTGATTTCCCTTCACTGAGAAAAGCTCATGCAAGCAATAGAAAAATGATGTATCTGTATGTCTATATACTCATACTAAGTGCATACGTCTATATACGTAAGTTCAAAGTGTGATGCTTTTTTTCAAAACAATAGAGACATTGAAGCTAAATTCTGTGGTCAACTAATTATTTTATAAAAAGCTTTCAATTGGATTTACAGTGGGGATTTTGATTCCCCACTGCTCTTTCAGTACATAATTGAACATGTAATTGCATACAGTTGAGAATTCACCAGCATTATTTATTCCATCGTATAATCTAAATATTTAATTTCAACTGTAATAAATTAAAACTATATTAGATTGTGGATTTCAACCATGTGTTACTCTTGCAACAAGAGAATCATTGCTTCATTAATTTTTAATATAACAGATAGAACTATTTTGTGACCACGGTTTCTTAGTAATAAGATTTCATCTTAAATGGTAATTTGCCATTCTAGGTTTTATTTATTGGGATATTCTTGACAGTTTGAATTGTCTAAAACTGACAAGAAATGTTGTAAAGTGGATTAAAATCTGTCTTAATTTTCCCGATCTTTAAAAATGTAATTTTTTTCCCTCATTTTTATAGTATAAAATTTTTTCAGAAGTATAATGAAGCAGAACTTCCATTTCAATGTCTTTAATTCATTTTTTTTATAGTGCTGAAATCTGAATGCGTAATTGTGTTACAAAAAAAAAAAAGAGAAAAGTCAAACATGATTGTACCTTTCTGTAGAGTATACTAGAAGAGCAAACACTGGAATATAGAATTTGTAAATAGGGTACACATAAATAGAAGTACAGAAGTGTACACCATACTATGAGGCAGAAGTCAGAAAATCTGACATGCACATTTCTTTCAGATTTTTTTTTTTTTACGTCAAGTCTAGAAATAGAAAGAATTTCAGTCTAACTCATATGATCTTCACCTGAGTTTCCCTCCCTTAATGTATGTTCAACCATTGCTGCTTCTGTCTAGGTATACACTATCTTTATCCCTTGTAGGTGCTGCTTTGAGAAGTTAAAGGAGATCTTCCAATTTCTGAGCTGAAGCTTGGTGAAAAAAAAGACATGGCAACAGCCCATTCCACTGTGAAAACACATGAAGATATCATTCAGTAGCTCATTTTGAAGACAGCTTCTAAACTTGTATGACTCATGGAATGGCGTAGAAAAGGATAGAAGGAAACACAGAAAAAGGTAACAGCTAGTGCAGTGAGGGTGAACTGTGCAGTTTAGCACAGTCGGAAGTTACAGTCCTGTAAAGGTCCCTACATCACGCTAGAGCTTTGATGTAGCATCACACCACAATATCAAGTTATCATTGGGACTTAAATGACTCAAGGCTAGCCTTGAGGAGGAAGGAAAGAAAATCATTCCTGATGTCCCTGAATAATAATTTGGTAAGGGTTGTGGAAAGTCATTGGAGAAAAATATGGTATTTAAAGCTGCTGATGCTTTACCCTCCCCCTGCCCCCCCCCCCCCCCCCCGGCAGACAGTGACTCAGGAGCAAATAGGACACTGGTTTCCATTGAGAGTTACTATTAAAGAAAGTAGGTGCAGCTGACCATTAACACAGAAATAACATGTTACTGACGGAGCTCTAGCTTTACAGAAAAGCATTTCTACTACTGCTATTTTAGAGTGTGACTCCTGCAGAGAATCCCACAGTCAAGAGCAGAACAACTCTGTCCTTTCATCTGAATACTTTGTTCATAGTTGATGTATAAAATGTTCCTGTATGGAAAAATCTTAAAGGTCTTCTGTGTGTTTTGTTGTTTTGTATTTGTTTTTGTACCTGCTGTGGTTCATCCATCACTCTGTCACAGCTATTCTCTAATTCCCATTCCTTGCATTTTGTTCAAAACTTTAAAAAAGGCATAATGCAGTTGAAAACAAACAAATGAACAAAAAAACAGCAGAAAATATGCCATAATCCTAGGTTAAAGTTAATTAAAACTTTTTACATGAGGTTGGAGTGATCTTCAGCATCTACAACATCCATTATAAGCAGCTGAGGGTGAGAGGAAGTCCATAGAATTGTATGATTTTTGCTACTGTTAGCTTTTTTGCTTTCTTAGACTGTCATTGTTCTTTTTTTTTGACAATAAGATCAACACCGGCTTAAATGGTTTTGGCTTTTGGGAAATCATCTATTTTTTTCCTTGATAATTTTTGCTACTGCAAATGAAATTTGGCCTTTCTTTGCTTATGTCAGTAGTAATCAACACTTAATTCAAACTTTATGATCATCTGTGTTTTTTATGTTGCTAGAATTGGAAGCAAAAGATAAAGAAACTTTTTTTTTTTTTTTTTTTTTCAAAGCAATTGCAAAGTGCTGACTGAATAGGCCTGGTGAATAGGCCTGAAGAGAAGCAAAGAGGCAGAAGTACTCCAAACTGCTCTGTTACATCCAAACAATATTCTTCAGTTCAGGTACACAACGATATAAAATATATATACATATTACTTATTTTGTATATCCTCAATAGAATACTATAAAAAATTTCTAAAAAAAAAAAAAAAAGAGAAACCTTGTGGCATGGATGTTTTTCCATTACGAACTGAACTTTTTAAGGTGGTTCCTTTTCTCACTGGAGCTAAATAAATAATTTAAGAAAAATAATGTATTCTCTACTCTTTACTTCTCTTTCTGATTATTGATTTCAGTTGAGCAGATTATGATTATTTCTGGCATGTTTGTTATGAAAATTCTTGCATAGATTATCATTGTGGTTGCAAGATGCCTGCAGTTCAGTTCTATACTTCATAGCATGGAGTTTCCACCCTTAATTTTGTTGGTTAGACTTTTCTAATTAAGACAAACTGTCTTTTTTCATTGGTAGCTAGTAGGGGAGTTATTAAAGCTAGCAGGAGCAACACCAGTCTTCTGGGGAATTCTGGTATTATTTTATATTTGCACAAACTTGGGGGAAAGTTTTTTTTGCACCAACTTTGGGTGAAAGGAGGGGAGAAGGGCTGGTAGAATAGATTCCCTGGTCCTATTTGCTGATAATACAGCAATGCAGATGAGATAAAATCTCCAAACCTATACTTTGGATTATGCAAATAATTCAAGTTAGCTGTACAAAACATGGAATCAGGAGGAAATGTTTGATTTCACTAGTGCAATCTTGGAATTTAAGAGAAAAACCTAAAATATGCTATGTTTTTGTTGTTGTTGTTCTTATTCTGAAAATACCTCATTTTAAGCAGGGGGAAAAAAAGAAAGAAAAATGTAAAAAAACTTTGGTCAGTAATAGGGTTATAAGGAATTATATGAGTTTACCTAACCCATAAGCCTGTCTCGTGCTGTAGCCAGAAGTAGATACCTAAAACAGAGCGAATATCTATGATTCTTTCCCCTAACATTGATTTGCAGCTTAGGAAATTTCTTTGTAAGACATAATTTTCATGTAGTTAATAGCCCTCTTTCTTGAACTTGTCCTGCTGCTCCTTGAATCTATGTAAGTTTTGGCATTGTCTGTTATCTAGGGAAAGGAATTCCTCTCCTTAGTTGTAGGTTGTATGAAACTACAGGATTTTCTGTATTTTTTGTATTTGGATTTGAATTCTTTGTCCATTATTTTTTCTCCTGAAGGTTTTGTTATGAACAGATTGCTACTTAGAAAAAGGGTTCAGAAATAGATGCCAAGCAGAGTTTCTCTCTGCAGGAAGTGTTCAGATACTATTTTATTCTACTGAGAAAGCCATGTGAAAATACAGGTTTTATACCAAATGTGAATAGCCTCTGACTATTTTGGATCAACTTGGGAATGCCATGTCAGCCATTTTGCGTTCTATATGGGCACATCTTGAACTCTAGTGCTTCCACCCGCAAGCCCAGCCATGGCTTTGTATGACAGAAAAAAATCAGAAATCTCACACCATTTGCAGTGTGGAATGGGAGGGTTTTTTTTGTTGTTTTTCTTATTGCCATGTCAGGCCAAAGTTGCCACTCAGTTTAGCTTCATTCTTGAATCTAAGTTTAAATGTTTGCCAAGCGGGTCTTGTTTTATTCTTTCTTTATACTTTTTGTGTGTCTGTTTTTTGCTGTTATTCTTGATTACATTAACATATAGAAGTAGGCAGTGTTCTGCTGTGTGAATGCAAACTCCAGAAGTGGAAAGAGCCCTGTGCCATACTGGCACAAGGGGGAAATTGTTCCTGCCCCTGACTGCTTCCAGAGGTGGATTGAAGTATGTGGTAGCAAGGAGAATACCAGAGGGTAGTTTGATGTTAAGGAGACAAAGTGGAGACCAAGTGATAAGGTTTAGAAGGTTAAGCAGAACTCCCTCTTTTCAATGTTTTTAGACTTAACTTTCTAACTAATTGGTATGACAACGTCTGCCCTTCAAGACCTTTGTTTGAAAATTTAGTGCAAGGAAGTGCTTTTCTTTTTTTCTTATATATACAGGTACCTTAGCTTTCCAATAAAAATACGTTTAGATGTCTCAAATGTAGCCTGTGAAAATTGTCTGGTATTTGCTGAATATAATAATGTTTCCTTGGAACTCCTTCAAATAAACTGATTTGCTAGAGTATTCATGCAAGACCATTAAATAAGGAAACATCTACAGAATGACTATCTTACTGATATGGAAATGTGTGAAAATTCTCAACAGAACGTCAATTTTTGTTCTCATATTGTCTAATCAGTTTCTTTTTTAAAAGGGTTTCTAGCATTTTTAGTATAAAAATATTAGGTTCTAAAAGGAATAGAGTCATAACTCTTTAATTATAGAAATCATCATAGTGTTACAGAAGCCAGCAGAGCTACTCTGCTTTGCATCAGCTGAGAATCTGCCCCCTGGTATACACATGAACCCTTGTTTATCCTGAATGATGAGAGCAGACCAATGAATATTGCAGGCAAGAAGGTCCATGCTGTGCAGTTAAGCTACACAAATCTCAGTTTTCATTGCCGGATCCACATCCCATGTAATGTTTCCAGTAGGCTCGAGCATTCTGACACAATTTATACAAAAATCCAGTATGAAAGAAAAATTTGATTTCCTGCTGTGTTGAAGTAGTTTGCAAGGCCTTAAATTGGATTTTATTTCCATGGAAGTTCTTATGTTTGTCATTCATATAGATTTAATTTAGCCTGTTTCTGTAGCCTATATACATGTCACAATTCCCACCCCCCCCCTTTTTTTTTTAATTATAACATCATTTTAGAGGTCTTTACAGCTTAAGCTTTAAATCAGCTTAATTAAATATAAAGGAGGAAAAACAGTTCAATTTTCTTGTTGCTTGGTATTTGTATGTTCTTGCTTGGTAGATTGTTACCTTGTTTTCCCTAAAACAAAATTGTCTCTACTGTCTGCAGTACATATGATATGTCACTGAAAACATAAGCAGAACATATGCCCTTTATGCCTCCATAAGGGAGATGCTCCAAGGATTGTTTCTTCGTGTTTTGTACTGAGCTCTACGAAAATATGGCTAATTATTGCTGACCTAGTCTGTGACACTGTGATTTCAATCATGCACTTTCAAGCAAAAAACTGAGCAACAAGCCAGTCCCTTGCTATATCATTATACCCTATCTTACCCTACAACTTTGGACACTGGGGGAGAGGATTAAATCCATAATGCATTCGGAAAGCATTGTGTGTGACCTATGAACTCTGTAGTTAATCTCTACTGTCTGGAGGAGGAATGAAAAACCTCTCATAATCTGTATTTCTTTAGCTGATATCATTTGTACAAACACATTATATATGGTATTTTCTGTTCATTGATACCAGAGAAAAAGGTCTATGAGGAGAAAGAGACAAAGAAGAAAGCATTATTGGTCATATAATTGCACATTGTACTGCCCACGCTAAGCAGTGGGTATCATCATTAGTAAGTGCTGCCCATCATTAATTAATTTATTTTTTTTCACAAGTCTATATATTGGATTTTTAACTGGTCTTTCCATAGCTATTGTATAAACAATACAAAGCACTGTTTTTTGGTTTTTTTTTTTTTTCCTGCTGGTTTTAAAAGAGATTCACTAATTAGATAATTTGTGGCATTGGGGCAAGTCTGGGGATTTCTTTCTTTGAAAAAGAAGACAGCTCTTTTGCAGTCTCTGTGTCCTTGGAGACTGTTAAGAAGGTTATTCCCTATCAGTTTAGCTGCTTTTCAAATGCTTAGAACAGTGCATTAAAAGAAAAAATAAAAACAACAAAAATATAATGACAGTATTCTGTCTTTTCTATAATAGAATTGCATTATATCCTTTTTGTTCACATTTTTCAGTGTTTCGAGGTTATCGTTTTGCTATTGCAAAACCACCTGTAATATTGATTATGAACTCTTACATGAAAATATAAAGCTTACTTTGTTCTTCTTTTAATGGTATTTTGAGATAAAGTATGAGCCCTGACTCATGTTAGGTAGCATTCTTTCTTTCTGACACTGATTAATTTCAGTAGGGACACCTGACGACAGAAATCAGCAGAACGCTCAAAACCTGCATTTTATAACCGTAGCTGGTATTTTACTCCAAGCAAAAATAGCTTCATATGGCTAGTCTTCACCCATACACATTGTATTTGACATAAATAATCATTCTTTAACTTACTGATAAAACTGAGGAATTCAAACTTTAAACACCTCATGAATTCTTTCCACCTCATTTTAAAAATTAGGGAATAGTTAGGGAACGATTGGTTTCCCATCTGTACTTGTTCATTTGGGAAGTTCCAGTTGAATATTTCAGAACATATGCATAAACACGCACAAAATGCAAACATATATGTGCAATAAGCATTTATAGTATATATACATATATATAAAATAAGAAAATAAAACATTTTTATATATTTATAACATCAAGTTTCATAATGTCTTTGATCCCAGTGGTATACGTCTTTCACAGATGAATAAAGTAAAACATATTTCATTAAGCACTTTTTTTCCAAAAGTTATAGCAGATTTCACTTTCCTTCAGTTTAGGTGTCTCACATGAGGTGTACCGGATTTGATTTTCAGAATCAGTAAGGATCTATAACACTTCCTGACTTCACATATAAAAATGGTGCTCTCAAAACCTGTAAAAGTCAGCATAGAGGAATAGTTTCAAGAATACAGTGATATGCTCCAACACAGTGACAGATTTCTCAGTATTGGTGACTTCAAACTGTAGCACATTAACAGTAAAATTGAGCCTTGACATCAAATTTCTAAGTTTTTATTTTGCGTGTTCCATCTACTAGAAATTTACAAAAAGACTATTTAAAAATGTGAACAGTTGCTGATTATTTAATGTTTCAATTTTTTTTAGGATTTATTTGATCAAGTAACCCACAAAGGCAATTTAAATTTTTTTCTCTGTGACTGCTTTTGACAGTGAGGTCTTATTAAAATAAACATAAAAAAAAAACAACTTACCTTTTGTTTAACTTATTGCATTTTAAATATGACAAAATGACACAAAACTCATGCAGTTTACTTTTCTCATTTCTGACTAGTGTTTCCCTGCATTTCAGTCACCAGGGTCCTACCAACCTCCTCCTAGTTCTTCTCTCCTCTTTCTCCATTTCAGCAATGGCATGCACCTTCAACAGCTCTCCGTCCTTGTAAAATCTTGACTTTAGTAGGATCATAAATTTATAATCAAGTGTTTAATGACTACTGTACTTATGTGCACAGTCCCTGGGAAGTTGCCATGAATATTCCTGTTCTTCTTGCATGAAATTGTAATAGAGCATGACAAGGATCTGATGGAAACATCCAACGTTAATAAGAGTAAGAACAACTACAATAACAACAGTAAGATCCTTTATTTAAAAAATAAATTAAGAAATGTAGATAGATAGCAATTGCATTTAAAACAGACCTTAGACGCCAAAATTTTTCTCCCCTTTTTTCTCATTCCTCTGAAGCTATTTGTGTATTCTTTAGTGCTAGCCTTGGTCCAAGAGTAGGACTTGCCAATTTTATGGTAACGTGAATAAGATGACTGGCCTTCTGTTTTATACAACTACAGAAAGAAAATCAGTTCTTCATAATACACTTTCACATTCTTTAAAAGCTTTTAGAGTGGACACGGTACTTTAACCTCTTAAAATATATTATTGGGCACTTAGGTTTGTATTTGCCTAAGAATATTTAGTTTTCATACTGATAAGCCCAGCTCCCATTATGTTTTTTCTCTTAAGCAAATATATTGAGAGTATTAATGCTGTGTGATCTCAAGGCTGTTATTTAACAAAGACTTCTAATAGTCAAACTTCTCCACTTACAACAAAAGTAGATGAAATGAATGGTCAGCTTTTCCATTTAAGAAATTAATTAATTAAAAAAAAAGCATCCATAAGTTAGACAAAGTACAACCATTCTTTTTTTTTTTTTTCCTTATAGCTTGGTCACTCATTTATATCATCTTTTGATTGATTTGTCATTTACTTGCAGCTGAAGTATGTTTTCAAATCTTTTGTATGGTTTTCATCTTGTGATAAAAATCACACGTTTGACTGACAATAATAATTTTATAAGCATTGATCAAAAAAAATCTGTTCATCTTTAAGACCTTTTTAGCTTTAAATATTTTTATTTATTCTTTTCATTTAAAATGAATTTAAGTGCTTTAGACTTTGATAGACTATCAAAATTAATGTATAAAAATTTATTATCTTGGAGCACAACAATAAGATCTTTTGTGTTCAATATATGGAAGAAAAATAGATTTGAAATCATCTCTTTTACAAATAAACACATCAATACAAACATGAGGAATATAAATATGCACACTACAAAATAGTTTTTTGCTTAGCATGCAATATGTTCTAATGTATAAAATGCTATGAAATGTACCCACAATTTCGGAAAAGAAAATCTGATAGTGAAGGCAGTTTCCACCCCCACCCCAAAAAAAAACAAAAAAAAACAGATGGAGTTGCAGTTTCTTGCTCTTACAAACTACTAATAAATGTACAATTACTTCTGAAATTTTCTGCATCAGCTACGCAATCTGAAAATAATTACATATCTTTTTTCTTTTCCTGTCTTGTCAGAGAAAGTCCTAATTATGACTCTGCTAGAGTTTGGATGCATCTTATAATAATTCGTTTTCTTTCGTTTTTATTGTCTTTTCCATTATACGGTGTTCTGTAACATTGCTGTGTGGTTTCTGTTCAAAGAGTAAAGGTTTACTCTTACTTACTGACAAATAGCCCTGTTTTTAAGACAACTACTTGTCAGTGACATAACCAGATCTTCCAGTCTGCAAGGATTCCCTGAGTGCTCCCATAGACCCAACATCTATGATGTCCTGTACACTGTATCTTGAATGTAAACCCTGAAAAGCTGAACACGCTGAATATGCATGTGGCTCTTTTACATGCTCAGTGGCTCTGTTTTTGCTGCAGTTAGAGCCATGTACCTCAGCTGGGTCTGTTCCTGGTTCTGCTGTGCACGTGCCGAGAACCCTAACATGGGATTGGCTCAGAGAGAGGCATAGAGAAGAGACCTACCAGCAATGACTGAAGATTGAGTAAAGGATTACTTGCAAGCATCTCGCCTGTACAACTCCATGTTACCTTTTCAAAACAAAGGCAAATATTTAGGTAAATATATATTTAGTTTTTTTTTTTACCATACTCAAGTATGGTGAAGTCTAAACAAACCCTTGAAATACCAACTTAGTCTTTTTTCCTTTGCCTCTTCCCTCATCCTCTTTCATTTGCACTACATATTTATTTTCTTTTTAAATCTCTCCTGATACATGTTAAATATGCAGTAATAAGAGGATCTGTAGTCATGTTCAAACACTTCACTTCAGAGAAAAGTACAAAAGGAGTCATGGAAAAGGGTGTAACTTAGCCAAAATTAAGCACCCTGCAAATTTCAGCTGGAAGTGAACATCTTCAAAAGAGAGGAGCGTCTGCACTGATTTCTCACCCACCTGGTACAAGGGGATGAAGGGAATTGGATCAGCAGACATTTTACTGTTGAAGGTTTTATTGGTGTAGGGCTGGTTCTTCCCTTTCTGGCTGCTGCTAGAGGAAAAAGGTTGCTTTCAGGTTCTGTGCAGACTGGTTACAATGCAATCACTTACTAAAATTAAATGAATAATCATTTATGTATTTATGCTGGCAGCTTTGAAGATAGTCATTTGTATTTTTTTTTTAATGTAGAAATGGAAAGTAACTCAGATGCAATTGTGATTTAAAGAATTTTTGGTTTGGGGTTTCTAATATCTCACTTTTTTAATTCATTGTATCCCAAAATATGCTTTAGAAATATATGTATATTTATCTTAATGTTTTTATGTCTCTTTTTAGTTGTTGTTAGAATATAACAGGCATTGAATGTTAGGTTGAGTGGCACAGTTAAGCATAAAGTTACTAGTCTATTGACAAAATTCTGACTTCAGATAGAAAATCATAGCATAAGCTTATAGAAAGAGAAAAAAAGAAATAAAAGGCCATTTTCATAATTCTACTTAAATGTAGAACTCAAAAAGCGTAGGGCCAAATTCACCTAAGACTTCTAGTACTACATTAACAGTGGGCGTCGCTACCAGGTATTATTATATGTGTTCTGAAGGTCTGAACAGTGTGCCTGTGTCATAGACTGTGGTGATCTGACAAGTTACAAAGAACTTAAAAATTCTACTTTTTCTTTGCACCACCCCCTCCCTGCTTCCCATCTTCTCTGTAAAGAATGCTTCCATTGTGCTCAGCTCTTGCAGTGATTCATGTTGCTTGGTAGCCTGCTGGAGGGTTGCTTCCATCCAATGCTGAAACTGGACTTATGATCTCCATATAGCTGAGCATGGGGTTTACTAGCCCAAACTTTTGACAGCATAGAATCAAACTTATTATTTAATATTAAACTAAATAAAAAATTTAGCTTGATTAAGAATTTTGAAACAAGTTATTAAAACTTGGAAAAAAACACAACAATACCTTTGTGCTTAGGAGGGCGTTTGGTTTCTAAGCTATCATTTAGGAACTTTTCATCTAGAAGCTAGATGAGGCTGTCAGCAGAGGGAGGGAGAAGTATTCGGAAGAACTCCTTCCCACCATCTTTTCGTGTATGTTTTAAGAGTTCTTTGAATGTAATAGACAGAAAAATATCTTTTTCCAGGCTTTTTCTAGGGCATTCAGATAATTTCCAAATGCCTTCTGAAGGCATTGGAAGGAGGGACTATGTGTAGGAGTGGGGTGCTATTTTTCCAAGCTGGCAAAATGAGTTCTCTTACACAAGAACATTGCCTTCCTACATGAAAGGCATTACTGAGCAGTACACCTTTTGTTTAGGAAAAGTATCTCAGTCATGTAATTTTGGTATCCCTATATAAGAGAAATTTCTCATCTGAGATTTGTAACTTAGTGTCATTTTTCAATTAGTAGGTGAATACATCTCAAAGGTCAGGGTGTGTGTGGAGGGGTGTAATAAGCAAACAAACAACATTTTATTTTATTTTATTTTATTTTATTTTATTTTATTTTATTTTATTTTTTTATTTTTATTTTTTTCCAGCAGATGACAATGGACAGATTTCAGTTGTATTTTAGTAGTTCTAGGTAAGATAAGTTATAGAGTTGGGATGCTTTAATTCATTTGTAAGGAGAACATGGTTGATGTGCAAACTATGGAAGGAAACCAGAGTACGATTTTATTCTTTCTTTTTCTTTCCTTTATTCTCTTTTTACGTAAATCAATTGTCTTTAAGTATATCTCTAAATTAAATGAAAGATCAATAAACAATAATGTTCCTGCTGTTAAACAGCATAACGTTTCCTGAGAAGTAGTAATGAAAACAATTACTTTCTTCTTTCTTTAGGGAAAAATAACACCACACCAAACAAATAAACAAAAACCAAATAGACCTCTAGAATGATTTCAGACGGTGATTAATTGTGAAGGTAAGAAGATTCATTTGTGTTTTTTTTTTTGATTTGTTTCTTCTGATATGTATATCACATAGCTCCCCAAAGTTCTTTGCCCCAATTCCCACTCACCCCCTCACCCACTCACCCCCCAAGATGTTGTATTGCCTTCAAGAAATAGTTATGTACTGTTTGTTTGTGTTTAAGATTAAATTCTCTTAATAAATAAATTTGAAAAATTCTCTAAGCATTCAATTCTGGGGAAAAATGTAAATTTTATTGATGTAGAGTTTATTGAATATTCTATGATACTTTGCTTTAATAACTCCTTTGCTGATAATACATCAAGGAATATATAATGCACTTTACAGCTCAGCATGGATTTTCAGCTTAATGACTTTCCTCTGGTTATGAGACGGTCTTTTTCAGAAATGATTTATTTAGAAACAGTAATTTCTTGGCTTTTAATTCACTTTTGAGTTACTATAGGGGAATGAAGCATCATGAGAAGCTTCAGTTAGATACCTAAGATGAGGCTGAATACTCGTGCTTTTTCTATGTTATTCAAATGCATTTACCATGTAAGGCTTTTTATCCAGCTTATTTGCACTGCATAAATATAACTGTTGCATGTTACAACTATGTTTCTTTGAATAACGACATACTTATTCAGTTAGATAATCTGCTGAAACTCACATGAAATGAAAGAGAAGGGAAAGTCTGCAGAATGTATCTAACTCCTGACCAAATACAAAGTAGAGAGTACATGGGGCTCCGTTCAGCACCACTGAAAAATCTAAACTGCGTCCACTTGAAAAGCTTATTGCATTGCGTATTCAGTTGATTTCGAAGACATAAATGGATCTGCAGACTGAAATGGATCTTGTCACCTCTAAAATGACTAGAGGGATGAAAAGGATATTTGGTATACCACCTCTGAGAGTTCCTCGCCAGTATCCAAATGTCATTTGGGTGACATTCAGAAGACTTCTGTTCTTCTGTTAGCTTGGAAAACTGGGGCTCATGACATGCTGTGCTGGGGCTGTCTTTAGATGATCTTATAAGAGTTAAGTGGAATTTCAAATATGAGATTGTCTCAGAAGTAACATGACTGAACTTTCTGTATATCTTTTTAAAAAACTTGCAGTGAATGCTGTACTTCCTGGCAGAGAAAGCAGAACTGCTATGTTTGCTACAGAAAAGAGTATATGAGATGTTTCACTCAGCCCATTTTTAGTGGTAATTCTGAGTTTAAACATGTAATTAACTCTGACTAGATAGTTTAAACACCTACCAGTAAAAGGAAGCCCTGGATCAGGTGGAATGTATTTGTAAACCCCAACCTACTCTCTGGTTAGGAGTCACACCAGCTGCTGCATGCAGAGCTCCCTGCAGTGGTGGCCCAAACAGCACGGTGTGCTTTATAGGGTCATCCTTGAGACCATCTGCAGGAATGCACAATGTTAAGCACTTGGGGCTTTTTTGCTTCAGGTATTAAGTATGTGCAGTAACCTTGATCTGTCAACTTCTCGCATGGATATGTGCACATCAGGATAGTTCTACGTATATCAAAAATTGGGCATTAACTGAGATAGTCTTCACACAAAGCTCTGCTTTTAGAAGTACACACCTGAGAACGGAAACAAAAATTCTTTTGAGTTATCCGCACTTATAGGAGAATCATGGTTAAGGTTTTGTTCATTTTGTCTTTTGAGCCTAGCCTCCTTGTCATTCTTTAAATTGTCATCAGTTCTCATTTTCTCATATTTGCAGCTGTCAAATCTTTGTTGCTACCTCTCTTACTATATATTCAAAAAATGAGGTGACAGTTTAAAATAGACGTTGCTTTCCTGTGGATGGCAGCAGGGACAACCCTGTATCAGCAGTGCATGTGGATTCTCTTTGAACGCACTTAAAGGTTTCTCTGACACAATTGCCGTGAACTTCAGAGACTGATCTAGTCTTCCGTGTTTGCTAAAAATGAGGCAATTAAAATGTTCTTATGAACAACTGGGGTAAGCTTTCAGAGTCTGGAGCATTTGTGGCCAGGAAACCAGGGATACGAGTTATTAATGAAATGAATGATTAGATAGTAGTCTCCCATGAATTTTAAATGGAGTTTTCATGGGTAATAGGGTGTGAAGTGACTCATATTCACTTATCAAGAAAAATGCAAGGTGCTTTAGCAAAGAATTAGCTTAATAAAAGAATTAAAGTTCTAAATACACCTCTCCAGAGTTAGTGTTAGAAGTCTTGTTTCATTTATGTTCCCACAGTTTATATTGCTATACAAAGCTGACACTCTTACCATCGAGTTCCAAACTGGGTAGTGGTACTATATTTCACCAAAGTAAATTTTTGCTCACTTTTCACATGTGGACTAAGCATTGCTCATCTTATTTCAGTAATGGCTGTAATTGAATCAAGTGGGTTGACTGCTGAGGCTTGTATTTCATCTTTGTGTAGGCAAAGTCCTAAAGAAGTCTCAAACACAAAGTAAAAGAAAGAGGATGTGGCCCAGAGGATCTGTCCTCAGCAGAAAAAAAGAGTAGGATTTAACTCCTCTTATAAAATTCATCTTCAATTCTCTTTTCTGACAGGTAACCTTGTTGTTTGTTGATAACACTCATATTTCGTGTGATGCAACTTTCTGCATCAGGTGTCGTAATCTATCTATAAACTTTATTATAATTGATAATAAATTGATACAAAACTTAGTTCATAGTGTTAAAGAACTGTAGTACAGAGATGTTTTGAAGGGAACAAGAACAAATGTGTCCTTACTGCATTCTGAAATCTTAATTGTTATTGTCGTCATGTACGCCTTTTGTTTCCATTTTACCATCATATTGCACAGAATTCCTTAGGAATATTTTGCCTACTCCTTTTATACAAGATTGTGCACACATAAATAGCATAGCAGATTATAAAAAAGAAAATTCTGAAAGAAAATGTTCGCACTCATTTTCTTTTTTTATTCAGTTTCTTCTAATAAGAATCTTGAAATCTTGTGAAGTAAAAATGCAGTGCATATTAAATGAATAGGTATATAAACTCTTCACCTGGACAACTGCATTGTTGTAACCTGTGTGTACTGCTTCGTGTTTCAGCTTCCTAATTCATCTTCAGTTCCTACAGTGTCTTTCATACTGGAAGTGACTGATGGACTTAAGAAAACCAAGCAAATGACTTGTTGATGTAAAAAGTTATTTTGAGGATTTATGGGATACCATTGGATTTTACATCTTAGCTAAATCTTATGAGAATAAATGTAGTTTGTGATCATAAGTAATTACAGAAAACAGCAGAACACCAGAAACTGCCATTTGCCCTTTCAGCTCTGAGAATCGAGATTTCCAACACAAGGCACTATACAAAAAATGGCTTTGCTGATGAATTTGAACAGAACTACAGTGGAGTCCTGCAGCCAGTTAGGTTAATCAGAAAAAATGTTATTACCTTTTTCCCCAAGGATGCCATTAATTTAACATTGGCAAGCTATCATTAGCGCTATGTGAAATGACTAATTTTCCCTCAGGAGGTGCTCACATATGAGGCTTGGGGTTTTCCATAAGGATTCACAGGCCTATGTGAATCATAGGTGAGATTTTTTTGCTGCAACTGTTAGGAAAAAACTGCATGTGGATTGTTGCTTTTGCTTATGGTGTTGTGACCTTTGAAACACTTAATGCAGCATCAGAATTAAATCTCCAAAACTAACTCTAGAGAGAGAAAGAATCTAACACCTTTATGTTTCCAAAAATGCTATCTTTTCAGAAGACCATATGTCTTTTTAATGATCTTGGTCAAGTTGAGGACATATTTTGGTTAAAACAAATACCTTTCCCCACCCCCAGCCAAACAACAACAACAAAAAACTATAAGGAAATATAAGGAAAGAGGAGGTGATTTTCACTGGAACATAGAACTCTGTCTCCAAAGAATGAACTTCTGATTTCTGTTTTTCTTCAGCATTTATTATACTAGTGTCCTGGTTCCAGTTAGGACAGAGTTAATTTTCCTCATAGTAGCTGGTAGGGTGCTATGTTTTGGATTAGGATGAGAAGAGCGCTGATAACATGCTGATGTTTTAATTGTTGCAGAGCAGTGTTTACACCAGGCCAAGGACTTTTCAGCTTCTCACTCTGTCCTGCCAGCGAGCAGGCTGGGGGTGCAGCAGGAGCTGGGAGGGGACAGACCCAGGACAGCTGACCCAAACTGGCCAAAGGGGTATTCCATACCATCTGACGTCATGCTAAACAATATATAGGGGTGGCTGGCCGGGGTCGGGGGCCGGCTGCTCGGGGATAGGCTGGGCATCGGTCAGCGGGTGGTGAGCAATTGCATTGTGCATCACTTGTTTTCTTACACATTATTATTATTAATACTATTATCATTATCACTATTATTATTATTGTTATTATTATATTCCTGTCTTAATAAACTGTCTTTATCTCAACTCACAGGCTTCACTTTCCCGTTTCTCTCCCCCATCCCAGAGAGGGAGGGGGGAGGGTGAGCGAACGGCTGTGTGGTGTTTAGCTGCCAGCCGGGTTAAACCACAACAACTAGTTTTTCCTATCTTGTACTCAGAGTACATGCATATACATACAACTTTTTTAAGGACTCATCTCAATAGAAATTCAAGTGCTGCAGCTGAATTAGTAGACTAATGTCACAGAAGCAACCCAGAAGGGATTCAAGACATCAAAGAGAAAGAAGAGAAGAAAAAAAATATTTTCTACCTTCCATAACTAAAAATATTTAATATTTTCAAGTATTTGTTGCTGATACACAATAAAGTGAGTTGTCTGATTTTTTTTTTTTTTACTCTTATTCCTCTTGATCTCTTTGCTCTCTTCATATTTGTTTCTTTTCTAAAATATCTAAAACAGGAGCTATTGTCATATGTGTGTTCAACATTATAGCCAATTATTCCTGGATAATAGCTGTATCCTTGCAGAATGTAGGTATAATCAATTAAAAATATTTAAATTCGTATATTTTCATGCCTTTCTTAGCTCTTGTGTATTTAACTTACATCAACAAACTCATATCTGCATGTCCTCTTATACATATTCCTGCATTCCTACTCCTCCATCTCAACAGAGACCTCTTTAAGTGTGAGTTATGTCTGCTTCCTTCTGCTTTAGCAATTATTATAAAATGTTGCCTTTGCAACATGATGACTATTGGACTACTTCCCCTCTTCACACGTCAGAGTGTTATTTCCATAGCTCAAGGAAGGATGATGTGGCTGTGGTGTTATATTCCCTCTGCATACAGATTTTCTTGAAGATGTTACCACGATGGCAATCTGCTATGGAGCTGATGAACTAGTGATTACCCTAAACTAGTACAGCACCACCCTGCCTTACTAATAGTCTGGGTTTTCAAGTCCAGTATAAATGTACATGTAGCTACGTGGTTTCTTATATGATGTGTGGGGAGGTGGTGGAGACAGGTTTGTTTTGGTTGTGTTTTTTTTTTTTTTTCTGCTTTTACTCTTATACCTTTTGTCTTCTCATGTTGTAAAGCTTACCCAACTTGCATGTAACAGTCACTCAAACAAAAATAATTGCAGAAGAATGAGAAGGGCCACAACATAAATTGCTAAAGTACCTGACAAATAGTACATCACAGTATTTGAGGACCTTTAGTTGTGTTGATGTTGTGTTCACAACCCATAATCCTACATAGCAAAGAAATCCCATCAAATGCTTTCTAGAATTTGAGTGTGGGTAAATGACATTGTGAACCAACGACTGGAAATTCACCCCATGCTGATGGAGTTATACAAGTAATAATAAAATATTAAGGACAACTGGAATACATTCAACTCTGCTTGAAAGGGCAAGAGTAGCATTTACAGTAAGAGACTTCCAACAGCAGAACAATTAGGGAATAAAGAACTGTATGGCACGAACAGAACAAATCAGTGGGAATCTTGCTAGTGATTTCTGTGGAGCCAGGGTGTATACTGACTATAACGCATGCTTAGATGATCTTAAAACCAGTTCAGAACATCTTTAATTCCTGCTGACACACACTAAACTCAGTAATGCTTTCTGAAAAGACTAGTCATACAAATTAATATTAATTTAACCAAGACTAGGTGTTTTTCAATGCAGTCCTCCAAAAATTATCACTAATTACAGTATTCATCAACTTTTAAAACAAACAACAGTAAAGAACCTGTAAAAGTGTTCCCTGGGGATTCAGGTTAACACTGAAAAGTTATTTTACACATTCTCTAAAATTTCCTACTTTTAGCACTATTTGACATTTATGGACAGAAGAGCTGAAAGGCACTATAAAGTTTCGTAGCTTCAAAAAAGCTGCAACATCAAAATATTTGAAATTTTCAAGTTATTTTTCACGAACAAAAATAACGAGTTACTACAGAAATAGAACAGAGATAGTAATTACAGTATTAATCTAAAGATAATTTTTTTCTCATTCCCACTAAGCTCATAAAATTATAAAATAGCCTCCTACTGTTAACAACTGTGTGAAAGAAATCATGTGTATGTAACTGAATAATTGAAAGTATGCTCTTAATCCACTGTATTAACTTTTCAAAGGTTAAGTTATTAATCCATTATTTTTATTTTAATAACTCTTTTTCCTGAATATATATATATATAAAGCAATGCAAGTGAAGTCAGTTATATACTAGTTGAAGTGACGGATATTGAGAATAAATACAATTTTTACATGTGAATACACATGGCATGGAATATGTAGTTGTAAATGTTGCAATCAGCTTGAGGTAATATTAAAAAAAATGTAATTTCTGTGGGGCTACATAAATATATTTTGCATACTTAGATTGGGACAGAAATAGACTTTCTTGCTTAAGGTTCACAAAATACCTGCAAAAGTCAAACAGGAGTTTAAATGAAAACTTTGATTCAGATTATGCAGACTTTGAGTTTCTGGTTTTCAGCACCAAAAGACTGATTGCTGCCATTCCTCTTGATAAATTTATTCCACATCCAGTAGCAGTACTAGACCATTTAATGTGCATCTGAAATTCTCCTGGGAAAGTGGCAAAATGGAATTTAATGAAGTTTCTCAAACTTTCATGGGATTATGAATCCTGTATAATCTTGCCCAAGTGCTTTTTGCAAACATGTGCTACTTGCTAACACTTGCAAAAGCTTCTCTGCTTTTGTCTGGAAAAAAAGATAAAAAAAAAAAAAAAAAAGCCCAATGACAGGTACAAATTCCTCGAAGAAAGGAAAGATGCTCTTTAAAATAATTTACAATAAGAGGCAAACCCCACAAATTTCTCAACTGATATGAATTCTGTTTGAAAGTTCACTTTGAATAATTTCACATTATTCAAGTCTTTTGGATATTGTTATTCAAGTCACTCCCTATGTTACTTGCCTACCTTTCTCCAGTGACAGCTGTTTCTTGCAATTACGTGTGATTTCCCACCACCCCCACCCTCCCCTTCGTCCCTCCTGAAAGAATCCGGGATGAAGTAGCGAGCCTTTTGATTAAAGCCCTGCTTAGCATAGTGGAAGAGAAAGGGCACTTGTGGGAGCTGATCCAGGGGGACCAAGGGCTCATAAAACCGTAGGAAAGGAGCCTGGAGAGAGAGTGGAGGTCACTTGCCTTCCCCTCTTCTACATGAAGGAAGACAAGGGGAATGGGAGACCCCTGTGTGGCAAGACCCTGTGCCAGAGCACTTCAGGAGCCCACCCACCACCTGAGCGTTGACCTTCCCGCTCTGGTCTCTCTCAGCACCGTATGGTCACGAGCATGCTTCCAAGGAAGGCAGATGCTGAAGCTCTGGCTCCTATCTTCTGGCTTCCCCACAGTGAGTAGGGGCAGGGTGAAGGAAACCTGCCTCTTGTTTGTCCCCAGTGCGATTCCCAGGGTGGGGCCCACAAGTGCCCCTGTGTCATCACCCAGGTGGTCACTCCCAGCAGCTCCAAAAAAACACACTGACAATTAGTGCTAACAGGGACCACAATATCATGTCTTGTGAGATCGGGATAATACCCATTCACTTGTACATAGCTGGAAACCAAAATATTTTTATATTTATTTTCTTGAATTGGAAACAGATTTCATATGCAAGAACCTCCCTACAGTGGAAGGTTGCCCTTGGGATGGCATCAATTTCTAAACAAGGTGTACCAGAGGTCTTGTGGAAAGAGATTGTGTCCTTCAGGTTAGTCTGTGTATTTGTATTTGATCAAAGTGGGTAGATTGTGTGGTGGATTATATATACCAGTGGAAACAAAGAAAAGCATTGAAATAAAGATCTGATTTTTAAAATCATGCAGCTCTTTCCTGTGACAATGTTGCCTTCTGTCACTGTTTTAGCTGGGATAGAGTTATTTTCTTTGTAGAGGCTTGTATGATGCTGTGTTTGGGACTTTTGATGAAAACAGCGGTGATAACCCGCCGATATTTCAGCTGGGGCAGAGCAGTGCTCACACAGAGCCAAGGCCGTTCCAGCTGCTGGTGCTGCCCTGCCAGCGAGGAGGCTGGGGGTGCACCAGGAGCTGGGAGGGCCAGGACAGCTGGCCCGGGCTGCCCAAAGGGATATCCCACGCCACGTGGTGTTGTGCTGAACAACAAATACGGGGTAAAGGAGGAGGAAGGGGGGATGTTCGGAGCGATGGCGTTTGTCTTCCCGAGAAACCGTCGTACGTGCTGAGCCCTGCTTTCCAGGAAGTGGCTGACACCTGCCTGCCAGAGGGAAGCAGCGAAGGAATTCCTTCTTCTGCCTTGCTTGTGCATGTGGCTTTTCCTTTACGTTGTGAATGGTTTTTATCTGAACTCTGATCTGAGTTCTCTCACTTTTACCTTTGCGATTCTCTCCCCCATTCCACCTGGGGAGAGCGAGTGAGTGGCTGTGTGGTGCTGAGCTACCCTCTGGGGTTAAACCACAACACTTTCCATTCTGTAGAGATAGTCCCTATGTTATCTAAGATATAGGAGACCCAAACCAATGTAGAGAATTTTTATCTGTCTGGAGTTAATAAGTAAGCCTAGACACTGGATCAGCATGTATTTAAGTAATTAAAATAACTATGTTTAATTAGACAAATCTCTAAATATGTTTGTTATACTATAGAATTTTGGTCCTTTGTCTTTAAAATATAAATTGACTTATAGAATACTGTTTTGAAAGGTAAGCACATCTGGGGATAAAACTGAAAGGCTTAGGCTTCTTTGTTTAAAATGATTTTTCAAAAAATCACAAATGCATTGCTAAATCAAGTCACATATTAATAATGGCACATCTCTTTCTGTATTTTTGATCATTGCAGATGGAACTGATAACCATGCAAAATAAAAAATTGCGTGGTGTTTCCATTATGTATAATAGGTAATCTGATTCATTATCTAACTACGTTGTGAACCCTACAAATTTTGCATTCTAAGAAAATACTGGAATTCTAGTATTTTTTTTTCCCTCAGGAAGGATTAAACTGTGGGTAACTATGCATTAAACAGTTAATCATAAACAGACCGTCTGTGATATATTACCGAGAGCATACTAAACAAATTGGATATTGTATAGGTACTACCTTGTGAAAACCTTGGCGTTAATGTCATCTGATAAATGCCCCTATAGCTTGCTGATTTCCAGTCACAGGCAATGAAAGCATACTGCTTGGTTCAGAGACAAACGCTGCAGACCCAACAATATTTTATCTTAATTTAAACCTTAATCCATTTAAATAGAATCTGAACTGTAATAGTAGTGTTAAATCACAGAAACGGGAATAGTGTTAACAGCAGGACATTATCTTTTATTGAGGGCAAGCAGCAGGGTTGCTGCTAATGAGGACATCATCAATTTATCAGTTAAAGGTCAATCTAAAAGGATTTCTGCCCTCTGCCCGCCCCCCGCCCCACATGTTTTTTGCTCTGTACTATTGCTGTCTGAACCCTGAATCATTTTTATCAATCGCTCCATGCTATGACAGGAGACATCTTAATGCAATGTCTGCATAATGTTTACAAGAAGTACAGGCTTGTCTAGCTGGGAAATAACTGCTTTCGTGCTCTTCTCATCGTTTACCATGTTCCTAAAATATTTCCTAGTACCTTTTTTTTTGAAATGTTACAGTTTAATATTTCTGTCCTGCCATGTTTCCTTAAGTTGCTGGCTGCTTTTAAATGTTGCGAGAAAGAAATATTTGATGGCATGAATTTATTGGTGATTGGTATATTTTGTTGGAATAAGTCATGCAAAAGGATTCAGTATCCTTCACTTATTATGTGGCTATCAAAGACAAGAGTTTCCTAATTCAATATTGAAAATTACTCATGCATATCTTCAAAAGGCTTCTTGCTTTCAAAAATATGAAATAAATAAGATATAACACTTTTTTTTTCTATTTTTTTTTTACAGTGGTAGTGTAAAGATTAGAGCAATTGAATCATAAGTTATTCCATAGTAAAATCAAATTTAGATTTTATCATAAGAATTTAATTATTTTCCCCTTCCCAAGCTTGTGCCGGTTATTAGCTACAAGATGGCAACCAGAAAGCAATTTTATGATGTTTCTTTAGTGGAGCTGTCAAACTCATATGATCCCTTTTCACAGTTCTTGCTATCTGGTGGGTTTTTGCACTTACAAGGAATGAGACCTTGAGAATCAACTACAAGAAACAGTATGCTTTCTTGCACCTAATTGGGAAAACGTTATTCTGTTTGAAGTTACAAATCATCTAGTTACTTGTAATTTCATTCTCTCTGAACATAAGGCCCTTGGAAATGGTGATTTTTTTTATATTTTGTTTTAATCCATTAGAAGCTTAAACCTTCATACTGATTCTTGTCATTTTTTCATCTTTAATTCACCATATATGGATTTATAGTTTAGAGACAGCAATTTAAAAACACCGACAAGAAGACTGCAAGTTATTTTACTCTTCCCACCAATTCAGAATATATATATATTTTTTTTTTGTCTAAACAGGCCAACATTGCATGCAGTGTTATGCAGTTTTAATGCTATGATTGTCATGATTATCCCTCGGAGTCCCTCTCATTGACAGCACCTCTGCAATACCAGATCTTGTACAAGGTCCAAGTTACAGGTTTAAAAGGAGACAGGAGTTTGTGCAAGAAATATGGCAGATGGACACAGGCTGAGAAGCAGGCAGCTACCAGGAAATAGGAAGAGAATGGTGATCATCATGATAAACACTAGTCTCACACGTGCTGTTAAATTATTAGGTTTTAAAACTAATTTACCTAGTGGATTAAACAGGTTAAAGATCGCTGATATATTGATTTTGTTTAATCTTAAAAGGAATCAATTTAACCTAGGCTGATGTTTCAGTTTTAAAACAATTTAAGTGTATCTACACAGGAGTTTTGCACCACTTTAACTAAATTAATCTTGAACCAACTTAATTTGGGCTGGTATAATGTTTTGGACAGGAGAGACTGCATAAAATACTTAAAAGTAAGAACAAATTGGCTTTAATCCCAAATTAATGATCAGATTCTGCCTCTAGTTACTGGTATGTCATGCCACATTAAAATTAGTGAGAACTTGAGCCAAAGCTTTGCCTTATTGAAAACCACTGTGGTTTTTTTTTGTTTGTTTGTTCTTTTTTTTTTAGTATAAACTCGTCCAGATAACAGATGATCAGTTGATGAATGAAAACTTCAGGGTTTTGTTTGTTTGTTTGTTTTTAACCTGTAGATAGATCATCAATTAAATGCTCCCAGATTGTTATGTGGGTATCAGAAAATTCCATAGAATGGAGAAGAGAAAAAGATGATTAAAAAAAAAATAAATGTGTGTTTTAATTGCCATTTGGCATTTTCCTTGGTCCTTTTAGTCCTTAGGTAGAGAATCTTTCCATTTCTGAAAATCAGTGGAATGATTCTGAATCTGCTGTGCTTCTGTCATCTCTTCTGAAGAATGCATACGTGTGTTGCAGTGTTCAGTGAATATCCGTCTCCTGGGAATCGTTCATGGAAGCTTGGTCCTGATTTCTTCAGAAGAGAGACCTGTAGTCTAAGTGCATCCTAGGTAAGAACAGACTCCTTCAAATTCTATGTTACTTTTTTCAAGCCAGAAAAGAGTAAAGGGCATCCTTACTTTCTTGTTACCGCCTAAGGGTAGGCCCTTTCCTAGTGGTCTGAGGTCTAGTCTTAAAAGATGTATACATGTAGTAGTAGATAGCATCTTTCAGGTGCTTTGGAACTCACAAATAACATGATACATTTACACTGAATTTGTTCCCAGACGTCCTCATGTCCACCCAAGAATGCATAGTTCAATATGTTCCTTGCAAAAATTCAGGATTATGACTTCTTAAATATAGTGGTGGTTATTGTAGAAACTCCTTGTTAAGAATTCGTGATTTTTTTCTTTTGTGCAAGGTCAAGAGCATAAGAGCTGCTTAATAAATCTTAGCAATAATAAAGTTCAGCACTCATGAGTATATTTATTGCTGTTTGTATACAAAAAATATAAAATGCTATCTCAATTGCTGTAAAAAGTGTTGATGAGGCCCATTTAATTCATGGATATTGCTGATATTTTAATTCTGTGGTGGTGCTGGGTTGATAGAAACATCCATCTCTCTGAATTTACGTTTGCAGTAAAATGAGAACCACTAGAAATATGCTTTAAGAGCAAGTTTGCTGTTAGTTTACAATAGCAGAATCCTACTTTCACTTGCTTCATAATGAGAAAATCCTCCGTTTAAAAATTCAGACCTGTGGTTTATAGTTTGTCACAAATGCCGGAAAAATAATGTTGCAGATAAAATTGTGTGCCAGTGCCCCTATAGAGCATAACATTACAGAATAAATATGAGTGTAGCAGGCTTGGTTTTAACTTAATTTTAGAAAATTTACTGTAGCAGGACCAGCTGGGGATATTTGTCATCTGAATCACCCCAAAAGTGAAAAGGGCAAAAAATCATAGATACTGGGGCCAGAAGGATAATTTTCCTTTTAGGCTCTTTCTCAGCTCCTGTAAAAAGAGATTTTCTTTGTTAAGAAGCAACTGAAGCTACTTGAAATCACATAGGTACAACAGTCATATTTTTCAGGTATGTTTCCATATCCGGAAACCATGTGTAATACATCTTCTCCAGCTGAAGAAATGGAGAACTTCTTAAAGCTTACCTCTCAAAAATAAATGTGAGGGAGAGATAACATTACAGAAGTATTACCAAATAGTTTAAACTTTCTAAGTTGCTTTGGAGGCAACCAAATGTTAAACCATATGGGCAGAATTCTACTGTCAATATCACACATGCTACTTTCTGAAAATTGATTTAAAACATGTTATGGGTCAGAATGTCTAATTGATGCTCTGTGGGCTTTTTTTCTGTATTCTAAAATGTGCTTTACTCCAGATATCCCCACTTGCTGCAGATGGTCAAGCTTCAAAAGGGGCTTGATTTGGCCAACGAGTGGCTTGCCAAGCACATTTCTTAGA
This sequence comes from Anser anser, assembly GCF_964211835.1. Classification (NCBI taxonomy): domain Eukaryota; kingdom Metazoa; phylum Chordata; class Aves; order Anseriformes; family Anatidae; genus Anser; species Anser anser. Next base: position 83,841,082 of record NC_139720.1, on the reverse strand, counting down.
CATAAATTTCAAGGATTGATTTTCTTCTTGTAGTTGACTTTCTCCCTGTCTCAAGTGGCATGAAATTCACTTCTGATGTGAGCTCTTTCTTACCACCACATAAACATATATATATATATATATATGTATATATTTAAAGCATCATAGTAAGCTGACGTGTGTTCAATTTGTCATGGGGGAAGCATGTATAGTTGTCAGTGATTATGCAAACTGTGAGTAAAATTAATTAAACAAGGTAAGCTGGTATAAACAATGAGAGAAAGTTCACCAGAGAACCAGATGCCTGGGCTGAGACCCTGGGCTGAGTTACCATGGCTCTGCCTCCACCTTTCCAGCTATGGCCTCTTTCAGTAATAAAGTACATCATGTGAGTTCTCTTTTCCTACAGCCAGAACAATCAGAGAAAATGATTTCCAATACTTACAGTCCATCACTTGAGATTTTATGAATGTATGAAACTTCTTCAGGAACCTTATACGTGCTTCATTCAGTACCCGTAAGAATAGCTTTCTGGGTTATTGGACTTGGTATCCCACTTCTTCGTAACCCTGTTGTACTTATACCACTATCTTACAGTTTGTCAGATTTTACACCCCTCTTATTGAGTTAGTTGTATGATCTTCTCTTGTCAAATACCAGTTGTGAAATAGTTGGGGCCAAGCCATAAAATGAGTCAAATGCAATATTCCATGCTGCAGAAATAAGTATTATGTATTTATTTTCACAGTGTCTCTTCAGCCCTAAGTCAAGGAATCACAGGCCTAGGCAAATAAGCCATTAGTGGCATCTGAACTAAGACACTGGGAAGATAACTCCAGCTTAGTTTAATATGAATAGAAGTTACTTTTCTTTCCCATGCTTCCCTTCCCTGAAATGTTTTTTTATTATTATTATTTATTTTTATTTTTTTAATTTTATTATTTCTTCTTCTGCATGGAAAAGAATCATATTAAGGCTTTTGTGAAGAAAACCATTATCTTGCTCTCCTTTTCTTCCCCCAAGATCTAAAGCCCCAGAAAGAGATGGAGAGCTTTGGATTGCCCTCTGGCATCCAATGCTGGAAGTGAAGCGTGGTTCCATCCTCTGCCCTTGGGGGCAGATTATACCCACCTCTTCTCCTGCCTCCATCTGAGGATGGTCCCCTGCCCACTGGCATCCCAGCTACACTCCTCCACCCACCATAAATCTCACTAGCTGACACTGTTTTTTTCTGTACCATGAGTAGTCACAGGGAATGGAAATTAGAAACCCTGGTAACTTGCTTCTCAAGTGAATATCCTACTCACTGGAGTAAATAGTATTTGAGTGAATCAGACAGGATGAGAGTTGCAGCTGCAGACCATGCAGGGTGCCATTTTCAGCCCTTTGTTTAAAGACAAATGCCTTTGCCTCAAGTGTATATTTTATCCCCTTAGACTAATGGGATCATTCCACTGTGTTTTGGGGAAGAATACTCATTTTAAGCAAACTTCATCTCTCTGCCGCTCTATATCCTGCACATTTTACATCAGAAAAGGAAAATTAAAAAAGCTAGTCTACTAGATGAAAGGGTTGCTCTCTCCCCTCCCTCCCAATAACAAGAGTGCAGGGCAAAGGTGTTTTCCTGGAAACTGAATATGAGTGTAATCTGAGGTAAAAGAAGGAATGGAGCTTATATTTTCCATATTTCTCTACTGGATTTCCATGTGCAAGCCATCTGTGTGATACATGTGCAATTTGTTCATAGCTTCCCAAATGTATCAGACTACACAAGAGCAGGAGCCTAGGGACCAGATCTTTACTAGCACATCCATATAATCTTTACATGCCTGTTGAATATTTGGCTGAGATATCTGGAACTAATTCAACCAGGATTACAGCCTGTGTAGAAATCTCAAGGGAAAAGACAAAGGCTGGAAGTCAGATAAAACTTTTCAAAGATAAAACCCCCAAGCCAAAAAAAAAAAAAAAAGTAGCCTGTGTGATACTGCTGACCTTGTTCCTTGAACAAAATTTTACCTAGCAGTTTGGTGTCTCAAAACCTAGTTGGTGCTTCCTGACCCTCTGCATTTCTTAAATGAGTTTCATTTGAGGTACTTAGTCATGGAGATTACAGAAAGGAAAAGAAATAGGTTAAACACTAAATAATGTAGATAGGAGGTTGTATTGCATGTCGGGAAAAAATTGAAAATATTATTTTGGGCAGAGACTTAGCAATGAAGGAAAAAAACAACACCACCTATTTGGTGAAGTGTAAGTTTATTGTATTGTAAGAATTCCCATTCATGTCTAGAAAACCTAAAGACAGGGAATCAAAAGAACTGTAGACTTAGAACTATAGGAATATTTTAAAAATAATTCAATTTGAATTTAATTTATTTATGGCATGTTCAATCTCATGTTTCAAACATTTCACACATCTTAGGGTATTTTCCTCTTCCAATAGAGGGTAACTGAATTGATCAGTTCTGTTCTGCATGTTTCTGAAATTGTTGCTGTTTGGAACTAATACATTGCAACTGTATGACAGCTTCTAAATGAGACCAAAAATAAATCAAAGGTTTGAAGGGTTTCCTTGGGCACCTACAGAGACTGGATGATTAAGTGAAACTGAGTGAATAATACATGGTGAATAATACACTCAAAAAAATTTTATCCTTATTTTCCCCCCTAGTATTAGAGAAATTGCAATCAAATCATGATTTATATAAATTTGTTATTCATCTCAGTTGGCTTATTCTTTGAATTAAGATGTTTTGTTATTTTTATTTTATAAACAGATTTTAGATGCTACTGAATTGCACAGAAATTTGCTGTAGTGATAGCTGTTAGTGACTGATGACTCTGTCCTATAGTTGTAATTCTCTTTGAGTAGGTGTGAATTAGGATAGATAGCAATAAAAAAAAAATAATGTTTTGATTAATGGCTTTGTAGAATATACAGGTTTATGCAGGGTCACATATTTATGAAATTGAGCTGTACTAATACCAGTATCTTCTGAAAACGCTAGCCCAATTGTGTGATCAGAAGCTCTAAGTTCTACAGCTTTAGCATTTTTGTCTACACTTAATGCATGTAGATTTGCTGGTCATGAACATGGCCTGAATTGTTTGTCCTGCCACTGGAAAAGGCCACTGAGATGTTCTTTGGTTCATATCTTCGGAAGCAAACTGTCTACAAGCACCAGCAGTATGCCCTTTCTTCAATATAGATTAGTAAGGCTTGACAGCTCAGTTGGATAAAGGTAGCAGTAGGGACTCTGAAAGAGTTAGTGGCTAAACTATTAAAAGATCTGATCTGATTAAGAATCTGATTGGATGATTTTTTTGCTTGTTTGTTTGATCATATTCATTTACTGTTACGATTATTTATGTGGTGCCACAGGCATGCCAGACATTATATAGACAGACAGTAAGACAGGGTCCTGGCCCTAGAAAGCTTGCAACTTGATTTAATATTCCCTCAAAGTCTGGATAAATGTCAACGTATGGCATAACTTTATGTATTCTTGGGGAGGCAGTCAACATAAGCTGCAACTACATTATATGTGTATTAGTTAAAGTTCAGTGTTCTCTTAGTTTTTTGCTCCAGGCTGAGAATAGTAAGTCAATATTTTGTTATCATTGGGAGTACAACCTCAGAAGCAATGCAGTCCTGATTTTAATATTGATTTCTCCATTGTATAAGAATTAACATGCGTCTTGCTCCTTGAATCACAGATCTTATTTCCTGCATATACTTCACAGAAGAGCTTTGGAATAGTAATGAGCAATTTATCATTTTACCTGTTTAAAATGGGGCTGGGCATATGGAAAGCACATAAAATATAGAGATAAATGTTTTCCCCAAATTTTACCATAAATGTATATTGTATGTTAGCTACAGAAATAAGTAATGTTTCTGCTTTGACCCAGAAATTGGCACAATTCAGATGAATTTGTCTGAGTTACCTCAAAACCCGACTTACAAGCAAAAGTGCATTGAATTTTTAATCTATTTATTCGTTTACGAAAAGAATACTGTGATGCAACTCTAATGCGCATTGCTCATGTGACACTGTTTGGTAATATGGCTTGTTTCTCAGACGCTATCAAAATGCAGTATACTGGAGAGGAACAGATTAAGAAAATTCTATCTCCATTTGAGATTGAGTTATTCCCGAAAAGTATTTCATGGTAGGCTGGCATTTAAATCGTTATATAATGATATATATTCCAGAATCCTTTCGTGAAGTATAATAGTACTTACAATGAGACAGTAGTTGTAATACAAATTATCTGATAAGATCGTGTAATTTCTTGGTGCACTCTGTATTAAAAAACATATCTCCCTCTTCTGGTACCCTTTTAGCTCTCCTGTAATGTATCAGTGGTCTAACAGCTTAAAAACTAGACAAAATGGAATTGCTGCCCCCAGAACGTAGTCTGGTTTATTGCAATTTCTCCTCCCATTCCTGCTTCAACATCTAACCTCACAGTGATAAAGGGAGGAAGGGATAGGTGGTAAAAATAAAAAAAGAATTGTGCTAAAATCAACCATTTTTACCCAAATCACATTCTCCCCGGGAGACACCAGCTGAATATTGCATCTGGAGGTAAGTACATTTGGGAGCCTAAGAGGTTCCCAAAGAGAATCCATTTAATGTTTCAGAGACCACAATGAGCTTTACTTAAATTACTTGTCAGAGACGTACATCTGCAGGTTTGATTGTTGAATTTCCCCTTTACAACATAGCATTTTATAAGACACCAAATGGATGCTGATTGTTTATACAGTTCAACATTTCCCTCCAATAATGTGTTGCTACTGTAATTAGTGCTATTCTTTTGATGCATCCAAGTATAATTTTCTGAATATCTCGTTTGTTTTCATTAGGTTGTCATGGAAATCTAGGAAATTATTGACTCGTGATGGATTTCCTTGAAGTTCAGCAGCTATATAAGTAAATGTGAAGCATTCTAGTTAGGATTGCTTCAACTAGACTATACAATGCTACCCTCTAGTTATTTTACAGTACAAGAGCACCTTCCTTTAATTCTTTTTTTTAATTCTTCTTTTTTAATTCTTTTTTTAATTGCAGGTGTAACAGACAAAAATATTGTTAGTAAATCTGAAAAAATTAGTGTGTTTTTTTGTGTGTAGTTTGGCTGTCAGAAAAATATTCGCTCTACTTCAGTGCACCTACTGCTGGAAGGAAAAGGGCTTTCCAAAAGGATTTGTCATTGAATTAGAGTTCAAGTTGTTGAAATTATTTGCTGCTGTGAGTGGACAACATTAATTTGCTGCTTGTCTATCACTGCTGCAAGCAGTCAAAGGAAAAATGCTGAACAAATGCAGTCCTGCTGCTTTGGGAGCTGAACTGAACTGGCTATGTTGCATCCTTTACTCATTTGACTGACATGCATTCAGCTTTCAGATCTGAATCTTTTCAACAATAGCAACAGGAACCAAGATAACGGAGTCAAATCTACCTTATTATCTAGCTATGAAGTTGCTTAGCTTGAAAACACAGTAAAATGTTGACCTAATGAACTACCAGTATGGGTGAGAGTTGTGCAAGCATAGATGTTTTCAGGTGTTTGACATAATTGATATCCAGGCATTTTGGTGTATTACTTTCTCTTGTGATTCATACACTGCAACCTGTGATTGAAATCACCTTATACACTTGGCAAAGGTTCCCCTAACAATAAGGCTGACACTGACTCCTTTTCCTGTTTGTCTCACCTCTCTGGATATACCAACATGGTTCAGCTCCTGTGTGACAAATAACCTAGGGCATAACCCCCATAGTCAGAAAGTGCTCAGTCCTTTACAACCTTTCCGCAAAATTAAATAAATTGTTTTTTCTTCCATTATAAAAGCACAAAAGAATTTAACTGTATATAATGCAATGCATTAATAATGTCAGTGGAATCATCAATAATAGCTTATAGGTAATCCTCTAAAGATTTAAAATTTGGTTCAAAAGTTTACCTGAAGCTTATCCAATCTATGTAAATCTTCTGGGATGCACAGTATTTTATAGGAATTTGCCCAGGTGCATCCTACATCCAGCTGGCCTGAAAGTTGGAGAGGAAAAATCTTTGCTGGATGTTATTTCAGTGCTCAAGCCCCAGAGCTATTGGGAAATATGGATTGCTGCAAAACTACCATGAATGAAATTATGAATAATGGGTGAACATTTTCAAAAAATAAATATTAAGCTTGAATTTCAGATGAGAGGTTGGTGTGCATTGGTTCTCTCAGTTCCAACTGAGAATTAATCTAGTACTTAGTAATGGATTCTTAGAATGGATGGACAGCCTCAGACTTGCGTTTTGATAATTTTTCAAAAATGACAAAGTCTGTTTCTTTCTCCTCATTTTTAATTCCTAATGTAGAGAAATCTGGCCTTGCTGTACTTAAAGCACATGAAAAATATGAGTGGTTTGCATTCATCCATCCTTGATTGTCATTTTGGCATAGGAGGATTGCATGGAAAAGCAGCAATCAGTTCACAAAAAGAATGATCACAAATTATAACAAATGGTCAAAGAAAGAAAGAAGACAGAGATTTGGAATTTGGCCTTTGTTTTTATTTTTCTAATTTTTTTTTTTTTTCATAGCTTGGACATCTGTTAAACTGAAAATCTTGTTTCTTTGTTGTCTTTATACACACATTGCCTCCTGACATATATTAGAATAATATTCACGTAGGTGTGCTAATGGTAGGTCCACAAGCAGGAAATGCAATACATCTGCACAGGCAAAGTTTCCAAGATCACCAGTGTTCACAAATAGATGATAAGTTCAGTGAGGTAAGTTTGGTCTGTGATTTCAGATCTCTCTGAAAAGTCATGTTTTCTGAATGAATGCTACCTAGTCTACTGCAAAATCAATGTAAAAAGAGTACTCCTTGAAGTGTGAAGAACAGAAACTTTGTTCCCAAAGTATATCCAAGCAAAACTTGAGCTTTCAGCTCATGATAACTCAGTGAATGAAGAAAGATCCAAATGTCACTTAATATGGCTATACACAGGAAACAGATTTTTGTTTAATAAACCAAATGATGCAGTGGTATGTTTGGAAAAGTGGTGATGCATTAAGTGTTTTTAAAACCCAGCTGCCACCTCAAAGGAGTGGTAGAGTGAGAATGATGAAGGAGCATAGTCTCAGGACAGCATGGGTACTCTAATGACTCCTTGTTCCTGGAAGAGGTGAGTTTCTCACTTCTCGTTATGCCTCTCTCCCAGTTCCTGGTAACAGTCCTGCCCCCACTTTTTCTCCTTATCTGAGGTTCCCCTTGACCGTTATATGACCTGATCTGTGTCTTCAGTATTAGTGAATTAAAAGAGTCTAATTTGCAGGTATTCCTCACAAACTTTAGCAAGTCAAATTAGCTCACAGAAAGCTCTTGTGGGTGATGGGGGTATGAAGTAGCCAGAGCAGGGAGAGCAAAAGGAAAGGAGGTGGAGGAACTGGTAGCAATGAGTTGTCAAATCGCTTCCCATCCTCTTGTGGGAACTCAAGAAGAGTTTTAGGAAATGTGGATGTGAATTGTAAAGGATGCTGGCATTCACAGCAAAATCACCTCAAGAGGTCCCAGCCACCTCCCAAAGGCAGCAGTTCATTTCTTCTTTCTGTCCCCACTTCCTTCCTTGCACACATTGATCTGGATAGGCTGGACCGATGGGCTGAGGTCAACTCTATGAAGTTCAACAAGGCCAAGTGCCGGGTCCTGCATCTGGGGTGCAACAACCCCAAGCAGCGCTACAGGCTGGGAGATGAGTGGTTGGAAAGCTGCCTGGCCGAGAAGGACCTGGGAATACTGGTTGATAGGCAGCTGAATATGAGCCAGCAATGTGCTCAGGTGGCCAAGAAGGCCAACAGCATCCTGGCTTGTATAAGAAGCAGCGTGGCCAGCAGGTCTAGGGAGGTGATTGTGCCCCTGTACTCGGCTCTGGTGAGGCCGCACCTCGAGTACTGTGTTCAGTTTTGGGCCCCTCGCTACAAGAGGGACATGGAGGTGCTGGAGAGAGTCCAGAGAAGGGCAACAAAGCTGGTGCGGGGTCTGGAGAACAAGTCTTACGAGGAGCGGCTGAGGGAGCTGGGGTTGTTTAGCCTGGAGAAGAGGAGGCTCAGGGGCGACCTTATTGCTCTTTATAGGTACCTTAAAGGAGGCTGTAGCGAGGTGGGGGTTGGTCTATTCTCCCACGTGCCTGGTGACAGGACGAGGGGGAATGGGCGAAAGTTGCGCCAGGGGAGGTTTAGGTTGGATGTTAGGAAGAACTTCTTTACTGAAAGGGTTGTTAGGCATTGGAATGGACTGCCCAGGGAGGTGGTTGAGTCGCCATCCCTGGAGGTCTTTAAGAGACATTTAGATGTAGCCCTTAGTGATATGGTTTAGTGGAGGTCTTGTTAGTGTTAGGGCAGAGGTTGGACTAGATGATCTTGGAGGTCTCTTCCAACCTAGACGATTCTGTGATTCTGTGATTTTGTGATTACAGTCTCCTGTTACTTGGTTTTGCTGCCCTAACTTGTTCTTGTGGCTGTACTGACAATCAAATCACAGAAACTGTAGGGACAGTAGCTCCTCCTCCTCTCTCAACTGAGGGAGAAAATGGTTAAAACGTTTTATCATTCCAGTGATCTAGGCTGCTGGCTTAGCCCACCAGAGGCACAACAGTGCAGTGTCTGGAGAACAGCACACATCTGTGTTTGGAAACGTCTAAAGCTGGTCCCTTACAAAAATTGATCCTACCAATGCAGTTCATCAGGCTGAAAAGCCTGCTAGAGGAGTGGTTTTGTAAAACTTTGATTTATTGTATCTGAAGTGACCAGGACCACCCTCAGTTGAGAAATAACATAAAATCTTCAGAACTAATGTATTGCATGTAAGTGCCCAAACAGTGGCAGAGGCCTGCAGGGCTGCTGCGTGAGGCGATGCGGGGGCTGCCCCATGCCAGCCCCAGCTGGCCCCAATGGCCCCACCGCAGGGTATGGCTGGGCCCCGCAGCCAAGATGGCGGTGCCTCGGGGGCAGTCTGGGGAAGGGACAGCAAACACCGCATGGCAGGGGGCGGTGAGGGGAGCGGTGCGAGGAGCGGCCCTGAGGACATCCAGGGGAGAGGAGGAGGAGGGCGAGGAAGTAGGTGCTCCGGCTGCCAGAGCAGAGATTGTCCTGCAGCCCCTGGAGAGACCATGGTAGAGTAGGGAAGAAGTGTGAGGAAGAAGGAGTGGCAGATTGGATGTAATTTGTAAGTCTAGTTATAAAGAACAGGGCCAAGTTATAGGAAAGAGCCAAGGCAGTTTGCAGGTATAAGGAAGAATACCATGTGCCACCATCACATAGGCTGGCTGTAGAGCCAAACTGCAAAGTCCAGGGAAAATAAGGAGATGAAGTAGTGGGTATAGCCCACTTCTGCTCATACAAATCTGAATTTTGATTGTAAATAGATCTTTCCTATTCATACGCTGAGCTTTTTTCCAGAGCCCTAAAAGGTAAAAAAGAAGGTCCAAATTGGCCAATGCAGAATGTGAGAATATTTCTCCTTGTACCAGATGCTTTGGTTTCTAAAACAGCATCTATTCTTAATAATGATCCTAATGTTTGATGGATAATTCTGTCTTTCTGTCTTTCATTGCAGATGCTTTTCATAGCTCTCTTTTCTTCTACACCTAATGCACTCTTACACTGTCTATTGACCCTAGTAACCCCAATGACATCTGAAAATCATTAGGTCTGAAAATAAAATAGAAAAGATAGAAAATAATGAGACCTTTTGTTACTGGTTTGCTTGTGTTTCTAAAAGATGCTGAATGTCTTTCAAAACTAAGCTTTCTTGACTGTAGTAGCACACAAACACAAATACACACAAAATTACATGCTAATATAACATTACTACTACTAAAATATATGCAATTCTTTCAGTTGTGTGTTCTAGATTTTTTTTTTTTTTTGAAAAAGCTAATGGTTCTACATCAAAGCTTCATGGAAATCAAGGTAATGTTTCTTACTGTGTGTTCTTAAAGAAATAGAAAACCATGGATTACCCAGTTTAACTCACAATAGTGTTTTAAGCATATGTGTTTACAAGTTGGCAGCCCACCTTTTGAAAAAGATTTTAATCTCAGATGAAACAAAACCAGAACAGCAAGAGTAATGAAGTACTGACTGATGGTTAAGTGCCTCAAGACAAAAGTCTAACTAGCAGGCACTCTAGTAGATAAACACATATAAACAAAAAACAAAAACAAGCATATATGTGGAAGGAGCTATATTACTTTGCCGGTGGTTTAATATTCTGCAAAGTGTGGACAGAAGAAAGCCCTGGCTGTGCAAAGTGATCAATAAGAGCTGATTCTTGCATCCACAGAGCTCAAGTGAAATCAGCAGGAAAGAAGCTGGTATCAGTGGATTAAATTGCAAAATCAAATCCTAAAGACTGACTGAGAAATTGAGGCTACTAAAATATTTTGATGCTGTGTTATTTGGCAGGAGAGAAAATAATTAAGGAGTTATAAAGCCCTATGAACTTCATCTCTCCCAGTCCCGCAGTAGAATTTTAATTCTCATGCCAGTGGCAAAAAATAATTTCATGTACACAGATGGAGCTGGGAGTCTCTGAAACCCTCTAAGACCTCTACCTCCAAAGAAAGTGCAACCCAGCTTCTCTCTGGTCTTTCCTTGTTCTCTTTGCTTTCTGTTGTTTACTCTGCTAGTTTGCCTGAAGCTATTTGTTCTAGTTGGTTAGTATTTGTGTTAGAGGATATTGTTTAACACAGATTGTATCTTGTGTTTGCTTTTCAAATCCAAACACTTCACTATTCCTAGTTAAAAATTGTCTGCAGTACCAAAAATTAGACAGTTTATCCTGAAAAATAACCCTTTGATTATGATGGAAATGATATGTGTAGTTTGTGGTGTTTAAACCTGTCAGGAGAGTTCTCAGTATGTTGAATATTTGTCTGTGCTGTCTTTTAAACAATATTAACATATAGGTAAGGCAGTATCTATAGCAAATGGAACACACTATTTCCATTAATATTTTCCAAATACAGCAGTTTTGTCTACTCTAAAGAATATATATATATGCTTTAGAATATATATATATATGTATAAATAAAACATATAGAAACAAGCTTTAAAGGGGTGTTTTACCTGTTCCTTTACCCTGGGGATTTGCAGCCTGTGACTAGTGAGTGAAATGCAGCTGGAGAGTGATTCAGCTGCAGTTTCCTGCACTGCCTGGCCCTGGGGAGATTTCTGGCAGGACTGCGTTCTGGGGGCTGCTGCTGTGCTCAATCCCAAGTGCAGTAAAAAGAGAGCTAACAGGAAGTGAAGGGACAAACCCTACTTGTTTGCTCTGTGATTGAGCTGCATGGCAAACCCTTTTCCAGCCTACATGAAGGAAGTAAAACCATTAGGAACCAACCATCTTTTTCCTCTGAGCTACTTTAAGCCCTCTCTACAAATGTATGGGAGTACAGTGTTGCTGAAGCACATACCTCAGCTTCTACAACCACTGGTGCACTGCTTCAGTGTTAAATCTCTCATAAGTGCAACTTGTAGTGCTACAGGATAGTTTTTATGGTCATGTCAGTTTATTATCATGTCATAAAAGGATTTAAAGTGAACTTTAGCTCCTCCTTTTCACTAGCTATTGTATTAGAGATTTCTTTAAATTTGTCTAAGAGAATAGCAAAGACAGATAACGAAGCTTCAGTGTTCTATGGAAAAAACTTTTAAGAGGTAAATTTATGCCCTCCACCTGCTTTGCTGCCAGAGACATTCCTCACTGATTAAACCGGAGGAAAAGAATGATAACATCTCTAAATAAAAAAAAATAACAAATCTGAAGATTAGTATTTTAACGAAAAGGATTGTCCTGGGATAAACATTTTCCTAAGGAAATGAACACAGGAAGGATGAGATGAGTGAAAGCCTTCTGCTCGCCTGACACGAGCGCAGGGGCTCTGCGGAGGCTGCCTCCCAGCATGGGCACTGCTTGCCCGGGAAGCGGTAGCAGCAGTGCCATGCCCACCAGGGAGGAGGCCAGGCACGGCCTCCACCACGCCAAGGCCACCACCATGCTGAGGCCTCTGGGTGCAGTGTGTGAGCCGAGCAGCAGCTGCTCGGATAAGGATGTTACGTACAGGTTCCCACGTTAGTTTCATCTGTGCATGCTGCCTTGCCGTCTACCCTATTTTTAAGTTCTGTTTTGTGGTGTTGAAGACCCTTTGAGTCTCATCTTAGGATGTAAACTTTTAGCTGACATGTCAAGTTCTTGCTTTCTCTTGCAAAGCTGCTTAAGTTTATATACGTCCTTTGACTCTTCTCCATCTGCTGGTGCACCTGTAAAAATCAGAGGATTATTGCTACTGTAATTGTAAAAGAAAGATCAATTGTGTTAACAAATAGTGGTATTTACAAGAAAGTAAATGGTAAATGAGACATGAAATAGGTGCTGGTTCTCGAGGAATAAGGGAAAATTTCATCACTGATAAATTTCAGCTCACTGGAAAAAAGGATGTTGGAGTAAAACTGACTTAATAACATGGACCAATGACCCACAATGACTCTCATGGCATGGCCAGCTGTGGTGGGCCCTGGAGGAAGGCTTACGCTAGCAGGACCAGTCAGTATAATGCTATTGAAAAAAAGTGGCTGGGTCTACTTTTTTATTCTCTCCAGATTCACATCTCCTGATAAAATTGTGTATCTGAGAAGTACAAGAAATATATTTGTTAAATCAGGAAGAATATTATTTCAGGGAGGGTACTGGAATCAATAAGACTAGTAATTTAGCACTTTATTTTTTTTCTGCTTAAGGATTAGGAAATACTTATTTCTCACAACATGAAAACACTAATTCTCTGATGTGGTTCAATTTAATACTTTTTTTTTTTTTTTTTTTGAGAGAGAGAGAGTTATAAAGACAGCTTGTCTTTTTGAATGTTTGACATTCAAACATTCTAATCCAAGAGATGCACCATAGGAAAAATTTGGTGAAAATTCTAGTGAATTCAGATAGTTTATTTTTGCAGCTTCAAATCATATCACTGTTGAAATGTATTCAACCTTGTCATGTTCTAACATTGAAAAATGCTTCGAAAAAATGACATTGCAAGTATGAAATGTGAATTTTGGATTACTGAGTATTAAGTCATGTGGACTTCAGGTTACAATTTGATCAGCATAAAGCTATGAAGGGCAAGGGTTGCAGAATATCATAGAAATCTGGTAAGTACAGTATTTGTTGATGTACTTCCATACTTTGTTAATGAAATTGGGTAACATTCCCTATGTATCTTTATATATGTATCATGTAGAAGGTATTTAAACATCTATCTTTTAGCTATGACTTTTTTTTTTGCCATAGAATAGTTTTGGAAAAATCAGTTTTGCATAAAGCAAAATCTAATTGTGTGATGAAGAGACTGTCCAGAATTCAAACTTCTGTGTTGTTTCAAAAAGTGCTGCTAAGTTTAGGTCCCTCTCAAATTATCATTTTCAGTTTTCTCAGCAACCTTTTCTCAGCCTATACTTTGAAGGGGGGCCTTTGAAATACAAGGTGAGAAGCTTATAGTGTGGAATAGAAAGTCTATTAAAAAGTAGGAATCGCTGCACATATTAAGAGAGTTACTGTTATGAGGCTTGTGGATGCAGGAAAGCATTCAGACAGTGGATGAACTACAATCAGGGGGTACTACAACTGTTTAAGATTCTTCTGCCAGCATTCCTCAGAAAATAAAGCAAAGCATTTCTATTCAAGTAGTTTGTTAATCTACAGAAGTATAACTTTTTTAGTCAGTGCAGGACAAGAACCCATTCTAAGACCAACTCCTTTCATTTCAGACTAGTATTATCTCTGTAATTTATCAGCTATAATGCCATAGTTACCATATGATACCTGGACTATGACTACTCAGCTGGAGATTTGCATTAGAGTTAAAATTAAAAAAAAAAGTGAAACTTACCTGATAAGTCACTGCTTTCAGCTCTTTTTCAAAAGGAAAGATTTTTAGGAAAAAATAAAATACAAATTTTAGCAGACAATAAGTGGACTTTGGGTTTGAGTTGCTTCTTTGATTTACTTTAGTTTCCCATGACATGATATAAACAACAGTACGACATAAAGACAATTTGTTTTAGCATGCTACACTACTTTAAATACCAGTCAAATTTAAACCTTTATTTTGTATGAAATATAGTTGAGGCCATATTCTCTCTGCAAACAAATTTGGAAACACCTTATAATCAGGGTACTCGTACTCATAGTTTACTAGAAGTTGTGGAGAGTCTTATGTCATGAAAGAATTCAACTTATTGTGGAAAATTCTGCTCAGTGAAATAATTAAAAGGATCTTAGTATGCTTGTTTCCGTCATTAGAAATTTCATGAATAAAATTCAATTTTCATACCTTCGTATGGTTATAAATGTTTTCTCTTGCATAGCCTGGCATATTTCACTTCTTAGAGGTATTTTTTTCTAACAAGGACAGAAGACTATTTTAGAAGAATGGTATTCAAAGACTGCTTATAGTGTATTTTTGTGTTAATTTTGGATGTCGTGCTACATTAGATATTTTGTTGGAAAATGTTATTTAGCTTTTCACCATCTTTATTCCGTCAAGGAAGAAGAAGCTAGGAAAATTGCCTGTTTTTGTTAAGCAGAAAGAAAGGATGTCCCAGAACTTTGTGCATTTATCATCTGATCATGTGCAAACCTTGTTCAGTGCAGGGATAAACAGAGTCACGTTAAATTTGCTGTGAGCTTGAGCCTCTGACAGTGTTCATTTTATCAACAAAGACAAATGAAGGAGCAGAAATTGTAGCACGGCCTCTACTATTTCATCATTGTCAGCCTTAAATACAGTCATTCACTGCTGATAGTTTTTTTTCTTTCCTTCTCCCTCTAATACTAAGCTGTCAGAATCCCTCTTGATATGGTCCAGAGCCCCAGTAGCAGTGATTACAAAAGAAGGAATTAAATTAGCTTTTTAATCTCTCAATTGATAAATATCCTATTTACAAAGAAAAATCTCTGAAATTTTCTCTTTCTTAGTGTAGATGTCATTTTCTTAAAAAAAAAAAAGAAGTAGGATGATTTGATATTAAGTATGTATAGGTACTGGTGATTAAAGTCATCACACATTCTTTTAAAAGACAGTGAATACTGAAGAACTGTGGAAACTGTTCTTCCATTATGTGTTTATTTTATGTAGAGAATTTTACATGCAAGACCATACGTAAAGCTAACACAAATTTAGAAAATGCCAATATTCTGATTCATTTGACTGATAAAGCATTGCATTAATAGGTCAATCTATTTACTCCAAAGAGTTATGTCAGGTGAGTAACAGCTCCTCAGCATAAAAGGTCATAATCTGATCCCAAGTTCAAGTGATTGAAATCTTTTTTAAATTTTCAAAGATTTCCCATAGAAGAGTATATATATATGAATCTGTCATTTACTAATAGGAAATGTTGATTGAAATTTTCATCAAGGATGAAAAATACATAGCTTGCCAGATCAGCCTATATTTGCATGATCCAAAAAGGTATTAAATTTTGCTATTAGTTGCATTTAGAAGATTTGGTTAGGTTATGTTTGAAATGAGACAAATTAAATTAGGCAAGGCAGATTCAAAAATGGCTGTCTCTATCTTACTCTTTCAATGACTGGCCATCAATTGTTCTTGTCTTATACTAGATAACTAGTACAGAATCCAAGGAGAAAGATGTATTTAAAAAACAAAAACACCCCAAACCAAATGGCAACAACAAAACAACTTAGAACAGTGTAAAATATGAAAAGCAGAATAAGATGGGTTTGAAAGCTCCCATGCTCTGCAAACATGAAGCAAAGAGCAAAGGTCAAACGATAATCCACAGGAAAGACTACAGAAGCTACTACGTCCCAAAAATTTTAACTAAGCAATTCAAAATTGTAATACAATATAATCTAATTAGTCATAACAACGAAAAATGTTTGGAAGACTTTTTATTCACAAACTGAAGGATGTTGCAGTAAAATAAGTACTCACAAATGGCTTATTTATTTCTTCTCATGTTCTGTTTCACTCTATAAAAATACCAGTGGTTCTTTTAGGTGCTATTTTTTAGCAAATTTTAAAAATCTTGTCATGTTGTTTCATGTCATACTCCAGCAATAAGATCAAGCACAGTTCTTCAGATAGCATAAGAGTCCTGCCAAACTTTGCTGAACCTGTTTCAGGAAAAACAGCAGCTGAAGTTACTGTAACTTTGCTTTAAGGATTTGCAGAGATGAGCAAATTAGTGGTGACATTCACCTTTTGTGTAGAAGGCTTAAAAGGCTGCACACCTCATAAATCCTTTTAAAGTCTCATTCAGAGAACTTAAGCAGGATTTAAGTGATGCCTGGGTCTTGTGCAGGCCATGAGCACTGGTATGAATGACCTGACTTTAATGACCTGAATGTCAATAGAGTTAGACTAGTATGAAGAACCCTGTGTGTTATTTAAATGTGTTATTTTGCTGTGCATCTGTACTGAGATAAACAGATTCCCCCTCCACAGGATATAACAGCTATACAAAAAGATTTAAAGGGTAATTATAACATCAGAAGGCTCTTCAGATTTGGGATTTCATTATTAACTCAGAGAACAACTGACTTTGAGTGTGAATGTAATTTACATTTTCAATAGTCTTTACGATTTTTCCTCTTTTAAAAATTGATGTTCTTGCATGCTTTTTGTGTGTTATCATAACCTCTTATTAAGACTTCAGACCAGCAACAGCCTCACATCAAAAAGCCAGATCCTCAGCTTTTGAAAGTACTTAATTTAATTGAGAATTTTACTGATTGATGACAGCCTCACGTTTCCAGAGGAGCAATATTAGAGGATACAAGTGTGTATACACTCATGCAAAGCAATATTGTTAAAGAAGCAAAGTAGAAACAACAAATACCATAGGTCTTACAAACAGTAACATAAAACACATTAATTTACTAGACCGCTAAATCCAACCTAATATTCCCTTAATAGTGGCAGAGAATTATGTCCAATACTGTGCTAGCCGTTACTAGAATGGGAAGATATTCTCTTAATCTTTCTGTGGAGGTTTAGCAGGCAAGCCTAGAGGAATAATGGATGAAAGGATGGGTGTCAAACTGAATATGGAATCAAAGATATGGCTTCTTCCAAAAGGAATAATGAAGTGCTTCAAGATGCAAGTCTGTCAGGTTTAGTTGAAATGTAAGGGGACAGATCTGTGTTTTCTTATCTGGGATTGGCTAATGAAAGTCTTTTTTTTTTTTTTAATTTTCGTTTGTTTGTTTGTTTGTTTCCATTTTATTAGTCCAGGGACTTCTCTATAACATGCTTGTTTCTGTGGAATCATTATCCTGATAGAACTACCAGTAGAATACATGAAACAGTTTGGCTAATTGAAATGTTCTGAAAATAAGGATAGTTTGTTTTATGTGCTAACTTCAACTTGTCTGTCTAGACTCATTTGAGTTATGAGCATACAAATGATGAAGATACATTAAAATTTTTGATCCAGTTTACATGTTTCTTTATAATGAAGGCTAAAAGGAATATATTCTTGAGGGGTGAAATCTTTTCTGAATGAGCAAGTCTCAAAAGAATTGTTTGGTGTTATTGTGTCTTCTGGGTTATTAAAATTGACTAAGTAGAGAACAGTGATATCCTTTGTCTCAAATTTGTATAACAGCAGAAAGAGAGCATATGTATATGTGTATATGGAGAGACTGAGTCACTCACAGTGCTATACACAATTAGGAAGGATGTTAGGACCCAAATTCATAGAAGGTATTTGGAGGAAGAAGGCAGTTGTCAGAATTATAAGACACTTACCCCTTTTTGGCAATGAGGGAACAAATAAGGTGCAAAAGGTAAAAGGAAAATGTGGTGAAAGATCACCAGACAGTATTTAAAGAGGTATTTCAGCACCTGAGGTTGTAACCAGGCTGTTTTCCTTTCAAGTGAAAGAGATGCACTATCACATGTCAATGTTAGTATACATTGTATATCATATATAGCATCACAATAAATATGTCCAACATAGCCCGATTTGACACTTCAAAATATTACACTTCAGCTGAAAAAATTGCAAAACAAATTGGTTTTCTTTAAATGACTGTTGTGTTTAACACAGTTTTCTTCCCCACAAATGCGATTTATAAGATTTTTTCTATATATATTAGTCTTGTTACCTGTAAAATTGATGTGTGTCCTATGGTGCTATAAATAGGCAAAGAAGCAGAGTTTTGTAGCACAGCTATTATGAGGAGACAACATGACAAAGAAATGAAGTGTCAGAAAAATGCAATTTTGATTTAGAGACATCCGTCTGACTTTATGTTGCATCTGGGGAGCTAGAAAGAGTACCGTGAATCGAAGATGTTTCTAAACTGCAAATTTACATCCATGTTTTATATCTCATAAATTTGTAGGGATTTTGGCATGTCAGTGATTGATAAGGAAGATAAATTTTCTTTGTCTGGAAAAAAAATCAAAACCACAGCATTGCACAGTATAAAAGGGAATGATGTTACATCGTGTGAGGAATAAAATCCAGTTGGCTATGTACTTTCATAAAAATAACTGTTCTTCTCCCTGTCCCTGGTCACATAAAATGCCATCCATATTACATTGCCATTGATTCTGCTTATGTGATTTTTTTTTTTTTTTCCCAAGGCAAAGAGCCTGCAATGTTGGTGTCTATTGATCTCCTTGCTGGAGGCCCACAATCACAGCATTCCAGAGAAGTTTTTTTGATATGTAGCTCTACTGGATGCTGAGCATCATCAACACCCCTAAACCCTTACAGAAGGTTCTGGGAGACTGAGAACTTCTATCACATTTTAAATAAAAGTGCAAGACTTTACACTGAAACACCTAGAGAGTGTCCATGCAGTGTAACTGAGTTTGTGACAAAGAGAATACTGCACAATGAAGAGGTGAAAGCATCCTAACAAATACCTTTTTTTTTCTTTCTTTTTTAGAGCATATTCAGAAGATGTAAACCCCAGATTTTCCCAAGTTATTTTGAGTAGGTGGTCTCTTTGATTCCTTGACCCATATAACAACAACAGAAGCCAAAAAAAGAATAATTCCATCATTTAGGCGTCTCTCAGTCAGGCCCCCTGCGTTTGAACTGTGCTGTAACACAGGATCCAGATGTACAGAAAGAAACCTGGCTTAAGTCCTTCTTCCAATTTTCTGAAACCCACCTCTTCTTGAGCATACACAATCACCGTAAATTACCCCACAGAAACATTCATGTGCAAGTAATCTGTCATACTTCCTCATATCCCAACAATTTCTTTATCCAGGATGAGATGATGAAAACATTTTCCTCACCATTAAGTTGAAGAAAACTTGATGAGTATGCCATCATTTTAATGTGACTGGTTTTTGGTGAATAGGGTGTAATAGACAACACATCACAGAATCACAGACTTGTAGGGGTTGGAAGGGACCTCAAAAGATCATCGGGTCCAACCCCCCTGCCAAAGCAGGCTCCTTAGAGCAGGCTGCCCAGGTAGGCTTTCAGACGGGCCTTGAATATCTCCAGAGAAGGAAACTCCACAACCTCCCTGGGCAGCCTGTTCCAGTGCTCCGTCACCCTTACCGTGAAGAAGTTCTTTCTCATGTTGGTGCGGAACTTCCCATGATCCATCTTGTGGCCATTACCCCTTGTCCTGTCCCCACAAACCACTGAAAAGAGGTTGGCCGAATCCCTCTGTCTCCCACACCTCAGGTATTTATACACATTGATGAGATCCCCTCTCAGTCTTCTCTTCTCCAGGCTGAACAGACCCAGGTCTCTCAGCCTTTCTTCATAGGGAAGATGCTTCAGGCCCCTATCATCTTTGTGGCCCTCTGCTGGACTCTCCAGGAGATCCCTGTCTTTTTTGTACCAGGGAGCCCAGAACTGGACAGAGTACTCCAGGTGAGGCCTGACCAGGGCAGAGTAGAGGAGGAGGATCACCTCCCTTGACCTGCTGGCCACGCTCCTTTTAATGCATGCCAGGATCCCATTGGCCCTCTTGGCCACGAGGGCACACTGCTGGCTCATGGTCAACCTGTCATCCACCAGGACCCCCAGGCCCTTCTCCTCAGAGCTCCTCTCCAGCAGGTCGTCCCCCAGCAAAAAAGAAGTAAAATAAAGAAAAAATAAAGAAGTAAAGATTTATACTCACAGATGCACACAGTGATAGTCAAGTTAATTGTAGACTCAAATATTGCACACTTCCTTGTTCTCTGTGCAAGTCTTGCAAATGTAGTTAATTTCAAATGCTGTAATGTTGCAGCTTATGTGTCACTTGTGTCTTAGAGCTTTCAAGGAGTTTACCAGTGTGGGATGAATAGCAAATAGTTTTTGCTTTTAAAATAAATATATGCAAGGTAGTATTTTCACTTCATATTTTTTCTTCTGGAAGTAAATTCTCAAATACAAATTAAAAACAACTATTAAATGAGAGCTATGTAAGAGCCCCACATTTAGTTGTTCTTTGAGAAGAAAAAATACATAAAACATTAATTGCTTGCAGCTAAAATGTCTGTGTTCCTGGCTCTGCATGAAAGAATGCTGTTGAAAGTAGGTCCTTTATTTGACTTTGGCTTAAAACAGGACTTGTGTGGGCTAAAAAAAATTTATTTCATTGCAAATACAGGAGTAGTTCTTTAGCTGGCATAAATTGTCATAGGTCCCCAGCTGTCAATAGAGCTACAACTACTTAAACCAGCTGACCTATACAGTGTATTGTAAAAGCCAGGGAATTTTTTACCTCATCACGCACTCTCTGTTACCGATCCCTGATTAATCTAGTTCTTACAGTTTTTCAGCATGATTTTTGTTTGTATGTTTTAATGTAGATGTCTAGCAGAAACATTAAAAGAATTTCAGGGAAAATTTGTAAGTCTGAGGGAAAATGGAACTTTTCTTCTCATTGAGATACTACTTGATTTGCTGTAATATGACTGTCTTCCTGGAGAGGATCTTCAGGGATTGTCTTCCCTAGGTCAGAGGAGAGGTTATCTTCACCTCCCAGTCATGAGCAGCAAGGAGAAAAAGGGAGGAGGTAGAAGAGAGGGGAAAAAATACTCAGAAGAAGAGGCATGAGAGTAAGGATGTGAAACTGAGCTTGAGGAATTAGTCAGGAAAGGGAATTGGAGGCAGAAACAAAATTGTTGTGCAATGTACATGATGCTAAGTTGTTAAACGGGAGTGGAAGTAAGGACAAGGGACTGGAAGGCATCAATGAAGTAAATTCAGAAGGCTTCCTGAAGATAGATAGTAATAGTAGTAGTAACAGCAGTAGATGTTTTGGGGTGTGTGAAATTCAGATTACTTGGTGAGGAGAGAAAAGGGGTGTCCTAGTTTCAGTTAGGACAGAGTTAAGACAGAAACATACAGGACAGAGGGAAGGAAAATTTAGGAATATAATAAGAAGAAAACCACTAAAGGGGACATGCAGGAACAAAGCATTCTAAAGTGAAAAACAAAAGAAGCTACATACCAAAGAGGAGGTGATGGACAGAGATAGAGCATTTCTTCTGTTTCTTGAGATGCTGCCTTTATTCTACATGGAGTTAAATAATTGCAGCATAATATAGAGTTATACCCTGGTGTATAGATGTAGCAAACCCTGAGAAGAGCATGTTGTGGAATTGTTTTTACACAACTTTAATATAGCGGCAATTTAGGATTTATTTTATACTTTTATGATAAATAACAAGTGTAGATTGTATCGTTTTTGCAGGGTCCTTAGGGAGGGTTCTAAATCCAGTTGCATGCTTCCAAAATTCCCCTTAGAGTGAATTACTCACTCTACTCTCTTGTCAGCTTTTGTCCACAGAAAAGCTTGTTCCTCAAGGAGTCAGCCCTGAGATGCACTTCCCCTCAGGGGTACCCTGAGAGGCATCCTGGCTCAAGGGGAGATTGAGGGTGCAGTCCACTGTGGTCCCTGGAAAGCTCAAAGGGCTTAGGACTACTTAGTTGCTACTAAGCAACTAGTTGCTTAGGACTACCATTCATAGGACTGTGAGACAACTGTTCATACTTTTCCATCCTGGCTACTGTTCAGATAAGGCAATTTTGGTATTTTTCATCAATTCTGCTATTCCCATACCTTCCAGAATGTACAGTTGTGGTACTCCCCAGATCAGGCTACTGTCCAGGCTGCAGGTTTGGAGATGCAATCAGGGAGTGCCTGCTCATACTCACCTGTTATGGACATTGTCCATTGACAATGGAGGACTGATATAACATTAATCAATCTTGAACCATAGCTGACTTGGGGGAAAGGCTACCCCACCACAGAGATCAAGGGTTACAGCCTGCTGTGATCCCTGGAGAGCTCAAATTGGCTTTTCTTCAGTTGCTACAAGTTCAGGTCATTGGCTCATAGTCAAACTCAGGTTCCTTACCATGTTCTGGAACTCTGATGTGCAAGAAGCAGTCCCATCAAGGCCTACTGTGGTTTATAAGCCTGAGCAAGACTTAGATCAAGTGCGGGAGTATAGTGAACCCATCACAGAGCCAATGGTTGGTTTTAATGAGAAAGTTATGATTTGTAGGGATATCCAAATTTCTGTGAAACATCCCTGTACAGCCCTACCATATGCCATAGCAGTGTCATCCATGAACTTCCAATCACTTAAGCTGTAGGATTTAAAAAGCGTAGCCAGACTGTCAAAGTGGTTTCTTACAAACTTACAGGAATGGAAATCCGTCTGATTTGAAGGTGTGATTAAGTGAAGTGTTTGCAGTCACAGAAAATTGCTCTAGACCAAAACCTAGTTTAGGTCAAAACAGCATGAAATGTGGTTCCACCAGTGTAAATTTCCTTGTAAAGCACAGGTTCACAGACTTGTTTTATCAACAGAGGTGGAGCCAAAACTATTATAAAAAAGTCTCTGTGTGTGTGAATGTTAGGTATAAACCAGTTCACTAAGTGTCTGTGGTAAGCATATCTTTATGTTGTCTTATGTTATGACCAAATCAACAAAGTTACTCATCTGTTCATCTTTTAGCTGTTTTTTTTTTGTTATTATTTTTTTTTCTTCTTAATTCAAGCCATTAGGGTAGTTACATGATATGACACAACTGTGTTTTCACTCCCATTTATAGGTAAAAAACACTGCTCACTTAAAGACCAGGGAGAAAAAAAATAGAAAAAAAAAATGCAATTATTTGTACATTTATGAAATGGAAAGTATTTGCAAGAACATTTTCAGATGATACTTTATTTTCCTTCTGCATTCTTCCATTTACATTGAGAAAGATTTGAATTTCACGTCCTTGGAAATCTGGTTTCTGGATTTGCAAGAATAGAAAAGTAACATTGTTTGGATTAGTAAAATTTCTTGAGCATAATAAAAAAGAAAAGTTAACTTCAGAATAAACCTGAAAGCAAGAAAGTTTAGCAGATGCCTTCCTAACTAATTCCTATTCTTAAGAATTCCTATTATGCAGAATTATTTTTTTCTGCTTTATTTATTTCACCAGGAAATATTTCTGCTTTAAAGAGGGCAGCACTCTCTTCAAATGACTTCAGCTTTTACCTAATGATCCAATAACTTAGTGATTGTTTAATGTGTGCATATTGTGTTTCAGTGGGAAGTTGCCAAGACTTTTATTGAGTGGTAATATTTTCCTCTTGCTGGTTTTGGATTTCTCTGAGGATCAGCAGTTAACACAGCATTTTCTGTTACAATTAAATTGAAGTGCCAGATATTTGTATTTCCTTCATTCAATTTTTTAAATTGGGTAATTCCTTAAAAGGCTATCTTAGTATAGTAAATGCACTACCTCTGTGAATGAAGTATGCTAAATGATACATGGATTTTTGCCATTAGGGCTTTGTACAAAAAACTTCTTACATCAAGTTTACATCCTAGCAGAAGTAATCCTAAATAGTAAGTTACAGAACAAACTAGTCTGCTGTTCACAAGTGCTAGGCTTGCTTACATACACAGAAATATCCATACACCAAAAATAACAGAAATATTTAGAAAATCCTTAAATTTAGATGACTGATCTTAAGTAACTATGAACTGGTCTGTGTTGTAGTTTGGTAAGCAGAATTATGTAGGTTTATACTGAAGATATCAGCTAGGGGGCTGTGAAAGTGATCAGTTTTAGTTTTCATTAATTCTTCTTCCACCTCTGAACCACAGTAATGGCAAGAGAATTTTGATTGCAGTATTTTTATACTCTAGTGCTAGTGACAGATTTTGAATGATTTGAGTAGGTGATTGTGACTTGATGGGGTCTGTTAAAAAAAGTTGTTGAAACATTGCAAACCTATATGGCTTAGGCTAAATTGCATTTTGTTATTAGCTTGTTTGTTTGCGGATTGTCTTCAGTCTTCAAGATTTGTTTCTCTGATGATGTAAAGAAGTATAGACTGCTACCCTCACCTTCATGGATTATGTCCTAGTTATATTGTACAGACCTTTTTTTTGAAATCAAGCATAAAACCCACCACAACTCTCCAGGTAGTTCAGAGCACTTGATTGCCAAAAACATAAAATTTCTGCAGAATGAAATATGTCACTGAGGACCTTTTCTATGTGAAACATGAAATTATAATTGAAAAAAAATCTAAGGTAATATTTTTTGATGTGGTTTCACCTCCCTGTGTATGGTTGTCCATAGAAAGAAAAATATTTAATAGATTAAATGCAAAAGACAGACAAAATATTTAAAACTTCTGCTTTTGATATGCCTTTAAAAGCACCACTGAGTGGGCTAGCAATTTACACACTAACACCTGGAGTCTTAGCACAGTCATCCAGTAGAGCTTATCAACAGATTCACAGAGAGCTAAAACCTAGAGAATAAAAAGCTCAGATGCAGTAAAGTACTACTGGATCAAAATAGAAAATAATCTGTAATCCTTGATAGTAAACCCTCTAATGCATGCTAAATGCTTTCCTAATTTTACTATAAAGGAGCTTGTTTTGGGACTGTTATCAAATTCTGACAGACTCTGATCTTTGATTTACTGTAATATTTTTAAGGCAATATAGATAGTATTTTATTATTAGGTTTAAATAGTGTATTTATGCACTGTTTCTTTTGGACCCCTGTGGAGCTTGTAGAGCAATTGTGTCAGATGCAATAGAGATGACCAGTAACAGACAGTCTTTAAGCCAATATTTTGTAATCTAAGTAGACAAGAAATAGTGGAACCAGAGAGAAGAGATAGTGAAATCTTATCCCAAGGCAGCAAGGATCATAGCCAAATAATCACTCAGGTTTCTTCCACATCTGTCACTGGATTGCTGGATTGGTAGGCCATATCACTCTTGAGGGATGATTCTTTGTTATAGTACATCCTGTTGTGCTTTGATACTTGTAGTCACATCTATAAAAACCTAGGTGCTGGGTGGAAATTTCAGTCTACTGTTGATTGGAAATTTAAGAAATATTGGAAGTAATTGACATCTCTTACTTTAAAACATGGTCACTTGTCTTGGATTATTTTTTTTTTTTGTGGGACTTGGTTTTGTCTTTCTTAGAAGAGGATGTAGTATTTGTAAATAATGCCTTGAATAAATTGCTTCTAGGCACATGGAATCAATGTGGTTGTTTACCACGCAAAAATTTCATTGCTGAGGAAAAGAGTGCTACATTTAAGACTGAAAATATGAAAAGGACGTAATTTTCATTTGTCTGCTAGTACAAGAATATTTCCTACTGATTACTTAATTATGGATTGACTAGATCAGTCTAAAATGCTTTTATTGCCTAAGCACTTCAGTTTTGAAGATGAGAAAATCCGTTGGCAGTCTTGACAGAAAGAGGAAACATGCAGAGCAGAAGCATTGCTTGCTCCTCGTTCATCCAAGGTGACCAATTAAAGCATCCTATTTAGCATACTGAAACTAAGGAGTCAAGCTTTTTAATTTGTTAATGTTGCTATTAATTATGTATCAAGCATTGACAGTGTATTAAATTGTGTATAGGATGCAAAGGACAGACAAGATTCCTTCTGTAAGAGCCCGCAGTTTTAACTGTGGTAATCATGCAGACCCCACCAGTACATGTGAGCAGCCCCAGAGGAAGGTCCACCTTAAGAGCAGTCTGGGAACTTCATTTGTTTTATTTATTTAGAGGCTATTCTGGTGACACAGAATTTGCAAGAGTACACAGGATGATTGATAGTGTTGAAACCTGGGTATGTAACCTTACAAGGTTCTATGAGCTATGCGTTAGAGCTGATATGCAAAGGTGTCTGAAGGGAGGAGAGAAGCAAAGGAGATTTTTCCCTCAATTAGACAGAATCCATTATAAATTCACAGCTTCTAGACTAAACTATGACCCATATTGCTTTTTTTATGTGACAATATTTACATAAAGGAGCCAGGAGGCTCTCCTTTCTGTAGGAGACTACAGCAATATTTGAGGCTTCTAGCTGATCTTTCTTCAGTGTATTCTTGCACAGCAACTGCAGTTATTTCCTGTGATTGCCATGGGTACTTTCAATAACGGGTACCAAAAATAAAAGTTTGACATAGTGATATTTCCCTAACTGGTACCTGTAAACACTCATATGCATATATATATTTGCAGAGAAGATTTCTAAGCCGTGTGCATATGTGAATTAAATAAATGTATTTCTGGAAACAAGAAAAATAGTGTATTCTGAATTTCACTAAAGAAACGTCTAAATTCTTAAGCATAGACTATTAATTCTGATCAATCATATGCCTATGGTGTGAGACAATATTCACATTGGCAGATGTGGCCTTTTTGATACATAAGTATTATATTCAAGTAAAACATTTGAACTACAAGAATATCATACATTAAAATCTGTGTAAAAGTTACCATTCTGCACTTTACACCACCAAATTTAGTAAAAACTTACTTGGGTGTATATATTTTATATGTTTCTGTTTTAGTTCAAGTGTTGGAAGTGACAATAGATCATTTTATTTTTAATTATATTCATCCTTCTAAATTCTTTTCAGCATTATATATCAACATGTGAGCAAAGTATACTGAATAATAGCATATGAAATGGTGTTACTCTAGATTACAGCATGGAAAAAAATGGGAAATGACTTCTGAATAAACGAGAGCTGAGAGAATGTTAGATTCAAAATAAACAATCTACACTTCAGTACAAAGCCATATTGATTGTAATATGTTACTAATTTTTTCACTTGCTGAAGATTTCTCCTTCTCACAGAAATTCAGCAGATTAGTAGCTGAAAGAAGCCGCATAAGTACTGTATATACTGGTTATAGGAGGAAATATACATAAATGACGATGAAGAACCAAGGGCCTGAATGACTGCTTGGTTTTAATTGGTCTGTTTAAATCATATTAAGCAGATTGGACCCAAGTAAAGGAAACAGTTCCATTAATTTAGGTCAAAGCCTAATGAATTTTTGTTTTTACAGCACCAAGCAGTATCAGACCAACAGGTAGTCACAATAATGTTTGATGCATGATGGAGAGTACCACAGGATTTACAACTGTTACCAGGTAAAAATAGTAACGTATCCTTTATTTACTGAAATTATTTCTGGGATTCTTACTTCCAGGCATAAATCATAAAATCATGGAAACATAGAATGATTTGGGTTGGGAGGGACTCCAAAGATCATGTAATCATAGAACCATAGAATGGTTTGGGTTGGAAAGGACCCTTAACGATCATCTTGTTCCAACACCCCTGCCATGGGCAGGGACACCTCCCACTAGAGGGGGTTGCTGGGATGGGGCATCCACAGCTTCTCTGGGCAACCTGTTCCAATGCTGCACCACCCTCATCACGAATAATTTCTTCCTAATATCGAATCTAAACCTACCTTGTTTTAGTTTAAAACCATTACCCCTTGTCCTATTGCTACACTCCCTGATAGTCTCTCCCCATTTTTCTTGTAGGCCCCCTTTAAGTACTGAAAGGCCAGTATAAGGTCTTCGTTCCGCTCTCTAGACCGATCTTCAACTTCCTCAGCCTCAGCCTGTCTTTGTAGACGTGCTCCAGCTCCCTGACCATCTTTGTGGCCATCCTTTGGACCCATTTTTACAAATCTGTGTCTTTCTCATGCTGGGGGCCCCAGAGCTGAACTCAGTACTCCAGGTGGGGTCTCTCAAGAGCAGAGTAGAGGGGAGAATGAAGGTGAAGTCTGGAACAAAGAGCTTTCAATAGAGAAAAAGAGAAGGTAAGTACACTGTGGAGCATATGGGGGATCTATAAATGATTCTTTAACAATCCCTTTAGTCACTTCAGACTTTCCATTTCCTAAAGGAAAAGTAGTGAGATACTGTGACAGGGGAATAAGGTGGAGAGGCAGGTTAGCTCTTTTTACCAACATTTTCATTTCTCAGTAGTGAAGTCTAGATAGGAAATCTTTCTTTTGGGTTGAAAAGTCAAGATCCTTCTTCTCAAAAATGCTAAATTTACCTTTTCTTAGAGTGTACTATAAATGTTACCAGCCTTATTTTAAAGCTCAGTAACCTAGATGTGGGATAACCAATTTCTGCACCCGGGGAGAGAGCCATACGGTTAGGGTCAGTGACTTTTTTCACGAATAAGCTGTTAAGTATCCAATTGTAATTATAAAGTTTTGATGACGGTTCATCTCTCCTATTACGGGGCTAACAAGGGGCAGAGATCCACCAAATAAAGAAAAAAAAATTCAATAATTTATGTAAGGTGAGATGCTCATATACCATGAATGAATTAGGAAGCTTATATGTTTCTTAAGTCATTCTCCATGAAATGCGTATAAGGTGGTTATAACCCCTTCCCAGAAGCTGCAAAATGAGTGGTGGATTCAGTGGAAAATACAAAATGAAAATATGAAATTAAAGCCTAATAATGCATGTGCACAAGGAAGGTGAATTAAAGTTACGCTGGTATCTCACAATTTTTGACTCCTTAACTCTAACATCCAGTTTTTCAGGTCCCATTCATGTTAGCTCAACTGTATAAGTATTCCACACCTTTGTTTATATACAAATTTAATGAATTTTTAGATACTTTTTTTTTTCTTTTCCTGGCAAATGTTTAGAAAAAGAAAGAAAGTAAATCCCAAGAATCTCATTTCATTATTGCACATTTTTTTCTGCCATATATCAACAGTTACGTCACAAGAGAATACTGTGAAAATAAACATTTAAAAGGGTTACATATAAAGTGCAAAATGTCTTTTGAAAAATTCTGTAACATGATTTTGTGTCTGATTTAAGACATGCGAGTGCCTTCTTTTCTCAACAGCAAAAACTCTCTGTGGAGAAAAGAAATGAAGACCAAATCAAACACTCAAATCTTTTTAGTTTGCACAGCATGTTACACTTCATGCAGAAGGAGCCACTTGAAATTCAAAACAGCACCTCATACTTAATCACCTTCCACACTGCACAGGGTGTGCTAACATTTGTGCTTATCTAAGAAGCAGTTACATGCATGGGAATGAAGAATTATTTGACACTTACTAATAAAAACTAATACCCATGTGGGTCACAAGACTGCAGCCAAATAAAAAGCTTCAAACTTTAAGGATTATCTTTTGTTTATAGGGACACCAAATTTTCACTGATGCATGAGTGCATCTGAAGACAGAACTGAATCCCCCATTTCAGAGAACTTCAGCGGACTAGCAATGTACAAAAAGTGGACATGATAGTTTTGTGTTGAACTGTGTGTAGCTAAGCTGATGTATTTTAGGTGGTCTTAATAGACGCAAGTGAGATGACAATCTGTAAACACAATGAAGAGTTAGAACCATTGCTTAATTTCACTGATTTAGTCATAATATTGGATCAAGTAACTCAAAGGGTCAAAGTCTCTCTTCAGAGAGAAGCCGTAATGGATTCAGTGGTTTCCCTGGGCAAAAATTAATTTGGATTAAGTTTGTAAAGCAAATATTGCCTGAGTATATGAAGAGACATGTTCTGACACTTTCATATAGTATGCATTTGAAGAAAATCAGTTAATTCATAACAATTATGATATATTTTTGTACATAATATTAGATTGTATAAATAGGAGCACAATAGATTTCTTTGGCAGTGGAAGATTGTCTTATGGGCAGTACATTTAATCCAATCAAGGTTAAAAGTCCAAATGATGCAATAATAGGTAATTCTGTCTCTTCAAATATCTGTGCATTGTCCAGCATCTCTGTGTGTTTTCTAAAGTTCCTTTCAATATCTAGTTTTCAGTAATTCAGCAAATGAATTGCATTTTCTTATATGCTTATTAAAACCTTGGAGGAAAATATCCGTTTCATACTGCACCTTATTGAAAGGCAAATATGGTCTTGGTCTTCTTACAGAACTCATATCTATACTCTTTGTGATTATCTTTAACTCAGTACAGATAAGAGGTTTTTGATACAATATATTCTATACTTTTTAATAGAAAATGTAAATGCTTATTCCTTAACAAAAGTGTCATTCATAACATTTTTATTTAATTTTCCTGCCAATTAAATCTATTCTTCTGAAGGATTTAATATATGCGGTAATTATTTTTAGTCTTGATTAAATCATTCTGAGCATAAAGAAGTAAGAAAGAACTTCAGCTAAGTTTTTCATACATCTGTATATCTTTCTGTCTCTTGCTCTTTCTGTGCATGTTTCAGGTCCTGGGTGGATTCAAGGTGATAAGCCCTTGAGAAAACCATAATATGATTATCTTGCAGAGAGGTGGTAGAATAAATAAGATTATCCATAACAAGCTTAGCCACTGATGAGTTCAAGCTGTGCTGATACAGAAAGTCCTGACACAATTGTAAGGTAGTAACAGAAAAAGTATGTGCTTGCAAAGGAAAGAATAGTGCTTGAACTATGAAACCTTCCATGATTAATGCAAATGCACCTATAGTCTATTATATGGAAGCTTCACTACATTTTCCAAACCTCTTTCATAGAATATTCAATTGCAGACTTTAAGTCTCTTAATGCATATCAACATCAATATTATTTAAAGTGTGAGCATTTTAAGCTAAATCAATTGATTGATTGTTTGATTGGCTTTAAGGATGTTTTAACATTTGTCTGAGTTTGGAGTTATCCCTATCTGTGTTTATGAATTAACAGTTTTGATGAATTACGTTGATATGATCAAGTAGGTTGTGACAATAAGCCTGAGTATGCAGGCAGTCTTCCTAGGCTGTGAAGACAGCTACTAAATGTCACCCACGCTAATCTTACTATAGGGACAGCCAGCATTATTTGTTTGTATTTTTTTAGGTAACATCTATTTTTGAGTTTCTTGTTTTAAGCCATCTTTAACTCCAGTAGTTCACACATGTTCCTTTTCTCTTCTCCAACTCCACTAAAATTAGTAAAAAGAATATTGCTGTGAAAATTAATCTAATCTTCACTGCTTAACTTAGTCTTTTGGATAAAGAGGAACACATTTGACAGATCTATCCTATAGACCACTGTCAAGTAACAAGAAACTCAGTTTGTTATGATTAGTTTTCTAATACTCCTGACATGAAAAAACAGCATATACAAAAATCAAAAGGTTTCTTCAGTATTGAAAGGAAGTATATAGTTTCAGTCAATATAAAACAAACAAACAAAAAATGCAAAGATTTTTTTTGTTTGTTTGTTTGTTTTAAATACTGGTAACAGAACCAGCTTGCTACAACTTGATTTCCAGAAGCTTGGTGTATAGCTTTTTTTAAACACCATTGGCTATTTGGTCATGTCATAGTGTAGACACTCTGAGGCTGGAGGCATTTTTGACTAAAGAATCCAGTTTTAGATAATCGGTTTAGAGCCTAAGAAAATCCTCTAGGTCAAGATAAAATCCATTTTTTTTCTAAATTATATCTGTTGTGGGAACTTATGATTTTAGAGACATTGTTACTTTGGGCTATCCACTGTACCAAGGAAGAAAGTATTTTAATTAAAAGAAGCAGTGTCTATACAGCTCAGTTGTAAGCTGATAACGAACAGAAAATATTTGTTTATTATTAATATAATACAGGTAAAATGCATAATTTTTATGACTCTGCAATTGAGGTATGTGAAATAAACATCTGTGAAGAAAGTAAAAGATCCAGCTAAGGAAAAAAAAAAAAAAAAGGACACATTGAATAAATTGATCGATATTCTGTTGAATTTATTAAATAAAAAACAGTATGAAGAAGTCAACAACTGAAAGAAGAGACCCTGATGATGTTGTATTACAAGTTTTATATCCTAGAGCTTCATTCTGTTACAGAATATTGGAGGAAATGTCAGAACTTTACATGTAGTTCATCACAAGTAGTTATATACTGTAAGGTTGTACTTAGCATACATCTAATTTTTTTTTTCATTGATACCATCTAATTTAAATATAGATCATTTTGATTTCAAGCATCCTGAAGCTAGAACTCTTAGCAGTCTGAGAACAACCGTTACACTCTTAGCAGGGTGTAGCAAAGATTCTATTCCAGTAGTAAAAAGAAAGGGTTTTTGATTGATTAGATTTTTTTCTGTAGTATTTGTTTTCATTATCAAGTCTCTAATATATGTTAAAAACTATTGATCCTGCAGAGCCATACCTTTTTACATAGCTATGGAATTAACTTCAGTGTCATATTTTCTTTTTAATCCAAAGTTAGTTGTTATTGTTTTTCTTTTTCCCTCTCTGTTTTCCTTTTTGCTTTCACTTTTTCTTTTTCTTGATTGTGCTCAGGAAAGAACCACATGCGAATTCCTCTAGCATTCAATAGATGCATAAGGTAAAACTTTATTATTATTATTGCTTTTAACTGTCCTTTTAAAATTCTTTCTCTCAGTCTCATAAGAAACAAACTCTTTTTAGTAATAATACTTTTTTAGGACAAAAGTCTAGCAGAAGAGAAGCAAGTATAGGGGAGCCATTCCTATTTTGTTATCTTCCTGTGTGAACCAGGAAATGACACAATTCTTACTGTTTCTAAAGTGATACATAAATGTAAAAGCCTTTAAACAGTTTATAGTAGAAAATGAAGCATAATATATTCACATCTTTATATGTTCATATATTTTTGTTTAAAAAGGTATGCTGAAAGTGTATATCTCATATCCATATTTCATATGCGGTGATATATTTGCAGTTATGTAGTGCAAGTAAAGCCAGAATCAGACTCCTCTTGTTCAAAGGAACTAACAAGTTGCTGTTAGTAGACCACTACTGAGGCTTTGGACAGCCTGTTCATTAGTCTCTGCAGAGAAATACTTGGCCATATAGACAATCAACATCCATGGTGAGGTTACATAGCTGCCACCTGGTACTCTAATGAGATTGAAAGCAATTAAAAATAATTACCATCGCAAACTCATTAAAATTCTGTAGGTTTACTCAACTCTGGCCCTTCATAATTGCTACAGAATATTTTAGTGTACCTCAAAAATCAAAGTGAAACTCAACTATCATATTTTAAATCAGGAACTGAGAGAGAAAAAGAATCATGAAGGTTTATTTCAAGGAAGATAAGGTACTTATTAAATACAAAACATTTTGATAAGGTATTAAGGAAGTTAGCATTTACCTCTTACTGCATATTAGGGGTTTCATCATCTAAGCACATTTGGAAGTCTTTCTGGACATTGTTCCCAGGTTAAAATTTTTTGATATGTATGTACATATACACATTTTTTGGTCTTATGTTTTCAAAAGTAAAACTATCAGGAAGTTTTTAAGTTTTCAAGGCAACTTAACAGACAAGATAATGAAAACTTAATAAAGGAAGATAAAGCATATAACTTTCAACGCAATGGTTTCCATATTATTGTTTACTAGCAGTGTCATGGGAGAACTCAACTTTTTGTGGCATCTTGTGGGAGGCCCTTGATTTCAGTGACTATAGAAAAATAATTGTCTTTCCAGGTAGGATTCTGCTCTAAACAGCTAACCAGTAAGTGATGCCACTTACATGGCAGGAACTTTTAGAGACCAGTACATCTCTTTTTGGGGATCAGCCTAATGCCCTTTTGCAAATAATGCATTGGTGAGTTCATGAGGCTGTTATAGATAGCACTATATAAGATAGCACTAGATAACAACCTTTTATCCTAGCTCATAAAGACATTACCGGATCCCACTTCTATCTGCCAAAGTCAATCGCATACTCTGTGTTAAGTTCACTGACTAAACAAAATGGTTCTTTCTGGTCTGAAAAATATCTCCAAACATTGAGTAATGAGTGTCTTTAACTAGATCTCAGAAATATGGTGATGAAGTGAGTTATTTATTTTGATTTTTCTGTATTCTTTTTCTAAACATTTTAGCCAGACAGGAAGTAAAGAGAGCACAGCATGCATATACCATACCCTGCATATAGTGTGAGCCAGAAGTCAGAATCTTATAAGCAGTACAAACCTTGGAATACGCACACAGTCACAACTGGCAAACAAGTGATTTATGAAGACTTTGAAAAAGAGACAAATAACCTTTAATATCTAAAATATTTTGGTGCTGTACATTAATCTGAAGTTCTGTGTTATCTTCTGGGAGGCACCTAACTCCTGAGATACTGAGTGTCTGGTAGGATAAGGAATAGTTGCGCAAGGGAGGCAAATTAAAAACAATATTAGACAGATTGAAAGGGCAGGATTAGGAGTTTTGCCAACTTTAAAGAGTGCGGAGGCTGGCCTCCAGATGGAACTTCACTGCAGTCTAGGTGCAGACTTCCTGCATCCCCTTATGTGGGACACTGATTTTCTGTCCTTCAATTTTCTAAAGATATAATGTAGTAATGACCAACTGAAATGTGAGATAAACTGAAAAAGCTGCAGGTATAGTTCACACAATTCATCCTCTGTTATGGTAGAATTATACTACCATAAAGCTGCTGGAGGTATAACTGTAACCGAGGCAGTTATGACTGGGCTGTTTGCAGGGTTCTATACAAGAAATGTTTTTATTTTTTTTTTGTCTAGCCATATATTCTTATTTAATATTATTTGACAAATACTGTACCATATTATGAAGAAATGCTGTTATCTTAAATCAGAAGTTTAATACGACAATATTCAACTCCATAAATTTTCAGATTTTAATTCCTCACTGTCTTAGCCATAATTTTCTTTTACGTCTGCTTTCTCTTACAAAATAAATGGATCAATGCGTGTGCCAGAGGATTGATAATTTTTCCTAAAGGCTATCATCTATTTTTTCCCCATTTCACAGTACGATTATTAACGATGGCAATATATTTTTTATTTTCCTTTTCTTAGAAATGTGTCTCCATATTAGCAGAGACAAGTCGTCATACTGCAAAATCATGCTGTTATTTGTCATTACAGAGGACAATAGTAACATGTTATAACTGTGTATTTTGCTGTTGGTTATAGGTATCAGGTATATAACCACATGCTATGTTGTGGCAGCCAGGAAGACAATACAATGTATTTCATTGTTGCATGAGAATTTACAGCAATATGTACAAATTCAAAGAGTGAAATACTACGTTCTGTGGCCTTTTGTATTTATATTCAAAATGGTGCAGTTGCTGTGAGAGAGGACAACAACAAGAGCTGAACACTATTTCAGAGGTCTAATGAATTAGATTTTTTTCTTGTCTCTCTTGAAAATACTACATTCAGCAGTTTCAGCAATGGCAAGCTCATCTAATTAAATTAAGTGCCTTAGCCATCAGTGCCAACAACACTTCATAAGGCTTATGCACTAAAGTTTTCTGCTATTGCTAATCTGGCATGTGTCCCACACAATTTAGAGAATGACTATAAGATGCTATAAATACTTGAGTCACCCAAGGTAGACAGCAGGTTTCTGCATTGTGGTGAGGACGGATGAAAAATGTGAAGAGTTTTCTAGATTTGTACCTAGAATATTTTTCATCACCTATCCAAGAGCATTTTTCAGTTAATATATGGTCACTTTTCATTGCTTTTGTTCATCTTAAGATATAGTCACATTGACTGAAGTGGTATTTCTCTTGCAGCAAAGTGCTCCTCCCTGTCACTGCAAAGTGAGGAATCCATCCACCAGTGCACTGAAATGGTCCATGTTATTTTTTTTCCCCCAAAAAAGGGCAGCCTTACGCAAACTGCTTGTTGACAGTGATCCTTAGTCTGTGGAGTCTCTTAAAATATTCCCCAAATTGTTTGCACATGGATAACTGATTATTGGCATGACAAAAGAGTGTTTAAGTCTGGGCAATTTCTGGAAGCAATGCAACATAAGGGTCCATAGAGAAGAATAGTTGGTAGCAAGGACCTGACTTCCTCATCATATGGGTTTCAAGGTCAGAGAAGTCATCTGGACCAGACTAGTATCTGGTCCCCAGAACTGAAAGTCCCTTGGCATCCAAAACCCACCTTTAATTTCATTCCAAAAAAATTCCTTTCACCCTTTCCTGTTGCTTTCCACAGTGAGAATCAAAGAGTGGCTGGTGGGGATGACTGGAAGTTTTGTTTGAAAAGTGGACTTTTGATAATAACTAGCATGCTAATGCAGAGATGCCCACTGTGGACCACATTCCAGTGCCTGGGAATGCTCCCTGGAATTTTTTGAGGCAAATCTTGTTTTTGTGTCACTGCAGTTGTGCAGGAGCCTATCTAGAATGCTGTGTAAATAATTAGATCCATTGCTGTGTTTCTTTTGTTTGTGCCTTAGCTTGGCTACTTGTTACTATTCTAGCAGACTTCGTGGAGTCAAAACACCAGCTGTAAGGGAGAAAAAGAAAGAAAAGAAGTGAATATCTTGCAGAGAGATCTGTAGAGGGAATGCTAATGTTTTTACAGAAACAAGGATGAACCAGTCACTGCAGAACACCGACATGGTGTTCCTAACAAGGTTATTTCCTCAAGGCTAGTGTTAACATCAGATAGATGAATATTAAACTGTTGGGAAAAAAGGGGGGGGGGGGGGGGGGGAGCAATTTAGAACAACAGAAAGTTTGTGAGTAGGCAAAAACTCTTTGGAAAGAGAAACTTTGGAAGGAGTCTCTCAACACCAGCACTACAGAATTAAGCCTCTGCAAGTTGTGGCTGAGAAAAGTGGACTTGCATAGAGTTTGAGAAGTAGTGACTGGCAGATTGAACTTTCCCTTTGCCTTGGAAAGCAGAAATCATGTCACTTCAGGAAGGAGCTGTTTTAGTTTAAGTAGCAGCTAGCAAAGATACCTAGAGGGGGATAACTTGCAAATATCAACTGAAAATTGGCTTGTCATATTAACACAGTTGGAAAGGATGATGCCACCCAGGATCCGATTAAAGCATCACTTATGTATCCAGAGAGAACTTGTCAGATCTGGGTATATCCATTGGGGAATACATGTAGATATAAAATACTATTTGCTTTATGGATGTGTTCAAGGGTAAGAAAAAATAGAAACAAGTGATTAAAATCAACACACGCTTTTTTTTTTTTTTTTAATCTGAAAGGAATAGTTATTGCATAACCAATATTTAGAATTTATGAAACTGTGAATGGCTTAATGAACTTAGAATTAAAAAGATTATCATGGTTATCCCAATTACAACTATTGTAAGCAAAGAAGTGAGAACTTATATTTGACAAATTCATACTGTAGCTGGCACATCACAATAGTATCAGGAAAGGAAACAGCAATTTCTCTAGCAGAGACACAGCACCAGCTGAGGCCAAAGTTGTGCCAATCTATGCCACATGGAAAAGATGAATTTTAGTTCTGCTTTAAGCAAAATGGCAGTTCTGAATATTGCAAGATGAAAATGCCAAAAAATCCCCACACAAAGCAGTTATAAATGTTTCATGGATGGCTGGGACCATCTCATATACAAGTTGAAAATAATTAAGATTTTAATTTGTTTAACTTGAGATTATCCCTTAAAAGTGAATGGGACTTTGCTTCTACAGATCATGAAAATTTCTAGAATCATACCAAGTACCTCCCCATTAAGAATAATACCTGTTTTGTGGGCTTTTGAGCCATTTTATGCCACTTAATAGGAAATATAGAGAGCTATGACCTCAAGCCTAATAATGTCACTTTGCACTGCTGGAAAAGGATAACTTCAGAAAACAAATTCACCTCTAATAGGAAG
The DNA here is from genome assembly GCF_964211835.1 of Anser anser. Taxonomy (NCBI): domain Eukaryota; kingdom Metazoa; phylum Chordata; class Aves; order Anseriformes; family Anatidae; genus Anser; species Anser anser. The sequence continues at coordinate 83,803,094 of NC_139720.1, read as the reverse complement.
CCCAATGGGGGAAATGAGCAGATTGACCCCAAGTCCTCACTGAGTTCTGTGAAATTTTAATGCTGTGGTCCTTCTCTTGAACCCAACATTCAAAACTCTACTAGAAAAAAACCTGTATGTAACACAGTAAAAATAGGTGGGAAGAAAGTCTGTCTTCTGTGCTGTGAATAAGCTGTGCTAAATACCAAATCCAAGCATCAAGAAACAACATGGAGAAGGTCTTCCTTGTATTATCCTGTTTTATTTTTAATTGAAAAAAAAAAGGAAATCAAAATTAAGGAGGTCTAAGGCAACAACAAGTTTTCGGTATTAAAAGGAGAAATATCAGAGGCACACCAATTCGGCTTTAAGTTTCATTTTACTCTTAAAAAACATACACAGATAAATTGTTTGTTTCATAAACAGACAGATGCTACTCATTAAATCTAGGAATAGCCCAGGAAGCCCCATATAAAATCTTCCATTTGTCTATTAGTGAACCTAAGTATTTGGTCTCCCATAACTCAGAATACACAAGTGTGAGCACTCACAGCAAAGAACTGTTAATTGGCTTCAATTTCACCATACAAGGTTACTAGGCATTTGGGGGACACTGCATGATTTGTTTACTTGGTTAGTCTCACCTAATTTAATAGAGCTAAGCCAGAGGGTAACATTTTACAATAGCAATATTGAGAAAGGTCAAGTGTCTTACTTTAGAACTCTTCAAATTCCCATAAAGATATTTTTTAAACAGTGATTATCTAAGAAAGGATTTAAGCATAGATCTCTAGATATTGGATCATGCTTAAAGTTAATAAAACTTGATGCTCAAAAGTAAAAAGAGAGTAATGTTATTAAAATGAAAAGGAGGGAAAATCTGCTTTTTTCACAGTAGTTCTCCCAATATTTATTGAGAATGTTAAAACATAATAACCACTTTTTTCACTCTCCAAAAATGCAAATTTTCCTCCAAAAAAGGAAAAATATAGTCATGCTATAAGTACACAGGAAAAAATACAAGCATGCAATTTCAAATAAATATATTTATTTTAAATATTTTTGTCTCTTTTTGTGGTTAGTTCTAGTATTTATTTATTCTTAGGCTGGATGCCCTAGAACATAAATCTTTGCTGTGGAAAAGCTACACAAAAGCTGCAATGCTGTTAGAACAAAAGTTTTGTTCCTTGTATGTTCTTTTTCTGCTGGTTTACCTTGTTGAATAACTCAGTTATTCTCTGGGGCTTCAGGCTTTCTAACCTGGTCATGGAAAATTATGAATTCACAGCATGTAGCCAACTTCTATAAAGAAGCCCACAGATTTTGGGACTCCAGTGGAATATAAAGGTTAGAAAAGAATATAAGTCTATCATCCATTCATCTGTTTTCATGAGTGGAGGGAGCTAAGCTCTTTCACCATTCTCATTGTTCTTCTGTGTACCAAGAAAGCATGTCCATGTGCCAAGTAACTGGCAGGGAACAGAGCTCAGAGTTGCTCAAGAAGCAATACAAAAATATGGTAGATTTTGACAAGTCTACATAAAACCTCCTGATGGTAAATCTCTCCTAAAAAAATATTTATTTTTTTATTAGTAACAAATTGCTGTTACAGCTTTGAAATATGCTATTGAATTTGAAGTTCTGTAATGAAGGCTATTGTGCTCTTAAATGCACAGATCTAGAGATCAGACATTATCTAACAGTTTTAGAGAAATCTGGGAGAGTGTGAAGTATGAGAAGTGTGTATGAAGTATGAGAGGATGAAGTATGGGAGTATGAAGGTATGCTATAAAGTGTCAGACTACTTTTGCAGAAAACGGTCACTGAATTTTTACTTTCTGAAAGGAGAATACAACCACACTTTGAGAAAGCATATCATTAACAGTTTTGGATAATCATCCAAAATTTACTTCAAATACTCAAATAAGGAAACTTTTAAAAGATTTCTAAATCAATACCTATTTTTTCCCTTACTTTCCCTTTATTTATGAATTGAATAGACTTGTGTTTGATATCAGGTTACCAGCTTAGCTTCTGCATCCCCTTACTGCAGAAGGACTTCAGAATTTCAGATTTAAATTTACCCAGGCTCCCCTTCCTGCCTCACTTGATGGGACCTGGCACTATATTGTAAAGGGTTTATTAATTTTATTGCATAATATGAAAACATGCAACATTAGAACTTCTCTGCCTGAGACATCAAACAAACACATTACTGCAGGGTAAGAAGTTACTGTGTGCTGGCAGGTCCACAATAAATATCTATTTGAGTGCTCTTAGCCTGTGGCAAATGCAACTTAATTTAAGTTAGCATGAAAAAAGGCTAAGCAAACTCAATTTATTTTGCATTTGCCATGGGCTAAAAGAATTCACAGTGGACAGTTACTGTAGATCAGCTGCTGAGTTTGTGAAAGTGATTCTTTTGTCTGTTAGGTTGGTGTGAAATCAGAGAGCTATCAGGATAAAAATCTGTAATACTGGTATTGCATCATATCAGTATCCCAGTAATCTATTAAGTCATCCATCCTCAGTAAACCTAGGGTGAAATACTAGACCAAATGAATTTGACACAAAGGAAAAGAGATGTGGAGAGGCATTGTTTGGGGTGGACATTGTTCACTTTTTAAACTGCAGTCAATATTTTCCCAAGTAACTCCTATATTGCCAAGCAAACGTAAGAAAACAAAAAACAAAGACCGTACTTTTATCTTTCCAAGTAAAATTTGACTTGTAAGTATAATGAATGGGACTGTGTAAAACACCAACTCTTTTTCACTGGATGTCAGTGCAAATGTACCAATGATAACAATGTGAGCAGAAGTATGTTCCTTCTCCCTGTCTGTTCCTTGTCTCCTCTCAGTTTTACTCAGCTGTGCACAGCAATTCAAATCTGCTCTTGAAATTGTAGCATTCTGGAGTGTGATAATAGGGTGGTTTTTGCTTTTCTTGCTCACATGTGAACATAAAGTACATTTCCTAACAGAGAACTTATTTTATAGAATATTCTATGGGAAAATTCTGCAATGTGAGGCTTTGCCACTTCATAAGGGGCAAAAGTAAAATAAGGAAAAAAAAATAGAGATAAAGGAGGATTTCTGGCTTTATCAAAGCTAATGGCTAATTATTAAGGCTTTCAAGAGGGAAAGAATGTCTCCCTCAATTTTCACATATAGTTTTTTTTTTTTTTCCCCCAAAGGAGAAAAAAGGCATTTTCCAGTGCGAACATAGGGCAGAAGTCACTGCAGAAAGTTTGACGACTGGTGCCATTAGAAGATGTCAGACTGTGAATTCATAATGGTGCTTTTCACTCTTACCATCTACTAATCAATACATTTGTTACAGAGTTTCTGAGCTGCACATTATATAAGTGAGGGGTAGCATGACTTGGGCTACGTAACGTCATGTTTGAAAAGCAGGTCTATGACATGTTTCTTTGCTGACTGCCAAACGATTCTGCAGCCCATTCTGCTTTCCTTTGGCATGGGCTACAAGAACTACATTTCCATTGGCCCTGCCAAGGGTATATCATGACACTGAAAGATCTTCATTTATATGGTGGACACAGTTATACTCTGTTCAGATTTCAAGCCAATCAAACCTGAGCCTTTTCTGGTCTGGAAGACAACAGCATCATTAATCCAAAGTTATGAGACACAGTAGAGTGCACAGGATATTATGTGAAACTTAGTTTTGTACAAGCAGAGCTGACCAGAAAATAGAAAGAAATACATGCACTTCTTGAGTATAGGCAGATGAAGACCACTGGGGCAGCCGCCTTCAAGACTATTATGGGTACACTGTGATGATGTGAGAGGAGTCTGAAATTATGGCCAGCATAGTCAATGTCTCCTTGTTAGACTGAAATGAGACTTGTTTTGCCTTCTCCTACAGCCTGTTAACTGCAGACTTGTGAGCACTGAGTGCTGGAGCCTGGCTGAAGACTCTTCAGGCACCTGAGACTCCTGGGTCAAGGCTGGAAGCCCCTCTAGAAGAGGAGAATATGGAGGTGGATCAGTTTGATATTTTGGTTTAAACAGGTCTATCATTCCTAGAGGAATAATGTACTGTGTATGTCAGCTTTACTCCAGGCTTAACAGAGAAAATACAAATGTGATTTGAATGAAAGAGAAGAATAAGTGGTTACAAATTAAAAAAAAAAAATGTAGAAAAATTGATGAGATGCAGTCTCCAGGGGGTTCTGATTTCCTTGTCTATTTCTGAGCAGTAACTTGGGTGCAGTCTTGGTTGAATACTTGGAAGAAATGACTCACTTATCAGTACCTTGGACATTGGAGGTTGCTAATGAGGCAAGGATGCACCCTCTGGGAACCTGTCTCTTACATTCTACCCAGAAGGTGAAAGCAAGAAAATGTGTGGGAAGGGCTCACAACTTTCCTTTTAACTTACAAGTCCCCCTACTTAATTTTTCATCCTTTTTTTGTTTGTTTGTTTGTTTTTGGTGTGTGTGAAATTGCTAATAGGCCCTTTCCAAACCTGTCAGATCACTGTGCTTTGCTATTGAAGGTTCTTTGGGATGTTGCTTTTCTACTTAGTTTATTACCATGACTGGATTTCAACTATAACTACCTTCATAGATGTCAAAAGCTACAGTATCTAAATCTGGCTTTGCAACCTGTAACAAATCCCATACCCGAAATGGGGTCTATTATGCTACACTTTCAATTATCTTTCAACTTGTTGTATATTCATAGAATCTATATGTAACACGAAAGAGATTTCAGGGAACAGGACATTGGCTAAACTCTCATTGTGCAAATGTATTTGATAATTACACGCAGAGCAAATTTTAAAATTAACTGATAACAGAACAGATACTTGAAAGCTTTAGATGTCAGTCTGCTGCATACATATTGTATGTAGAGCATTAGAAACTAAAGGAGATTTTAAATTCTAAGAACAAAAAGCTAACAAGAATTATGGGAGAGGTTAAGAAAATGAATGTTGACTCTCATCTTCTGAAAAGCTGATAGGCGACTTAACTGCTGGGGTGCTTTAAACTAATGTGTGTAAATTATGTTTGAATCAAAATGGCTCAAATTCTGCCAGCTCAGAGAGTGGGCAAAGCTGCTTCAGCCTTCTGGATCTAAGCCTTGGAACTAGAGCAAGCTTTTAATCACTTTGCCTTTCTGTTTCCTCATTTGTAGAAGGGTAGCATTACTTACATTAAAAAAAATCGTGAATAGTTACTATGAAAGAGCAAAATATTCATTGCAAAAGATTGTCCTATCCAAGAAAGAGAAGCTAACTGCTAGACTGTTGAGTAATAGTAATTTGTTCTCTTTTTGCAGCTATAAAGTTCATCATTCAGCCTGTGACAGCTTCAGTGGGTTGTAGACGGTTGCATTGGAACACCCATAAATGAATGTTTAGGGCACTTTCCTGTAAAAACAGATTCTCCTGAAGCAATAACGACTAAGTGCTTTACATCTCAAAATGAGCGAATAAGCTATTTGTCATTTGAAATGAAGAACTGTTTGGGAACATAATCCTGTGACTGGGTTGAGGGGTTGGACATGGAGGGAAGTGCCTTGCTGCAATTAAATCAGAAGTTAAGGAAAAAAGGGGAAAAAAAGTTAAGTAACCTTCCCTGTTTGAAATTTTCTGTAAGAAACCAGGAGGCTGGTTTCACTTTTTGTAGGTTGCTTTTTGCAAATTCCTCCTTATATGCCTAAGTAATTTCAAGTAGTGTTTAAGAGGCTCTTAATGAAAGTTTAGGCATACAGTTTGAAGTTAACTGTTAAGACAGTCAAACTACTGGTTAGTCATGATGACCAAGTTCTATTGTGTCTACAAAATGGGAGAATGTCTAATAATTCTATGTATTTCACCTATATTTCTTCTGATAGCTTGGTAAAAGTTGCTGACAAAGGCAGGATACCAAAAGAGATGATATTCAAACCCGATCTTGTATGATTATTGTGGTGTGTCTGATTAGGCCAAATAGACAAAATGCAGCTTCTGGCCTCTAATAACAACCCTAGCTGGCTGGAGGAGCAAAAGTGAGTTACTATAGTACTTGGTTAGCCTGATGCTGCCCTAGAAAGGAAAAGTGGAAATTTTGGAGTAAATGAGACAGAACACAATAAACTGTGCTGCAGAGGAACCCGAATTCTACAAAAAAAAATAAAAAAAATAATAAAAATAAAAATAAAAAAGGCAAAGATGATAATAAACTTAAGGATTCAGGAAGACTATATATAAGTATGACTGATAAAAGTTAGTGACCTCTAGTAGTAGGCAATAGAAGTCACTCGCTACCCTTGTATGCTAAATAAGCCACTAACCAGAGCAAAATCTTCTCTGCTTTGCATAAATGAGAGGGAAAAGGCAGTTGGACCTGAAATGATCAACTGGAACACAAAAAGAAAAGATGGTTTTCATAACCCTTTCTCATCACGAGTTAGAGGGTTTCTAGTTCATAGTGGGATAACATAGATTGTACTTGAGCCACCTTTCTGTGAGTGACATTATAGCAATTACTTAAAACCTTTTTTTTTTTTTGGGGGGGTGGGGGGAAGGGAGGAAGTGGTAAGCAGATACAGTTTCAGCCTTTTCCCCATTCCTTTACATTCTCCATTTTCATCTTGTTAGAGTCACACATTATCACTTCATGGAACAACCATGGAACTAAAAGCAAAGTTCATTCATGTATGTATGTATTCATATATGTTTTAAGTTATTTCAGCAGTAAACAGACAATTTTTCCCTCATTTTCTGAAGATGCTCTACTTACGGCAAATTGATGCATCTCTTCTGATTAGCATAATTTTATCCAGTGACCCATATCAAAGTCAAAGTGGAGTTTTAAAATTCTGTGTTAATATAATTTTTATCCAGCTAGTGCCTAGCTGGGCAGGGGAGCTGGGGCATGGGGAGGGGAGGAGAGAGGGAAAGGGCAGGCTGTTTCTGAGTGCAGGATCCATGCAGAAGTTTCATGTGTTACTGTCACTGCTCAGTCAGAAGAGCTCAGTACTTTTTTACTTCTGAGTCTTGTTCTAAACTTTTCCCTGAAGTGCTTCCTGAACTTTGCCCCTAACAAATAAGACAGGCAACTCTGTTTTATATTTCAATTCAAGGAAGCACCTCATTATGTTGTTACTGTTAATAATAATAACAATTATTATTATTATTTTTCCTCATAGAACACGGACAATATTTGATCGTATTACACAGGTACTGTACAAATACAGATTTCAAATTCTACCAATTGAATAGCTAGGTACGTCAACAGCAAAAATAGGAAATGCAGCCATAGAAGTTGAAAATAAAATTTATTTATCTATTTATTTTCTAAATGGATAAAATATTCCTTTCTTCTGAATGAGCAGTGTTAGCCTGTTTTCTGATACTGTGTAGGCCATGCCCAACCTGGCTGATCTGTTAGCACCCCATTTTTTACAAAGAGGAAACAGCCAAAGCTCCCCATATATCACCAGTCTGAACAGCAGGGATTTAGGTTTGGGGACAAAGATTGGACTATATTTACTGACCTCAAATGCAGCCTCTGAGAATACAGTTTTAAACTTTGTAGTAAACAAGAATATGAATTTTGACAATCCTTCCTTCAGAATGAGTGAATTAAAGTTGTATTTTACTTGTCTTTCACATGTAAATTTTCACATTTATTCAGCTTATTTTTTATCCATACAATAACCAGAGTTACATAAAAATATATTTCAGTAGCTAATATAATTGCAAATTAATTAATGATCATGCTAATAACTAGGAGATATAGTTGAAATAAACTACCTAGAGTATTAAGTACTTACTGGATAGGTATATACATGAAACTGTGCATTAAAATGGTATATTACACACTATAGCTGAGAAAACCTCTTCCTCAAAAAGGTTTTAAATCATGCTCCCATATCTTTATATTAATATAAGTTACTGGAATCAGAAATTAGACATAACTGTTATCCTGATGCTAACCTAATGTAGTTATAGCATATAAATGTTATTCACCTCTCTTTAAATATATGGAAAACAATGCTTCTCCAGTCTGAGAAATGCTATGATCAAGGAGTCAGAAGAACAACACCCTTGCTTTCTTTAAAAGAGAAGGCAACATTTGTATTCAATTCACGACATTCTTAGCACAGAAGAAAAATCTGTGCATTACTATGAGTAAATACATGATAGCCAGAAGAACAACCAGGTTACAAAATGAGTAGATGTATACCATAGATTCATAGAATGGTTTGCGTTGTAAGGGACCTTAAAGATCATCTAGTTCCAAACCCCCTGCCATGGGCAGGGACATACATCTCCCACTAGGTTAGGTGGCATCTCTGCCCAAGTGGAAATATATGTGAAAGTTAAATAGTGATAGTGTTAATTTGAGACGCATTTTTCAAATGTATATATACTATGAATTCTATATGCCTGCATTTAGACTTTTCACACATTCAAATACTGCTTCATGAAGAGAGTCTGTACCTGCATGTATGAGCTGTAAAGACAGTTCTGTGAGTGTTACCAAACTTACTTGGTGGTGAACTTTGTGTTCCTTTACCTGATTAATCTACTGGGTAGCATCAGTTGCTTTTGATAATCAAAGATGATTGAAATCTCTCATTCAATCACCTTCAATCTTCCCAATGACTTAGGATTTTGCCCAGGACCTCAAGGGGTACAGCTGGTAAATGGGAAAGAGATCTGCATGGATGTGGACAGGTTAAGGTGCTGGTATTGATGAGGTAGGGAAGTCTGGAGATACGAGGTCTGGCAGGCAGCAGAGACAGAGTTGTCCTCATCAGTGTTTCCCTGGACAGAGAGAGAACAGCTGCTGCCACATCAGGATCCACAATCATTGTCCAAGAAGCCCATTAAATCATTCCAGATGATGCCAGTGATTACAGATGTATCTTCAGCAACTTGAGAGTCCCACAACATTTAAGCTTGTATTTGCAAAGTTCAGTAGATACAATACCATGTTAACACTAACAGACTTTCTTAGGGTTTCTCCACTTCTAAACTAGTGATTGCTGAGCCTTTAGACTTTCTTGCTTTTCAGAGCACAGTTCTTCCAGAGGCTTCCCCACTTGCCTTTGATGGACAGGTCTTCTGCAGATAAGAAGTGCTGATGCGTTTCTATGGTGGAAGTAAATTAACTTATTATGAAGGGTTTAATGGCACAGATACGGATAGAAACGCATTTTGAGTATCGTTATGGACTATACACTAGTGGTCAAAGTGTAGAAAGCCATTGTTTTAGAAATAATACAGGAACAGGAATAGAAATATGTATTTCTTTTTTTCTTTTTTCTTTTTTTTTTTTTTTAGTCTGTGAAATATTAATGGCTTAATGGCTCAGTCGTCTATCCCACTTAAAATGCTTCATGTCTTAACGTATTTGTGAGGCTTTTTTCCATTTACAACTAAACCAATTTTGAATGAATACCTTAGAAACACCTTTAGTACTACTATATATATATGTAGATGCACATTAATCAGTTTCTTACACTGCAGAAGTAGAAGTTAATTTTTAATGGATACATTTTTGTATTGGGACCTGAATGTTTAATTGAAGGTAGCCTTCAGTAACAATTTTTAATGTTGTGATTCTTTGTACTTAATGATGATAGACTCAGATATGGCACCAAAATTTACAGGTGGCCAAGTAATTCAGGAAACTTTAATCCAACGTTGAGATATGACATATATCAATTTGTATAGTGGTTACTTTCAGACTCCAGTATCAAGAATAAAGACTCCATCTGCAAATGATTTTTATACTCCTGGGTTGGCATGATTAAGAGATGATATGTATACTATACATCTTGGCTGCAGTTCTGCAGATATTCTACACTTCAAATGTGGTCTGCTAGAGTACTACCTCTGAAGAAGCAAAATTAATATTTAAATACTATAAATTAATAAGTATATGGACACTGTGAAGATAAGCATTCATAGATTTAAAATAGTTTCTTGGCCTCATTGATTCAATGTAGTTGAATAGCACATATTCTTTTGATTCTGTTCAAACTGTACGATGTCACACAGTCAGCAGGAAACAGATTTCATTTCGCTTTTGGTGTATTTTAAAATATATTTTTCTAGAATCACTACTATTTTCTTAGCAATCTACTCAGCAAAAATTATTCTTGCTGATGTTGCATACCATTTTAATGGTTTATGAATTCATTGAACTTAATCTGAAATGTATTTCCACAATTATTTATATTTATATATATATATATATATATATATTTTTCCCCAGAACACAAACTGCTAGTCTTACCAACCTGATCTATACTTTCTCTCCTTTTCTTACTGCAATTGTGTGGAAATCACTCACAGATACTTTGACTTTATATGTCATATTACTCGACATAAAAAACTCATTTAAATTGAAACTGAAAAGTCAGCATGTGCTAGAGCCAAAAGATATCTATCTCAGTATCATGTGTATAGAAAATACTCATAGAAACTTAGAGTGACTATCAGAGTGTAATCACTCAAGTATTTACATTGTTGTCTAGCTTTACTTCAGTGAATAGCTTTTACAGCAAGTAAGATTACCTGTATTAGGGAAACTGTTCCCTAGTATAGTGCTTGCAGAGTTTGGACATACTATTTCTTCTTGTTATGCTAAGCTTCATTTCCCTTCAGCAGTAAACATGTGAACTGAAAATCCTTCTTTCTCAGGAAAACAAACAAACAAACAAATAAATAAATCCCAATGTGTACTGTAGAATCCAATATATTTCTTTAGGTAATAATATACATTTTGTTTCTTCACAATTAGTTGTATATGGAAAAGCTGAGTGCAAGGACATAGTTACACCTTAGAGAAAAGTCCTGCTGATGCAGCTGTTTCTCAGGTCATTACTCCTGTATAAAGAAAAGTATTATGAACTAGTACAAGAAAGGACTCTCAGGACCTAAATGGCACTTAAAATTTGGACTCTGATACCTAACCTGGGATGCTTTAGCAAAGGTGGGGAGAGTTCTTCCACCTGTGAATTTAGCCCATACTTAATTACCACTAGGAAAATAAAACCACTGTGTCTGAATCTATTCTTCAGATTGGAGTCAGAAGGGCAGTAACAGTGTTGGTAACACACAAATGTTTTTGTTATTTCTGAGTGGTGCATGCAGCATGAAGAGTTTCTTTTTTTACTCGCTCTGACCCTCAACGAGTAGGATGGGGGTGCACAAGAAACTGGGAGAGGAAATAGCTGGGACAGCTGACTTGAACTTATCGAATCGTCTTCAATGCTGTGTACCATTGTGATCAATCATAAAAGCTCAGGAAAGAAGGAGAAAGGAGGAGTATTCATGGTTGTGACACTTAGTTGTTGACACTTCTCAAGCAAACATTATGCATGCTGAAGCGCTGCTTGCCAAGAAACGTATAAATATGTGCCTGGAAAATAGTGAATAAATTCCTTATTTTGCTTTGACTGAGCATGCAGCTTTGCTTCACTTACTAAACTGCCTTTATCTTGACGCTTGAGTTATCTTACTTTGTTCCACTGATTCTTTCCCCCATCCCGCTGAGTGAGGAATGAACAAGAAACTGAGTGGGTGCTTAGTTGCTGGCCAGGGTCAACCCATCACAGTGACAATTTCTCAGAGATGTAGCAAAGTTTAAAAAAATGATATAGCTAGTATTTTCTTAATCCAGAGCTCTGACATGATGTTCTTCATATGAAAACCTTTGAAGTTTTTTTTTAAGGCTCTACATAAGCTTTTAAATCAGACTAGTTCAAATCTGAGCACACACAGAATACAGACTTGATAGAACATCGGCATTTCAGAGAAGAAAAGAAAGCCTGGGCTTCAGTTTAAGAAATAAAAGGTCAGTGTAAATAAGTGTAGATCCAGTCATGGTAAGCAGAAGGAAAAATCTTAACTTTTAATGTGGAATGAAATTAGATTTTTTGTTATTGTTACTGAGAGAGGACAGGCAGGATTTTATGTGATGGCCCATTTCATAGCTCTTTGAATGGCTTCCAAATATTTTCTGATACTGGTATGAAGCATGGAATGATATGTAAAAAATGATCTGTGTCAGTATTTACACCAATGAAAGGTCTCAATTTAAGCAGAACTAACTTAGTGTTTTAGGGTTTATCAAATCAGTGTTAAAAATACCTTTCCTATTTACGGGGCCACTCATTTTTAGAAGGCTTATTTTAGTAGTCAACCTGCAAACATGGAAATTACACTTTCAAAGTCAAAATTGCAGTAATCAAAGACCGTAGTTAGAATGTGCTACTACTGTCAGATTGTCCAAAAAATAAAAACTAGTACAACTTTCAAAATGGAAAAGAATATTTCTGCACTTCTTTGAATGGTATATGCGCTTTGAATGGTATATGGCTTTTTAAAAGGGTGTGTGGGAGCATCCTTCCCATTGACTGTGGTCTTTCACGATAAAGCTGCTCAGCAGTGGGGTCTCCACGTGCACAATGCCCTTCAAGGAGCATCCACGTGTTCAGGCACAGTATACTCCACTGGCTGCATTGTGGATATCTGCTCCATGGTGATATTCTGCAAGGGCTGCAGAAATAAATAAAATAAAAAAGAAAAGAAATGGAGAAGAAATGAAACTGGAGAAGAAAACGGGGGGGGGGGGGGGGGAGCCAAGGGGGAAAAAAAGCAAAGAGGGGAGAGGAGAGGAGAGGAGAGGAGAGGAGAGGAGAGGAGAGGAGAGGAGAGGAGAGGAGAGGAGAGGAGAGGAGAGGAGAGGAGAGGAGAGGAGAGGAGAGGAGAGGAGAGGAGAGGAGAGGAGAGGAGAGGAGAGGAGAGGAGAGGAGAGGAGAGGAGAGGAGAGGAGAGGAGAGGAGAGGAGAGGAGAGGAGAGGAGAGGAGAGGAGAGGAGAGGAGAGGAGAGGAGAGGAGAGGAGAGGAGAGGAGAGGAGAGGAGAGGAGAGGAGAGGAGAGGAGAGAGGGATTGCTGTGATGCGTCTGTGGTGCCTGTGACAGCACAGAGGGTGAGTCACAGCGGGGGAGCTGTCATCAGGGCCAGCAGCAGGCAGCGCCACCACACTGTGGCCTGGGCCATCGGTGAGTGCAGCTCGCACCTCCTGCAGGCCATGGCTTGGCTGATCTTCCTCGCCCTGGCTGTGCTGGGCATTGCCCAGAAGCCGTGGCTGGTGGATGATCACATGGATGCGGATGTAAATGAGAGAATGCAGCAGCATGCAGAGCAGCTGATTGAAGGCATGGCTCAGCTGCTGCATGAGATGGAGGAGAGGAGCCAGGAGCAGAGCGGGGTGGCCCTGGGAGCCCTGCTCTTCACTGCCTTGCAGCAGTGGCAGCTCTGGACCTTTGCTGACCTCCTTGTCCTGCTCTTTGGGCTCTGCCAGTGGCTCAGGAAAAGGAATCGTGAGCCAGGCAGCAGCAGCAAGCAGGGCAGCTCCACAAGGAAGGAGAAGGAGAAGGATGAAGACGACAGCGACACCGATGACACCTGGGATCTGGGCAGGGTTTGGGCCGATTGGACCCAGTGGCCAGTGCCGTACATGGCTGACAAGTGCAAGGTGGTGGAGGAGCAGGTGGAGGAGCTTCTTGGTGCCTGCCAAAGACTCTCCGGGAAATCCCTCTTCAAGCCACGTCTGCAGCCTGCCATTGGCATAGGCTGCCTCTATGAAGGCTGGAGTGCCTGGCAGGACAACGTCCTGTACCACCTGCTCGTGCCCCTGAGGCCTCCCCCCGGGCACGCCTTCCACACGGAGCTGGGCGCCGCAGGGGAGACGCCAGCGAAGAACCCTGGCCTGCGCGTGGAGCTGGAGCGCGCCTGCGCGAGGGAGCGGCTGGTGGGGGACATGCTGTGCTTCCTCCACCACCCCGAGGACGAGCTGAGGAGAAGACAGGAGCCCAGCCTGCTGCGCACCCTCTGCACCGGCTCCTACCTGGATGTGGAGGAAACCACCCGCTGGTTCCAGGCCTTGGTGAAAGCAGCCTGGGAGCTTCTGCTGCAGTCACGCCACTGCCGCCTGACGGTGCTGCCCTCCCACCGCTCCTGCAAGCTCAGGCTGGCCAACGCCTCTGAGAGCACCCTCTCCATTGAGATCACGCTTGGGGTGCGGCTAGATGACTCTGACACCTTCCTGAGCCTGGAGTAGCCGCGGCCAGCTTCACCAGCAGCACGGCGCCGCCAAAGAGCTGAGCTGTGGCAGAGATGCAGTCTGTCGGGCACACGGCCAGGCATGCCCGACCCCACAGCTTCCACCTCAAACATCTGCAGACCTGCGCCCGTATGCTGGTGAGCAAAGGCTTTTCCCCCCATGCCCTGAAGACGGCTGTGATTCACCACCTGACAGCCACAGCCCTGTCAAGCCTGGCGAAGGAAAGATTGCCCCCTGCGCCTGGATGACCTCCTGCGGCACCTCTGCTGCTGCCTGGAGAAGAAATGCCTCAACCACTTCCTCAAGAGGGAAGGCAACGAGAGGGTACCTGAGGAGATGGATGGTGTTGTTCCTGGCCTCCCAAACAGCTGGACTGCTCAACTTCTTCCAGGCAGTGAGCACCCAAACTCTTGTAGAGAGTCCATTCCCTCCAGGAGCTTCAGCCTATGCACTGATGCCAATAAATAGCTTGGGTAAACAAATGCTCTGACTTTGTCTGCACAGAACTTTATGGGGGAACATGGGCACTGGGTGCTGAGTGCACTGCTGCCACAGAATAGGGAAGTGTTTTCCAAAACACAGAACTGGCTGAGGTTGGAAGGCACCTCTGGAGGTCACCTGGTCCACCCCCCCTGCTCAAGCAAGGCCACCTAGAGCAGGCTGCCAAAGACTATGCCCAAGATCTGTTAATTACAGGCCTGTCAGTCTCACCTCAGTGCCAGGTGAAATTACGGAGAAGACCATTCTGAGAGTTATTGAAAAACTCTTCAGAGACAACACACTCATCGGTCATAGCCAACATAGGTTCACAAGGGGAAAGTCCTGTTTAACTCACTTAATTTCATTTTACGACAAGGTTACCCATCTAGGTGACAAAGGGAAGCCAGTTGATGGAATCTGTTTGGATTTCAGCATAGCTTTTGATGCTGCTTCTCACAGTATCCATCCAGACAAAATATCCAGCATACAGCTAGACAAGGACATAGTATGATGGGCGAACAGCTGGTTGAAGCCCTGACAAGCCTGACAATGGAAAGATTGTCCTCTGCACTTGGATGACCTTGTGTGACACCTCTGCTGCTGCCTGGAGATGAAATGCCTCAACCGCTTTCTCTTAGGCAATGAGGGAGTGCTCGAGGAGGTAGACGGTGTTGTGCCTATCCTCCCAAACAGGTGGTCTATTCAGCCTCTTCCAGCTCCAAGTGCAGGAGCTGGCTGCCCACTCCAAGGAACTGTGAGTTCCAGGAGCTGTGAGATGAGGTCACAAGAAGGCTCTTCCTCCACTGACGTTCAAAGAGGTCTTCTCACACAGTACTGCATTTATGGGACTCCCAGCTGGTGGCAGGCGATGACCTGTTCTGGATTTAAGAAGCGGACAGGATGTGACAGACAGAAAGGAGAGAGAAAGTCCTGTGCAGCAGCCCGCTGCCAAGAGAGGCAGTGTCCTTGGTGGGACAGTCTCTCCAGCTCAGCAACCCAGGATGACTGTGGTGTTGCAGCCAGCGTTGTCATTGATTTTCATGGACTGGCACAGCCTGGGTGGCCATTTTGCACAGGCCCAGACATTCCCCCTCACAGCTGTGGCTGCGCAGGGAGCAAGTGAGAGGCACTGCTGTTGGGCCTCAGCAATGTCACTGATGTTTTGAAGACAGAACTGCTTGTGAGAACAAATGAAAATGGAGAAGAAACTGATAGTCTATGATTCTATAATGGTGTGAGTGTAAAACTGCCATGTTTACATGTGAGTGTAAAACTGCCACAATCACTTGGCATTTTTCAGATACACAGAAGCACAGACTTGTTGAGGTTGGAAGGGATATCTAGATGTCACCTGGTCCAATCCCCCTGCTTAAGCAAGGCCACCTAGCACAGGTTTACCACGACCATGTTCATAGACAGCTTTCCTCTGTCTCCAGAGTGAGAGACTCCACAACCTCTCTGAACAACTAGTGCCTCTGCTCGGTCACTTTCACATTAAATGTGTTCTGAGATGTTCAGTTGTCACCTCCTGTGTTTCATTTTGTGCCTATTGCGTCTCGTCCTGTCACTGGGGGCTATTGAAAAGAGCTTGGCTCTGTCTTCTTTTACGTGTTTTTGTATACATTGACAAGCTCTCCTCTTGCCTTCTCCAGTCTGGACACTTTCAGCTGTCTCAGCCTCTCCTCATTCGAGAGAAGCTTCTGTTCCTTAATTTTTTTTTTATTTTTTTTTTTTTTGTGGCCCTTTACAGGACTCTCCAGAATGTCCATTTCTTTCTTGTACTGGAAGGCCCAGGACTGAACACATCACTCCAGGTGTAGCCTCACCAGAGCTGAGGAGAGGAGAAGGATCACCTCCCTTGGCCTGCTGGCAACACTTCTAATGCATCCCAAAAATTCCCACTAGCCTTTTTTGCAGAACTATGTGTAGAGCCCACACTTTTAACTTTGTTAGTATATTTAAGCCATCGAAGCTATTATAATGAGGAGTAAGTATATAACAACCCGCTAAGTATTTTTAAAGATTGTAAGATATTATTTTTATTTTTTTTTACTTCTTTCAATCAAGTACAAGAGGTGTAAGGAGTTTATTTAGTTTTCATGTCTGTTTTTCAGAAAATATTTTGTTTCTCAAGGATGAGAAAAAACAAGCATAAAATCCTTCCTTTTCTAAAACAAGCAAGGACTTCCTAGGAAGGGATAAGGGATAACACTTAAGCATGTGTGCATATGTTTATTATGCTAGTTTAAACGTACAGAATGAGGAATGTTATTTTAAGGAAAAAGAATTTTATTCCACATTAAACTTCTAGTATCTCATGAACAAAATTAACAGAAAAAAAAGTTGTTGATATCTTTTAGAATTTCAGAGATTTTAGATAAATTCTGTTGACCTTTGAGTGTCTGATTCTGCAAAGCTAATAATGGCTTAATTCTAGATTAATTCTGGTGATTACAGGCTTAGGATGAGTTTGTTTTTTACTGGAGAGTATAACTGTAATCATTACTTTTTGCAATTTCAGTTGCACATTATTTTTTTCTCAAACTAAAAGACAGCTCAAAATAAAAGAAAGTTACGTTTTTCTGTGCCAGATGAATATGATACACTATGATAAATGATTCTTCAGGATCTAAATTGTGGAAACTTGTTGAACCAATGTACTCTGCTAGGCATATATGTACTTTAATCAAGATGTAAAATCCAAGTCTTACTCAATTTCTTTTGATAAGAAACAAGAGGTTACTTTGTGCATATGGTGGAAAGAGGTGGAATGAGTCTCCTATATGGTGGGGAGAAGGAAACATTCCATGTTGCTGACCAGATTGACAGATGAATGAATGAACATGGGACACACAAATCACCATAACAATGAAGTATTTCACAGTATTCTTGGTAGTCTCACTCAATTTATGCAAGGCACTGACAACTGAGTGACAAGCTTGCCCCTCAAATACTGGCAGGCATTTTGAAGAGCTAAACTGACTTCACAAAACTGAACTGCACAGTATAGTAATTTAGTCTACTTATTGTCTACAAGGTGAAGTGCTAACAAAGTCAATAGCCTAAAGAGATATTGACTACTTAGCTGAAGCTTTCCTTTTCTTTTTTTTTTTTTGTGTGTGTGTGATTTTACCTTTTCATGTTTGATCTCTTATATTTCAGTGAAAAAATATGTATTATATATCATGCAGAGTAAGACCCTTGCCTGACTAGTGAGTTATCGAGGCTTTTAAATTCTAAATAAAAATGTTCTGAAAATATTTGTCCTCAGTGCAATTAGGCACCTGAATAATCCTAAATTTGTCCAAGCTGAGACAGTATTATTGAAGAATGTAAGGTTTAAAGTTTTGTAGATTTAGCTGTGGATTTAGGCCTGTAGTTAAAAAAAAAAAAAAAACAGGTCATATGTTTGTTATACCATATCTGACAAATGAAAATGTAATTGTCAAAGTAATAAAAATGATTACCATTTCAGGTTCCTAAAGACACCAGCCAGCCTTACTGTCCAGGCTCCCCTGGGGCCTCCTCAGCCCTGCCCGTGCACACAGGACCCCATTTCAGCTCATCCCAGAACTGTTGTCCCATAGGAGACAACAAGTAAGTGCCCATAGGGGTGGCAGTTTGCAGCTGTGGCCCCACTTGCTCCTGTCTGGGGTCACCTCAGCTCCTACTTGTCCCCCTTCTAAGGCAGGCTGCTTTTGCTGCTTCCTAAAAATAATTAAGCATTTTGAACAAGTGCTGTTATCTTCACTTACTAAACATTGGTAACAAATTGTTTAAAATAGTGAGAAATTTTTTCATATTAGTATAAAGAAAGGGAGGAAGAAATTTTTGTTTTGCAAAAGCTTAATCATTCTTTTTCATTTTCTTTGATTACTAGGTTGATATTTAGATTAGCAACTAATTCTGGCATATCTCATATTATGGTGTGACCGACCAATAGACCCCTACAATGGAAGAAGGCTCAGAGGAAATGGCCAATGTGCCCAAAAAGCTCAGGCAATAATGTAAGGTGTGACTGACCAGAGCTGTTGCAAAGAAAGCTGACTTTGTATCGACATAGAGGGAACTGGATGGTGGCCTTTGCTTTAGATAAACAGCTATGTCATTTGAGTGGAGCAGCTAGCGGTGTAAAAGTTTCTTCCTGACTTCATTAAAAGGCTGTGAATATCTCCCTGAGTTAACCAGACGGTATGAAGGTAGTATACTTGGCTCAGCCCAACATAGAGTATAAAAACAGGACAACTAGCAGAAGAATTTTTAAGAGAGCAATGGGTTTGAGCTGTTTTCAACCCATGTATTCCTTCCTGGTGACTGGGAACAGCCGGTATCATGATGGTGAGTATATTGTGGAGACCAATGATGGGGATGACATAGGTATTGTGATTTAACTGCATATCACAATCACTATATTTTGCTAAGTGTTACACTTGTTTTGTCATTTCAGTATATTTTCTATCAATCTGCTAATCAAAAATCCCACGTAACATGAAATTTTTTCAAATAAGTGAATTTGATATTAAACATTATACCTTCCACATGTGGAATATCTGAAAGAAGCTGGTCAAAGAGTATTGGACTCTAGCAAATGGTTTACAAGCAAATTTTCAACAATACAAGGAATCTGTTCCTGGTTCATTGAAAGAAGAGACATGTAAATCGATTTGTTTATTAAATAATAGGATTTACCATGCAAAGTCTCATACAAGTCCCATATTTAATCCTCTCATTTTCTGAAATCCATTGAGAATAACTATAACATTATTAGAATGTCATAGAAGATGTGTAAGAGATCATTTGTGCAGAGCTCACTTATAGATCCCAGCTGAAAATTTTGCCAATGACTTTGAGGCCTGCTAATTCAGTACATTTTTGCAGTTTAAAATTTAAAATTATCTTTGATAGAATTATTTAGTATTTAGTAATAAGTGAGTCATCTGTACTCTGTATAAACAGAGATTGTATTCAATGGAGAAAAGGACAAAGTAATTTGATTAAGATGTACCACTTTAATTAGCAAAATGTCCCCAGGGCAATAGGGGAAATAGGACGGTTTTCAAATCCCCTTCTGATTTACAGTCTGAGGGGGATCATTTATATATTCTAAAAAAAAAGTAAAGAATACCTTAAAAAGTGTCTCTAACACTGCTTGCTATTTGTGTATTGTCAATGTCAGTGAATGTTGGCTATTTTTGTGTCTGAGTGTATTCTCTAACAGAATTAGTGAACAGAGGTTAACAGCTAGATGTACAACATATATCTATTTAAATGTAGGTCATGTTCCTGACAGATCTGAAGTCTTTTCTTTGCCAGTATGCTGTTTTGCAGCGGCCAGCATGGAGTAATGTGTGAATATTTCATCTTTGGACATTAAGATCCAAACACAATTAGTTAATAAGCATAAATGAATACAATTAATATTTTATTCCATAAACTGTTGGCCATCTGGATGAGTGAGTGCTGAGGATCTGGATTTGCAATGCTGTCACATTTCAGGATTACAATGTTTTCAGTATTAGAGGCAATGCTTTGCTTGCACAATCCCTATTATTGTTCCTAGTTCAGTTGTAAAATCATTTTTAACAACAGAGTGGAGGTTTTAGCTTGATTATCCCTTGTGCAGAATTCTCTATGGACTACTAGCTATAGGAAGGGAAATTAACTTTGCTAAACTAAATTAGTCTTTGTGAACACTGCTGTTATTTCCTCCGTCCTTCATCCTATCACAGTCATAGCTTAGATGTAACCCAAATGGAATACTCATGTGAATGCAAAAAATTATTTTTCTTTCCAAAAGTGATGGATGCTTACCAAGGTACTGCTCTCTGTTTTCAGCAGGGTGTAACAGTAACTAGCCCCTAAAGAAGCATGAGCTGAAATGTAATAGTCCCTTTAAGACTTTAATTTCAGTTAAGAGTACCTGAGAGTTCTGGTCAAAGTATATTAGCAACTTGATTAAATTCCTCTCCGTTTCTCTCAGACAATGCCCTTAACTGCTTCTGTTGTTTTACTGTATTAAAGGCTCATCAGAGTTATGGCTCCTGACTTAGAGAGTATTAATCACCACTGGGAGAGCACCACCAGGGTAAAGTGACAACGCCGACACACTTCTGCTGCTGTGTTTTATGAAGAAGGTCAGTATTACCTTTATTGCATTGGTATTTGTAAGACAGCAATTCTACACTTAGATTTTTTGAAGTGTCAAGGACATGAATCTATTAACTGGGTATGTGAAGACTGCCTCAAATTTCCTTGCAGAACTTTTTATTAAGATATGTACACATCTTTGTTGTACCTACATGTGATCTAGGAACAATAGTAGTTTCACAGATCTATTAGATTGCTAAAAGTGACATTATGATTAACTCTACACATTTTTTTTGTTTCTTTCATTAATGTTTGAATTGCTAGAATCATACCCACTGATACACCGGTAAATGAAAAGGTAGGTACATCTAGCAACTTGACATTCACATCAGGGAAAAGGTATTGCCTACATTAGACATGTATACTCTTTACTTATATTTAGCCTGACTGAACATCTAGCTGCAGCAATATAAAATTAACATGAAAATAAAGTCCTGGATTATGTTTATGAATGAAATAGGTGTGCAGAGCATAAACACATTTGTCTGTGTACCCTGATTAGATAGTAGATATGGTTCTACTTTTATAAAAAATACATTCCTTTCTGAAAGAGATATTTATTATTTTCTATCCCTGTTTTGCAGCACAAAATGTATCTGTATGTATTCAAAATATTTTGTAGATATAAACCTTCAGAAAAGAGGTATGGTAAACAAGATTATAGTCACTGAATTACTTGGAAAATGGTTTAGTCTTGCATTTTCAGAAACTTAAGTATTCATTTACAGTGAACAACAAAGCTTCAAAGCTTTTTTTCCCTGTCTTTTCCAAGCTTTCCTTTGCTGTTTATCTACATGCAGTTATATAATTATATTTAATGATTAATCATTTGATATGAGCCAAAGTGATCTTTTTAATTAGCAGTAGCAATACTACACCTTGTTTTTTGCATTAGGATGGTAGGTAATTTTTTATTTATTGTTTGCTTTCATAATAAAGGGTTCAGGAGAGATGTTTATCAGGACAATTAGTGACTCTAGGGTTATTTTAGCTAGGAAAACAAGCCAAAACAAAATTATAACATGCCAGCATGCCTTTCATCAGATGTAGCATGCTCTCTGTGGACTCAGAGAGCATGCTTCTTTGCCAAGAACATCTGGCTTTTGAAAAGCTGATAATAAATTTGGGATTCCTTTAAGAAAATCTGAGAAGAATCGCAAACCCAGGAGTAACTTATATAGTGTTTTGTTGTTGTTGTTGTTTGTTTTGGGTTTTTTTTTTTTTTTTTTTTTTTTTTTTTTTAAGTGGAAGCAGTTTAATTTTCCGTAAGGATGACGAGCAGAATGAGAAGGACTCGTCAGTAAGTAAAGCTGGCCTAAACAAATTATTCAGTAGGTACATTCAGTTCTGCAAACACCAGAAATTTTGATTTTAACTGCAGTTTGCAAAGTACGTTGGCACATACATCATGAACATGAAGCAATGAGAAAGATTTTTGAAAACTTTATCATTCTAAACAGATCATATTCTGTTCTGTATATTGAATTAGAGAAAGTTCCTTATAAAAATATTTGTGTATCAAATTGAATAAGAAAATGTTCCTATAAAAAGCTTTTTTTAAAAAAAATATATTTATTTTTTAATTCTCTAGGGATTGACTCAGAAGTTTAAGCACGTGTCTAATTCAAAAGCTATGATTAGCTTCATGGAGGCTAACTTTATACATATGATTTAAGTTCAGCATGTCACTAAAGTAATTTGCTGAACCAGAGTCCATGTTCTATGTATGCAAGAATATCTATACTGGTTCCATCTGTGATGCATTGTTACCTTCACATTATAGCTAAGTCTTTTAATTTAATCCACACTGCACTATGTCACCACCAGCATCTAATACACTTTTTTATTTTGTTTTATTTTCCAAATAATTTAAATTTTTAGACCATTATCAAGTACATTTTTTCTTCCTTGAAGCTGAACACATTGACTTCTGACGATTCTGCGTAACTTTCCCTGAAGTCCAGACAAGCAGACGATAACTGCCACCAGGACAATGGAGTGAAGCTTTGTGTTAGCTCAAGGACACACAGAATCTCATTTTCCAAACCTGGAAAATAAGCACCAGAATGACTCATCAGCCAGGTATGTTTACTGTGCTGAAGTAGCTTATCAGTAAAAGAAACAGACTTAAAAATCATTTGTGCGTACAGATGAGTGGTTCTGTAGTTTTGAGTTTCATAATTTTGTACAGATGTGTGCTAAGCAGCACTAAAAGCATTATCAAGGCCTCAGTGGAAGCGAAAATGGATCTTTTCTCAGTGGGTATAGAAGTTTGTCCTTGCTGTATCCTTCTGCCATGTACCGCATAGTTATTTAGATAGCAGAACGAAGGCTGTCTGAAAGCAGGTTTTCTGTGCAGCACGAAAGCTAAAATTTTGCTCTTCCGTCCCAACATGCTGTTATCTAGTAAGCATGTGTGTTCGGAAAAGACAAGAGTGAGAAACATTTGAATAAATGCACTGTCATTTATATGACAGTTCTTGCTTGTCTGGGGGCAAAACCTCAAAAACTTTAGTGAAATCAGTAGTCAAATAGCTGTTGTAGACTAGCAGTAGTTTGCGAATACGGATCAGAATTTTGTTTGTTGCATATGTTCATCCACAGTGTATTATTATTAATATTATCTGTTTGCAGAAATTACGTGCACTTTGCATTTGGGAGAATAAGTCTGCTAATGTTTTCACCAAGTGATAAATGTAACCAGTGTTAAGAAGTTAAGAGGATTTATTTAGTATCTAGAGATAGTTTCATGTTGTTTCTTTTCTTGTTTCTTTGCTTACCTTCTTTTCTCAACTGCATGACAGAATTCTGTGTTTTCCCTCTGTTCCCCCCCCCCCCCCCCCAAATCACAGAATGAAAGAGGCAGTGAGCTAGCTCTCTTTTAGACATCTGTGTATTCTTCATTTACATAAGTGAGTGAACTATGATTTGTGGCATTTCAATAGGAAAAGACCTTATAAAATATTTACATTTTGAGAGATTTGAAGAATTACAATCGACATCTAATTAACTCACACAAGAAATATTATATTCTGTGATGATCGTAACACCAAGTTCCTTAATGTTACATTCCTACTGTAATTGTTGTCATTCTCTGCTTTCATCCCATCACCTTTTTTGTGTCTTTCATTCCAACTTTGATCATCCACCTTGACAAAGTCTCAGTTCAGCATAGCACTGGCATATATGTTTAAGTTTTAAGCATTGGATTACCTCATTAGCCAGTTGCACTTCTACTCTTACTAACAGCCCTCAGTTCAGAAATATACATAAATATGCAAAGTTTTCCTAATCATGATGGAATGGATGGCTGGCTCAGTGTCTTTATCGTAACTCTTTCATTAGACCCTGCTAAGGAACCTAACCAGGTTTGATGTTTGAAGTCCTGGCCTGGGCCAGCAAAAGCCCATGGAAAATAGGAATTATGACACACTTTGAGAATAATAATCAGTAAAGCAGATTAAAAAAAAAAAAGAGGAAAAAAAAGAGGACAATATCAAACACGGGGTAATTCTGTAAGAGAAATTCCATCAAAACCCTCCGAATTTTTCTTAAGAAAGAACAAATCAGTATGTAGAATTGTCTTTTTTAGGGGGCAATCTGCTGGCTCCAGCAGCAATACTGACTCACCAAATGACAGCCTCAGGTAGTTTTCATCTACCATATAGCGGTTAACATAGTTTACAAAATCACAGGTCAATGTACTGATTTCAGTCTCAACATTTTATTCTGATCAGAGTTATTAGCTTGGCCAGTATTTTTGGTAAAGTCTGGACATGAATGAGAAGCATGAAGTAAAGGAAAGGAATTCATTATGGTAGCATTACTACAGAAGACAACCTTAATTGCAATGAAGGGGGACAAGTTTTTTTTGCTTTAATCTTCGCCTGTCTAGCTATGATGCCTCCTCTTTGGTTCTTTCAACAAAACTGTTAAAACCAATGCAGAAGTGGAAGGAAATCCAGTGTCTCTTGACAGTCTTAGGACACAAAATAGCTGTTCACTCACTGCTTGCTTCTTGGATCCTATGGCCTCTCACCCCCAATTTGTAGTACCACCTGGTGAGACTGTCACTATTACTGGTCATCATCACCAGAATGGAAGAACATAATGATTGCCACACTAGAATAGCCCAACCAGGTGTGCCTAAGACTGCCCTGTCTCCAGCAATAGGCAAAGACGTGATTAACAAAGAGTCTAAGAGGACGAGGATGGTATGATACCTTCCATGAACACTCTTTGCAGTCTTCAGTAAATTACAGTTCATAAACCTCTAGGACCAAAAGTATTTTCGTATTTCGTAGCACTAGGTGTATGATTTTTTTTATGATGCTTGTCATTGTTGTACAGATGGGCTACACAGTACCAAGTTTCAAGACCATGCAGAAATGAATTTTGGGTGCAGCAGGTTAGAGCCTGAAAGCTTATTCCACACTGTGGCCTTGAAATAATGTATTTGAAATTATTTGTGTAATGAAACAAAGATCCTTTTAAGGTATACCTCTATTTGTCATTGAAGGATTCTTTTCATATTTCATTTTAGCAGTACTTACCTCTGTCTCTAAATGCCTATTGGAATCTAAAGTATATAATAACAATAGATGTAGTATATAATAACCATATAGGATTAATATATAGTAGAAAATAATAAAAATAACTAATGATACATAATAGTAACATAAAATGGAATAATCAAATGTCAGGCTTTCTCCTGGTCCTTGTACACCACCAATTATACTTCATGTTTTGAATCTCCAGGGAGGAAAAAATTATTCTTCCCAGCCTGTACTGGTGTGAGAGAAGTCAGCTTTTGTGCTTCTGGGAGCAAGTGACTTATAGCATTGTCTGAAGCCAAATATAATATGAGTGGCAGAAAAACAAGCTGCCACATGCAGTTTACCAGTCTGCAGTAGTGAACAACGATGTTCTATTACAGCCATTGAATGGCAATTGAGAGATTAGAAATTATGTTTGCTGCACATACAGTGACACAGTGGCTTTTTCTAATTAAGGTAATATTAGAGAACTGTTCTCTTGGTTAGTGGCAAATGATGATCTTCAGTGTGGGATATTCCTAGCTCCAAAAATAAGTAGTGGAAAAATGGTTCTACCTCTAGGCATACAAACTTTGTCTCAGTGAGCTAGGATCACTGCAGTTTGACATATTTAAATTAAACTGTCAGAAGCTTTCTGTGGGAACACCAGGGGGGATCCTAGGGTCAGTGTAAGGAGAACAGCCTTTGGTGGCATCCCAGAGTCCAGGAACATGGGAATCTACAACTTGAGACACCACGCTGAGCCCACCCAAGAGGTTCTGAGAGCTCTTCCTTGCACCCCTAGTTTAGGAGATACTCCATAGTGCTCCAGCAGCCCTTGTTTCAGGAAAGGGAGTCTCTATGTTACTCAGATTTACCAATATTTCTTTTAAAAATGTAGCACTTTGTCTGCAGACCCAGTATTGAAAATGACTGATGTCACAATGAAAGAATCAGGTTACACTACGAATCATTTACAGTAATATGCTGAATTTCACAACATTTCTAATTTCCTTTGTGAGTCATTTTCTTCTATGCTTGTTCAATTCTGCATTGTATCCCACAGTTGGACTTAGTGGATTAAGAAGTAGAAGTTTTGTACACAATTCAGAATGTGGCTGTCAAGTTTTGCTGGCTATTAGGTCCTCAGTCACCTGAGAAATATTAAATCTTTAAAGACCTTTCCTATGCCACATTTTTCTACGTTACAGGTTTTGTGTAAAAGAGACTACTATTGTAGAATATATTTGAATGGCAATATTATATATTTTTCTTCCTCTCTAACATATCATTTTCTTATTAAAATCAAGCACTTCAGTTAAAGAAAAAACAGAAAAACACTGCAGAAACTGATCATGCTGATGATTCTTCCAATCATACTGTGTGTCATTTTGTTATATTTTCGGAATGCATACTAATATTTAAAACATGCTAACTTCTGACTTAATGTCCTTCCTCCAAATCCTACATTACAATCACAAGGTGTCCCCAGCATACTATACACTCTCACAACTTTGTGTTACGTTGTGTTTTGTTTCAGGGTTTGGGGGGTGGGTTGTTGATTTTTTTACCACACAGTATTTTTCATTTGTTTGCCTGATACTACAGTATTGCAAGATTCCAGGTCTAGGAGGTCATTGGCCTCCAGTTCCAGGAAGTTTCCAAGGGAATATTTTCTATTTGTGTTTACATATACTCAATCTGTGCTTTCAAAGACATTTTTTCATCTGAGTATTTCCTTCCGTTGGCTTGCATTTATTTCTTCCATTGTAATAACATACTTCATTGACAAAAGAATCCAAGGGGACATATGCAGCTAAACAGAAATTTTCAGATGGAGAATAGAAAGCAAACAGGTACTTGCTAAAGCAAATTTTGATTTAGATACTGCTTGAACTATTTCTAAAATGAAAGGGGAAAAGGCATGTATTAAATCTTTTCTCTCCCTGTTAAATTACTTGAAAGTCTATCTGTAGGCTCAGCACAGAATTTCAGTAGTTGAGTAAGCTATGTTCTATCAAGACTCTTTCTGAAGATATTACTGGTAACTGAAATTTGATTTCTTATGGTGAAAAGGAACATTCAGAAACAGGGTAATACAAAATACACAAAAAAACACTTTGATATGTTTATGAAGGGTTTAGTAAAACAGTAAGCTGGTAATCGTTTTTTTGTTTGTTTGTTTGTTTGTTTTTTTTAATCTAGTGAGTGCAGAAAAGCAAGTATGACTTGCATTCAGAACTACAGTAGTAAGAAGAAAACAGTGGCATGATTGTACCAATCAATTCCATCTAGTTTTTCAGAGTTATAAACATCTGCTATTCTATAGGTCTATAGGGCTTTGTTATGCATGAGTGCAGTATTACTTCCTAACTTTTTTCCTACCACATATACTTATTTTCTGCTGAATTATATTACAGAGATATAAATTTATAATTTTTAGAAGTTTAGATATATAAATATAATTTTATAATTATTTTCTGCTCTATTTTACAGAGATCCACACAGCCTGGGAGTGGTATTTTTTGTAGTGTTTCTCGAGCTGGCACAGAACAGAGAAATCTGTTAAACAAGATAACTGACTGTAAGATGAGAATTGCTACAGCTATATTAATTGAAAAGTTTTAGCAGCATTGGCTACAATATTCTGAATAGTCCATTGAACTCTAGCTTGAGATTAATCTGAAAAAGAAACACAGTTTCATATAGGGTTTATTTCTCATTGAAAGGGCTTTAAAAAAAAACATCAAAATACTATTAGTGTATCTACACTGAGAAGTCTATGGAAACTTAGCAGTTTTCCAGTAAGAAATGAAAAGCCAAGTTTTTCTGTTTATATAATAAGTATACACATGGTACTGCATGCTTTGGCCTTTTTCTTTTTCTTTTTTTTTTTTTTTTTTTTTTCAGCATTCTTTTAGAGGTCCTGGTGAAGAGTCCCTGAAAAATAATTTCTCAGTTAGAAAGAAGTTACGCAAAGATTGTTTCTGTAGGCTTGGAGACCATAGTTCAAAGAGCAGCTTTACCTTAGGCAATCTAATCTCCTGTTGATCTGCCAGTCTTTTTCTTAGATTTTCTTCATGTTCCAGAGTTAGTTTTGTAGACATCTTTCTATTTTAAGTATCACATCAAGTATCTATACCACAGTCCCTTGCTACCTGTGTGATCCACACCTGGAAAATTCAGCTATCACCATGCCTATCTGCTCCATAGTAACCACATAAATTATCATTTTTAATTAGCTGAAATCTGTACAAAACATAAATATTTTCAAGGTAGGGAAACTGAACTGGTAATTCTGAGCACTGTGCTATATATATTCATTTATTCAATACACTAACACTAGTAAGTCACTTGAAAGCAATTTAGCAGGAAATAAAGAAATACAACAGAGCAAAGCCAGTAATTTCCTTTCTAGGTATCAATAGGCTGTTTACCCAGTATCACTGGCTCTGGCTTTAACACTGCTCAAGGTAGTTCTCAGATTTCGGCTTTCATTGCAGCATGAACTCTTTAAACTGACTGGGTTCTTTTTGTTACCAGCATTTTCACTGGTTGAAAGTTTGGCTGTCTACTCAGATGTGTCCTCAGAACTGTTCATTCTTAACTGTCCATAAAAGTTAAATAAAGTCCATGACCCCCACATCCATATTAATTCTGCTTTATCAGGTTGCTTTTGTTTTTTCTTTCAGTTTTTCTAAGCTCGGTATGCTCCAGTAAGAAATAGTGACAATAAGAAAATCCAATTATCTCCAGATGGATGAAGTCCTCAAAGCTGTATTTTCAGAGACGGAACAAAAGAATGAAAGTGAAAATACCAAGGCACACATAGCTATCAAATAGTGAAACAAAACACGAGTGCAACATGATGTGATGGGGAGTTATGTGCTGAGACCTTCCATCCTTCTTTCTGGAAAATCCTGCACATAACGACGTACAGAGATAGACCAGAACTATTACACCTGTACAGGGCAAATAACTAGCATGTGCACGGTGAATCCAATGCATCTTTATCATAGACTGACTCTGCAAATAATCTTCTGTGAAACAGAGATAATCAAGGGGCTTAAGTGTATCACACATGGATCTAGCACAAGGCATGCATGGCAGGACTGGAGCACTCTTGCATGTTTCTGTGCACACACCACACATTTAAACTCTGCCATCTCTTCAGGACATAAGGGCCTTAAGCAGGATTTCTAAATATCTGGAAATTTAGGACTGAAGAGCTGAAGTGGATGATGTTAATAGTACAGAACTACAGGACCCTTAGTCTGCCTCAATCTACAAAATTCTGTGCCTCCACACAGGCTCAAAATGTTCTATTCATAAGTGATTTCTGAAGCATGAAGTAAGAAAAATACATGATTTTGGTTGAAAATGAGTAGAATGAGTGTTTTTTGTTTGTTTGTTTTTTTGTTTGTTTTCTGACAGTTTACAAGCATTTCAAAAGTCATGTCACTTAAAACACAATGCTTGCTTTATAATTTATGAGGCTTTACGTCTCATTATTCCCTAGCAAGATACATGAAGAGACCAAATCGTCTGAATGAATTCTGCAGTGGAAGCTAAAAGGATTCATTTTTTTTTTCATGGATGAAAAAATGGACCTGACCTATCAATTTCGTAGAGAACAGTGATCTTCATTCATTATCAGATAATTTTCAAGGCTACAGATAGGTCCAGGTGTTTGGTTTCTTTTTTCTCATGTAACACCCATTAAATGTACAGAATGATACTATTTTCTCTTAATACTCTTTTGTGTTTCCATCTGAATACAATTATGAAACATACTCAGCGTTTTCAAATCTTCTCTGGTAAGTATTCTCATAAAAATAGTGTATGATACTAAGAACCATATATGTGTGCTATATAGTATTGTTGGGCCTAAATGTCTCAACTCTGTAACGGGCCCTTTGACAGTACAGTCCTTGTGTCAACCCATTAGTTCTCACACTTCTACTTTTTTTCGATTCTCTCTGGCATCCCACTGGGAGGGACTGAGCCAATGGCTGCATAGTGGTTAGCTGCCCGCTGGGTACAACAGTCTTTCTGGCACCACTGTGGGGCCTGAACTCCCAACCCTGAGAACAAGAGTCTCATGCTCTACTGAAAAATATGGAATGCTTCATGAATTTGCATGTTATTCTTGTACAGAAGCCATGCTAATCTCTTTTGTATGGTTCTAATTTTAGTATATGTGCTACTGAAGCAAGCTCCTCTTGGCACCCTGGTGCCCATGCTGGGCTGGATGTTCAAAGGGAGAGTACCCTCTACACATCATGCAACTGACGCTACATGGAGTAAGTGGGTCACACTGATCACACAGCAGGCTCAAGTAGGAAACCCCAGACACTCAGGAATCTTGAAAGTGATTGTGGACTGGTCAAAAGGCAAAGATTTTGGAATATTGCCAGAGGAGGAGGTGACGCATGCTGAAGAGGTCCCACTTTATAATAAACTACAAGAAAATGAGTTGCAATATGCCCTGTTCACTGATGGGTCCTGTTGTATTGTGCAAAAGCATCAGAGGTGGAAGGCTGCTGTATAGAGTCCTACATGACAAGTCATAGAAACTGCTGAAGGAGATGGTGAATCAAACCAATTTTCAGAACTGAAGGCCATCCAGCTGGTTTAGATATTGCTGAATGAGAAAAGTGGTCAGTGATCTAGCTCTATACTGACTCATGTCCAATGCCCTCTGTGGGTAGTTACAGCAATGGAAGTAGAGCAACTGGCAGCACAGAGGCAAATCCATCTGGGCTGCCGCATTGTGGCAAGATATTCCCCACCCCCCCACCCCCCCCCCCAGTAGAAAACCTGGTTGTAAAAGTATGTCATGTAGATACTCATGTATCCAAGTCAGGCTACTGAAGAACATCAAAACAACCAGCAGGTGGAGTGGCTCAGGTGGATCTGGACTGGCCAAATAAGGTTGAATTATTTATAGCTCAGTGGGCCCATGACACCTCAGGCCATCAAGGCAGAGATGCAACATATGGATGGGCTCATAATCAAGGGGTGGACCTGGCCATGGACACTATTGCATGGGTTATCCATGAATGTGAAATATGCACAACAATCAAGCAAGCCAATTGGTTAAAAACTCTCTGGTATGGAGGATGATGTCTGAAATATAAATACAGGGAACCCGCCAAGGCAAGCACCATGTACTTACAATGGTGGAAGTAACCACCAGACGGTTAGAAACATACCCCCTCTCCCATGCTACCACCCAGAATACTGTCCTGGGCCTTGAAAACAAGTTTTATGGTGACATAGCACCCCAGAAAGAATTGAGTCAGACAAAAGGACTCATTTTTGAAATAACTACATAGACACCTGGGCCAAAGAGCATGGCATTGAGTGGGTACCCCTATCATGCACCAGCCTCTGGGAAAATTGAACAATATAATGGACTATTAAAGAGTACACTGAAAATGATGGGACATTCAAATACTGGAGTACCCATTTAGCAAAGGCCACCTGGTTAATCACCACTAGAGGATCTGCCAACCAAGCTGGTCTTGCCCAATCAAAACTTTTATGTACTGTAGAAGGGGATAAAGTCCCTGTATTGCACATAAAAAACATACGGGGGAAGACTCGGTTATTCCTGCCTCAGGCACTTTTACCTTTTTTCAATTTGCACCCCCATTTCAGCTGTTGGGGAGTGAGCAAATGGCTGTGTGGTGCTTAGCTGCCTGCCAGGTTATACCACAATACCAGTCTACATCTTAGGAACATGAGAAATTTCCACAATAATCAAAGAAGTCAGGGTCAAGAGATAAGAAGGGAAATCTTTATAGCAATCTAGGCTTACCCAGGAGGTGCTTTGGTATATCCATCTTCTTTTTTCATACCATGGATGGCCCATAACTGAAGGAAATAGCTAAAAAAATGTCAAGTAGGATAGTGGTAGCCTGACCTCAGCTGTAATAAGAGCTTCAGCCCATATTTCCTAGCCTGTCTGAACAAAAGTAGTATTTTTGTTTTGTATTTTGTATTTTATACAAAAGTAATTTATAATGTGAACTATCTTACTAAACATGCCAGTCAAAGGTAAAACTTCATTTGAAAAGTCTGTGCAAGTCTAGTTATTGAATCTATGCAGCTTTTTCAGTTTTGTTAATTTTTTATACTTGGAATAGAAAGTTTATTTATTTATTTATTTATTTGATTGGTTGGTTGGGGGTTTTTGTTTTTGTTTTTTGTTTGTTTTTTATTTTTTTTCCAAATCACTAAGTAAATTTGTTTTCTTGGATGATTCTATGATCAAGAATATAGAGAATGGGTTTGAAAGCACCTTTCGGAGCAGGATCTCCTGCTCCTTTAGCCTCAGGCAAAGGCAAACATCCATGGGATTGCTTTTGCTCAGGGACCCAAGTACACTTTGTGGGTAATGCAGAAAGATGGGGAATTCCAATGTGTTCCTCAAGGGGATTTGATTTGGGGTGAGAATAGCCTGTGATTTGAATTATAATATTCCAGTTGCTATATCTATATAATGCTGAATGTCATCACTACTCTGTTAATGTTATTACAGTAGGAGTCACCCAAACTGATGAAGAATGAATTTTGATGGAACCGAGCAAAGTGCAGTGGTGATAGAACACAACAAACTCTGTGGTGATGGAACCAGAGCTGC
Organism: Anser anser; assembly: GCF_964211835.1. Classification (NCBI taxonomy): domain Eukaryota; kingdom Metazoa; phylum Chordata; class Aves; order Anseriformes; family Anatidae; genus Anser; species Anser anser. The sequence continues at coordinate 83,770,203 of NC_139720.1, read as the reverse complement.
CTTCAGCGTGCAACAGTCCAACACCAGACAGCATCCCTCCTGACCTGAAGGACCATTTTGACCCAAAGCCCAAGGTCATGGACTAAAAGACATCAAGAACAGATCTAATTATTATTATTCTCCTTATCTCCTGAATTGTCAGGAGTTTGGGATTCTTTAAAGGATTTCAAACAGTTAGAATTTAATGAAAATTGCCATTCCTTCTGTTATCAAATTCAACCCGATAGTAGAAGTGAATCAAGTAATGCTACATTACAGAAATTTCACAGAATCACAGAATCACAGAATCGTCTAGGTTGGAAGAGACCTCCAAGATCACCTAGCCCAACCTCTGACCTAACACTAACAAGTCCTCCACTAAACCATATCACTAAGCTCTAAATCTACATGGCTTTTAAAGACTTCCAGGGATGGTGACTCAACCACCTCCCTGGGCAGCCTATTCCAATGCCTAACAACCCTTTCGGTAAAGAAGTTCTTCCTAATATCCAACCTAAATTTCAGTAGAGTGCTTACATCTTAAGGAAGTCTTCAATCAGTTTCATCAAATTACATATTTTTCCCTTTTTTCCCTAATCACTCAAAGGCCAATGTAAGATGCATTGTTGCAATGTACCTGAGAGAAGAGTCACATGCAGTAATAATTAACCTAAAGGTTATGTTCTTTTCCATAGGATGCAATAATCCATACTGTTTGTGGGAAGATGTGGGTAAAATCTATTTAGTGAAGTTCATAAGGAAACAAGCTTTGTTTGTTTGTTTGAAACTAACCTCTCATTTACACAAAATTATGTATAAATCATTCTGACAAAATTGAAACCTTACCTATTGGTCAATAAGGAATAAATTCCCTTTGAGGCTTCTTGCCGTTTCTCAATCCAAAGAAGGCCCCCCAGAATTCAGTTCAAATCTGGCATAACTCATTGACTTGCTAGGTATGCTGTACAGTCAGTCTCCACTTGCTGGTTTGATATCGAGGAATATCAAAAACTTGCCTGAATTTTTATGTGGAAAAATTGGCCTGCTTTTTTTCTTCTGAAATTTTAATTGTTGCCAAGTGGATGCAGCATTCCTACCTCCAGCCAGCTGGCCCACTTCGCAATTATGTGCTAAGCTGGTTCCAGGGACTTGCTGGAAGCACTTTTTAGAAATTTACGCTGTAAGTGAGAGGAGGACCAGAGTCACGTCTCTCTATCTCACTCTCCCTCTTTTAGCACATAAAGAATTATATATATTTTTCACTACATGTAATGAATTATCTTGGCTAGAGAGGACTTACCCAAGGTCAGAAATACAATTTGATATGTGTATTGAGAACATCAGAGTTCCAAAACATGGTAATGCTAAAGAGAGATTTTTTATTTTTTTTTATAGCAAAGCATACCTGGGAAGTTCAAAGAAAAAAGTACTAATAACATAATAACAGAAATAGCTGTAAGATCATAACTTACTGTTGATGAACTGAAGAGAAGGATCATTGTCTAACTTTTCTCTGAACTTGATAATGACAATAAATATGTTTAATAATGAAGAAGTGGAATAAGTACTAAATTGCTCTTTGAACAATAGAATTCAATGAAGCAGATTATTCTATGGGGAAAATTAGACAATACACAGATTGTAAATTGCATAATTATCTCCTAGATATTTGGTCTGTTAAAACAGAAGCATTAAAGATTAGAAGCAAACAAACAAACAAAACAAAAATACTTATTTAAAAGAGTGCCATCTATAGATAGATACATTTAAAACTCAGTTAAGAGGGATTAAGAATCACTAAGTCCTGGAATATATTTAATCAGTTTTCTATCTTTTGATGGTTGTTACAAACAGACAGTACTTTTATTCCTAAAGGTAGTTTGTGTCATGTTTTTAGGGACTAGACAATAATCTGTTTATCCATATATTTCAATATTCTCACACATAGCTGTAGCATTAAAAGCATCTAATCAATTTCCATAAGGAAATTGTAGGAAAGAAGGAAAGAAAAAAAACTATAGTCCTGAAGTATGCATTTATATGCTAGGCACTACATTTTGTCATTATATAGTTATTTTTATGGAATTGCATCTTTATTTGTTTCTTTATATCCATCTTTGTTTCTGTTCCATTCTTTTTCATTCATAAACTGTTTAGGATTGGAAATCTTTGTAAAGAAAATAGTATGATAGAATCATTCCAGAACTAGCAAAATGGCTTGTCCTCTACTAATTTGTCTTGTTTTGTTTATAGAAGTGAAGTTTCTCTAAGACATTCTTTGTTTTTCAATATGGAAAGAAACTATTTAAGGTAAGAAACTATTTAAGGTAAAACATAATTTCTGATACTGAAATTACCTACCACAGAATTCTTCAGGCAGTTCAAATACAAATTAAATTATATTTACTTCAAGCTATATCTACTGTACAATGCATATCATTAAATATATTGTAAACAAAAAGCTACTTATATCATATATGTCTATTTTGTATATAAATAGCCTAGTTGTCATTTAATATCCTAATCTCACCCTGAAATGCTGTACCACCTGAAACAGCATTTTAACATTAAAATGTTATTTCTCTAAAATGACAGGAATCTGACTGGTTAAAAATTATGAACAATATGAAGATATTAATTTTCAGTGAAGAACAAAAACTCAGTTCATTAGCATAAAATGGTGTTACATTTAAAAATAAGTATTATGATATTTCTCCCATATAACAGAAGACATTCAGAGGAGCTTAAATATGTAATTTTTAGAGTTACTGGTGTTTATTGTTTGCACTTCTTATGCAAAAGAGAAAGGAAAGGGAAAGAGAATGCTACAGCAGTAGTATCTCATATAAAACTGGAGGATGTCTTAAGATTAATTTTATCTGTTCCAGCTGGACTGGTAGAGGTGTAGACCTAGCAACTTGTCAAGGCAAATTTATTCTGATAATCATTTAGCTTTTATATAGACGGGAAAATGACAGTAAACATTTTGGATATAGCAGCATATTTCATACTTGTCAACATTGTCCTTAAAATGCTTTATTTTTCTAGAAAAACACTTTATCAACTTTGAAGGTATCCTAATGTCTTTAATGCTAAAAACATTGTAGTGTCTTGTGGACCAAAAAGCAAATTTTTGTTATATTACAGAAAATGTAATTAAAAAACTAAGTCAATGTAAAGAGGTAAAGAGGTAAAATGGATCACTTTTAATATTAATTAAAAACATTAAAAAATATATTTAAAAATACTTTTTTTTTTTTTTTTAAGTGAGGATGGTCTCTTCACAATAAACATTTTCCTGAAGTTTGTATTCAGCCATTTTTTGGACTCGTCTGTACATAGCTGGATCAGATGAATATGATTTCTATTGAACAATCTGCTGATTCAGAATTTTGAACTGAATTGAAGGACATATCAACATTTTTCATACAGCACACAGGATCTACATTATGGCATGAAATTTGAGACTATGCATAAAGATTAGTTTTCAAAGTGCATTTGAATTTATTTAAATTATTTATATTATTTATTTATTTTAGCAATTAGTAATGTTTTTATGTGGTTGATAAAACAACTTAATTAAAACTATCTTTTTAGCAAACTTAGCTATATGGAGCTAAAATCAAGGAAACAATGAAATTCCTCTCCTTGTCTGTTACACAGACATGTACATATCTGTGAATGGAAACACACATGCAGATATTGTTTCTAAAACATTTGTAAGTAAAATATATATAGATATTCATTACATTTCAAATAGAATAATGTCTTCAAGTGCTATTTTTGTAGGTGTAGAAATGATCTACAATATTTCTACTAATACAAGTAACCTTGTTGATTTGGCATTCTAGCACTTGGATGGATCTGATGAGCAGCTGCATGTGACAGTTTTTCTGAACAGATTTTTAAAAGCTTATAACAAGAATGCATTGATTTAGGAAAAAAAAAAAAGAATAAATATCCAGATTATAAATAAATAAATAACATTTTGAAATCTTAAAGCATGCATATGAAAAAAAAAATCAGGAGAAGACAAGGATCACAATTCACAATTTTGCTTTGGAAAATCATGTTAGACACTGTCAGTCTTAACCTTGCGAGGTATAAATCCAGCTAACTACAGGCAATAATGGAACTGTTCCTATCTGTCACAGCTAAAGAGCTAGTTCTAAATCTTTCCAAGCAAATTTTCCTCTTCTAAACTTGTGCTGTATTAGCACTTTTAAATACGACCATCTGAGCAAAGTCATTTCTCAGACACAATAGGTTATAATTATGGCAGCTTAAATTAATTGCCCAGGTAAATTAAAGACTGCTTAATTTCAAATAGTTTCCTGACTCAGAACCATTTCTACTTTGTCTGAAAAACTACTTTGCCCTATTTGCATAGTACTTTGGTGACATACAATTTTTTGTTTGTCATCATTAGGTTCTCCAGAGCACCAGAGAAACTGTCCTCCCACAAAGAAGCCCTGAGTATTAATCTTGCATTTATCATGTAGAAATGGTCTTCGACAAATTAATTCCAGTGCATCTTGCTCTGGCATCTTAGGGTGAATACATGGCAGTCTGCTCCGCCAGAGATTACCACGCAGAAGTGGCAGATCAAGGTAGGAGAGACCTTGCGCCCATGGCTCAACCTGCTTCTGTGAGCAGTCTATGAACCTCCTGTAACTTATTCTGTAATAATATTCTATAATAATATATATGTAATAAATTGGTGAATACCAATATAAATAAATAAATGATGATGCAAGCAGCACACTTCCAGCCACTTGGCCTAATTACAAAGTATATACAGATTTCTGAGTGAAAAAATGGGATTAGGTTTATGGAGAAACCTTTAAATTCAGTATTTGAAGGGACTTTCAAGAAGAGAGACTATTTTGTACATGATTTGGAAGCATAAACAGCAGAAGAAAGGAAAATTTATGAAAATACACAAAATTCAGAATGAGAGGTTGTGGAGTTATGAAATAAAAAAGAAATGATAAAAGCTACTCCATTTGGTGCTCTAAAATTAGATTTTACAAGATAATGGGGAAGAAAATAGAGCCAAACTGGTAAAAGAAGCACTGATTCCTCAATCCTGAGGCTAGCTGAGCTTCATTTGTACATCTTAACAACAGTCATCTACACTGATCTAAATTATGTTGATAGCAACAGCTTCCAGAAGACAAGAGTTATGCTCCCTACATTGCAAGGCTGACAAAAGAAACAAAAGATTTTGAAATGAATGTTAGATTCACCTAATTTAATTCAAATAGATTATCCATTTGAGAAATATTTCACTCTCTCAAGGAGACTGGAAGTACTGATTGAAATTTTGCTTTAATGTCCCTGTCCTGAGTAGAATTTTATCAAATTTAAAATCATATGGCACCAGAGCAAAGAAGCGGTAGCATTCTCAGGTTTTTCTCTGTGGTGAATCAGTGTTGAGTTTGCTCAAGTCTTTGCTAGATTAGAGATTAATTTTCCTTTTCAATTTAAGTGAAAATATTTTGTAATCTATTTTTTCATTATTTCATTCTGTTCTCTCAAGAACATTCTGTTCTCTCTCTGTTCTCTTCCAGCTGGAAGAAGTTTTATCAGAATCTAAGAAAGTTTGCAGAAATCCAGTCCAAAAATTAAGGGTTATATTTACACGACTGTTGTTTTCCAGAGGGCCATCCCTCCTCTCAAAAGGCAGCTTTGCAGTATATACAGTTTAAGGTTATCTTTCCACTCAGTGAATTGAATGTTTAGTATAGTTTAAAAAGAAATCATGATGAGTTATCATGCTTCACTGCTTCCCTAGAATACCCTGCAAAGAGAATATGATTATTGTAGAAAGAATGAGAATACAATTTACCATACTTAAATTTTCAGAAGCCACACTATAAATTACAGTAAAAAATCAGTAAAAGATATCAAACTGCCTTTATTAGGCCAGATTTATTTACTTATTTATTTATTTATTTTTTTACCAAAGAGAATAGTTTATTTTGAATTGACTGCTTCTGAATTATGAGTGGAATGCATGAGTTAAGTAAAAGTTACCAGTATTTTTCAAAAATGTTATTGTCAAGGTTGCAGTTTTTTCGCATAGAGGAAATGAGAGAATAAGGGAAAGCTGACTAAAAGCTAAAAGATAAAGGGCAAAATGGCTAATAAAATATTTTCTGGTGGAATTACTGAACTGGTAAAAGAACAGGTTTAAAACAGTTTTTATGATTTATAATTTTCATATGCTGCTTGAATAAAAAGGACAGAAAATTCTCCAATGAATCTAGCTTGGGAGACAAAGCAGATGGGGAGTATTTTAATCAGGCAAGAGGCCCAGTGATATTCTTCCTTCTGATGGGTTAATAAAATGTGTAAAGAATGTGTTAAATGCAGGTAAAGTGGAGAGTTGAATATTTTTGTCCTTTGGAAATCCAAAAGATTTTATTTTATTTATTTATTTATTTATTTTGACAGCCAAGTGCCCAAGCAATATATCCAAAACCTAGTTTTAAAAGTGATCCTTAATGAATTAAGTGCATAGTTGAATTTTTCAAAAAATAATAATTTTTCCCTTTTCAGAAAATCTAAAATTCAGGACCACATTCTGTCATTTTAAGTGGAAAAATAGACATTAAATAATACCATATCCACATTGTTCCTATTTATTGAGTTGGTACAATTCATGGATCAAACTTCTAATCAAGGACAAAAGTATTAATTTTGACTAGTAAATATAAATAACAAAATAAAGTGTTAATCAAACATAAATCACACATTTCAAAGGTCAACTCTGAGCAGTTTATCAGCACAGAGAACAGAGGGGAAAAAGATGTGGAAATAGGTAGGAAAAAGGATAGGTATAATGTACTCAGATATTCTGAATGTTTTTAAATGGTACCATTTAATACAACACACTTAAATTATAAAATTATCTAAAGCAGAAATATTTAAGACCTCTCAGAAATTTTGAAAGAGTGCAAAATTTCAACTATAGCCTGTTTCATCTTAAAGGAAGAAAATAAGACCCTCAGAATTATATTTCCCTTATCTTCAGTTTCTAGGGAAATACTGGAAAAAATGCTTGAGAAAAGTAATCACTTCAGTGGTAATTAGGACAACAATAAATGGCAATACAGATTGTTTGAGAGCAAATGATGTTAAATCTATCCAATGTCTTTCTGTGGTAGCTTATAGGACCGTGGAGAAGATGAGTTGTTTTTGTTTTGAGTTCAGTAAAGCTTTTTTTGCTGTACTTATTAGCAAGATAAGAAAATATGACCCAACCGAATGTGCTAAAAAAACAGCTGGAAAGGCATACTCAAGGAGCACTTAAAATTGACCCACAATCAAACTGGAATAATATATTGATAATTCTTAAAAAGTTTGTTCTGAGCCTCAATATTCTTGTATGAGCTGACTGATAGAATAGTCTTGCTCATTTTACAGATACCAAACATTTTGTAAGGTGGCAACCCTCTAGGAAGTTGGTTCAAATTGTCAGAATGGAGAAATTAGTTGAAAAAAACCAACAATGTATGGCTTATTTAAAAAAAAAAAAAGTCCCTTTGCATAGGCATATAATAAATTCTTACACTGTGAATAGTTACCTCTGCAACATTACTGGTTGTACAAAAAAGACCTGTAAGTAGAGAATGTAGTGAAACCTCAGTGTGACAATGTCACATTTTCAGAAAGACTGACATGCTACTAGAATATAAAATGTAAGTTTGTCAGTCAGCTCTGTGACATAACCTTTCCACAACCTTTACACATCACAAGTAGTTTGCCTAGCTCTGGGACTATATTTAAAGAAAACTTTGGACCCATTAGATAATGTCAGGAAAAAAGCAGAAAGATTGATCAGTTATCAAGAAAATATGGCATAATATGAAACAGTGAATGTTTTGGAGTTGTGAGAAAAAGGGGACCTGAAGGAGGAAGTTACCTTTCCTTTACATAAATTTTAGTTAGAAGGAAGTGAAAAGCATTATCCACATTAATGAATGAATTGGTAATAGTCTCAGTGCTGTTAGTCCTATTTCTGGCATTTGTGAGAAAATGACATTTGTCACTACAAAAATTGTAAAAGATATCTATGTTAAGAATATACTAAAATGTACACACTATACATAAGTACTTGCCAGTTCTAGAAAATCTTAAAAAATACAAACCTCAAATATTCCTCCTCTTTTCACCAATAATGATAAATGACATATAAAAAATATGTTAGTAAGGTAGATGCTTTCACATACTCAAAAGGTGTAAATTGAATTAGATTTATTATTTATATAGTTGTTTATTTATTTAAAAATATTTTCCTTTGTTTTTTGTTTGTTTATTTGTTTGTTTCTGCTGGAATAGCAACATATTAAGTAGTATAAGCGCATGCTTTTTATACTGTTCCATCATAAGAACTTTATGCTTTCAGAACTTGGACAACAATTTAGTAAAGTGCTTTTTTACAAAAATGATACAAAAACAGAAGATGATATTCCAATAATAAAAAAAATGAAATCCCCCCAAAATAGAAGAAAAGATGAAGAAGAGAAGGTAGAAAGAATACTAGGAGGGAAATATCAAGGCAGAATTGGCCTTTCAGGTTCTTCTGCTAAAGAAAGATATTCCTTCTGTGAATATCATCAGTAAACTCATCCGTGGTTCTGTAACTCTTGAGCACTTCAGAAACTCAGAGAACTGTGAATTTGGACCAACTTCTTCCAAACTGAGGGATTAAACTAGTCATCGAAAACCCACTTCCTTTCTAGCAAGCATTCTTCTTCCTGCTCAAACAAGCAGACAAGCGTTTATTTGCAGAGTTGGAAGAACGTGGCTCAAGAATCCTTTGAACCATAAAATTAATTTTTCAGAGATTATGTGGGACTTGAGATGCCTGCTCCTGTGAAAGGGAAAAGTACACACATGCATGCATATAGCTAGCTAGCTAGATGTCATTTCAAAACAGACCAAACTCTGCAGATGGATTGGACATGCAGTTCCTGTCCCCAAACTCAGTGGAGAAGTGGCCAAGTGAGACTTTCCGAGATAAGTATGCTATGCACAATTCCCCCAGAAGTAACTCAAGCACAGAAAACAGAGACAGAGAATTTGATAGTATCTTGGTTACGTGTAATGCTTGGGCCTTAAGCCACAGTTCAGAAAAGCTTATTTCCAGGCACCTTTTTGAAGCTCTTGGCTAATCCAATTTAAGGATGTTTACGTCCTCTAAAAATAATAAGGTCATATTTAATGTTCTCTTAAACTTAATTACTCTACTGGATACTTACAGCACAACCTTAGAATGGAAAGCTATACAGTAAGAATGAGTAGAAGACAGAAAATTAAGAGAAGAGAAATAAGCCAAAATCGTGTCAAAAGTTCTGGAAACTTGTGCTCTGATAACTTTCTTCACAGCAGCATAGATCAGGATATGCTTCACTCAAGTCAGTGGAATTAGACTGAAATGTAAAATCAGGAAAAATATATTTGATTATGCACTAAATTATTAACTATTCTGTAAAAAAAAGAGAGTAAATAAGATAGGAACAGTCTTTTGCACCTTGTAATAAAAGATTTTTCTGTTAATTCAAGGCCTTGTATAAAACCATTGAAAGTAATAATAATCTTCACAAGAACCTTAGTGCACCTGTAATTATGTTTTCATGAAAAGGGTGCCTGATAGTTTAAGAATATATAGTCTGAATGCTCTTACTGTGAAGAGACCATGGCTCTTGCAGGTCTCTCCAGATCCTTTAACTTATATTTGCATTAGAATGCATGTATTTCATCAACATGCAATTGTAAATATACCCTTCAGAAAAAATGACCTACTGGCTATAATTTAATTTCATTTCATTTCCTATCTGAAATTAATTATAAATCCTGTGAGACATGATAGAAAATTACATTTTCCACTTTTTTTTTTTATTTTATTAGTGACCATAAATTCATGCTGATTCTTTTTGAATTATGTTTAGGTTTTACTGATACAAAACTTTAACTGATAACACTAGTGATGTGGCAATAAGCAATGTGAAATATACAGGAATGCTTTTATTCATGGTTTATGATTAACCATAAAAAACATTAGGTTTTTGAACAGCTTATCTTTTTCTAATATCCTTTATTGTGTCTCCAAGGCTTGGTATTTTATATATTAGGTAAAATATATACTACTCTTACCACGACTAGAAATTAAATCTGCAATTTATTTACCGGACATTTTTATAGCCATGTGTATGTGTACTGATGGTCATAACCTTGCATGTGGTTGAATGAAAATGATTTGACTCTAAAATGTGTGACACCTGATATCATATACTGTATCGTACTACAGTAATGCATAGAATGTATAAAAATAGTCTTATCCAGTGCCTAATGTTTACTGGAAAACATTTTCCATCTATATGACTGTTTTCTTATTGCACTTTTACAACCTTTATGTTAAGAACTTGGACTTCATAATATCAAACATAATAGTTTACCAGTTATTTAAACAGCTTTTGTTGGAGCTTGGTCTAGTCTTAGAGCTTTCTTTTTCATATTGCCCTAGGCAGAACAAAAAAACTAGGATCATGTTTTTCTCTCAGATTAGGTAGTTTGACATTGCATCCAATATGCGATTTACTTCAACACTAGAGAAAACTAGGCTGTTAGACCTTGAAGTTCTATAATACCTGAAAGAATGCCCTTAAGGCAAATACCAGAGTCAAAGAGTTTAAATCTGTTCTAGATAGGTGGAGCAATATCCCATAGTTACCAAAGGAAAAACAGTTATTAACAACATATTAGCTTCCTGTTCTGCATTGGAGTATCATCTCACAGTATCTATAGAGAAATTGAACAACAAAAATTCAAATTTAAGCCTTTATTGAAGACATAACTTCTGCTTAGAAGTAAAGTTTCTATATTTTTGGAGTTTAAAAAAACAGTTATCCAGTAGAAAGTTGCTTCTGAATGCCTAAAACCCCTCAGATACTGTAAACAGAGGTATAAACCGAACAGATGTATAAACCATACAGAGAAGGACAATACCTCTTAAATGTTCTGCCCTTTACAAAGCATATCCTTACTCTGCTTGTCTACCTCAACTCAGTAGTCTGTGAAGTATATTGTAGCTTCCAATTTCTTGCAGAAATTGCTGAATTTCTACCTCTCCATGACAAAACACTGTTCCCAGAAAACAAATAAATGAATAAATAAATAGCATATTAAATTTATCCACACGGATAATGTTGGAATGGAGTCAGTGATCCAAACATAAACTTCATCTGAAATATATCTATTAGGCCCTTCTTTATCTTAGCTTTCTGAATACCTCTGTTTTTGCACTCTATCAAAAAAACTATCAAAGTGTGAAACACTTGCAGACAAACTTAGACAAATTTTATTTTTTTCTTCCTCTCCAACTTCTTTGCTGTCTCTAATTTTAGTCTCCTCCCTGTTCTGCCTTTGTCTTCTCAGTTTATCAGGTTGCTTCATCATCTATTTAGTTTGCTTGTCTATGCTCTTTTCTTAAACCTTTTCTCTCTGTCATGTTACTAGAGTCTTTCAAGAACCGTATAATCAAATACATTTCATCACGTTATACCACTGACTAAAATTTCTGGAATATGATGAACTGTTGCAAAATACATTTTTCTTATTATATGAACATCATCTAGTTGTTTTACTAAGGATATTTTCATATATAAAAATATAAATTCCTAACAATCTACCTTCCCTCCCCCCCTTTAAAAAAAAAAAATGTGTACACTCTTTCAGCTCATATCAATAACAACTGCAACAGTGGACATTTCTTTGGGGTTAATGACCCTTTCCAGGGCTATGGATCATTGGCTCCCAGGAGGTGGTTAATTCTCAGAAAAAGCCCTGTTCTTCTGCTTTTATTGCTTAAATATATTGTGTGTAGAATTGCTCACTGCCGTATAGCATAAATTTTGGAGAGAAAAAATAAGACAAGTTCCCAGCTGAGCAGAAACTGATATGACTCAAATTGACTTTATCTTATGCTAAATGACAGTTGGATATTATCAAGCACATTTACTGCTCATCCTTATTTTAGTAAAAATTCCAGGGTAGAAGACTGCCATTTACTTTTTCTTTTGTAAAGGGCCTGAAGATGAATTGTCTTGAAAACATCAGCTGTATTTTTGAATCATAAAATAAATAAAGCCCAACAACTTACATATAATGATTTATTCTAATTTGTACCCCGCCAGAAATGTACTTTGACAATTTGTACAGAAAGTAGATTCACAGTTTCAGCTAGACACTGATAAAATTGAGTTATAAACCGTTCAATAACTGTATTTATAATGAAAATACTGACAGACCATTAAGTATAGTGCCCATTAAGAGCAAGATCTAAAATACATTATTGCTTTTGTTTGTTTTTAATGCAGTGATATTTTTCTTTCCTTGTAATTTGTATCATTTCTGTAAATCTTATGTTTTGGAGTAGGACAGCCAGAATTAAACCATTGCATTAATTATAGCCTAGATTGGATCTGCTCTTTAAAATGTTAATTGCAACATTTGATAGGTGAAGTACAATAGTAAAATACACTCAAGCAGACAACTACAGTTAAAAAAAAAAAGCCACCTTAATGAAAGTAAAACTAATAATAGCAACCCCATTAGCTTTTATGTATTTCTTTTAGAGACACTATTTCAGTTTAAATATAACTGGCCATTAATTTATTCTTTCTTCTGAGTTGCTTTTACAATGACAAGAAAAAAGTTGAGAAAGTGCATCAATGTCTGTGCTGTGTAGATCACTAAATCATTTACATACTCGTCATGGAAGATAGTGCATGCTTAAAGGTAAGTAAAAGATCATCATCGTTACACTCTCAAAGATGCCAAAGCCCAATCATTTCTCTATATATATTTTTTGGCATATCTGATAAACATCTGTAACCAAAATCAAAGGGATGGACAGGAAAAGCAATATAAAGCCATATAAATAAAAATATATTAATATAATAATATTAATATAAAATATATTAATAGTCTTTTTTTTTTTTTTTTTTTTTTTAGGTCTTGCTATTCTAAGTCTGGCTGTGTTTGGCCAACTTTCAGCCTGTCATGTTTTCATTAGCTTGGGTACAAGCTCTTAGTTAAAGTTTTTTAAAAGTGAAGGAGCTGAAGTTAGATCCCACTGGAAGCCAGAATGCCAAATTAAAGGTTAGAGTGATTTATTTTCTTCTATATTAGTATGTTCTGTACTAAATTTTGATCAGTTTGACTGTCTTTTGGACTGCTGATTCACTTGCTAAAGAATGATAATTCACACAGACAAGTCAGTCATCTATATCTGAGGTATCGTAGTCTTTTGGCAGCTGAGTGACCAGAGAGAGTTGCTTTTCAAAGCTAAGTGGATTGCTTAAATACACAGTGAGTATGCATATGAAGCCACCAGAGCTGCATATTCCACATAAATTACTATTCCACAAATTGCTATTAACTACACTGAAGTTACTGTGCAATGATAAGTTAGACCAGATGACCAGATAATGATCTGTTCTCAAAACACCAGTCAGAAAAAAATCTTTTCCCTGGTGGTCAAGTGATATTACATCCACACATAATTAGATGTTCATACCCTACTCAAAAAAAAAAAAAAAAAAAAAAGTTTACATGCTTAAGTAGTGTGTAATTAGATTGATTACCTGCAAAACTTTAAAGGAGTTTATATCTGATCTGGAGCATGGCTGGAGGTCTTAGTGACACAAGCTCTCCAGCTGCCCCATGTTCTGCTTCTGAGTGCAACTTCCTAAACCCCTAGTTCCCCAAGCAGGTAAATATACAAGCCCTGGTAGAAAAAGCAAGCAAGGTACTTTTCTGCTTCTCCTGAAATGATAAATTCAATAGAACTTCTGAGTGTGTCTTACAGTCACTGTCCCATGATTCACAATAATAGTTTTCTTAAATAGAAACATGGCAGGCTACCTCCCCCTCCATCTGCTAGTTATTTAAACAATGACTCACTAGTTCAATTTCTCTCTTAGAGTATGTGGGCTGCTAGTTTCATTTTAATTCTCTGCCTGACAATATTCAAAAATCTAGTTTCTGGAAATTCTGTCAGTCTACTAGGTGATGTTTCAGCTTTGGAAAAAGTTCCCATTTCCTCCTTTTGAAGCTGGCGTGTTTTTCATTAATGTGTAAGATGTTTCAGCTATAGCAACCCTGGCTGCATAACTTCATGTTTAAATCCTCTTTTCAGTAAGAAGGAGAAAGGCCATAGTTAGCTGTTCCCAAATTTGTATTTTAAGAGAAAGCAATGAGTGTTTTGGGCAATTTTTGAAGAAATTTTTCAAGACTTAAATTCAGAAGGTGAAGAGGAAAATCACAGGTGCATCTTCACATTCCCTTCTCAAACTCTCATTTTCTCCGTGTACAAAGCCTAGTTACACAATTTTCACTACAAGATTAGTGTGTCACCGTTCTTTCTAAGGCAAGTTTAACGCCTTTGTTCTACCCTCACCCCAATACACCTCTAAGAATTCAAAAGATCCAGGTAATAAAGTTTTTTGATGGTTTCTTATTAAGGAATTTTTGGAGGGGTTTCAAGTGGAGAAATTGTACATAGTCAAAGTAAAATGAGATAGAAAAAAGGGAGATCTGACTGAAAGGGATTTTTTTTTTTTCTTTTCCTTCTGAAATAAATCAGTAGCGAAAAACAGAGCTCTGGTCTATCTTCAGCAATTCTTACAGTTCAACATAGAAATAAAAATTGTTACTGGATCTTTATTTTTAATTTTTAAATATAAATTAAAAAATTTGTTTCAGAAATTACCATATTCTGTGTGATTTTTTTTCATTAAATCCAACATCTATTTTCCTGTGATATTTGCTAATTCAGCATTTATTGCCATACATTACAATCATATGAAGTCTTATATATGGAAATAGAGACACCTATTAGTGTTACTGAAATGTGCACAAATATTATTCAGAGAATATCTCACTTTTGAATACATCACATTTTTAACAAGTGACCTTTCTAAGTAAGGCAGGGTTTGGGCCTTTGTTGCACTACTGAAAGGCTTTCATCCTTTTGATGAACTGAATCATAGTACTGGACAGAAAATCTTCATTTTCATATATACAAAAAACTTTCCAGACCAGTGCACAATATATTTTCGCAGTCTCTAATAGCAACAAAAAGAAATTTTACTCAGCAATGCCAAATATGTCTGAACCAAAGAAGCCTCTGTCTTCTTCTGTTTCTTCCTCACAGTCACTGCTGTTGCCAGTTTTCCTTCCTCACCAATAGTTTTCGTTCTTTCTTGTCATCTTAGACAAGTTGCCTAACTAAAAGTAATCTTGAGAGCAAACATCAAAGAAGGTTTTCTGTAGTTACTCTATGTTTCTGCAGAGGATAATAATGTAATTATGTATACCCTCTATCTAGATCATATGTTGAATGACAGAAATGTTAATTCTAAACATTTCTATTTCAATGACTTATTTACACCTCATTAGTGCATCAAGAGCAATATTTCTGTGATGTTATGGTGACAAGTTTTTAAATAAATGATCCCTGCAAATATCATAATATAGAGGTACAATCTAGATGTTGGGGTAGAGAATAATGCAAAGAACTACTAGCAGGTAATATTAAAAACACCTTACCTTCTCTGTTACATTAGTGAATTCCCAATTCCATGTGATGGATGAAAATCTAAATTTTAGGTCTATCATTAGGGTGTGTATCATTGCACTCTGTATCATTAAACATCATTAATGAAAAAAAAAGTCATATTTCACTCTTGTGGTAGAGTTCAAATGCAAGTGACTGACACTGGGATGAAAAACAACACTCAGTATGAAATCATCAGAACTACTCTCTTCTACATTGCGTTAAAATATATCTTGGCTACTCAGCTAGTGTGCGCTTGTAAGGAAAATGGAGTGTGATAATTATCTTCTGATTGATAGCATTTTTGCAACTGTGTTAACAAGTTAATATCTACAACTTTAACTGCTTTTTCCAGATTAATGACAACACATACTTATTAAGATAACAAATATGTTTGATGTGTTTTACAGTAGGCTACTGTCTTTAAAATACTCCGTAAAAATTTATGCAAGCAAGTTCTTTTTCTAACTCTTACAACTATGATTCTAGTCCATGACTGGTTTGTGAGTACCAAGATATATATTTTACAATTTTCCTATGAGTGCATTTTCTCCAGCAGTGTGTGAGATTCTCTTTAACTTATTTTTTTAATTAAATGACTTCTTCATCTCCTCTTCTACAATCACATCACCTTTTTGTTTGCTGTCATCAGTCCTTCAAAACTAGTGCAATGACTTTGATAACTCGCCACTCTCCTTCAGCATCATGACAGAGCTTCTTGCTTCAGGGCTTGCTTGAGCCCAGTTGTTTGGATGGCCTCCAACAGGGGTTACCTAGGGAAAAGAAACTCAATATGAAATCAATTAAATATACTATTTATGTGGACCAAAGAGGAACTACAGAATTCAGACGCATCAGAATGTTGTCAAAATAGTAGCTGAGAAGCACATAGGAAATATTGGATGTTTACTGTTTGAATTTATATGTATCAATACAAAAATTACAGGTAAACTTACAGTATAATACAGTGGCTGTATAATGACCTAAATTGTAGCAAAGACCCTAGTCCTTTTCAGTTTGATGAAAGTCAATAGAGCTGAACATTTTGCTTGACTAGTACACATTTGTCACTATATTCTAATCACTTTACCTTTGTGGGTGAATCATATTTACCCCAAAGGATTTATATGCATATATGTGTATGTACATACATGTATTTTTTATATATACATATATTTGTTGTTGGTTTTGTTCTGTGATTCTCACAATAAAAATGTGGGTTTTGGTACAACAGGACTTACTTCTAAACTTAAGATGCAAATACAGTCTTAGTAAATAAAGAAAAATCCTGACATGAAAAATATATTCTTTACTGGGGATGCTCATAAAAATATTTCATATGAGAAGCAATACAGGACACAAGGTAATGCACATGGTTGCATTACTTTGGAAGATACACAAAATAAAAAGCATTAATCAGTCTGCTCACAGGACTATTTAAATCAGAAATCCCATTAAGTGCTTAAATTGATTTACTCTTCTCTATCCCAAAATAATAAAATAAAATTCCTCAAGTGTCTATTAAATCAGACAATAAATAAAGGCAGGTAGGTAAAATCCTTGGGGAAAAGGGGGACCTTAAGGCCATCTGATTCATATTTCATATCTCTTCTATTTCTTTTTTTTTAATCCTTGTTGAAATTCATACATACACATTGTCATAAGCTACTGTTGCTTTGGATTCAATTTATTTCACAAAATAAATAAATAAATAAATAAATAAACAATTCATGTGAACTGAGGCCAAAATAGTCTACTGAAATATATATATATATATTTTTCATTTATATTCATTGCCATGTCTCTTCACTGAAGTTAATGCATCTTCCCTGAAAGGTAATTCTTTTCAATTTAAATCAATGCAGTATCTTTGAACTAATGCCTTGCAGAAATGCCATGTTTGAACAAATAGTGGTATATTTGTGTAAGTTGTAAATTTTATTGGTAATTGTACCAAAAAAGTGCTCAGGAAAAAAAAAAAAAAAAACTTCTGCTTCTAAAAAATACAGAGAATGAGCATAATTATCCATACTTCATCTTGTTTTGATTTGGTGTTCAGGAGCTTTGTGGGCTTTGGCATAGTGGAGGGAAGTAAAAAGCTACTTATGTATTTAAATACAACTAGATATAATTCTCACCTAAATATGAAATAATACTTGCATGAAAAATGATTTTTTTTGCAGTTTTGGCAGATTTGGGGTTCATTAAGTCATCAGGTTAGTGGGATAAATTCATAACTCATAATATATGAGTTATCTATGCACATACACCTAGCAGCCATCTAATATTTTCAGAAGCTTTAGTATTCAAGAGGGTTAGAGTTCTGACAAGAAAACAGGATTAAGGGCTTCAGTGATAGTTTTTAAGTAGAATATGGACTACAACAAGGGTTTAAATTAACATTAGTTTTATTTCATCTGTCTAACAGTGATGTTTGAGGTATGGACTATTTTTTAATTTTTTTTTTGAAACCTGACCTAAGACAGCAAAATGCCCTTCCTCACAGGTGCCTCAGCATTATTTTGTAATTATTTGCAATGCCAAGCCTCACTTCATTGAAGCCTCACTTTGAGGCTTTTGATTCACTTCATTGAATTTGAAGCCTTACTTCAGTGCAGGCAGGGGCAGCGCAGTGAGGCCTGAGGTGGTGAGGGCTGCAGGATGGTGCAGTGCCTCCCTCCTGCAGCCCCAGCAAAGAGACAGCATGGGCTCGGGATGATGACTGAGGTCAACCACAGCCTGGCTAATCCCAGGCACGACCACAAGCCTTGGGCCCAGCTTGGAAGTTTTGGGGATTGTGAGTTTCCAGGTGTGGTTTTAGGGAGGAGACTACTGGAAATGTGGTTCTGTCCTGCAACACTGTTTATTTTCTCTTGCTCCTCTGAAGTACCACCTTCAAGAACCATCTTAAGTATCTTGAGATCAAAACCATAACCTTCTTTCCTTCTTTGCATACAGAAATTATAAGATGGGTTATTTTACTTTTGTTTGTATGTCTAGCCCCAAAGTTAGCCTCTTCTTCACACACCAAAAAAACAAAAGTTTGTTTAATAAGTACAGTTTAGAGTCAAACTCTATTATATCAACATCAAGTCCAGTTTGAATGGGACAGGTCATTAAAAAAAAAAAAAAAAGAGGCATTTTCAGTGTACACCTATAATTCAGTACGATTCAGGACTGAGCAGAAACATCTAAATTAGTAGCTAGTGTATCTAGGCTGTGTATCAATATCAGTAACATGACATGACATTAGCTATGAAAGATAACTTACCATCTGGTTCTATACAATATTTTTTGTACTGCGCATTCCTAGTTTATAGACTCACGATTACAGGAGAAATATGAGTGGATTATAAAAATATTACTTGCTTTGGTTCTACTCTTGCAAGCGAAAAGGAAGAGCTTCAAATTTTGCACACACACAAGTATATGTAGAGAGACTATCTGAATGTTGGTTGCTAGTGACAGGTTGATATTTCTCCAGAGTTCAAACACCAAAATGTAAAAAATTTGCTTTAAGACCAGAGGTGTGTTTAGAGGAGCTTACTCACTGACCAGTCTATGCATCTAAGAGGTACAAGAGTCTATCTATGGACAAGGCAAGAGACCCATACCAGAAGTAATTTCCTTTTATAAGATCAGAAAGGGAAAAGAATATGAAACTAGTTTTAATTATTGCAGTTTAGTAAATATCTCTGCACAGATAAGTTGGGAATATTAACATTTTCTGATACCTGTATAAGGGTGCAAGGACCAGAATAAGTATGTTGCCTGCATTACAATTTATTCTACCATCTTTTAGGTGTTGATTGTCATACAGGCTTCCCATGCTACTATTGTTTAAAATGATGGAATGACCCAAAGCTACCTCAGACTTTCTGAAAGATCCCTGAGCATTATATTACGAAGTTAGCTGTTCCGATACGACAGCCACCCAAAGTCTCAAATATATGCTTCATCCACTTTTTTTTTTTTTTCATACTATTATCTCCTTCAACCCATCATCCTTTCCTGAGACATACAAAGACAGGGAAGGAATGGGCAGAATATATATAAATGATATATATTTAAGAATTTTGAGAAGTATTTCTTTTATGACTCTATCTTTCCATGTCTAGTTCACTGTATGGATGGGTATTGATCTTTAAATACAATACCTCCAAAGCTCTTTCTGCTTAAAAAAAAAAAAAAAAAAAGCCAGGAACATTTAACACAGTTCTTCCTTGAGATATCATTAAAATATGCTAAGTAAGGTAAATGTGTAAGAGGGAATGCAGACATTTTTAAAGGTTATGATCTATGACAATACTTCTTAGCTTCAGAGTTAGTTTAATTGAATTAATTGTAGCACTGAAGAAGCTGAAGAACAAAGAGAGCTCTGACTCTGAATGTATTAATGGAAAATATTTGACCTTTTCAATATGTTCCATTTTGATTGGCACTCCTTTCTACTGTAGCCCTCTTAACAATTATTTCTTTATTTTTTCCCCATGAAAATAAGGTAGGTGTGTCAAAGATCCAAAGTACAGCTGAGATAATTGGAGAGAGCCAAAACAGGAAACATACAAGTGTATATGTACACACTCTTCCATAATTTGGAGGACATTAACAATGGAGTTTTCATTCTGTTGGCAAAGCTTTTATCAAAAAGAAAAAAACAGATTAATTTAAACCCATTTTTTTTCTAATTAGAAAACTAATTTCAGTTTTATTTTAGCTTACAAAATCTTAAAGAAGCCACTCTTCATTTTTTTTTCTCTGCTAAAGACTGCTCCCTGCTATATATGAGAATAAAAACCTTAAAAACCTTTTTTTTAGGAAGTACTTTTTTTTTTTTTTTTCTCTGTCTTTGGACATTTTTTAACTTGTTAAGATAAAATCAATTTTCTCAGAAAAGCAGTAAGAATTTCAGATATCATGATATTTATCCAGGATATAAACATTTCTTTTACCTCTACATTCTTCAGCTGCATGACCAGATACATGCTGTTCATGTTCTCATCTAACATTTGAATGTGTGCAGCCTGTCCAGCTCCATAGTCTGGTGATTATAGGTTACTAATTCCACAGTTCGTTGATATTTTCAAGACTTGTGCTTCTCATTGCTATGTGCATTATATATCAAAATTTAGGTAAATGGAAGTTAACCAGCCTATGAGTGTTAACCTTTTCTCCCCTAGAGTTTACACAGTCTTGCTACATACTCAAAACTTCAGTAATAGCTCCTACAGTACTCTACAGCTGATCAGGGAAAAAATCCATGCAGTAAACTGTCTGCTTAGCCTACACAATGCTTCCAGCATTTAGATTTTACTGGAATACTTTACTGCTGAAAAATTGTGAATTTTGCTCTTGTTTAAAGTAAATAAAATAAAAACAAGTTATGTGTGAATTTCTGATGTTTACTGGTTCATTGAAAATACCCAATTTCACTTTACATGCAAATTTCTCTATACCCTCAGAGGTTAAGAAACATGAATTTCTACACAAACGATATCTTTTTCTGTAGTGCTGTATTTTTTTGCAAAACCAAAACAGAAATTGCTGTTCTTATACAGCTTAAAGCATGCTTGAGGCAAAAATCTGGGCTTGTTTTCAACTGATGAAGAATTTGTTTGTAGACTACCTAAGCACCATGTTTCTAGGTTGCTGTTGCATCTCTTTAATCTACTTGTAAATTGTCTAGGAGCAAAATACTCAGATTTTCAGCATTGAAAGCTGATTGGTATTTTCCCTTTGTGAAGTTGAAAAGTCAGTGAGTTGGTTCAATTTCATTTATTAATCATTTCTAATTGCTGAATTATTCACAAAAAGTCTCACAATGTGCTTTTGATATTACAGGAAGAATATGTTATAAATAACTTTCTACCCCTCATTTTAAATTCCTATGTTCTTGACTTCAGTTTTCTGTGTAGAAAAGCACTTCAACAGATCACCAGATCACTTCAACTTGGAAAATGCATTTCAAGAGCCTTGATGGATCTCTTGTTCAGCAATTGGCCTTGGGAAAGTATACTCTTTGTGTTACACTTTGTCATATGCAGTAATCTGTCAGAAAGCAAACAGCAAATGCAATGGATGGCTGAAAATGATCATTTAGTATTGTCACATTAATTGTGTATTTGACACTGTGAGAGATATTTTTGTCATGCATATGGTCAATGTTGATTTGAGGCTATAACTGGTGAATTGGCCATATGCCTGGTGTCTGAAGAGTTCTGAAGCATAACTTAACCTGCAATTTATCTCACTCTCTCTTCTAACCTTTGAAGACTAGGACTGAAATGTCTTCCACATAAGGTGCTCCACTGAAGTGAAGCTGAATGGTTGTGATGTCTTTCCAATTGCCTACAAAGCAATTTTGAAGGAACGTAGCTTCACTTTTATTAACTCCAGAGATCTTTCCATTTGTTTGGCTTTTCTAGTCTGTATCTACCTTTCAATGTCCAGCTAAATTGACAGAGCACAGAGTCCTGTTCTATATAGCATGCTTCTTTCTGGGAACCTCTTTAAAAGCTCTAGCACTTAAGAAAAATCAATAGTGCTTATGGTATCTTGCAGGCCTCACCTCCCCTGCCTGCTAAATTCTCGTAAACCTATTATTAGCCTGCCTTGAGTTACTGTTGGAAAAGAAAAATAAACATTACATCTTGAAAGCACTGATGTGGCATTGCACTTGAATAACATTGTCTATCCTTCCTCAATTAATTTAGTGGAGCTGTGTTGATTTAGAAAGAGAAAGAAGAGCTGTGCAAAATGTATTGTAGATGTAGAACCAAGTATATATATTGCATACAAATCCACTATGTTCACTAAAATAAAATGAGCCCAAAGAAAATTGGATATTTTACATAACTCTTTAAAATATAAATCATTTTGAAAATAACAAAATATAATTTCCTCAAAACATATTTTAAATTAAAAGGAATAAAGAACCTGCAAGATTAACCTATGGTATATTGCAGGAAAGAAAAAGCAGAGAGAAAAATAGACATTTAAAAAATGAAGAAAAAATTATGTGGCTAAGCTACACTTAGAAAGGAATTTAGCAAACAGTAACACTGAATGCAGAAACACCTAAATTTTAAATATCTAGTCTCCATGTGCTCTCTGATGTTTCCTAGGCTTGTGGGGTTACTTTGTTTTGGAAGGAGTTCTAAAATAATTGAATCTGGAGCCATCTAAAGCTGAATGGAGGCCACTAAGAGTAATGTCTTTAATCTCATTCCTTATGACAAGCATTAAAAGTGAAAAAACCTACTGAGATGTGTCTCAGTTTACCTGTTATTCACAGTTCAGATTCTCTTCTTGTTTATCATGCACATCCTTTGCAGTTCTCTGAGGATTATGACCATGATTGGTTTCTTTTAAAATAAGAAAGAGATGGAGTCTGGTTTGGTTTGTGTATTAATTAATTACTGTATTTATTTATTTTTATGGAGTATCCCAGTGGCTAGAATAGCCATGTAGAATATATGGGTCCCAGTTTAAATCCCCTCATTTGCTTAGTAGTCTCAAATATTCCTTGCCACAGAAAAATGATCAATTTACCAAGGCATTGGAAACTTCAGCAGTGCTTATGCACCTATTAAGGGAGGATGGGGAATTTCCCATTCTGCGTGTTGAAGATTTTTTTCTTAAAATAAAAATATTAATGATTTTTATTTCAAGGATGACTGTGCAAGCATATGTATCATTCTGTAGTCTGATGATGATGATGACATGTCCTGTAAAGGACCCAGTTATGTTCGTACAACATTTCTGAATTTTTTGTAATCAGGCATAATGATTTAGCAGTCCCTGGAGATGAGCCTGTAAGCTGAGCCCACAGCTTTTTCCAGAGTTTGCCCTGGATGTCATGTTGAAGAGACATGATCACTTCACAATTTTTTATTTTCTTTACGTATTTTTTTTTTCTCAGTGAGCTAGGAGTTGTCATTCCCATAAACAGTTTGGTAGTCAGATCATGTTTTGCCAATATGAATAGGGGGATGTTAGAATTCACTGGAAAGAAATGCAAGGGTCCTGCATGGTGAATACTATGTCATGGTTGAGAAGAGTCCAGTCCTTTAAAACAAATTACAAATATTTACATGGCAAATAAGTGAGAAATTTGATGAAATGGTCCTCTCTATAGTAAAGAAAAAACATATTGCAAATGAAGAAACTGTAAAGTGCAATGACACCTTTAGTTTATTTATAGCCTAAATCTAGCATATTTACTGTCAGACTAAAATATAGGGTGAGTTTTCCCTTAAAATCTGCTTCCTGTGGAGGAACATATTTTTTCTCTGGCTCATTCTACTTTTACCATCAACTAGTCTTTCACCCTTTTTTAAACACAGAAATGAGTGGCATTTCACACCTCGTCTGCAGAAATAGTGGGTTTTGACATCTCCTATACCAAAGAGGAAAATATGAAACATGCCAAAGAGAGTTCTGGATTTGTAACTACGAGTGTGGTCTTTCTATTTTATGTCATCTTTGCTGCTCTAGAGATAAGAGTATTTTGCATTGACTTCAGTAGCTTTAGGATCAGGTTCTAATTCTTTAATCTGTAATTTCATTCTTTCATACTTAATATATAAACTATACAATCTCAATATTGAATGTTATCTATTTTATAATATCTTTTGATGCACAAGTACTCACACTGTTCTTTTTCTTTGCTGTGATATGCAATACTGGTGTGCCATGCCAGATTTAAAAGTTGACTCATTTTCTTTATAGGTTTATTTGATTTATAAATACTTACTGTAGATAAATATTCCGTGACAGTGTATAAATATACTAACATCTCTGAAGTTGTATACTAAACATTACCACTCAGATAGTGGGATAGAACTGAAGATTAGGGAAGGGTTAATTTTAATCAATGTTATATAATAGCCACAGAGCCATGAAAGAGTTCTTGCTGTGACTTAAAAGAATATATAAAACTTAATTTAGCATACAAAGCAGCCCTTTTAGGGGAGAATTATATATTAAAAAGTAAGTAAAGTGGATTGCAATATCTTAAGCCAAATTTCAATGTGACCAAGAAGACAGTCAACTCTACCAGACAGAGCTGAACTAGTTATTTTAAATACCAAAATCCCAAAATATGTTTAAAATCCATGCCCTGATGTAATCATTTGGATATTTTCTTTTGGTATCAGGAACCTTAGGTATTCATCCCAGAACTAAGCCTTGTTTACATCAAACAAAAAGAGAATAGACATCTATGAAATTTACATCAGAATTCCACTCTTTATAAAAGCATACATTTTTATTACTTGTAACTAAATTTTCAGCATAGTCTTCCTAACCTCAAAAACTTTGCATTTTCCAAGAGGTGTTTGGAAAGCCTGATTTGCCTTAGGTTAGAATATGTAACTGGAAAAAAAAGTTTTTCTCTTCTTTATCATCACATAATTTCTCTTCCCAAAGAGGTTGTAGAGTCTCCGTCTCTGGAGATATTCAAAACCCTCCTGGGTGACATGCTGCATAATGTGCTCTAGGTGATCCTGCTTGGAAGGGGGGTCTTCTAGATGGTCTTCAGAGGTCCCTTCCAACCTTGGCCATTCTGTGACTCTGTGATAATATTTATATCATGTAAACACATGATCCTTCTTTCATTTTTAGTGTTTTAGTGACTATTATAAACATTTCTTCAAAATTCATCTTCTACATGTACGAGAATCATAAGCACTCTGTCAGTGTGCCATGAAAAGATTTTTTTTAATGATATATAAATAAATATTTCCACACACAATAAGCTATTAATTCCTCTTGAAACAGTTTCTCAAAATTAAGCTTCAATCAAAACATGAAATGGGTTTGTTTTGCTCAGGTTGGTACCTAGTATCCATATCAGCACACAATTTAACATAGTGGGTAGTTTTGTTTAGAGGAAACTGAAGTAAAAAGTGAAGTAAAAACAAAACTCTTAGACCACAATTCACCTGTGTCCAGTGATATCAACACATCTTTTGTAGTTTTACGAGAATAATACAGGAAAAATAATGTTAGAAAAACAAGAGGAAGCTGCTTTCTCATATGTAACATCAATCTCTGTACTTACTGCATTCAGGGCATAAATTGGTTAAGGTCAAAAACTGTCACCTTAAATTTTGTGCAAACTGGCAAACTGATTTAAAAAAAGATTACTTTAAAATCTGTCAGGCAGACAATAGGCAACCTGATACATCATTGGACAACATCACAAACTGTGACATGATATTGCACGAAGGAGTAAGCCGTATATTGTTTTCCTTGATG
Organism: Anser anser; assembly: GCF_964211835.1. Classification (NCBI taxonomy): domain Eukaryota; kingdom Metazoa; phylum Chordata; class Aves; order Anseriformes; family Anatidae; genus Anser; species Anser anser. The sequence continues at coordinate 83,744,336 of NC_139720.1, read as the reverse complement.
TTGTCATATAACAAAAGCAATATACAAAAATACATCTCAGTCATCTCAATAGTTCTTGAATAAGCTGGCCTGATTTTTTTTTCCCAATATAGATGATGTGAATTCTCAAAATAACTTTTAAGAATGTTGTTTTATATATACATACATATTACTGCAAGAATGTCAGCTTATCTCTTGGTGATGGATGGTGCATTTCCTTTACAAATGCTTAGGTTAAACAGAAGTTATTAACCTTTATTCATGCACAGCTCTTGTAATAAGATGAAAGACTGACCAACACCCCCTCCCCCCATACAAGAACAACAGAAAAAAGAAACAGCAAAGGCTCCAAACAAATACGCGACAGCCAGGGAAAATGAAATCCTTTGGGAAAACTTTGTTTGTCATCATCTGCCACTGTTCTGCCCATTCTGATGGGTAATCATTTTGCACAGTTTCTCCAGATATCTTTTGCCCTGTGGGAGAGATGACAGTGCTTTTCATCCAGTTTCCAAACTAGGAAAAATTGTGGTCAGATATTCACAACTGCCAACTTCAAAGCAATTTTTCCATGGCAACCATACCTCAAAAGCTGGAGTTGCAGAACTTGCCAATTAGCAACTCCAAAGGGGGCCATTAGCTTCTTCAAAAACATAGCGGACACTGTTTTTAATCACTGGTTGTTTTCAGCCTTACAGCAAACTCTAAGCAAACACTAACCATACAAGTGTAAGATTGACTGCTTAGAAAGAAGTTGATGATGCATGAAAAGAGCAACACATATTGCACTCTACTTTTTAATAATGAATAATTATCCTCAGTAAATCGTCAGTACTATTTTATTGTTGTTTAATTAAAATGAGTCATATTTTCTCATTATCTCCAACAGTAAATCATGCATAACAGTCACAAAATATGCTTTCAGTAATTCTCAGTTATATTGCTACTTGGAAATGAACATGTACCATAAAGCAAGGGGGATGAGCATAAATATGAACCTGTAGAAAGGATTGTCTAGCTGTCTAAGGCTTCTGTTCATAAAGATAAAACAGACTGGAGAAAATAAACATATAAGAAACAGAAAATATAGAAATCAAGTACGCTATGTCCTTAACTTGCAAAATCAGTCTGTCTCCTTTGAAGTCTGTGGAAGGCTATTGCATTTTTAGGGATGTATTTAGTTAAAATTTTCCTATATTTAAAAAATAAATAGAATAAATAAAAACACAGAATGACAACCAACACCATTTATAATTTGAAAAAAAAAAAGAAAAACCACTTTATTAGCTGCTCTAAAGTAATTATTTATTTATTCACATAAATGATGTGCCATCTCCTTCAGAGGTCACATATATTTCAGCAACAGAGTAAGAAATACATGAACTTTACCTATTAATTTAAATAGGGTGTCATTTATGAAGCCCAATTATTTCCATTACCATTTACACTGTAATGCTGCTAACTAGTTTATCACTTACCATCCTGTCATAAAACCCCAGTTATCTTGCTCATCTTGTGTTTCTGGCTATGCTCATGCCACTTTGACATCTGGTGCATTTGAGAAGAAGATCTGTGCAAATTTTAAACATTTAACCAACTTAGGGACCTCTCCAAACAGTTTATATTAATTTTCTTTTACATAAAATCAGGATCATAGCAGCAGAAATGGAGATTACAAAATGTTATATGAACTTTGACTGACTGTCTGAATGCTGATTCATAAGACACTGTGTGTTTAGAAACAGGAAGGTTAGGAGGTGTACTGAGTTCAAGTCACAGTCATTGTCCCAGTTGCGTCAGACCATGAGAATGAAGTACAGGACTGCTGGCTGCTGGATTAATGTTCCTCCCAGAAGGCCGTATTTTGCAAAGCTTCACAGAACATTACAGACTAGATGTTAGGCAGTGTCACAGTGCTCATATAGCACCATAAACCAGTATAAAGTAACGCAGACTGTCTCCCAAAAGCAAGAGAGATGCAGACCATTGCAAATGGCCATATAATGAGGGCAAACTGTGTAAGACTCAAAATCAGAGTTTGAGTCTTGACAGATCAGGATAGTAATGGGAGAAAAATAAAATCACATTTTACCAATTTAAAGCCAGATTCTGACACAAAAATATTGTCTTCTCCAGTAACTGGCCTAGTGAACTTGTAGCTGTATTTGTCAGGACCAGTGCTAATCAGATTAATATTCCTATTATACCTATTTGAATGATCCAGTCTCTTAAGAATGTAAGTGGTTCTGAAGTATTCTCCAAGGACCCAAACCAAATAAGTCATACCTTTTGCTTTTGTCTCTAAGAAAGCCAGGAAATTTGGGGTTATGAGAGATATAATGACTCTAAGATGTCATTACATTTGCAGGTACATTTTCAGTGTCCATCAAACAAAGCTGATTTTATATTAAAATCAACTACATGGTCTGCAGGCAGGTTCATCTGTGAAATACAGACATTATTTTAACACACTCTGAAAGGAAGCCAGTGAAACTTCATATCCAGTTGAGTTGCATTTATGGTGCAAATTTTCTTCCATATTCCTTACTAGCATTTCACTATTAGCTGCCTAACTTCATAAAGGAAAATATATTATTGTTAGTCCAGACCACATTCTTTTTTAATTCATTTGCTACAAGCAAAGCCTGAAGATGTGCCCCTTCTTTGCAGCTGACATCTGGTGCTGGAGTCAACAGTTATGAGTAAGGAAAGGATGGTTATCATAGCAGTATGTAAGCTGAAGATAGACACCTCAAGTCTAAGGGAAAAACAAAACAAAACAAAACAAAAAACTTAAGGGGAAACAATTCCCTGCTGCAGATACAGAACATATCTCACTGTTAATTGCATAATTTTTGCAGTATATTACTTACCTCCATTTTGTGACAGTATGCTAACAGGGCCTTTGCTGTGTAAAAGTAAAAGAAGACTAACGTTAGGGAAAGGCAAAAATTGCCTCACAAAAGCTTTCCTTTATTTTCCTAACTCATGTGAGCTACTCACTCTGAGAAAAGTTTAAAGAAATTATCAATAAAAGAGAGGAAATGGATCAATTGCATTTTCCTTCTCACTTCTTTTTCCTCAGATTTTTTTTTTGTTTGAAAAAGACAGTAATGATTTATTTTTTTTTTAAGAAATAAAATGTCATGTCATCTTCTGTTTGACATGTACAAGATGTTTTCAAAGGTAGTAGTCATGAAAAACCCATCCCCACGGAAAGGCAACAAAGCCAGATTAATAAAAGGTAGGTTCTTATATTTTTCTTAGCACTGAGAGAAAATCCACAACAAAAATACATACCCAAAGGTATGCTTCTTACATAACCAATGATGATTATGGATGTCTTCATCATCCTGTTCTGTGTTGCCTTTATAGGTCTGTTTTATGCATTAGGATGTTTCTCTTCCACTGTGGGTGTCCTTCATACTACATGGGAGCTCTGGACAAATGAATCCTGAGCAACAGTGTCTACTGCATAGATGGCTGATATGAAGGTAGACAAAATTAAATCTCTATTTACTGCACCACCATCCTATGGTAATAACAGTTTCACCTCAGACTCAACCTTATCTTACATATTAGAATAGAAAGAAAGCAAGATGAAGAATATTCTGAAAGTGTTAAGTTTGACAACTGTACCAAGAATTAAAAAAAAAAAAAAAAAGATTCTAAAACTATTAACAATTTCATGTCAATATAGATCAACGTGGACAGATGCATAGCTTCTTTAGTCATTCTCTGGAAACAGTTTCTGCTTTGAACCTCTGTCAATGCCCTTATAAGACTGAACCTTGACTAGCATGTCCTAATAAATTAAACATGCATAAAACTAATAAACATTTGCTGGAAAGGAACTAACTTTTAAGTGTTTTAAGTATCTCATGGGAATGACCTAGGTCTTGTCTCACTCATCTCCTGGTGCTTCCTTTCACAGTGTCTGTGCAATTTGTACATAGTGGAACAGTTTCCCTCATTGATGTGGGAGCACACTCTGTTCAGTAGGAAGGACGTGCATCTGGAATCCAGTCCCAGATGAACCAGCTATCTTTTACTCACACAGGCCTTGGTTGAGGTAATTAAAATCCATTGGAAATGTTTCACATGATCCTTCTATCAACACACTCATTACATTATCTAGAGAATATTCATTTTCTCTCTGTGATGTTATGATGGTACATGACACTAGTGCCTGAAATCTGTCATCATTAGTTCTTTGTAAAAGAAACTAAACTGGGATGAAAGTAATATGGTCTTATTCTGTACCTTTACCAAGTAATTCCAAGGCAAAGGCATTCCAAGACTCATCAGGGGTTCATACTACCACTCTATTTCCAATGTATAAGTAGGAAACATCTCCTGCTACATTGTGTTCTGTTTTTTCCTGACTAAGGAATGTATTCATTATATTTATATTATATTATATTTAGCAGTGTGCTGTCTTCTTTTCTACTTGTGCTCTTACATCCGATTTCTTTTAATGTCTGCTTCATTTATTGCCATAACAAAATATCATGAGCCAAATATTTCTAAATAATTTCCACCATTCATGTGAATACCTTAACCAAGAATCATAAATCAACATCTCAATCAATCCCCAGCCATTTTGAGCTCCCTCACATCCTTTCATTTCTCTTCAGAAATGGTGCCAATAATTCCATTAACCTTCTTGCAAGAGTCATGTAAATTCATTATTACATTCAGTGCATCTTGCACGTAAAATCTGAATTTGTTCCCTTGTTTGGCAGAAATCATAGAATCATAGAATGTCTCAGGTTGGAAGGGATCTTAAAGATCAACTAGTTCCAACCCCTCTGCCATGGTCAGGGATGCCACCCACTAGAACAGGTTGCTCAAGGCCTCTTCTAACCTGGTCTGGAACAACTCCAGGGATGGGGCATCCACAGCTTCTCTGAGCAACCTCTTTCAGTGCCTCACTGAAGGGGCCCCACTAGGGCTGTTGTTACACATCAGAATTAAGAAACAAATGTATTTCCTGTAGCAGTATCCTTTCCCTGTGGTGTCTTGGTGAAGTTTTTATTTTTTTATTTTTTCCATCATGTTGTTTCTCCTCTTTTTATTCTGTTAATTTACTGAGTTACGCTGCAAAGCCAGTGCAGATGAGACACACCATTGTGCCCTAAAAAACTGAGTCAGATATGCTTTCCAGGTCATGATACCATCAATGAAGCTGAGGATGTATGTTCTTCAGGCTCTTTGAGCAAGGAGCAAGGAAAAATGAATTAAGTCTCTTAAAACTGTGTTGGTCTCACAAACTCCAGATTACCATGGAGAGGAGGCAGCACAATATGTAATTAACTTGCACCTTTCTTCTCCAGCATCTTGTTTGCCTTAAGAGGGAATTTTAGGTTGAGGACCACGACTTTATGCCATCCTTCAAAAATAAGTTCTTCTTTTCTTTTCTTTTTTCTTTTCTTTTCTTTTCTTTTCTTTTCTTTTCTTTTCTTTTCTTTTCTTTTCTTTTCTTTTCTTTTCTTTTCTTTTCTTTTCTTTTCTTTTCTTTTCTTTTCTTTTCTTTTCTTTTCTTTTCTTTTCTTTTCTTTTCTTTTCTTTTCTTTTCTTTTCTTTTCTTTTCTTTTCTTTTCTTTTCTCTTTTCTTTTCTTTTCTTTTCTTTTCTTTTCTTTTCTTTTCTTTTCTTTTCTTTTCTTTTCTTTTCTTTTCTTTTCTTTTCTTTTCTTTTCTTTTCTTTTCTTTTCTTTTCTTTTCTTTTCTTTTCTTTTCTTTTCTTTTCTTTCTTTCTCTCTTCTCTTCTCTTCTCTTCTCTTCTCTTCTCTTCTCTTCTCTTCTCTTCTCTTCTCTTCTCTTTTCTTTTTCTTCTTCTTCTTCTTCTTCTTCTTCTTCTTCTTCTTCTTCTTCTTCTTCTTCTTCTTCTTCTTCTTCTTCTTCTTCTTTTTTCTTCTTCTTTTTTTTTTTTTTCAGTGTTGAAGACAGAGGCAAAGAAGGCGTTAAACATCTCTGCTTTGCCTATGTCATTGTCTGTGAGGAGACCTTCCCCATCTAGTAGCGGACCTAAGTTTTCTTTGGTTTTCCTTTTTCTGTTCACATATCTAAAAAAAACTTTTTTATTGTCTCCCACAGACATGGCCAGCTTCAGCTCTAGTTGGGCTTTGGCCATACGAATTTTTTCCCTACAAACACGAACAGCATCCCTACATAATATTGTAGTCTTTTCAACTTCTTTTCAAACTGACATCTCTTTCTTGAATAGATTTCTAATGCATTTTTATATTTATTTTGAATTATAGTTGAATGTCTTCTCAATGCAGTACAGTTGCAACTTGTCATTAAGTACTGTGTACACATGCATATTCTTGTAAGCACTAACATAGCTTACCTCTTTTTTTTTTTTTTTAACCGTTATTTTTGAAAAAGGGTATTTAAATGATTTTCTTTTACTGGTTTATCCATTTTAATGTCGCTTTTATTCACTCAGTTACATCTTCATGTAACTGCAAAGGAGCATACCACAGGTTGTGATTTTTAAAGTGAGTAATGTATTATGTCATTTATTTATCTTATCTGTACTATATATATATAAATCACTCATTCCATGTGATGTAGATGAAAATGTGAAAAATGCATGCAGTGACAGTAATAATATATTCATTTCCTCAGGGTAAAATACATCAGTCATCCTACACACCTAGGTGATACACCAGTAGAACACTCACTATTTATATCACCGGAGTTAAAAAATAAACCGTATTTTCCTCCTTCCCTTAATTCTTTTTAGCACAGTTTATATTCTTTATAATATTACTATCTTTTTAATATAGAATTTTATAAAAACAAGCAGATGTTTCAAAGCTAAAATTTGTTCTTATTGATTACTTCAGAGCAACACACTCTCCTATCACTTGAAATTTCACGCACCTTATTCCTACACCTAAAAGCAAGAATTCCATCTTCATTGTGCCATAGCTCATTATAAACTGCTTTCTCCTAGCCTAATACACTGCTATTATTGTTACTGGTTCTTGAAAACATGTCCATTGAACAACATTGGAAAATTCTACATTAAAGCTATTATGTACACTGTGATGTATGTGAGAGTTAAAAGAATAAAAATAAATAAAAAAACCCACCAAAGCTGCCTAAATTGTAACTGGAAGAAACAGAAGCAGGATTTAGATGACCTCAACTATATAGATACTATATATATATACTATAATATATATACTATATATACATACTATATAGTATACTATATATAGACTATATATATATAATGTATATATATATATATATACAACTATATATATATACTATAATATACCCATATTATGTGGAAATGCCAAAGGTATCCAAGTGCAACAACATTTGGGCATCAGTAAAATAATATTTGATATTTCTACAGGAGTATTAATGCAATTTTTTTGTTTGTTTGTTTGTTTCATGCTGACCTGGTTTTGACTGGGGTGTGCCATGTTTTGGATTTAGGATGAGAATAATGCTGATAACATGCCAATGTTTCATTTGCTGCAGAGCAGTGCTCACACAGAGCCAAAGATGTTTCAGCTCCTGGTGATGCCCTGCCGGAGAGGAGGCTGGGAGGGGACACAGCCAGGACATCTGGCCCAGGCTACCCAGAGGGATGTCCCATGGCATGTGGCATTGTGCTGAACAATAAAAGATGGGAGGGTTGGCCTGGAGCAGGGGGACTGCTTCCTGGGGTCTGGCTGGGCATTGGTTGGTGGATGGGGAGCAATTACATTGTGCATCACTTGTTTACATATGTATATATGTATAAGCTCACTTTAAACTATCTTTATCTCAGTCCATGAGTTTTCACTTTTTTTTTCTTCCTTCTGATTTTTTACCCCATCTCACTAGGTGTGAGGGGATGAGGGGATGAGTGAGTGAGTGAATGGCTCTGCAGTGCTTAGCTGCCTGCTGGGTTAATCCACAACACATGCCTATTGGTATAATATCCCAAGCGGCTGATCATTTCTGAAGTGGACTTTTTTTCACATTTTTTTCTTCTCTTGTTCCTGTTGGAAATCTCTTGCACCTGCAGGCAGATGTATTCACAAGTACAAGGCAGTTCTCTTCGCAACATGTGCTGAACCTGAAGGATGTAGAATAAAAAGTGTTAGTATTCTGCTTTTGACAGAGAGTCCCTAAGAGTAACCTTCAAAGGTGCAAACATGTAACTCACTGGTATTACATAGCTCCCGTGGGATCAGGCTGCTGCAAGTAGTGAGATTGCACCAGGGCTCACAAAGCTCTTTTAGTTCAAAATGCAGCTTTGCAGGATCTTAACTCAGGAGAACCACAACCTGTGTGCCAGCTAACCTAATAGTCACTGTACAAACTTTATGGGTCGTTCAGCACCTAAGCACTGCTGTGGTACTTGCTGTTTTCTTTCTACACAGAAAAACTCTGCAGCAACAGAAATGCTAACATTTGTTGAGGCTCATGATCTTCATGCTTTGGACTCTGGATTTTTTTCACAGAGCTGACAGACAGTACTCTTTCAGGGACCAAAGCCTGGCTTTGGCAGTAATTAGGGGGCTCAGTTTGCTGAGGATGCTGAGACTGCATTCTGTAAATTGTGTTGTGCTAATTCCTGCAGGAGTCTCTGGAAAAGCTCACTCCATATTTTATGACCCATAAATTGTTACATTATGATTTCTTATCAGACTTGTCTTAAAAACATCAAGATTTTGCCTTACAAAATGCACTTATAATTTCCTAGATTTTCTCTGGGTTGGGTAGGTCAGGAAGATGATTTCAATAATGTAACTTTCTACTTTTGTAAAATCAATATTTTCATTGCAATGGTAATTTCAGTGAGGGAGGTTTGTTCACTTTGAATACCTAGAAGTAACTATTGTTAGGAGAATGTACATGTTTCAATCCATTTGCTTTTGGAATGCAAGTTTATTGAACAGTTCATTTATTAATGAAGTTACAAGAGTGCTGACAGTGGTTTACTGAATTAAAACAGATGGAACCAACAGATTTAAGGCATCTGACAGGATAGGATTTGCTGATATTGTGACTTAACCTAGCAAACAAGTACTACACAGCCATTCAGTCACTCCCTCCTCTCCCCAGTAGGATTGGGGAGAGAATTGGGGAAAAAAAAAGAACAGGTAGAACTCGTGGGTTGAGATAAAGACAGTTTACTAGGACAGAAAGGGAAGGGAAATAGTAACAATAATATATACAAAACAAGTGATGCACAATGCAATTTCTCCCCACCCACCAACCGATTCCCAGCCAGACCCCAGGCAGCCGTGTTCCCCCAACCCCTCCCCCCTCCCCAACCCCGGCCAACCCTCCCAGCTTTTTTTGTTCAGCACAATGCCACATGGCATGGGACATCCCTTTGGGCAGCCCAGGCCACCTGTCCTGGCTGTGTCCCCTCCCAGTTGCTGGTGCACCACCAGCCTCCTCGCTGGCAGGGCAGCACCGGGAGTTGAAACATCTTTGCCTGTGTGTGAGCACTGCTCTGCAGCAACTCAAACACTGGCTAGTTATCAGCATTATTCTTATCCTAAGTCCAAACCCGGCATATACCAGCCTCTATAAAGAAAATGAACTCTATCTCAGTCAATACCAGGACAGCCGATTCAAAGTTAATTAATACCTAAAGGCAAGTCCTTTGTTTAATTTTTCAAAAGTTTAATTCTCATCCTACATAATGAAGGCCTTTTTTAATTATTTTTTAAAGAGGTGTGTTTGTACTGGAGGATGTGCAAAAAAAACCTCATCTGTGTATTGTATTGCCAACTATGGTATTTTTTAGTAGCACAGACTAAGCATTGTGCATGAAAACAAACCTTTTGGTTAGTGCCTCAGATGTGGCAGTAAGTATTTTGAGTCATATATTCCACCTTAGAAGAGAAAATATAATGTTACCAATTATTAGTTAAGTAAATCAGATCCATATAATATGCCTACCTAGAGCAATGGACACATGCAATACAGATTACTGAGACAACACCAGTGTACTGAACCTCAGTTGCTCAGCCTTGCTTGGGCTGGCATGACCTTTGGACTTTGGAGACCTGAGCAAACATCTTCACCTAGCTGTGTACTGTTCCATGTGTCTAGTGCTGCTTTACATGTTACCACTTAGATTCAACAGAGTAGATGAGAGAGAGCAAATCAGTTATGACTTTGAAGAAGGTTGAAGTTTACTTCAGGAATGCTCAGCCACACAGAATACATTATAGAAAGATAAAGTCTCTCAGAGGGAGAAGGATTGCATTACTGTACAGGCAAAGCTTTCATTTAGATGTATACAGTTAAAAGACAGAGTAAAAAGCAGGAGGCAAAATCTGAGCAGAGGAAAATTGTTCTGGGAAATCCTAGGGTAAAGAATTTGGCTATGGAAGACAGCCAGTGAAGCTGCATTTCTAATTTGTGTAGAAGAAGGAAAGGTGTTGGCATGCATCTTGCGTGGAAAAAAAAATATCACAGAAGAAAGGTTTCCAAATGCAGAATTAGGAGTTTCAGCACACCCTACATTTTGAAGAAGAACAAAGGAGTCACAAGAAGATTTACACAAAGGCCAGAATGTCCTTAGGGAAATCTCAGTGAAGGAAAATCATGGCACCTGGTGGTGAAGCTTATTCTGTGTATTAAATGATGTTTTAAAAATGGGATTAAAAAGCAATTTTGCCAGTGATCAAAGCATCTCTGGAAAGCTTGAGCAAAAAACATCAAAACACCATACCAGAGCTGCTGACCAGAAAAAAATTAATGTTAAAAATATATTTTGCTCTTCTCCAGTAGAGGTCAAGTGCTCTATAGGCAAAACTGAAGACTAGGATAATAGCTCACCAGGAACATGCTTGTAGAAGTGATATACAGAATTTTCCAACTACCCACAAACGTAAAACAGAAGAAACCATTATTCAAAGAACCCACTGTTCACTGGCACATAGTCACTCAGAAATTGTTAAGAGTGAAAAACAAAACAGAAAAGTAATTCAAAAACTTATTATCTTCTATTTTCTTGATAGGACAAAATGCATATCTTGTGAATGGCTTTTTTTTTTTTTTTTTTTTGGTCAGATAGGCTATGTTAAACAGGTATGGATATGTATAAAGGCTAATTTATATTTATACTTGTGTGTTTCTGTGCACACAGTATATATAAATGAATATATGAATGCACTATTACAAAGTGCATGGACTGCATGCATATATTTATATATAAAATATATTTGAATGAACGTATGCATACATTTCTTGAAAATCTGGTGAAAAAGCCTACTGAACTGATTACATAAAAACAAATAGTTCCTGCCTCAATCAGACCTGTCGCTTCTGATCTTTGCAGTGTAGGTGTATATAACCAATGTTTCAAGACAATGAAGACGTACCCTACATAAAAAGAAAATTCAAAACATTTAGGAGAACAGTAGGGCAACAGAAGGAATGAAAGCACAGCCTTACTGCATAACTGAATTTTTAGCAATATGGAAATTACTTTTGTTTTTAAAGAAAGGCAATTTGATAAAATCCTAGACTATGTAATCAAATTTTTCAAATATATTTAAATTTTTTTACAAATATTCATCACATCTCAGAAACGGTGAGGTATTTACTTGTTTTATCAATTAAGAAGTTGTCATTTAAAAAGATTGAAGACATCTGTGCACTTGTCAATTTCTGTGACATTGCAAGTGATTTACAGTTGTGATGAAGATAGACATACCTGTGATTCTGAGGTTAACAGGGATTTTTCTGTATGCTAAAGAAGCTCTCTTTATCATCTTTCACATTAGTTAAAATTAAAATCACTAAGTGTTCATTTTGAATCTTTATAAAGCTTTAGATGAATCATGAAAAAAATTATGTGACTAATGAAACCAGATCTTAGTGTAAGAACAATAATCAGGGAAAAGAAAATCATTGTAGCAGCATAAAACATAGAAGCTGCAAGAAGGACATTCTTACAGATTTCATTCTTTCTTTGGAATTGTGCATTATTCCCATTTTACTTGTGAATAACTTGAAATGGAGAATAAGTGAAGTCGTATCTTGATCCTTTGTGGAAGAAAGCTCTTAGTTTGTTTCTCATTATAATGCTCTCCTTCTCTTTCTCAGTTACCATTGTAATGCTGCAGGGTTCACCAGGAGACTTCCCAGAGCCTGATTTGTCATAGCATCTGATAAATGCCAAGTTCAGAGATCTTTAATGCAAAGAGTCTCAAGTGTACCTGCCACTGTGTAATATAGTATGTTTTCCCGAGGGAAATGTATTCCAGAATATTCCTTGTTTGCTTCTGAGTTTATATAGCAGCGTGGAATTCCTCATAATCCTCTTCAAAAACTTTTCATTTATAAGAAATATTGGTTATAAATATTAAATATAACAGCCAAACAGAAAGCTACAGTTGTGTCCAGCACTCATATGCCATATTTCAGAACAGATTTAACAGACTCATTAAGCACTAATCTGGATGAACAGTGCTTTCTCAGGAATTTAGCAGAAGACTTCTCTAGCAATGTTCTGAATGCTCTGTTAAAGCAATGTTTTGTTTTGCTCTTTATAATTAGAAAACTGTAAGACTCTGAGGTAGCCAGGACTAGAAGGAAGAGAACAGGATAAAAAGGGAGTGAAGTCGAACGCACAAGTCAGAAAGATAAAATGCTGTGACACCATCTAAACAGCAACGTGAGATTTGGAGCAGATTTGGATTCACTGAATTAACAGTTGTTTCTTTTCAGAGATTTCAGTGTAGCTGAACAGCATAGCTCTATATCTGGATTCACTTCAGGTATCACTCTCATCACTTTTCACTTTCATCTCCTGGTATAGTCATTCCAGATCAAACAGCTGGCACCACACTACATGTGAACTCATTAACAAGTGATGTGTGCACGATATCAGCCGATCAACACCATTCTGGGAGAAGCAGGTTTCAGAAGTATTGAATATAACTAGCCTTTGAATGACACATGAAGCTGTTATTGCTCTTACCAGGAGGTAGTTATCTACAGCCGTATCCCTTAGAGACATCAGTGGTGGAAGTGTTCTTTTTTGACTATTTTTCATACTTTCAGATTTCGAGGAGGACACACGCAGTTTTCAAATAATCCTAGCAACATGAACAACGTGTACACCTTGCAAGAACTCTTACAGAAGCAATGCTCTTTTGGATCCTTGAAGGTGTTCTATTTATGAACTGCTTAGGCTCATATAGATTTAAAAACTGAAAATGTAAGTGTATATATATATGGCATTGGATGGCAGTTTTAATTAGGAAAACATTCTGTCCAAAACACCTCGAATCTGTGTTTACTTCTTTTAATATAAATTAATACCACATAATTTTTAATATATATATATATTAATGTATTGGATTACGTTATGAGGAGAAATCTAAAAAGCCTCACTCTCTGCAAATTCCACTTCAGTGAGAGTCTAATGAGAGGAACACAGGCTTAGAAATCTAAAAAATGGTGAGTCATTACCAACCCTGAAGGTAATTCCATGTCATCATAACTGTTTTAACTATCATTATTTTGATCATTCTCTCTTTCCCTCAATTTTCTTTTGACAAAGTATCTAACAATCTACTGCCAACAAGTTTTTTTCAGTTTAGCAGCTAGCAGACATGACTAACTTCCCTGGTACTGAGCATTGTCTCTTGATAGTGAGTGTGTGTCTCCTACAATGCCACACTGCAAGATAAGAAAGAGAGGGAAAAACAGGATAGGATGTCCCAGAGATATCTAATGTAGCCCAGGAAAGTTACTCCATTATGTATTTTCCAAAAAATGAACTACAGTTATGTCACAGAAGTTGCAGAAAAAAGAAAAAAATAAAAAAAGAGAAAATTAATGTCACAGTTGCATATTCTAATCTGAAGATTAAAATAAGAAAAATTCTCATTATCTGTGAAATATTTTCTCCATGTTGTCACCTGTATTTGCTATAGATAGATAGATAATTAATTAATTAATTACATTAATAAAGCATGTGATTCATCTTTGCTTTTGTAAGGAAAAGATCAGATGGGAAAGTTGAATGTTATTTTACACATGAAAGACTCAACTGTCACTAATACTACTATATAGCAAGTGAAAAAATGTAGTAATTAAGATTAATTAAGATGTTTTGCCATCTTGCTGAACATACCACATTTTTTTTTTTTGTTTTTGTTTTTAGGTAGGATTGTAAGGAAGACAAGATTGTCTTAACTTATTTTGAAGTTCAAGTTTTACATTATGTTATAGGTGTAGCTCCTGGAGCTAGCTTTTTTTTTTTTTTTCTATTTGGCATTTTGTTCTTTCTTCATAGAAGAAGTGTAACTTCTTGAATGGTTTAATAAAACTGCATTTTGTATGAATAATACACCTACATACTTTTTTAGCTCTTAACATCTTCTTAACAAATTGAATAAAAAATATACATTCTTCTGCAGTAAATATCCAACTCACTGATGTTCTTCATAGTGAAGAAATCACATACTCTTTTGGAATATAAAAGTTCCGTTACTCTAAAGAATAGCAGTTTAGACCTCTGATATTTTGGCTGCAAGTGATTATCCAGTTAGTGTACTGCATAAAAAAATTTATAATGAAAAGAAGATTGTATTTTCCACATACAAAAAGAGCATAATTTTCAAAACTTAAAAATTTAAAGTGTAATTCTTAAGTTCAAAGACCGACCAAAATCATGAGAGTATCAGTTAAAAGAGCCAGATTAGAAAAATCAAGCATTTGTTGCCTTTGGACCAAGATTTTTTTTTTCTTTTCCCACATGAATGGCTTTAGCATAGACATTTTAAATGTGTATCTGTGAATATCCTAGAGCCTTTTGCTTCATATAACCTTTTAAATCATAAAGAAGTATCCAAATCATAAGTAAATGATTTTTTTTTTCCCTTATAGAAATGTTTTATAAAAAATGGAGCAGAATCAAAATGAAAGACAAAGGATAGGTCTTTGTGATGCCTAATAGCCTGACCATTGAAAGAATTTGATAGTAGCAGTGTATTTGAGACTTGTCAAGCTGGAGAAGAAACTGAAACAAGGTATTCCAGACCCAATATGAGCAAATTAAACAGCCTTTAGAAATTTTGTTTCCTGCATTTTGTTTATGTCCCAATTGAAAATAAAACTGAAATATTTATTCTCAAAACTAAAATCAATCTTTGCTTTTAATTTATTAAATGAAATCTTTTTAATTTAGTGCCAATCTTACCTGATTTTCTTTCCTTTACTGTTTGGCCATCTCTTCTCTTGCCCACACACAACATCTAGCTCCGCAGGTTTAAGCATAATCCTACTACAAGTGTGACATTGTGATGCAATGATGTCCTCTTGTAAAACACAAATTTGGCACAGTAGGAAAAAGATTTTTATATGTGTTGTGTGAATTCTGCATTTATATTTAACTGTAAAGAATGTTGATTGGCATCTTCTTAATTAATTGAATAAAAAATATTATTTTGTAGTAACAGTGTTTTGTAGTAACTGTAAAGCCTTAATGTTAAAATATGTACTATTTTATGTATCTAAATGTCCCCATCTGAAGATATACTACTTTACAATCCATATTTAAACAGCCACATTAAATCTGCTCTGAAGATGAATGTTCAATTTCATCACATTAATGTAGTTTTGTCTTGTTTTGTTTTGTTTGTAACATTACATGTTAGTATGTATATTATTATGTGCATAAACTTGTAAGTATGCTTTTGTTAGCTCTGTTGATTATTTTTATGTCAGGATAATTCACCTCGACAGTCATTGCTACTGGAAACAGAGCAGTAAGAGATGGTGTGACTGCAGTGCAGTCTAGACTGCAAAAGTTACTTTATAACTTAGCAACTTTAGTTAGTAGTAGTAGTAAAGTTAGTAAATTTATAGTTAACTTCTGTTTAGGTAAGACAAATGTTCTTTATAGCAGTGGTAATGATGGTACCTGGTGTCTTATTAAAAAACTAGGGTGAAGATCAGCTCTTCAAGCCCTTTTAATGGGTGTAGGAATGTGATTAATTTGTCCAGTTACCCTTATTGAAAACAGATTTTACCTGTTAAGTTACAAGTCTTACCTATTGTATTTATTTCTTTTATTTATAGTTATAAATAATTGCAGAGTCAGCACAATCTGGTTTAAATCAAATCATAGCATCTAAATACTTTGTTATAGTGTAACACAAATCATCAGGTGTAAGATCATGGAAAAGATTTTTTTTGGAAAAGTTTTTTGCCTATCGCCTGACATTCACATTTGTACCAGTGGGATTTGAGGTTATATAATACCATTTCAGAAACAAAATGCAATCTGAAGTTGTATTTTGTCATGTCACTCGAGCTTTATGAGACTAACATTAAGACTTATCGTTCTTGTAAATATGCCATCTGCAAGTGGGTCTGCTTTTTTTAACAACCCATCCATTACAGGTAACAGAAGTTATAGGTAACTACCTGTCCATTTTCACAGGGGATAGAAATTATAAGACAGACCTATCCAAAGAGAGAACCAGTGTTCATTTCCCACATGAGAAATGGTCTTTGAGGCAGACTGGAAGGACAATGAATATTGTTGAGGAAGATAATTCAACAGGTTGGTGTAGTACACTACTTACCCTCAATAGCTGTGAGTGACAGTGTCCTCTATGTCAGTAAATGTTTACCATGGAATTAACAGGACCCATGCCCAGTAGGCAAAGCTTATTCTGCTGTTTCTGTACAATAGTTTTGATTGTTAAGTACTCACATGTAAACAAAAACTGAAATGCCCCTGGATCTTACTTAGCTTTAATTCACAACTACCTGCTCTACTTTTAATTCATTCTCTTTTTTTTTTTTTTTCCATCATTTTTATATAAATAATCATATTCGGACCACTGAAGAAAAAAATATTTTAAAAAAATTACATCATTAGGACTATTCAGGTATTCATGAAGTACTGAAATATGGATAATGACTTGAACATGGCAGTAAAATGATCATCTGTCCCCAATTAATGTTGATGTATTGCAGTTGTGAAGGCTTTTAATCATCACATTACTAGGAAATTATTGCTGCTCATATAATTTGTTCTTATAATCATGTATTTATCATAGATACAAAAGACAAGTTCCCCAAGAGGATTATTAAAGCCCATATTCAGCTGATGCTTAATTGGTAGAGAAGACAGTCTTTACACTTATGTGGGAACAACCATCTTTTTATCGATATGACTGTCTCTTTTTAATTACAATATATATATATGTTACACATACTGTATGTTTTATTGACATGGAACATAAGATTTCTGAAAAATATCTGCATGTGGTGGAACAGATAAACAGTCAAAAATCAGACTGAACAACTTCAGAAATTATCTTTAGAGGGGAAAGTGATGAGACAAAAATATTAATACTTCTCAGTGTGTTTTGGGGACCAGTTTTATATGAGGCTATTCAGTCACATATTACTTCTGTAGCTCATGGCTGCGGGTATTGGATCCCAAAATAAAACCACAGGTATCTGAAAGCTGTGTTCAATAGATTAGATAGACTTCAGACCACTGAATTTTATAGGCTCAGACATAAAATGAGGGCTCCATAGCTAATCACTAAATCTTACTCTACAAAATGAGTTCCCTTGTCCAATTGAATTGCCTGGCTGTCTCCATAAACAAATTACAACAGCATGTTGTATCTTCCTTCTAGTTCTATCTATAAATTAATAATATAGGTGGCTACTAGGTATACATTTTATTATGGTTAAAAATCCTGGAGCCCTGAAATCATAGTTTGATTTCTGTGTAATTTAGAGTGGTATCTGGCAGATGCATTTTCCCTGAAATTGCAAAATGTGTCAAACTTGTGGCCCACTAAATAAGAAATTCACTGGTTTGATTTCTGCATTCCTAGGACAATCATACCTATGAACCTCAGAGGGTATTTTGCTTATAGGAACTACATTGTCACACACGACTCTAAAACAATATCTTGAAATTATTAAGGAGTTATTGTGGCTAGCCTTTTCTTTTGATGGACCTGTGCAAAAAAAAATTACTGTTCAAATTTTGCTCAGATTTCTCTAGTTATATTGATGGTTCCTCTAATTGTTAAAATTTTACATGATGAGAATGTGGTTCCCTATTATACTTTCTAATTCTAAAATTTCACTTGGATACATACTCACCATGATTCAGTCTGGTCATTTTGTATAGAGACAGCAATCGCTTTCGATGCAAACCTGAGAAATGGATCAAGGTCGCTGTTTGCTGAGAGATACACACATATATGAGAGAGATGGAGAGAAACTTGGCAGGTCTTAGGAATGTCTTGGGATGTTCCTCTTTGGTATGTCATAGTGGGTTAACATCACAGCCACTCCAGCCTGCAGAACCAGAAGAAGATGCCTGTTTTCACTGCCTTTCCTGGGGTTATTGTCAGGTGCCCATAGTCAGCACTTACCAGAAATAGGCCGCATGTGAACAAACAGTGACAACTAGTCTCCAATTCTGCTTTATTAGTTATGTATGATGAGCCAAAGGATAGTTGCTGCACCTCCCCCTTATCCCTGACATTTTTGACTAGACTCTGCTGTATAATGAGACTATACGTACCTCACTCTGCAAGGTCTCCCATGAAATCACCATCTCTCCCTTAACACTCATAAGGATTGTTTGGAAGATTGCCTGTATTTTTTTTCTTTATATATATATATATATATATATATATATTTGCCTTGGGTTCTGTGCTTTCATTATACAATGCTCAACTTTCCCTTTTTTTTTTTTTAATATTGTTCTTTATTATAAAAAAATACTTTTTTATTATTATGCTTTTCCTTGGGGATGCTTTTTTGTGTTTACCTCTAATTGTGTGTCTAGATTCCCCCAGGGAACTCCAGTGGGCTCTCTTATACAACATGAGTCTATCTTTATAAACTAAGATTACAGATCTGTTTTGCATTGTACTTCTAGCTAGGATAAATTACGTATCATATGCAGGTTTTTACACGCTCACTGAATAATTGCCAACTACCATAAAATTTTCTCTCCCCAAAATATTGTCATTTTTTAAAATGAAAATAAAATATCTCTCTCCTGACAGAAACTGCCATATTCCTTTGTATAAGAATCAAAATGGCTGATAGTCATAATAAACCCCAATGAAATAATTTAAAGCTCAGCAGAAACCACACCTAAGTCACTGCAACTGTCATTCTAACCAATATGTGCAACCTGTTTGCATGAAGCCTGAAGATAGCTAGTATAAAAGTATATAAAAGGATATTTTGTTAAATAAAATCAGTAACTGGACTGATTCGTTTTCTTTTTTTTTTTTCTCCTTTCTTTCACTCCCCCCCCCAAAAAAAAAACAACCCAACCTAAAAAAAAAAAAACAAACAACAAAAACACCTCAAAACACTACCACCACCACCAAACAAACAAACAAACAAATAAAAAATAAAAAGAAAAACCAAAAGCACTATACTGAAAACATACCTCCTTCAAGTAAAAATGAGATTCTTTGTCTCTGGGCAATTAAAATAAATAAATAAATAAAACAAAGAACTTGAGTCACAAAAATAAGGAAAAACAAAGTGGCTATATATAGTACTATACAGTACTATATAGCATAGAACAATGTTTCCTTCACTGGGATGATTTGAATTCAGAGGTTTTTGAAACCAAGATTATCAGTCTCAGCCTTGCCAAAAATATATTTTTACCCTCTAGTTACAACATATCCAGCATCAGCTGCTCCCAGCTTTTCCTGCTGACAAAATAATTCATTGTAAATAGTTAAATTCCCAAGTGAGGATCTCAGTTACAAGGTTAAGGAGTCATGCTAACCTATTTGCTCGTGGGATCAATTAACACGTAAGTATATTGTGCATTATGACCCATCTTCAGCACGAAATGTTGCAGCTTTCCTAATTCTAAGTACTCTGAAGCCTCTTTTGATAGTTTTCTGTGGGCAAGAGATCTTTGTCAAAGACCTAATCTAAATCTTTTCTTTTTCTTTTTGTATTTCTATCTTTTCTCTCTCTTTATATGGGTCTTTCCAGAGACTTGCTTCTGTTACAGATTCTGAGATGAAGCTTCCCTACGTTTTTTGTTTGTTTGTCTGTTTGTTGTTCTTGTCATTGTGTTAGAGTTGGAAATTAATTTTTCGGAGAGCTGGGGAGGAAGTTTGAGGATGACTTTTGTCAATGGGTGGGACAGTGTGAAGATGAAACAGCAAGAATCTAATCTTTCCCCCTGTAAAGGCAAAATCAGATGAATGGTAACAACAAAGAAATTAGACCTTTTTCCACCCCACTTTTCATGGGATTTGTTGACACAGATTACTTTGTACAAATGGTATTGAAACTGAAATTTTATTTTATATGAAGCCCTATTTTGGGTTGCTAAAGTTTGGCCAAGTGAGTACTACCACAGGTGTTATTTGAAGTTATGTAAGTCCAAGCAAGTCCTCCTGAATTTTGTTTTGATATTGAACATTTGAACTGGAAAAACTTTGAAGTCATTGTGTAGACAGTTATCATATTAACTAAAATTATAACACTGTAAAGTATAATTCCTCTAAAGGTTTAATACCTATCACTAAAAGAAAAGGTTTCAAAAGGGCTTTAAGACTTAAAAGTCTGTTTGCTGGAAGCTGAGAGGAAATATTGTATAGTTCACATTAGTAATAAACTTTCCCTTCCCTAAGTGCTCGTTACTTGTCAGTAGTTATGACTTTGACTCAGTGAAGTGTGTTGTTTTTAGATGGTAACAGGCCACCCTATCTGGGTGCCTAGATGTTATAACAAAAAGAGTAAATATAGCTTGTGAAGCACAAAAATATAAGAATGTTGTCAGGGCTACCTTCAGATATGAGCTATGTGCACACTGTTACACTGATGTTTGTATAGTTGGAGAGGATCATGGAACGTGGTCACAAGACGATTTTAGTGTGCCAGGAAACACACTCAAAAGCTAAGTCTCCCTTAACAGAGAGCGTGGCTTACCACTATATTCTTCACAAATTTCCTCCCAGGGTTGAAAGAGCAGATAGACAAACTATCATCTGTTAACACTTCCTGAATTCATCTTTGCTTTACCACAGGATTCCTCATTCATCACATTAAAAAGTGGAGGTAAGTTGGGTGTGAGAAGACAGTCCCACCTTGGCGTCCATAATACACCTGGAAGAGATGTATGTCCATGTTTACCGGGAAGAGATATGTGCAGGAGGCTGTGGCAACTTGAAGAGGCCTCAAAAAAGTACCTAAAATGCACTTGTAAGCTCATGTTTGTAGCAGAATCATCAAGAAGCAGCATTCAGGCTTTCAGTGGTACAGGTATTTGGGAATTATGACTATTACTGCAGTTTCCCCAGTCTTCCTTCACAGAAGCCTGCGATAAGTGGTCTGAATTTATGTAACACATGTTATGGAAGTAGTGTGTGTGTTTTCTTTTTCTCTCTTCCTTTTCCTTTCCTTTTCCTTTTCCTTTTCCTTTTCCTTTTCCTTTTCCTTTTCCTTTTCCTTTTCCTTTTCCTTTCCCTTTCCCTTTTCCTTTTCCTTTTCCTTTTCCTTTTCCTTTTCCTTTTCCTTTTCCTTTTCCTTTTCCTTTTCCTTTTCCTTTTCCTTTTCCTTTTCCTTTTCCTTTTCCTTTTCCTTTCCCTTTCCCTTTCCCTTTCCCTTTCCCTTTTCCCTCTCCCTCTCCCTCTCCCTCTCCCTCTCCCTCTCCCTCTCCCTCTCCCTCTCCCTCTCCCTCTCCCTCTCCCCTCTCCCTTTTTCCTTTTTCCTTTTTCCTTTTTCCTTTCCTTCTTTTTTCCTTTTTCCTTTTCCTTTCTTGTTTTCTTTTTTCTTTTACTTTTTCTTCTTTTTCCTTTTCCATCTAACTGTTGTATCAGCATTCTCACAGATTGGAGAAAAGGGTACTCTTAGCACTACAGACAACACTAAGATTCTTGAGTCAGCTAGCTCACTTGCTAGACTTCACATCACAGACAAAAGATAGAGGGAAAAGACACAGTAGTGAGAAATTTATTTTCATTTATTTTCATTTGTTCATGTGGCTAAAGACTTGAAACCATTTTACCAAGAGCATAGTTGACTTAAACTGCAAATTTTTGGAAAGAGGAAAAAATCCTATGGCCGTCCTGACAAGTTGCATGCCAGTTTCAGCTAAATATGATTTAAGGCAGCCAAGTTATAAACCCTGAAAAATTGGGTTTATAATGGAAATAACTGACCATGAACTTCAATGTCATGTGCACAATGCCTTAATAGCTTGACACTCACTTTCCATCTCTCACTTCAGTCAACAGATGAAAAACCATGCTGCTCATTTATTAGCTTATAGGTTAGGTTGCCCATGCATCGGTATTCAATTTCTCCTCTTCCTCTGTCTGTTGCATACCCTGCTTCTAAGATTCAGAGATCAGGGAGATTTAAACTTCATCTTACTTCTTTTAAAGTCAAGGTGGCTGCTTTGCAGATTATCAGTTTGCATATAAACTTTTGTGGACATGGAAGGTTTTTATAGTTTTGGCTAGCATTAAGTAATTTGTTTCCCAGACCTCATTCAGTAGTTCTTCAATAAGAAAATGTTGTATAAAGAAATATTATGCCAGTATTACTCAATATCACAGTGGAATTCTGGACAGGGTAAGAGCCAAGAGGCCTCAGTTGGAAACAACAGTCTACCAGAAGCACTTGACTAGATGGAATAGCTCAGGGAAAACAAACAAACAAACGAGAGTCTATATTCTTGCTTTTCCAGCTCTTGGACTATGCGCAGCCACTGAATATGCAAGAATTGCTTTCTTTCTATCACAATAGCAGCCTGACAGCTTTCCCAGAAGGAAACATTAAGAAACATGCAGCTTTACTTTGTCCTTTTCACTACCAAAATACAAGCAGTTTTCCAGCTGATTTGCTCACTCTCCTTTATCTGGTCTGCATGGTCATATGTAGGGAAAGTGAAGGGCGAAAGTACTCTAATTAAATTGTTTTTACAGCATACAAAAAAGACAAGATGGGTAGTTCTCAGTTTGAAAGAACAAAACTGATTTTTCTAGTAGGAACAGAGATAAAGCAGATGGAGCTACAAAACTGGTAGTCTCTTTGAAAGGGTATGAAATTAGGCAGAAAAGATGGATGACAATTTAAAATAGGGACTGCACAGTTAGGACTGATCTAGATTAGGAAACAGAACTGATTTCTGAGGAGTGGACAGACAAGTGAATGCCCAAGCCTCCACAGGCATTCCTTTCTCTTATATCAAGGTATCTCCCATCAACAGGTTGGTAGTAAGTTCAGGGAGTTCAGAGCCTGAAAAGGCAAACAAGGTGTACATCATCACCACACTTCAGTAGAATATGCATGATTTTTCAAAGTAAAGTCAATGGTAAATTCCAATCAAATTTAAAGTAAATGCAACAGGGTGTAGCCATGGCAGGGGAAGAAATGTCCTTTTGCAAAACAGACTTTGATTTGAGAATGAGCTATTTGTAAAAGTTGGGATTTTAAGAAGAATGCATTACAGGAAAATAATAATATAGTGATCCAAATTATTGTTCAACTTAACAGAAAAGCATTTAACTTGTCCAAGTGAAACACAGAAATTCACCCAGATAACTGAAAATCAAAAGGTCTCAAGACCACTTTCCAAAAGACATGATTTTCAGTTTTACCTTTATACTTCTATCACCCTGAAAAGATAGCTGTCTCTTTGATAGGTAGGCAAGAAAAACTCAAAAGCTGTCTCAAAGCAAAGGAACTTGGAAGTTTTGTTTCTTGGGAAATAAAAACTTTGGGACAATGTGTCAAAAAGTCGTTCTAAAATATTTTCATTTTCAATGGGACAAATTACAGCTGGGGTAGAAATGTTAGCTATGAGTTATTAACTAGGCAAGCTGAGCATGTGGAATACAGTCCTATTAAAGCTGTACAGTACTTGGGCTTTTTAAGAACGCCACAGTTTTCAGGCTTCTGAAAGTCACAGCATGTCATACCTACAAAATGGTGTTGACTGGTACAGTGTAACTGACTACAGTTGATTCATGTCATTTTAGGATCAACAGGATCCTACAGGAGCTGTGAACTTGCTGGGCACATATTGCATTTGATGATGCAGTATTTGAAGAACTAAACCACATTCTAATAAAACACAATGAGTTTGTCCTTAGCTTTCTGTAAAAAACAAATGTTCTCAGGAGAGGAATCTGCATAAAGCACTGGTATTAGAGATACCAAAGTTATTGAAGGTTTCTAAAATGAAAAATGCAAGCTTGTACTAAACCTCTGTTTTAGAGCAGAAAACACAAATAAAGGCTCAAGACTGACTTTTAAAATTTGAAAGAGTAAGCTATAGTTATGTGGAATCCACCTACAGAAGATCTGATTTAAATGGGAAAGCAAGGCTAATTTCCGATTAAACCTCAGAGCAATTCTTAGGGCAGTTCTCATTAGGGAGCTGACCTTTTTCCTGCTGCAATTAGAAAAGCTCTGTTGTCCTCATACAAATGTTTAAGATGTGATATCCTCTATGGTTTTAAGAGTATGTGTTCTCTTCATGTCTGTGTTATCATTTTACACATGAAGTCAATACCTGTCCCAAAGGACACTATATGGAAAACAAAACAAGCAAACAAACAGACAAAAAACAACACACCAAAACCATACACCTCATCCCTCATCACAAACAGCCTAATTTCCAACATTCCATCATTTATCTTCCATGCACCCTTTAAAAAAGAAACAACCATTAAATATGCCTTTCTGCAAAGCAGAGGAGTTAATAGCAGTTACATTTAAGTACTGCTTACATTGTTTAACAGGCAGTCTTTTATAATGTCAAGTTAATGAGAATGCCAATCAAGGAGGAACATTCTGTGTTAAAGTATGCAAATGAGACGTTAGCATAGTGAAGTTGCTGTCATCTTTAAATTGTGAGAGATAATGCCAATCTTTGATAACTTTTACTGGGAAAGTCCAGATTTCAATGAGAAAGACAAACTTTAAGTGATTACTAAATTAGTAATTAGTATTAATATAGTGTTTATCACTTCCAAGACAGCTGACAGAACAAAGCAAAGCCAGAACATGTCCAGGCATAACTTTATTTTGTGTAATCTGAACAAAAAACACAGTTCATGACATCCTGAATGCAACATGATTGTAACTGAGTAATAATTAAATTTGAAAAACTAAACAATGATCTCTGAAATTCATGAATTACACAAATAGCTTACAACTACATTTTTACAGGCATATCTTATTTGCATTTTAGGAACTGTTTATTTATTTATTCCTTTGTACTGAATGTTGAATGAAGGTGGGAGTAGCACAGCCAGCCTCTACAGTAGTGATTCAGGAAAATCCCTTCAGCTTACCAAAACTGGGGCTCTGAGGCTTGGTGGTTGTGCAAACAGCTTTAACTAGAAAATTCTTTCTCCAGGCACAGAGATATTTATAGAAATGTCATATAATAATTAGCTGTCAAAGTTAGCTAAGTTCCCCCTGGTGAACAACAATTTGGATGTCTCATCTACAACCTGCCACTCTGGACCTATGTATTTAAGGATCTAATACTACTTTATTTTGGGCAGTGGTGTGGAGCAAGTGAGGTGTGACTATTTTGAA
The DNA here is from genome assembly GCF_964211835.1 of Anser anser. Taxonomy (NCBI): domain Eukaryota; kingdom Metazoa; phylum Chordata; class Aves; order Anseriformes; family Anatidae; genus Anser; species Anser anser. The sequence continues at coordinate 83,718,778 of NC_139720.1, read as the reverse complement.
GACCCTTTTGTGTTTAGCCTATATGGAAAATAAACCTATTGGTCCAAAGGGCTTGAGGCATACTACTTGCAAATCCACCTCCTACCAAAAATGTTAGTCTTGTGAGGTCTGGTTTACATCTTCAGAGCATGTGGTTCCAAAGGGTATGTGTCACATACTACACAGCAATTTTTATTGGGCCTGACACGATACCTTTCTTCAAAAATATTTTACATTCCAAGAAATTGAAATTTACTTTGTTGTCTTGGGAAGTTTACTTGAGTGTTTTTGTTGTTGTTGTTGTTGTTTTGTTTTGTTCGTTTACTTTGTTGTTGTTTTTTCTATTTTGGATGATCAAAAATTACTGGCTTTCTCACCTGCATTGCCAACAAGAAAATCTGTTCTGTCCCTGACCTATTGACAAATTATTTAAGAGGAATAATTTATTTGAATGTCAACTTCAGCATAATTCATGATCTAATAAACATTGGAAGGTAACCTGATGATTGTCCTATTGTCTTAAAAAGTTTCAATGTTAGAAATACTATTTTAACATGAACTCAGCTGTAACATATCCGAGGAACACTTGTGCATTTCTCTGTCATAATGAGCTTTAGTTTAACATAATTATGTTGTAAAATATAATATATTGAAAATTTAGTTTGTAGGACAATGATTAATATCTTCCAACATCTTCTAATCTATTTATCTTTTAACATTTGTCAACATGACTTGAGTTAATTTGGACTCTTCCATCTTCCTTCATTGTACAGGGAAGGCTGTGAAAATATGAAACTTTATAACATTTTAATATTAGGAGTTTATCACATTTTAGTAGTGTGTGTGTGTGTTTTACTAATAGTAAGCAAAGCTTAGCCCAAATTGCAGTTCTTCACAGATCAGTAACAAATATGCCAAATGCAATACACTGCAAGTATGAGAGAATGAAAAGAGGAGCCTCCCTCCTATGTTGCAACCCACAGGTTACGCAAAAAAGTAACTGGTAGTTCTTTGCTTTCTCTCTTTCCTCTGCCCCTGCCCAAAAGCAAACTCTCCCCATGCAAGTGCAGCTTCTTGTCCCTCAGCTCCTCCCTCCTTTCCGTAAGTTCATGGCAAGTTCCAGGTCACGGATTTCCTGCTGTGAAAGGACAAAAAATAATTATTCCCATTGGGCTGAATTGGCTGCAGTAAGATTTTTCCTCTCCTTTAAAACATTGGGAGGCCCTGCTGAATTAAAGAAAACCAAAGTTTAGCATCTTGACATGAAAATGAAATGTAGGAGTTGGCACATTTCCAGTGGAGACAAAGAGTAAAAAGGTAGACTCCTAAAGGTCAAAAAACAGCAACAAAACACCCTCCCCACAAAATAAAACAAAACAAAACACAAAAACAGCCTTGGGAGACTACTTAGTAGACCTCTTGCTTTTAAGGGGAAGCCTTGGGTCTTGGGTCTACTTGTGCTACTGGGTAGCACAGTTTTCCTGTATTATTGCCTGAATGGTGTCTGGGACAGCAGGGATGATGCCTGGTTTGGGTTAGTGCCTGTAAAAGTCCTTGTTAAATGACCAACAAGCAAGGTGATGGTTTTATGTTAACCCCACTAGGTGTCAAATTATAATGGTGTCTTAAAGCCCATTTCTTTCTTTGTCTTCTATCCAGCTCTTCTTCATGAGCAACCCAAACTCTGTTTCAAATCCTGTAGGCATCTGACTGCTGGTTACTTTCCTCTTGTCACAGAAACTGTTCAAATCCATGACTTGAAAAACTGCAGAAGCCATAATGGAGTTCATTTGCAATATCCTTTCTGGTGCAAAATCTCTATTTTGTGCTTGCTATTTTTATTTTTCTTTAACATATTATTAATTTATTCTCTCTCTCTCTCTTTTTAAAACTGTTTATTCTGAGATTCTTTGGTGGAAGAATTGCTTATGATGTGTGTATTCATTTTTCATTTTCTCCAAATGTATTGCACCTGAGAAGAAAGTCTTTAATTAGCTTTTCTCCTATTAACACTGAAATATGACAGGGATTCAGAGACTGTAGTTCGATTTTTAACAGAGCTAGACTTGAAAAATATCTTCTTTGAAAATTGAAACCTGTGGCCTCAATTGGCTTGGAAAGCTATTGGAGCAACTTGGATAAAATCCTGCTATGATTTGTATAAGCTTTTGGCAGTCAAAACTATGGGAAATAAATCATATGTACTCTTAACTACATTCTTCCTAGGCATTTACTTAACATTTAATTCACAGGTACATTGCATTAAATCTCAACAGGTAACTGACATATGTATGCATTGGCATGATCCTTATTTGTGAGGTACTGCCATATTTTCCAGCAAAGTTGGAATGTAAAGAATTTGTTATTAAAAGCTTATTATAGAAGTTTAAAAAGGCAATGGGCTTAAAAGAGACTATTATGAGGTTAATGTCTCATATGTTTTTGAAACTTTTCCACCTCTCCAACTAACATGACTTCAGTACTGTTGAAGCAGCTGCTGTTCCCAAGCAGGTAACTGCTTTGGTATAGCAGCAACTGGATCAGCTGAAAATGAACAAGGTAAAAGGTATCATTAGCATATTGCTGTTGGCTAGGAATATAACATCTCATCAAATTTTGAAAGAATTTTCTGTACACATTGAGGAACAATTGCAGTACCCCATAACAAACCGTCTTCCAAGGAAGAAGCCCTATTTTTGATCCTAATATAAGTGTTGTAGGCACAATTTTCTTTTCATAACTTCACTTAAATCTTCTATGAACATATTGGTTTGTTCAATTGGATATTATAAACTGATTTCATACAAATTGTATTTTAACATTACAAATTGGTAAAATTTAGCCGAGAAAAAGTTTTCTTGCCTGTTTCAAAGTAATAAGGAGCATGAGATGTGCCCAGTGCCCCAGAAAGTGTTGTGATAGCCCTTCCCCAGTACCTGTTGATCTGCTGAGAGTTAGCAGTTGCAAGGCTCTCCACTGTCAAGAATACTAAAAAAACCTGCATGTGTGGTGGCTGGAAGCTCACCGTCTTTCCTAACTAGTTAAAATGATTTTAAGTTGATGTTATCAATAGAGGGGCTATTGGCTCTTGCCACATGAGAGGGAAATCTCAAAAGTTTTATTGCTTCATCTGTGCAATAGGAACTGGAGGATGGAGTTTTGTCAGTAGTTAAGAGGTCATATGTTTACCATACACTGATCATTTATTTATATTTATATACATATGTATGTATTTTATTAGAATTTTCTGAAAATATTTTAATTTTAGAATGGTATTTCAAGAGTCTAGTACTGTGTCTTGTTCAGAAATTGTTATTTAAAAAAGCACACTTTGCCTGATATTTCACATTCTAAACTAGTTTCCAGAAATTCTCAATGATTTTTGAAATAACCTAGCACAGCATAGCTGATAAAGAAGAGAAGTATTTCTGCTGTAGGAAGCTTACAAATGAGGACTTTGAAAGGGGAAAAGATGTTTAGACTTTTTCTTTTGGTTTCCATCACTAAGTAAAAATAAAGAGACATGAATGTTTTTGAGCCCATAGGCATTTTAATACTAAGTTGGTGGTAGACTGTTTTGGAGAAAAAGTCTAGTTTTTAATTCCATAGTCTACAGTGGATAAATGAAGTCTGTGAGTCATTAGTAATGTAAATTTATATTCTTGAAATAAGATATGATGCTTCAGTAAAAGGAAGAAAATTTCTATAATAAAATCTGAGGAGTTGAACATGATTCAAGCAATCACAACCACAATAGAGGAAAAGAGGAGAGACTTCATTCCACTAACAGTTTTTGGAAGTTTTCTGTCTCTGGAGCACATGGGAAAGCAGAATGCATTTGCAGCATCCACAGAAGAGATGGATTGTCACTGAATCAACTTGAAATAGCTAAGTATTAGCTTTCTAGCAATTTCAAGTGGTCCCAAATTTATATTCTTCTAATTTTGTCTTTGGTGGGTTTCTGACATGTTTTTGTTGTTGTTTTGTTTGTTTGTGTTTGGTTTTGTTTACAGAAGCAATAATCCTTCTACTAAATGTTTTTGTTGGAATATATGATTTGAAATGCAATACTTTTCTCCAGTTCTGCCCACAAGAATCCAATGGAAATGTTTTCAGCTGGCTGTAGTCTCTTAAAGTCTCAGATATCTACATCAAGGAGTTTCTCTCAAACTTGCAGCTAGGGTATTTCACTTTCACCTGGTCTAGCGCCACCCTTTACAATTCCCTATCTCCTCTGCCTCTGTTTCCATACCACATCCTAGTTTCTTGCCAGATTTTCTTGCCCTTCTACTTATTTCTCCATCCAGTTCCTCCCCTGGAGGATGGGACTCCACCCTTACAACTGAAAAAATTTCCAGTACACATTTTCAGTGCCTCACCCAAAAAATGCCAGGTGATCCCTGTCCCAGACATCCTTTATTATCTTCCCCTCAGCTTCCGTTGACAAACGCTATAGCCTTTTCTGTTCTTGCTTCCAGTGACCTTTTTTTTTTTTTTCCATGCACTGTCTACTTCTTCACCCTTTTTAATAATTACTCTTCATCAACCTGCAGTCATTGACTCAGAGGACAAAACATACAAGTGAGAACCTAAAACTCTTTACTCCTTTATTCCACAATTTAAATTCACAACACATTTGACTATCCCAGAAAATGACACTCTAGATACTGAAACCCTTTATGAGTCTGTGGGAAACATTTGCTCTTTTGCATCACATTTCGGAGGTAATTATATTGCTTCTAAGTTGTAAAGGAAAACTTGAGTGATTTTTCTACAGAGAAAGAAAAATGTGGGTGCTGAAAACCTGCTACACTATATGTGCTGCTCCATCCTGGGTTTAATTCTATTTCTATTCTTGTTCTCTTTGCCAGTGGGGAAGGCTAAGTAATGTCAATGTCTTCTCAGTCATCTTTATCACAAACAATCATTCTGTGTGGCCTAAGTTAATCATTCTCACAAGTCTCCATCTCTCACTATTAGATTAATAGTTGCCAATTACGCATACTCTTCCCTGCACAGCTATTGTTTACACATTCTCTAATTTTATTCATTAGACCAGTGAGTGGGCATAATTATGGTTATAAGTTATCCCTCCATTTTCTCACGGACAGTGAGGAATGTAGCACAGCGAGTATTTGGATCCATGATAACATCTTGGACTAGTAAGAAAGAAACTCAAGCATTAGAGTTCTGTCACATCCAGTGGGAAAAAAATCTCTTGCTTGGCATGCATGTTCAAGGTGTAAATTCCTTGCAATTTCAGAAATTGTATACAGAACATGTAAACAAGAGCTATAAACTATTGCCTTGATCCTCACCACTTTCCATTTTAATGGGAAAAAATATGAAAATAACTTTTGTTTTTAGCACGTAATAGTCAAGACGGATAATGAATTGTGGCAAGGTACTCAATCTTTCAGCATTTTTGATAAAAGCTGGAGGCTAAAGGAGACAGAAAGGACACACAGGGGGCATACTGTTTATTAACAGATGAGCTATCAGAAAACAATTATATGTAAGCTAAAAATCTCAGTGATTTAAGGAGTACTTATTAAAAAAAAGGAATATTATATAACATTTTCTTTCTGGTTCTGAAAATAAATCACTGTGGTCATCTGCTCTATAACATGTCTCTGTCAAAGGTGTCTAACTTTCTGTTTGTTTTTCCTTACTTAAGGAAGGAATAATTTCCTAGTTTCTGAAAAGTTACAGGTGTAGTTTGTCAAAGATGGTGAAAAAGTAAAGCTCTCCATTTTGTTAAAGATGCCTTCATAAGGAATCTATTCCAATAACCACAAGCCAAAAATTTTGTTCAGTATCTCATTTATTCAAGAGACAGTAAAAACAAACATTTGGTTCATATTTCTCATTAGCAGATTTTTGCAAATAAAAATAGTGAACATATTGAACAATTAGTTAGAAAGTGAAAATCTCTCCATAATTATAACCCCAAAAAACTATTTACCAATAAGATGGCTTGCCCATCCAGAAAAAAAAAAAAAAAAGGAAAAGAAAAAGTGAATATGTGTAATTAATTATTTTTCATCTAAAGCTCTTATTTAATCAACATATTCATAATGTACCAGTAAATGAAACAGCATGTTAATCATTTTATAAAATGGGAAGCAGATTAAACCAGAGCACTTTTACTACAGTCAGAAGGTCAGAAACGTTTTCTTAGCTTCTCATGTTAACTACTAAATTAGTAGTTTTAAAAAGTCGTCCCTGTTTCATATTTAAGAAAAATCTCAATTTAGTAATCTTACATTATATTTAGAATCTATTCTTTAAGGAATTTCAACTATCTCCTCTCATTCACAGAATCACAGGATCACAGAATTGTTAATGTTGGAAGGGATCTCTGGAAGTCATCTGGTCCAACACCACTGTTCAAGCAGGGCCACCTAGAACAGTCTGCCCAAGACCATGTCCAGATGGCTTTTGATTATGTCCAAGGAGGCAGACTCCACAGACTCTCTGGGCAACCTGCGCTGGTGTTTGGTCACCCATGCAGTAAAGAAGTTTTTCCTGACTTTCAGACAGAATATCTTGTGTTCCAGTTTGTGCATATTGCCTCTTGTCCTGGCATGGAGCACCACTGAAAATCACATGGCTTTGTTCTCTTTGCACCCTCCCTCAGGTACTTATACACGTTGATATGATCCCCCCTTTTCCTGTTCAAATAAAAACAGTGACCCATAAGCTTCCACAATTATGTGAATTCACCACTGAGCATTGGAGCAATTTGAATCCTGGGAGGCACTGCAGAAACAGACACTAACTCTGGGGTTTTAAGTTTTGCAGTAACTTGTGCATGATATATGTAGAAAGATCATGGTGCAGTGGACAAAATGCAAGAAAAAAGTGTTGTCTGTGGACCACTATTCCAGAGACATTAATGATATTTTGATAAAAGTTAACTATCTCTATAGAAAGGATCATGTAGAAAATTGCCAGCTTTGTGCGTGAGATCCAAAATATGCAAATGATCACTTATTTCTAGATTTTCTGGTGTTTTAGGCTGTATTAGTCACATTCATTGCTAGTTCAAACACATCTTTTTTCTACTACTGTGCCTCTATATTGTATACAGACTTATAGTTTGTACTTCTGTGGAACTTTGTATTTTAGTGTGATACTTTCCATGATTAGTTTCCATGACTGCAAACATTGTACTTGGCAGTTCTCAGTAAATGCAAAACTGCAAATGATTCCTTGAAAAGCTATATTTATTTTTTTTTTCTTTTACCTTGAGTGTGGGAGCAGGGATGGAAGGAGGAGAACTGTGTTAGCTTTTGGGCCCCTCATTGCAAGAAAGACCTCAAGGCCCTGGAGCATGTCCGGAGAAGGGCTACAAAGCTGGTGAACGGCCTGGAACACAAGTCCTATAAGAAGCGGCTGAGGGAACTGGGGTTGTTTAGTCTAGAGAAGAGGAGGCTCAGAGGAGACCTTACTGCTCTCTACAACTACCTGAAAGGAAGTAGTGGAGAGCTGGGGGTTGGCCTCTTCTCACAGATAACCAGCAATAGGACAAGAGGGAATGGCCTCAAGTTGTGCCAGGGGAGGTTTAGGTTGGAAATCAGGAGAAATTTCTTCTCAGAAAGAGTAGTCAGGCATTGGAACAGGTTGCCCAGAGAGGTGGTGGAGTCCCCGTCCCTGGCGGTGTTTAAAGAAAGGTCGGACGTGGTGCTTAGGGACATGGTTTAGTGGGTGACATGGGTAGTAAGGGGATGGTTGTACCAGATGATCTTGGAGGTCTTATCCAATCTTAATGATTCTATGATTCCATGAAATAAAATAATTAGGATATCTTTTGTGCCACCTATGTTGATTACAATCTTGTCTGCACAAAGTGGTTCACTATTTGTTCTGTGAACTATGGTTTCAGATAGAAGAAGACTAGACTTTCAGATAGAAGAGAGAGATCCATGAGGGTGGATCCCCCTCAAATCTCAGCCTGAGCAGGACCAGTTCTAATGATGAAAGCAAGGTAGTTAGCAAGTTAGATAGTTGCACAACAGAGAAAAATGTCAAAACTCAACACAAAAATGCAATTGATCCAAAGAACCAGGACTATTGATTATTTATTTATTTATTTTAAATTTAAATGAAGGTAGAACACACAAATAAATTCACAGAATTAGGCATATCTGATGCTGAACGTGGTTGGAATGATCAACAAGAGTGCTTCATTCTATGACTGAATAGCTAGTTCTGAATCTGAAGAGAAGTGCAGAAAGAAGTGGTGATAAATGGTTCAAAAGGCATGGAAATAAAATATCCTATAAATTAATTTATAATTCAAAAATCAGTATGTATTGAGCAATTAGAGATGCCAATTGGGGTAGAATTGTGATTTAAGAAGTAGCTAGTATTGATTCTGATGAGGTTGTAGAAAAATAATGTTTTAGTTTATATAGTATATGTGATAATGTTTTGATAAATACTATGTTACTGTTTTCAGTTTTTTTGGGTTAGAAGATTCTCAGATGGCTTACAACTGAATAAAGATGACATTAAGAAGAGGTGTGTTGTCTCAACAATAAATCCAGGCCTTCTGTTTTGAAATGACAAGCAATGTAATTATCTCACAAGTGTCTTGTGGGTTTTTAGGATTTCTCTCTGAAATTACCTTTTCCATTCAAGCACATTCAGTGGAAATCTATATCAAGATATTACAGCTACAAGCTCCCATTTAAATGTTATTTGGGGCAACAAGACCTACAGGGTTAATTAAGAAAGCATTATACAGTCCACTATTGAGGAATGGGCTAATGACTTCAGACCATAGGGGACTGAACCAGTTACACAAATATAGGACCTGAGAGGATGGTTTAATGGGGGCAGCAATAAAGTGAGAGCAGAAAATTTTTACTACCCACTGATGGTCAATAGCTTTCTTAACACAACATCTGCGACAGCTTGGATGGCTGAGATCATCAGCAGCCACCCTGAGTTAAAGTCTGGCTGAATAAGAGTCCCTGAAATCGTCTTGCCTTCTTGAAAGGCAAATCTCTACATTAAATAAGTCACTCTAAACTTCTCTTCAAGAGAAACTGACCCTATTTTATAATAATTGCTGAATCAAATCAATCAGCTCAAATTATTCATTACAGTGGCATTGGAGTCAATGAAACAATAGTGATTTCATAATCTGAGTCTCTATTAATTCAACCCCTGGACTGTCAGAAGGCTTTAAGAACACTCCCAGAGCTTGAACAGCTCATGTTGAACTCTGAGAGCACCATTTCAGAAAATATTTTTTAAAGCTATATGTAAAAAAAAGTAAAAAATAAAGCATGGGCATTCAAAGCCAGAAGACTTAAGTATGAGGGGGGAAACAGAAACAAACAAAACACAAAATGAAGACATTGACCATATGAAAAGAAGCCTGAGAAATACAGAAAATATATTTTAATTCAAAATATTTACAATCATTAGGGTTTTTTTTGTTTGTTTTTTTCCTCCACCCAGTAAGACCTGAACTACATCAGGCTTTATTTATTGCAGATACATGAGTTTGAAAGTCAAAAGAGAGATCAAACATTACATTTGTAGTAACAACACTGGTAATGGTATGCTTAGTATCTGTACCAATTTCAAAGGAAGGAATGGATCAGATGAAAAGCAGTGAGCCATTATAAGAAGGCAAAGGTAGCAACACCTTGATGAAACAGAGATTGAAGAATCAAATATTCTAGTCAGCATGAACATCATCATTCTTTCTGTCCTGTCTAGTACATATGGCAGAATTCAAATGATGCCAATCATTTTTATCCTGATTTATTTTTTTAGTTCTTTTATTTTTAGTTAAAAGGATACCATTTCAGACATTATTACTGCAACAGTGCTGTCAACTAAAAAAGTTTGTTTAGGCAGCCTTCTATTGGATATTCTCAAATGATTTCTCGTCATCAGAGAGATCAACAAATATGTGCATTTCTTTTGTTATGCTACTTGTATTACTTGTAAGTCTTCTTAATTCAATATTGTAGACAGATGCTGGATTTGAAAGTTGTTTAATTTATACAGTATAATCTTAGGAATGAAGAGAAATATTAAATTCAGTAGCATTATAGCTGGAGAGAAACTGATTCTTTCTCATTAAGTTACAAGAATTTGCTGCTTTATTAGAAAGGAAGTAATTCCAATATATGTAAGGACTAGTTTCCTGTTCTTGTGTGTTCTTTCCCAGCAAGCCTAGAGATGAGCCCTTCTTTCACTAATAGTAAAGAGAAAGTCTCTTACCTTTCTAGAGAGTTTCCTAGTACTTATCAAAACTTACTATCTTTCTGACATCAAATTTCTTTTACATTGGTTTGAGAAAGACTGTGAGGACAAAATCTATATGCACACTCACAGATGCACACAAATCTATATATATACAGTGTTTTGTTTCTCAGGCTTTGTTGCCTTTTCCAGACCATAATATCACAGTTAGATAACATAAATACAACACACTGTACAGATCATATACCCTGGTAACACTAAGAAAGGGTGGCATTAATCATTTTAAAATCTTGAAGAAATACAGTGATATAATATTTGGGGCAAGAGAAATATCCAGCTCTTGATAGAGCTGCTACCATAGTTTTAGAGCAGTATCAAAAACCATGGCTAGTACAAACTACAAAATTCAAAAAATAAAGACAGAATTACATTCTCCCAACAAATAAGTGAGAATAAAAAAGAATTCAGCTAATGAAATAGTAGAGAAAAACATTAAACAGCTATAATAGAACACCCCCTAAAACCCTAAGGGTTCCTCCCAGGGGTCTGCAGTTTATCTTCCACCAGCTTCCACAGCTGCCTGGAGTTAGGGCTTCTCCTTACTTACACTGCTTTACATACTTTGTGTTTTCCAAACATTTTATTACTGCATGTGTGCTACCTTTAAAAATAATAAAACCAACTTGTAGGCTGATTTATATATTTCAGCAATACTCCCTAACTTCCAGGGCAGGAATCAGTTGGCTGTGTTATAACCAACTTCAAATGAGTGGGATTTCCCTCATTTCCCTCAAAATGTCCAAATTTTATCAGAGTTTCTGGTAAATTCCTGAGGTTTGATAAAGGGTATAAATCTTTTCACAGCTGAAAAAAATAACAGTAAAGCACTGACTATGTTTTAAAAACGACAGATTATAACAGTTAACAGGCCCCAAATGGTCTGATAGGTGTCTGAATTTACCATGCACCTTATATACCGCAAAACCCACTTTCTGCCTCTACCACAGTGACATTGGCACTGGAGCATGCAGTGGCAATATCAGAGCAGCGGCATTACAGCACCAGCAGGGAGTATTTAATTAAGGGAGAATGGTATCCCAATATGCGCACTGGCAAATATAGCATATTAGACACATCACAGCTTCTTCCTAATTTATAAAACTGAGTGTTGAATATTCTGCTATTGTCCCTGGACCAGTATTTCTTCAAATACTGTAACAAAAATATCATTTCATCTTTTACAGTACTTTTAGGAAGAAAGAGAAAGGAAATGAAAGAAAGAAACCTACAGACGTTTTCTCCTGCAACAGTAGGTAGAGTCAAAGAAGTTTGCCAGTATGTAGTGTCTGATCTTACTGCTATGGAAAGAGATAATGTTGTCATTCATGTTTAGGAAGTGGACAATTGCTTTCGGTTGTGTCTAAAGTTACTCAAATGAAGAAGGCATTCTTCATGTCTATTTGTTAATGGATAAAATATAACATTAAGAGAAAAGAATGAAAAATACCATAAATTAAATCAATTTATTTCAGTTAATTCCAGTTCCATATTGGGATTCCAGGGTTGGAGGGTTATCTTCATGTTAGTAAACTCCCTAAGTTATTTACTTGATTTCCTGTAATATATCTAGGAAAGTTGAAAGATTCATATGGTTCCAGTGCAAAAATATCACATTTTCTGTATGTTAAATAAGTAAATAAGTTAGAAATTAATAAGGCTACTTAAATAATCTGTAGGGTCATTGTTCATTTTGCAGCATACTTATGAATCACCTTTATTGAACCATGATCAAATCTATACCACTATATTTTTTATTTTACTCCATGAATTTTACCAGTAAAACTAAATATATTTTAAAGTGTTAACCCAAAAAAATATCTCAAAGCCTAAGCATAAAGTGAAGCTTATACTTTGAAAGTTCAGTGAAAAACCCTCTTAGAAAATCACAGGGATTGGAATTAAACCCTTTCTGACTTCACTAGGGAATAACGCATTTGCAAATAAGAAATATGTCTCCTTTAAGTAAGGAACAGTCCCCTCAGTCTGTGGCATGGAGTGGGATTGGAGCTAGCCTGGACTGGCTTGAAGCAACACAGCTTCATTAACACAGTACCCTGCCCTAGGTAACTGCATGTATTTACCCTGGCTGCCTTGTTCTGTCTGCTCAGGCAGAGCTTCAAGTAATCCTGTCTTGACAGCTTCCAGCCTTTGCACTGGGTTATTCACGGGTCACTTGAGTAGCCCTGGATTACACGAAAACCTGCCATGTTAATGCTTCTTCCTCAGAATGGCCACTCAAAAATTCTTTCACTCGCTCATTCACAACAATTTAGCATCGAAATAACAGTAGCAAATAACATATATACATATTTCCTTAAATGTCACTTCCAAACATCTGCAACTGAAAAATAAGAGAACTTGTGGTTGTCGTATGTATTTTCTGGCTTTCTATATTCCACTGCAAATGCTAGTAAAAAACTGTATCGGAAATCTTAGAAGGAAACTGTAGTTCCAAGGCACCATGGTGTTAATAGCAATTCATCCCTGACAGTAGGTACATTTCTTGTCACTGTACCATTTTGATGTGTGTACAGATTGAAGCTCGTGTGGCAGACCTGCACATTCCACCTTCCGTGTTTGTGATCTTTGCACAAGACACAACTGTTGGCGCGACAAAAGTACTCTGCATCCACTGTTTGCACAAAGATGATCCAGGTATTTTGTAGAGAATAAAGACAGAAAAATTTCCATGAAGAAGAAATAATATATACATTTAATAGCTGTCAGTTTGCTATACTCACTCCTTAGGCTGAAGAGGGAATATCTACCATTTCCTATGTTCGTATATCTCCTAGCAAAATTGAATGCCATGCCATTTGGCCTCTAGATGGTACCAGAATGTAAAGGTTTAATAATACATTATTTTTTTGTCTATAGAATCAACGCTTTCTTTCTAAAATCTCCTTTAAATTCCTCAAATCTATTCCTCTTCTACTGTTTGCAGTCTTCCCTACCCCTCATTAATTCCTAGGTTGTGATCAGTACTTTCTCTTGCTTCGGTTAGGTTTGTTTATTTGCTTTTAAGGTGCAAAAATATTTTGGTCATTTAAAAATCAGTTCCTGGTAGACACATTTATACATAATAGAACTCAATTAACACTGTTAGAATTAATTGAATATTAACATTTTAAATTCTCATGAGGTAACATACTTTCTTAATCCTATAGCCTTTCTTATTGGGAAATAATTTCCACAATTTATACAGCGGGAACAAAATAAGGAGCTGAATTAGTTGGTACATGATTCTGGGGTAAATGTTTTTGTAGTATCTTTATACTAGTTGCATTCATTTTTTAAAACACATAAAAAGTTTGGATATTGTGATCTCTGTTGTCAGACAGAGGCCATCTTAAGTTTCTCATTAGCTAGTCCAGTTTATACTATTTCTTTTGTTTGTTGTTTTATCTGACTCAGTGTGAATCCTTTGCTTCCACCAGTAGATTCCCGCATACCTTTTGGGTCAGGCAAATTACAATTTTCATCTGTTGATAGCACCTGCCTTAAAACATGTACGTCTCTGCGACCAATTTGCTTTCAGAGTCCACCATCACACCAGCCCACATCAATCTTTAATGAACAAGAGTGAGACTAAAGAAAAGCGAAATAGTCAGTCTGATGTGTTATTTTTTTTCAATCAGAAAATCATCAAATAACTTACTCATCATCAAATTACTTACTGTTTCAATTTCAATGCAATGATTGAGCTGAGTGTTGTACATGATAGTCTTTTACCATAACATTATACATGCTAGATGTTTTATACATTTCATTTCCTCATGTAGGCAGTCTAATATTTTTCCTCAGGGACAAAATGAAACCTGATCATCCTCGTAAATCTGACCTGACATACTGAGTTATCCACTTAATCAGGAAGAACAAAGTAGGAAACATGAGGGAACCATAATGAAGTTAAAAGAAAAATATTAAATGTCTTTAGATTTAATGATGTATATTTGAAAAAATAAATTCAAATTTTGGAGGTAAAATTCTCTTCTCTGTTTTTCAGTCTGTGAATTAGGAGGAACTCCAGATTTTAGTGCAGTCACCCTATATTTATACTCTTGTAAATAAAAGCAGCAACTAGCTTTTGGTCAAATGCTAATGAAATGTATGGATCTTCATCTTCTACTGTTTCTTTCTGACCTAATTAGGGCAGTCTGAAAGGAGTCTCGTGGAACAGACACATTATGGCTTTTGCAAACCTCCACTACAGGTCCCATTCAATATACAGACGCCAATGTCTTGTCTTGCTTTTATTTTTTCCCTTTTTCTTCAGGATAGAAAATTCACACAGAGGGAGTTAAGACTCACATACATATTACAGAAAATAATGTTATAGAAGCAAAGGCTGCCATCTGAAGGGACCTGGACAGGCTTGAGAAGTGGGCCCACATGAACCTAATGAGGTTCAACAGTCTAAGTGCAGGGTGCTGCACCTGGGCTGGGGCAATCCTGGACTGAGTACACACTAGAAGAAGAATTCATTGAGACCAGCCCTGCAGAGAAGAACTAGGAGGTTCTGACAGATGTAAAGCTTGACATGAGTCAGCAGTGCGCGCTTGCATCCCAGAAGGCCAACTGCATCCTGGGCTGCATCAACAGAGCAGTGGCCAGCAGATCAAGGGAGGTGATTGTCCCCTTCTACTCAGCCCTTTTGAGGCCCCACTTGGAGTATTGTGTCCAGGTCTGGAGCCCCCAGCACAAGAAGGATGCGGGGCTGTTAGAGCGGGTCCAGAGGAGAGCCACCAAGATGATCAAGGGGCTAGAGCACCTCTCCTATGAAGATAGGCTGAGAGAGCTAGGGATGTTCAGCCTGAATAAGAGAAGGCTCCGGGGTGACCTCATCGCAGCTTTTCAATACTTAAAGGGGTCATATTAAAAGGATGGAGAAGGACTCTACTGAGGTAGATAACGATAGGACAAGGGCGAATGATTTTAAACTAAAAGAGGGGAGATTTAAAATAGAGGTTAGAAGGAATTTTTTCACTTGGAAGGTGGTGAGGTACTGAAACAGGTTGCCCAGAGAGGTTGTGGATGCCACATCCATGGAGGTACTCGAGACTAGGTTTGATGAGGCCCTGAGCAACCTGATCTAGTGGGTGGCATCCCTGACTATGGCAGGGGAGTTCTATGGAACTAGATGACCTTTGAGGTCCCTTCCAATCCAGGCGACTCTATGATTCTATGGTTATTACCAAAAAAAAATATTTTTAGTACCACTGTTAGTTAGGACGTTTTCCAAATTCCCTGTTGTAATGTACCTCTGCACCTCCTTTAGAAAATGTTAATGAAAAACCCAAGAAATTTTCTGTATTTGAAAGGCAGTGCCTTCCCTAGCAAAAAATGGAAAAGAGCCCAGAATTCCAACCTTATCCTGGGCTGCTTCAGAAGAAGTGTAGTTAGCAGGTAGAAACAGGTGATTCACCCCCTCTGCTCCACTCTTGTGAGACCCCACCTGGAGTATTGTGTTCAGCTCTGAGGTCCCCAGCATAAAAAAGACACAGATCTGTTTGAGTGGGTCCAGAGGAGGGCCATGAGGATGGTCAGAGGACTTGAGCACCTCTCCTATGAAGACAGGCTGAGAGAGCTGGGACTGTTTATCCTAGACAAGAGAAGGTTCCCGGAGACCTTATAGCAACCTTCCAGTACCTAAAGGGGGCTACAGGAAAGCTGGGGAGGGACTCTTTGTCAGAGTGTAGTGATGGGACACACGGTTTAAAATAAAAGAGAGTAGATTTAGATTAGACATAAGGAAGAAATTCTTCACTGTGCGGGTGGTGAGGCACAGGAACAGGTTGTGGATGCCCCATCCCTAGAAGTGTTCAAAGCCAGGTTGGATGGGGCTTTGGGAAACCTGACCTACTGGAAGGTGTCCCTGCCCATGGCGGGGGGGTTGCAACTAAATGTTCTTTGAGATCCCTGATAGCTAGCTGGCTGCGGTGTCTTCAGTCATGCCAAACAGCTGAAGTTGTTTGACTATTGTGAGAAATGATTTTAAAGAAGAAATCAGAATCTGTGTGCAGAGCTCTTTTGTTTATTACATATTTCACCGCAGATTCATTGTGCCTCTCTCAGATATCTTAAGCACAGAAATGAACTTAATGGATGAATTTGGGTCTCTCAAATTGCCAATAGGCAGATAGGTGTAGAATTTTTGAACTTAAATGATAGAAAAATTTCAGTCATAGCACACTACTGGAATGCATAGTCCAGTTTCAGGTATTATTAGCTGCATTCCTCTGTGGAAACAGATTCACATCATGTATTTTGATGAAATTCACCACCAAGAACAACAACAACAACAAAAATCCAAAAACAAACAAACAAACAAGAAACCTCCCACACCTACTTTGTTAATATATTTTTTCTTTCCTTTTTTTTTTTCTCTTTTTTTTTTTTTTCCTTATTACTGAACAGCCACACTTTCAGCTTTTCAGATAAAGCCCTAAGTATAATGGACCAGGTTAGCTTAAAATTGCAAAGCCTAAAAATCAGAAAATATTCTAGAAAATATTTCAAAGAAATAAAGGAAAATTCAGGTAGTCACAAGGAAACATACCTGATTTATGGAGGCTGTGTAGCACGTGCTGTGTCAGTGTCACTCTCTAGCACATGCTGGTGGATGCAGAAAAGATCAGAGGTAGAGTAGTTTGGCATGAAAAGCCAGCAACACACAAGCAAATAGACATCACTTTGTTAATATTTTATCATCTTTCCTTTTCTTTTCTTTTGTAATTTAAAATGCTGTCTTAGGTTTCACATGTAAGTTATTGATTAGACAAGAATACTGTACAGCTTTTGTCATTTAACAGTCATCCAAACACAGCCACTACAGATTCATTTTAGTGCTATGTTTATGAACTGAACAGCAACATAAACTATACCAAAACAAAAACTTCTGGAAAGCCTAGGGCATTTCCCCCTCCCCTTTCCAATGGATGGCATATTATAGATTTCTGAGAGAGAAACAAACAACCCATGCACAAATATAGTTGGCCAAGGAAATACTCGGAGGGTGTAGAAGAGTGATCACCTGGCAGATATACGCGATGGCCCTGATGATTGATACCATGTCCAAGCTCAGGAATAGCAGATGTCAGAAAAGGAAACCTCTGTGTACTCTCACAGTGTAAAGAAATATATATATATATATATATATATGTGGGATTGATTGTGAATGGTTATGAAAGGTAAGAGTGAGCTATGGCTTGGAAAGTGACAGAGCAGGGAGAGTGATGGAAAGTGTATGTAAGCATAACAGGTTTAGTTAGAGGAAAGACAGTTAAGAAAAATTCACGTAATGGTTTCTATGTGTTCCTCCCTTTTTAAGATTGATAGTATATATGAAGCTCTTGTTCCACATTTAAAATTCAGAAGACTAGTCAGTATTCAGCTACAATAGATTTTTTAAAAATCAGGTTGCAGTCATACATATAACTATATTACTTGATCCAGAACATTACTTAAGAGTCTATAAAATGAGAAATAATAATAATAAAAAAATCCTGAAATTAACTATGGGATAAAAGAGAACCAAAAGTACACATTTATATTTAGAGACGTTGTTATTGTTAAAAGCTAGCTGATGGCTTTGACTATTTATCAGGGTACTTAAGAAACCAACAATTTATCTGAAGGTTCCCTTGTCTATTCAGACAAAAAGGGTCTGTAAGATTAATAGTAGAAAATTGAAGAAACACCTCAACTATTATTTTTCTTCTATATAAGTTCATTAAATTTTCTGTCTCTAGAAACCATACTGTATTGTTTTCTTTTCTGAACAAACAGCTTCCAAGTGTAATGAATAATATTTCTCAGTCACAAGCAGTGCTTCAACATCAGATCAATATGGACACCCAGCAGAAGACAAAAGATTTACTTTTTAAATTTCTAAAGGATTAGTGATGAAATACGTATATGAAACACTATAAAAAATGCTGTGATGCTGTCAATATATCTAGCATTATCTTCACAGCCATTTTTGCCTTCAGACTAGTAGAAAAGACTTTCACTTATCAATTTGCATTTAATAAAACAGTTCTGATCACTTGGGTCCTAGTCATAACAAGGCAATTGACATTAACTGCCTTCTAGGGGTAGCAAGACTACCTCTCGTCTCAGGAATCCACATGAAATATGCCTTGAATACAGCTAGTCCTCAAGAATCACTGCTCCTGGGAAATCTGCATGTTTTATGTAAATGCTAGAAGAAAACCTCTCCTCATATGAACCTCATTCATAACTATGCAAATTTCCATGTTAACATCATAAGCTACCTTTTAGGAACCTCTAATTAAACAGTGAAACAGCAATACCTCACCCATATTGAAAGATTTTCTCTCTCTGCTGGCCAGTAAATCATGGAAAAAGTCCTGCGATATAAGTTCATACTTGCATTTGTTTTTCTTATACAGTGCTGACAGATATGACTTAGTTGAAGTGTCTTGTGGACTCCAACTTCTTTTTTAAATTTACATCCATTGCATTAAAAAATCAAAGGAAATCAAACTACAAAGCTGACACTAAAAAGTAAATCGGAATGTTATAAATACCTGTGCATATTAGTGCTATTTGAAAGGTAACATTTGTTCCAGCTTTTCTACCAGTCTTGGATGGCAAAACACCCAGATGTCTCTTTAATAGGATTAGTTAGCATAGTTTTATTAGTATCTGCTTTTGTCCACCTCTCAAATGTTCATGCTTAGCAGCTTTAGTTATGCAATATAGGCTAGATATTAACAATTCTTCAATAAAGATAAATCCCTGTCTGATTAATTGCTCACCAGGCTCCTGTGTGGCTACCTCCATGCTGTGAGTGCGAATTGTTCAGATAAGAAAGATTTGGTGGGCTCAGGCACTCAAATGTAAGATACAGTGCTAAAAAATCTCTTATCCAATCAAACTTGGCTTTGATCACATAGAGGGATTATAATATTTTCACTTTTTCTTTCCCAGATGAAAGTCTACTTTGCAGACGTGGTCAAGATGAACATTTCACTTGTCCATAGTAACTTATGTAACAAATGATTCATAACAATGATTGGCAAGTAAGATATGACAACTGAAAAAAAATATATACTTCTATTAAGCAGGAAAAATGACAGTATTCATTTCCAAACCAAATGGATTAAAAAAAAAATCACTAATAAATCTTCAAAAATTACTAGAAAACATACACATAACAGTTTTACTGTTCTGTTTCTATTAGTCATACACTGTGTGTTTATCATGAGAAAAGGCAGAAAGTGGAAGAAAGGGTCCTGATACACTTCTTGTAGAGCAAAATGGCAAACCCCTGATTTCTGGTTTTAGATACAACATTAATAGATGTATCTCTGTCCTCTTCATTTCAGGTGTGACTAATTGTCTTTGGACTCTAGTACAGAATGGTAATCTGCACAATCTGTGCAAATGTACAGATCTCTACAAATATACAGGGAAAATAGCAAAAGAGAATAAATTCCACTATATATATATATATTTTTTTGTTTGTTTGTATAAAAAATCACGGAACTGGAGTGTAGCTTTTTTCACATTATCATTGCTACAAATTGATCTAAGGACATTGTGGATATTAGTACAGCCCTTATTAAATGCCAGTATTCTGACTGCTTTCTAGGCAGTAACAAGCAAATCTCTGTGGGTCTAGGGATTATATTGCTGAGATATGTGTAGTGGGCACAATTTTTTATTGGCACAGAAGGAATCCAATTTCCAGGTTCATTACCCAAAACAACATAGAAATTTGAAACAAGAAAACATTTTAGTGCTTGAACTATAGATCAAACTATAATTCACAGGCCGCATTCCCTCATGGATTGTGAGGATAAGGAGAAGGGGAAGGAAAAAAGCAATTTTTCTGCCTACTTGATCGATGTTCTATTTGACCTCTGAAATGCCCTCTTGCCATAACCTTTTAAATACCATCTGCTCTTTTTGTGAAGAGTGTGATGGGAAGGAGTCATTTCCAGCCAGCAATTGATTATAAAAGCATTAATCAAGGACAAGGATTATCTGCAGCATGACATTGTGTGCTGTAGTTAAGCAATTTCACCTTAAATGTGATTGGAAAGGTTAATACCATCTCTCAAGACTAATTTAGACTTTGTATCAAACAACTTAAGACATCACAAAAACAACAATAACAAACAGGAAGTGAAAAATTGTCAGCCTCCGTTATAAAGTCTTGTAAACTTTGTTTCCAAGAATGCATATGTAGTAGGTCTGCAGTGATCATCTTCGAAATTGAGCTAATTTTGCCAGCTTCCCTCTCAAGTCATTGAAATTGTTCTTCTTCTTGCTGCAAGACAACATGAATTTCATTTTCCGTAATTAGGATTCTAACAGGTAACATTGTCAACTGTATTGTCTTCTATCACTGAAGAATGAAAACACCCTTTTCTGTCATCCATTTATCCCCAAGAGGCCTGACAAAAATTTCTCATCGGGCCTGCTACCTCAGTGGGCAGATTGCAGACGAGGGGGTGTATGGAACCTGCAGAAGGTGACATTCAGCATCCGTGATGCAACTGGACCCAGTCCTGGCTGCTGGGGCTGCACTTTGACAACCAGACTGCTCTTTCTTAACAACACTCCCCTTCATGTTTTAGGGTAAAGTGAGAAGTTAGCTTATGGAAGTATGGCAACTGCTGATACAGAACACTGTAATAAATATGTGTCAAGTATATTTGTAGGGTTAAGGTAATTTATTTTTATCTGGGGCTCCAAACAGGCTGATTATACTATGAAAAATTAGGATATTCTGTACCTGTCTCAATATCTGTTGTCATGATCTTCAGATAGTTCAATTCGCAATTATAAAGTGATCTGTCAATGCCATTACAGTTAAAGTAATCACTAGGGAGCTTGGCAACGGTCATTTCAGACAGCTGGAGTGGAAGGGAGTGTATGTGCACATTAAGGAACTCTTCAAAGGCCAACAAAAATGGTTTTAGCTGTACTGTGCAGGTCAGGGGAACTGGACCACAGAAGAAACACAAAAGGTTAAACTACCATTAAAGGTTGGATTCATGTTCTCCTCAGTTAATTCCCTTTCCTGTCATGCTTTGGCTTTTCCTCACATCCATTTATTGAAACCTATCTTACTTCCCCCAAAATCATTGGATAAGGCAAGGATTTTCAGCCTTCCCTGACCAGTAGATAACAGTATTGAAAAAGAAATATACCAAGGGAAATAGCTTGTTTTACTCTTCCTATCTGCCTCCTGGTTAATTGCTTAATTTTCTGTTCCTGCAGACAACATCAGGACATCATGTGTTCTATAAATTACGAGCATGCATCACAG